>NC_138768.1:713727401-714374901 GCF_965119305.1 Pelophylax lessonae
AAGGCATTGAGATCCTCCTGCTACAGGAGACCCATTTTCCAGAATCTTACAGACCCTCGTTCGTCCACCATAAATATCCTACCTTTTATATGGCCAACGCTTCTACTAAACAGAGGGGGGTAGCCTTCACCCACTCACATACCGTAGCGGACGCCCAGGGAAGATATATTTTAGTAAAGGGACACATTGGGGGCTCTCTTTAGACTTTTGTCTCCTATTACACACCTAACAAGGGGCAGGCGGCCTTTTTCTCGAAAATGCTGCAGACTCTTTCCCCACACTTTGAGGGCAGACTCATCCTGGGAGGTGATTCCAACTTAGCGTTTGATAACACCCTGGATAAATCGGGAAAGGGCCCCCACCGTTTGCGGAGGCCCTCTAAACAAAGTTTGAGAGTTGCACGTCTCATCCACTCACTGGGTTTGGTGGATATTTGGCGGGAACTGAATCCCTCCACCCGGGACTACACCCACTATTCTGCACCCCACCACACCCTGGCTAGGATTGACCACATTTTTGTCCCCACCACGGAAGTTCCGGCGGCTGTCAGGGCGGTGATCAGGGACATACCGTGGTCTGACCACTCCCTAGTGTACCTTAAAATTAAAGGTTTATCCCCGCGGGTAGGCCCCTCCCCTTGGCAATTGAACGAGTCTCTTCTGAAAGATCAGGCTCACAGGACCATGATTGACAAACTGATCCAGGAATACTTCATTACTAATGATTCGCAGGACATCTCTCCCTCTTCCCTTTGGGGAGCCCATAAGGCAGTGCTCAGAGGTCATCTCATACAACTTGGGGATAAGATCCAACGGGAACGCAAACTGGACATTGTCCGCCTAGAGCAAGAATACAAACGCTTAAGCAGGGAACACAAACACCGCCCAAATTCGGCCTCCCTGCAGAAACTTGATGAGATAAAGTTGTCCCTGAACTTAGCTCTGACGGCTAGAGCCAAAAAGAGTCTACGTTGGCAGAATGCCCGCCTACTTGCTTGAAAACTATCACCAAAATACAGAGTAGTATCTATGCCCAAAATCAAATCTTCTTCGGGCGAGCTCACTAGCAATCCTAACAAAATTATGGCCTCATTTCACTCCTTCTATTCGGCTCTTTACACGGACCCCAATCCCGTTAAGGGGGGCGTCATAGACTCTTTTTTGGATAGCGTACCCCTCCCGCAACTCAGCGGGGATCGTCGGTCCTCTCTCGAAGAACCCTTTTTGGAGCAAGAGATTCTGATGGTGATCAAGTCTCTACGCACTAATTCCACCCCAGGCCCTGATGGCTTCACTAATTTTTACTACAAGTCCTTTGCGGATACCCTCGCCCCCCATCTAGTCAGATTCTTCAACTCCCTTAAGGGGTCCGCTCCCCTTGATCGGTCCATGAATCGGGCATTTATATCGGTCATCCCCAAACCAGGAAAGGATCACTCGGAAGTGGGTAACTATCGGCAAATATCCTTAATTAATAATGATCTCAAGATTTTAACAAAAATTTTGGCTAACCGTCTCTCCAAATTCATTCAATCCTATATTCACAAGGATCAAGTGGGATTCATCCCAGGCCGTCAGGGACCGGACCAGATTAGGAGGGTGATCGATGTGGCTACCCTCATGAGATCGGGATGGGATGGAGCTCCTCCTCGAGAGGGCTTTCTTCTTTCACTAGACTTACACAAAGCCTTTGATTCCCTCTCTTGGCCCTTTCTCTTCTCCACCCTTGCTAGATGGGGCTTTGGACCATCATTTCTAGCCGTACTGCGGGCACTATACTCTGAACCCTCTGCACAGATTAGGCTACAGGGTCTATACTCTGAACCCTTCACAATTCACAGAGGGACCAGGCAGGGATGTCCCCTGTCCCCCCTCATATTTGCCATAGCTCTTGAATCACTGGCCGTGGCTATTCGCATTCACCCTGACATTCACGGTATACAATGTGACCATACCACTCACAAATGTGCACTATTTGCGGACGACATACTTTTTTTCATCACTTCCCCACTTATTTCGCTTCCCAACATCTTGTCCCTCCTCAACAACTTCGGCTCTGTCTCTGGACTGAGAATCAATATGAACAAATCACTAGCTTTAAACATCAACCTCCCACCCCCTTTGGTTACCCGCCTCCGGGATCATTTCCCTTTCTCGTGGCATTCTGACTCGATCCCATATCTGGGAGTGCACATTACAGCTTCCATTTCTGAGTTACACGCGACCAATTACGCTCCATTGTATAGGAAACTCAAAGCAGATTTGACAGAATGGTCCAAATTCCGATTGTCTTGGCTCGGCAGAATCAATGCGGTCAAAATGACCTTACTCCCATGCTTACTGTATTACTTCCGAGCTCTCCCTATTCCAGTGGTAAAGTCCCAATTGGTTTCCCTCCAACAACACATCATAAGATTTATTTGGGGTAAGAAAGGTCATAGACTGAACAAAAGCACACTCCTCAGGTCTCGTAGGCAAGGTGGACTCGGAGTCCCAAACATATGGAAATACTACCAAGCGGCCCAATTAGCTCAATTCTCTATCATTTATGCTAAGGGAGTCAAGCCGGATTGGGTTTATATGGAGAGACAGGCAGTCCCTCTCCATACTATTGATTTTCTGCTTTGGCAACCACCTTCCTCGCGGCCTCCGATACTGGCGCCTACTCTCTCGCATTCATTTACACTCTGTGACTCAGTACACAAAACAAATACAGTTACCTCACCCTGGGGTCCCCTACAGCATATCTTCAATAATCCTGATTTCCCCCCGGGGAATGATATCAAAGCATTAAAAAGGTGGACGGACAAGGCTCTCTATAGGATCGGACATTTCTTTGATGCAAAGGGCCCTTTTACATACTCACATTGCCGGAATACGCTGGGAATGCCACCTGCAGAGAGATTTCGATTTTCTCAGATCTCACATTTCCTTGCTAGGGTCAAATATAGGTCCAGGGATCCCCTATCGGTCACTCCTTATGAACGGTGGTGCTCTAGAATACAGGATGTCAAGGGGGGAATTTCACTTATATATGCATCCCTGATAGATACGGCTGTCAAGACTTCATATATGTTGAAATGGGAGCAGGACCTACATATAACCTGGGACCCAGCGGTATGGCACACTTGCATTACGAGAGCCACTCGCGGACTCCACATTGTGAGTCTCATGGAAGCCAATTTAAAAGTCCTTATGCGATGGTATATGGTACCTGCTCGCTTGGCGGTGATCTTCGCCAACTCCCCCCCGGTATGTTTCAGGGGCTGCGGCCTTTTGGGCACTCACGTTCATGTTTTCTGGGAGTGCCCCAGACTCCGTAACTTCTGGAATAAAATTTTTCGCACAGTGCAGCGAGTCACGGGGGTGCGGATAGCACAATCTCCAACATACGCCCTCCTTTGCCATCATATTCCTCAAGTTCCTAAGAGCACTCAAGCCCTTATCTCATATATTTTTCTAGGGGCTAAACTTACCATTGCTAAACATTGGAAACAACCCACTGTTTCTTTCCTTTCCGCGAAACGCAAAATCTCCTGGATCATGACCCAGGAGAAGATGTTTAGCATTTTGGAAGACTCCACAGAAAAAATTGAATCTATATGGGAACCCTGGGCAGCATTCGTCCACATCGCGCTCTGATCTAGGTCTACAAGAACGGACTTGTTGGCGGCGGATGCTCTTTTCCTCGGTGGGTTCGGACCATTGGATCATCTTCTCTTTGGACCCCTCTCTTTCCTCCTCTGCTTTCTCACTTTTCCACCCTCTTCTTCTCCTTGCTCTTCTTTCTTTTCTTCCAGTTTACTTTTGTGTGATTTTCGCTTTCCTTCTGTTTGTCATCACAGTTTGTAAGGTCTGATTAGCGACTAATCAACTCTGTCTTTTTGGTAGTTTCGGTTCATGAATGTTTCTACTATGGATTGTACACATTTTAGATATCTTCTACCTTACAGGATCTCTAGGGGGCTGATGTCCGTTCTGGTATATCCCTGCCTCCTCCTGCTACTTCTCCATGGGGCACAGCATGTTCCCTTTTGGGGTGCCCCAGGTGAACTGGCCCATGCTCCTGTTTAGACATCACTCTGAATAACACTATTTGCCTCTATGTGTATTGTAGCGGATAACGCACTCCTCTGTTGAGCCTTTCCGCAGCCTGGATTTGTCGTTGTTTGGGACTACCAAAACTGTGTTTCCTTAGCTATATTGAGAGTTGATTCATCTGTAACCTTACAGTTTGCTTATTATGTTTGAAAGTTGTTTTATGTTATCTTTCTTGCAAGTTCAATAAAAACTATTGAACTAAAAAAAAAAGAAGTTTTACAACCACTTTAATTTCATATTTACTGTAAGTACCTAACTAGTTAGTAGACCAAATTTTAGTAAAAGCTTTCATAAGAAATAATGCACCCTTTTTTGGGTGGAGTGGAGGCAGGATTTTGTCTCCCAACAAGTTTGCCCAGCCATGATCCTGATAGGTGAAGTTCTCCATACAGAGGCTGAATTTTTGCACAGCTAACATAGACCATGGTCTGGGGTGGCAAACACTTTCTGTAACTCACTGAGAGTAACACATTCCTGTGTAAATAAAGATTTCAGACTGCCACTAAACTATATCTGAAATTTCTATCTGGCTGGGTCCCTATTGTTGCTGTCCATTTTGGTGGTGAAACAGTATACTTTAAAGTCACCCACCTTAGGTCAGTGCACCAAAAAAAAACAATTTCTAGCATAATGGGGGGGGGGGCAGCTTGAATACTCTTCTTTGCATGCATTTCATGGGTTCATGTCCCCCATGGCAATAAACAGCTTTCCCTGCCTTTTTTTTGGACAGTGGTTTGCCTATTAACCCTAAACATTACCCCAAAGGTTTTAATAGATTTGGCCTTTGGGATTCACCCACCACTACAAGCAAGCCACTTCCAGTTGGAGGTGAGCAGCAAAAGACATTCTGCTTTGGGGAGAGGGCAGGCAGAAGTTTCAATCCAGCCCTGTCCTAACCTTTGGCATGCCAGTGGTAGCCTTGGTTTTTCCAGCTTCGGGTGCCACACTTTGAATTGCTTTTGTTTTGTATTTTATGGACCATCCATTAAAAAGCACATGACTGCTAAATCATTTCCTTTCTAGTAAATTCTTAATATAAATACGGGAAAACTTCACTGGGCAGGTAAACCAAAAAGTTCTCTGAAAAGCTGACAGGAGATCTTCCCATTAAAGTCCAAAAGGGGTTTTAAAGACCTGGCCGAAGACTAAAGTCTGCCCCACACCACCCATAATGGAAACCTCTGTATGTTTGCAGTGCTAACTTAAAGTGATTGTAAAGTCTCTTTTTTTTCCTATAAAAATACCAAACATGTTATACTTACCTCCTCTGTGCAGTTGGTTTTGCACAGAGTAGCCCAGATCCTCCTTTTCTTGGGTCCCTCTTTGGCTCTCCTGGCCCCTCCTTCCTGTTCAGTGCCCCCACACAAGCAGCTTGCTATGGGCGCACCCGAGCCGAGTCACAGCTCCCTGTGTCCATTCAGACATGGAGCCCCAACCCGGCCCCGCCCTTCTCTCCCCTAATTGATTGACAGCAGCAGCAGCCAAGGTCTCAGCCAAACAGGAGGGAGAATTTCAAATGGCTGAGTGATTTGTGGACATCACTGG
Source organism: Pelophylax lessonae (assembly GCF_965119305.1). Lineage (NCBI taxonomy): Eukaryota > Metazoa > Chordata > Amphibia > Anura > Ranidae > Pelophylax > Pelophylax lessonae. The sequence continues at coordinate 713,733,047 of NC_138768.1, forward strand.
ACAGAGAGGGAACTCAGGTAAGTATTAGGGGGGCTGCTAAACACAGAAGGCTTTTTGTCTTAAATGAGTTGTAATGTCAAAAGGTTTTTATCCCAATGCATTCCATGCATTAGGATAAAAAATCTTCTGTGTGTATCAGCCTCTCTAGCACCCCCTAATACTCACCTGAACCCGATCTCTGTTCAGCGATGTCCACAAGTCCCTCGGCCGTCCGGGACTCTCCCTCCTGATTGACACAGCAGTGAGGCCAATGGCTCCTGCGACTGTCAATCAAAGTCAGTCAGCCAATTTGGGAGAAAGGGGGGGTGGTTTTAAACAGTAACTCCGTGTCTGAATGGCTCAGGTGCCTCCATAGCAAGCTGCTTGCTGTGGGGGCTTTCGATAAGAGGGAGGGGCCAGGAGCTGCAAAGAGGGACCTGAGAATAGGAGGATCTGGGCTGCTGTGTGTAAATCCACTGTAGCAGAGCAGGTAAGTATAACATGTTTGTTGTTTAAAAAAAAAAAAAAAAACGAGACTTTACAATCACTTTAAAGCATAGAATACATTAGGATAAATAAAAAACTTCTGCTTTAAATACTCCTTTAAAGTAGATGTCAACTCAGTCACAACAATTTCATGTAATCTTTAACACCCAGTTGGTCTCCTGTATGGACACCCTGTAACTGAAAACATGTTCCAGGAGGAAGCTGGAACAGGGCAATAATATGCAGGTAATGGTGCAAATGCATGTATATAGGAAGTGGCTGAAAGAGAGTGGAGGCAATCAGTAGTTGTCAAATGCATAAAAACATGAAACAAAGATGAAACAGATTTTTTAAAAATGTACCCTTCCTTTGCTGAACTGTACTTTGACAGAGTGGGAGCTCAATCAGGACAGTGAAATGAAGAGTAGAGTGGACAGGGGAGGTGGCTCCCTGTGTCTGGACCTCTCCACCTTCCCTTACAGGGCAGTACCCAGCAGGTGTAGTACTGCAGATTTTTAGGAAGGTTGTGTGTGTGTATCCATAAAAGGCCATTAGCGCTTGGTGATGCCGCTCCAGGCTGAGATGTACAGGCCCATTGGCACTCAGGATAGTAGGGATACCAGCATAAGAAAAACTCATCCAGTGAACAATGAACATTTAGGCATGAAACCGTGCTCACCATTACCAATCCTAGTGTTGATGTATACATATGAAAACCTCAGTCAATGCCACTCAGATCAATGCCCCTGCCCACCGGGGCTTTATCATAGGGGTACCCTATGATTGGTTGCTAAGACTGCCTAGCAACCAATCACTGAGGCAGCTACCACTCTCCATCCAGCACTATGCTGACTCCCGCTCTCTGCTATTCTGCAGTTAACATGAGCGGTGGAGGCTGTGGGGAGGCAGAGCCATGTTTATGAGCCACCTGTCGGCTCCCACTGTCGTTCGTGATCAATGGCTTGCCGACGCCAATGTACAGTATCAGCTGGCCAAATTTCGAAAGCCCTCACAATTAATTAATATTACCATCAATGGAGAGAGAGTAAATGCCCCCATTGGAGTCCGCAAAGCACAAACAGTTTAGATTTGATGGAAACCTATACTCAACCTGACGTGAAAACTCCTTCCTAAATATACATTTCTGACCTGTATTTATCACATGTTTGGCTTCACATATGGTAATTACAACTTGGGAAATGTGTTTAAATATGGCAAAGGGACAAGAAGTGGTTAAAGGGGAACTTCAGTCACTCCACTGAATTTTGTTTTTAGCCCCAATTAGCTGTAATGAATAATTTTCCTGGAGTCAGATACTCACCAACCCGGTGGATCCATAGTTGGTAAGGTTGAATAAAGACAACAGTCCATCCAACACCAACGTGTGTGTGTGTGTGTGTGTGCGTGCGTGCGTGTGTGTGTGCGTTTGTGTGCGTTTGTGTGTGTGAGATCATTTCCCATATCCCTGTATATTGTTTCCGCTAAGATGCACGTCCAAGAGTTTTTAAAACTATCCATACTTCCTGCTGACACCACTGATTGTAGAAGTGAGTTCCACATCCTTACCGCCCTGACAGTGAAAAATCCCCTATGCAGCTTAAGGTTAAATCCTTTCTCTTCCAGTCTCATCGTGTGGCCCCGTGTCCTCTTACACTCACTGGGACTGAAAAGTTTCATACTTACGCTGGGATCACTGTTAAGATATTTGTATATTGCTATCATATTTCCTCTTAAGCGTCTTTTCTCCAGGGAGAATACATTTAGTGCTTGTAGTCATTCATCATAATTGAGGTCCTGCAGTCCCCATATTAATTTAGTTGCCCTTCTCTGGACTCTCTCCAGCTCCAGCACGTCCTTTCTGGGGATTGGGGACCAGCATTGGACGGAATATTGCTATATTGCATGCTAATATTCTGCTGGCTTTGCTTGATGCAGCTTGACACTGTATGCAATTGCTCAGTCTGTCTTCTCCTAAGACCCCTGGATCCTTCTCCAGTCTGGAATCCTCTAGGGGTTCTCCTCCTAATGAGTAACTTTATATTTTTACATTTTTACATGGTTTACGACTGCGGCAGGCAGCCGCTCCCAGGCAAATCGCCATACATGTACAGCGCTCGCTCTCGGGAGTCTAGGGGGCGAGCGCGTGCTGCCTGCGGCGCACTCCCGCCCCCGCTCGTCAGCAGGGAAGCCGATACAGCAGGCAGGTGGCTCTGATTTTTGCCTAACACCCGCGATTGTTCCCTGCTGAGAGAGAAGGACGGTGGGCTGTTGTAAACACAGCCGACCGTCCTTCTCCCTGGAATGATCATAGAGCCCATGTGATCCTGCTATTATAGGATCACATGTCTCTATGGTCATTTCAGAAGCCCAACCCCCATACAGTTAGAATCACTCCCCCTAGGCTCACATTTAACCCTTTGATCACCCACAGGGTTAACCCTTTCCCTGCCAATAGCATTATTGCAGTAACAGTGCATATTTTTAGCACTCATTTCTGTAGTAATGTCACTGGTACCCCCAAAAGTGTCAAACATGTCAGTTAGGGGTCCGATCTGTCTGCTGCAATGTTGCAGTCCCGCAAAAAATCGCAGATCGCCGCCATTACTAGTAATAAAAAAAAAAAAACAATAAAAATTACATAAATCTTTCCCGTAGTTAGTAGACGCGATAACTTTTGCGCAAACCAATCAAAATATGCTTATTGTAGCAGAAAACAAATTGGCCTAAAATGTTAAAAAAATTAGATTTTTAAATATTTTTTTTGAGAATCTCCTATAGCAGAATGTGAAAAATATAGTTTTTTTTTTCCAAAATTGTCGCTGTTTTTTTGTTTATAGCGCAAATAAAATAAAATCGCACAGGTGATCAAATGCCACCAAAAGAAAGCTCTATTTATAGGGGAAAAAAAAGGACATAAATTCCATTTGGGTACAGCGTTGCACGCCCACGCAATTGTCCGTTAAAATAATGCAGTGCAGAATCGCAAAATAGGGCCTGGTCAGGAAGGGGGTAAAATCTTCCGGGGCTGAGGTGGTTAAATCTTATCTTATATTTTTACCCCCCAAGTGCATTACCTTACATTTACCAATGTTAAACTTAATTTGCCATGTAGTAGCTCACATCATTTCTTTATTCAGGTCCTCTTGTAAAGTTTCTATATCCTGCTGTGATGTTATTGCCCTACATATTTTTGTGTCATCAACAAACACTGAGATCAAGCTATTTATCCCATCCTCTATCATTTATAAATAAATTAAACAGAATTGGCCCTAGGAAAGAGCCTTGGAGTACCCCACTAACCACTCTAGACCATTCTGAGAAAAAACATTTATCACTACCCTTTTGACTCGCCTTTCGCAGTCAGTTTTCTATTTAAGAACAAAACCTGCTTTTGCAAAATCCAGATATACCACATCCCATGGCCTACCCCTGTCCAGATGGCAACTCAGTTCCTCATTGAATGTTAATAAGCTGGTTTGGCAAGAGTGACCTTTCATAAACCCATGCTGATTACTACTAATAATACTGTTTGCATCAGAAAATGCTTGGATATGGTCTCTTAACATCCCCTCAAATAGTTTACATACTACCAATGTTAGACTGACAGGCCTGTAGTTTCCAGCAATGTATCTCTGCCCTTTTTAGAATATTGGTACCACGTGGGCTTTTCGCCAATCACCTTGTACCAATCCTGCGAGTATGCTCTCAATAAACATTAGGAATAGGGGTCTGGCTTTAACCTTACTGAGTTTGTTAAGGACTTTCGGATGTAAGCCCTCTGGTTCTGGTAATTTATTTATGTTTAGCTTCTCTAATCCTTTTCGAACTCTGGCCTCTGTCAGCCACAAGAGTAGATTCTGTGACGTCTTACTAACAATACGGTCGTGGTTGTTATACCCATCCTTTTCCTGTGTGAAGACTTAGAAGACGAAAGCATGTAGTTCAGCTGCCTTCTCCTTGTCATCTGTAACTTTCTTCCCTTTGTCATCCTTTATAGGGCCTATGTTGTGTTCTAACCCCATATTTTTACTGTTAATATCTTAAAAAAATGTATTTGGATTTTTTTTTACTATCCTCCGGTGTGTGTCTCATAGTCTTCTTTAGCTGCCCTGATTGCCAGAGGCGGGGGACTTGAGTCACATGACTTGACTTAAGTCAGACTTAAGTCACCAGTTTAAGGACTTGAAACTCGCTTGACTTAAATGAATAAAAGACTCGACTTGACTTTGATTTGGTATTCATGACTTGAGACTTGAGACTTGACTTTGACTTGAGACATATGACTCAAAATGACTTTACTTTTTTAAGTTATTAAATATTTGCATTTTCTCAAGATGTGTTAAAGCAAAATTAATGTGCCTGTTATGTTTCTGACACCACAGTCACTTAAAACACCTCAGTATGTTCTGATTTTTAGGACACTGGCTGTTTAACAATGGAAATATATGTTTTTAGTGACTGTGGTGTTGAAACATGACCGGACGAAGGATTTTGAGCTGTTTGGGCATTCAAAGTGTTTCTTTAATATGCCAAGAAAAAAGCACTAAGCAGTTTTGTTAATGTTGAAAATAAAACAAAACCTTTCCTGACCACTGACTTTTACCCGATTTAAAGGTGAAAATTGGGGTAGATCAGTATTTTTTTTTTTTTTTCAAATATGAATTTTATTCAGGATTTTCAAAATATATATACATTTAACATTTTAACATAATAGCCATCTCTATTACAATAATTATCATTACATCCTTTTTTATGTCTTATTTATCCTACAATCCTGTATTTTTTCCCACTTTTCCCTCTATTTTATGTTCCATAAATTTCTGTATAATATTCCTGACCCCTCCCCAGAATGATTTTATTTCGGGACAGGTCCAGAAGATATGGAACACAGTGCCTATTTCTTTTTTACATCTCCAGCAATTATTTGTTTCTCTCGGAAACCAAGTATGTATTTTCTTGGGTGTGATGTACCATCTTGTTATAACCTTATAATTCAGCTATTTTGACTTGATTTGTGACTTGACCAAAATAAATTACTTTACTTGACTTGCTTGACTTCTAGCAGGGACTCGACTTGACTTGTTTGCTTTTTGCCACAGTAACTTGGGACTTGCTTGAGACTTGAAGGTTAAGACTTGAGACTTTCTTGTGACTTGCACATGTGAGACTTACTCCCATGTCTGCTGATTGTGTTCCTACACTTCTTATTGCATTTCTTGTAGTGTTGGAATGCTGACAATGACCCCTCTGCTTTGTAATTTTTAACCACTTGCCGACCGGTCACGTTGACCGTACTGCGGCAAAGTGGCTCGATATCGTCCAGCGATGTAGACCTACGTCGCTGGACTCCTCCCCTTGTGGGCTGCGTGCAGGAGGCTCGCTCCCGCTGTATTCAGTCACAGCGGGAGTTGGGCCAGGGGAGGAGCGGCGGTGATCACCACCGCGTTTCCCCGATTGTCGGGGATCGAGTGTGGAGATCCGCCCGCTTGTGTAAACAAAACGGGCAGATCTCCTAAGTGACAAACAGTGACAGATTGCAGGATTCAGCATAGCTGAACCTGCGATCTGTGCCTGTGTCACACAGTCCCCTCCCCCCACACATGTTAGTAAGCACCAGGCATACATTAACCCCTCCCTCTCCAATAAAGTTAACCCCTTCCCTGCCAGTGTCATTTTTACAGTAACAGTGCATATTTATAGCACTGATTACTGTAGTAATGTCACTGGTACCCCCAAAAGTGTCAAAAATGTCAGTCAATGGTCCGATCTGTCCGCCGCAATGTCGCAGTCCCGCAAAAAAATCGCAGATCGCCGCCATTACTAGTTAAAAAAACAATAAAAATTACATACATTTCCCGTAGATAAAAGCTGTGATAATAGAAAGTGCAAAAGAAGTTGCCCCGGCGCTACCTCTAAGTGACACCTTGTAACTTTAAAATATATGTGCCATAGTGTGAGTGATTGGAAAAACAGTGAATAAAAATAAATATAAATAAATAGTGCACATATAAAATTAAATAATCCTTTTGTGAACAAGGATATTTCTTTGTGACCACTGTGAGAAGGTGCTCGTGTGCAAGTTGCAAATAAATAAATAAGTTGAAAAAATGAAATTTTTTTATTATTCCAATCAATAAATAGATTAAATGAATTCAGGGCAATAGATAAACAAATTAATCAATTCAGTGCAATAAAAGACAAATGAATAGTGCCACTGGATAGTGTGCCAGTGTAAAATTATAATATTGCTTGTAGAAGGTGCCAGTGAGGCAAGTGAAAGGAAGAAATTCCCACTGTGAGAGAAATCAGTGAATGAAGGTTGCATACACTAGCGTGGCCGCTAGATGTCGCAACTACAATACGAACTGTTTGGTAGTATTTGCTGGATTAGGTGAGCACAATCATGAGGGTTCCTTCTCCACGGCGAACAAGTATTGCCAGTTGATGTCATGTAACATAAGAAAAAGGGGACCCCATTTGTGCAGTAAAATAAGCGGCAATTTGAAAAGAATATAGACACACTCACGGTGTAGGCTGATAGCGATCAGTTGCGGTCTCCCGGGAAGCTTCCGCGTTCCACGGTCAGATGCTGTTGAAACCGGAAGTGACGTATGACGCAATGGACCCGCCTTACGCGTTTCGTCAGAGGACTGTCACCGTCACTGTTTTTCCAATCACTCACACTATGGCACATATATTTTAAAGTGACAAGGTGTCACTTAGAGGTAGCGCCGGGGCAACTTCTTTTGCACTTTCTATTATCTTAACCCCTCGGGGTTTTGTTGCTGGCAGCTTACACCTGTCTGTTATATATTATCTATACACTTCCATAGCGCTGGTCACCCTTGCCTTTCTATTAAAAGCTGCGATAACTTTTGTGCAAACCAATCAAAACATGCTTATTGCAATTTTTTTTACCAAAGCCATGTAGCAGAAAACAAATTGGCCTAAAATGTTAAAAAATTTTGATTTTTACATTTTTTTGGGGGGGAATTTCATACAAATAAATGTGAAAAATATTGTTCTTTTTTCAAAATTGTCGCTCTTTTTTTGTTTATAGCGCAAAAAGTAAAAATCGCACAGGGGATCAAATACCACCAAAAGAAAGCTCTATTTGTGGGGAAAACAATGACATAAATTTAATTTGGGTACAGCATCGCATGACCGTGCAGTTGTCCGTTAAATGAATGCAGTGCTGAATCGCAAAATATGGCCTGGTCAGGAATGGGGTAAAATCTTCTCGTCTTAAAGCGGTTAAAAATACGCTCATTGAGAATTTTTTTTGTCAAAGACATGTAGCTAAATACATTTTGGCCTAAATATATGACAAAAATGGAATATATTGGATATTTTTTAGCTGTCAAAGTAGAAAAATATTGTTATTTTTTCAAAATTGTCGCATTTTTTAATTAATATCGCAAAAAATGAAAATCGCAAAGGTGATCAAATACCACCAAAAGAAAGCTCTGTTTGTGGGGAAAAAATGACATACATTTTGTTTGGGTACAGCATTGCATGACCGCACAATTGTCAGTTAAAGTCGCACAGTGCCGAATCGCAAAAAGTGGCCTGGACGTAGGACAGCAAAATCCTCCGGTGGTAAAGTGGTTTAAGGTAATTTTTTTGTCCTTAATATGAAATTTTACTTTTTGGTTCAGCCACCAAGGTTTAACCCCATGCAGAGTCTAGGAAATGCAAAGACAGGGAGAAGCATCTCCAAAAAGGTATGCAAAAGTATGATAAGGGAATCCAACTAAAAAAAAAAAAAAAAAAAGAAATTTAGGAGAGATGTGTTGGATTATAGGAGTCAAAAGGTATATAAAAGGCAAGCAGATGATGAATATGGTAGAAAAGGAATATTAAAAGCTTCAATGATTGATGTTTCCAGGGAAACCTCTATAGACTGAGGTTAGACCCCTTAATCAGAGAACTCCCAGATCCACACGTAGGGGGACTAATGAGAGGACCCCAATTCAAAACAGCAGACCTAACCAGGACAATAGAAACTATAGCCCAAGAAGAGGGGACCCACAGAACACATATACACCTTGGACCCTGAGAACACCAAGAAGACCCGTCAAAACTTACAACAGGTTCTCTCCTCTGAGGTATGCAGACAACTACCAAGGGTCATCTTATCAAGAACCCCACTATAGGGGGGATTTTTTTTACCCAGGGGACACAGAGGGAGACCACCAAGGAACAGAAGAGGATATTGGTCACCCAGACCCTATTGAGGAGGGAGTCCTCCAAGAAACCAAGGGTAGCAGAACAAATGGCAACCTCAACGATCCTATTACCAAGCCAACAGGGAAGTCACCTGGAGCCAACAGAGAGGCTATGGGGAGATTAAACTGGAGGAACCCCCCCAGGCACCGTGGATGGGAAAGAGAAAACGGCCCAGAGGAAAACGAGGGGGGGACAAAGAAAAAGAAGAAGAGAATAATAGGGAAATGCATTTTTAATTTAAGTGATGGGGTTTTAACCAGGGTGAAATGAAAATTTTGAATCTAGGCCTGAAATATACCACAGATAAGGATCTCAATAAATTTGAAGTCTATATAGACTTGAAAGTTTATTAGAAAATGAAACATGAAAAAATTCTTCACCCTTAAAAGAACAGCACAACAGTCATCAACCCAAACACTATATAAACAGTAACCTGAGGAATAACTCCACATTTATTCCAAAAAATCTCAGGGAACGACAGCCTTGAGGTTTTCAAAAAAATGGTGAAGGAAGATATAAAAAAGTAAAAACTTAGTAGAACTAAACAGAAAGACGTCTGGAAGACATTAAAGAACATAGAGAAAAGAAAATAGGTATCCATTTGTCCTGCGGATAAAGGAGGAGGTTTAGTTATTTTAAATAAAACTGATTATGAGGAGGAAATGCGAAATTTGCTAAGCAAGGAGGACACTTACAAGAAATGAAAGCTTAATCCAAAGAAAAAATATGAAAAGAAACTGAAGAAGTTTGTACATAAAGGGAAAGAAAAGGGATTCCTGAACAAAAAAGAGGCCAAGTACTTGGTACCTGAGACAGCAAAAACCTCAGTTATATATTATGTACCAAAAATCCATAAACATCAGGAGAAACCCCCGGGATGGCCAATTATTAGTGGGATAAATTATCTTATTGCAAGGTTCGGGGAATATTTGGACAAATATTTGCAACAACTGGTTTGCATAGGAAAATACTTTTTGAAGAACAGTAAGCAATTTATTTCAGGACTGAGGAATATACAGAAGGTGGAAGAATGTTTTTTAGTAATGATAGATGTGAACTCACTATATACAAATATTATACAGAAAGATGAACTGAAAAGCGTGGAATGGGCATTACACAAGTACACGGATCTAAAGCAGGAACAAATAGAGTACATATTGGAAGGACTCGAGATGGCCATGAATAGTAATATTTTTGTCATAAAGGTAATCATTATATCCAGACAAAAGGAGTGGCCATAGGAGCAAGATATGCACCTAGTATAGCAAATCTATTCATGAAAAAATGGGAGGAAGAACAAATATACAGCGTGGAAAGGCCTAATTTAAAATTCTACAGATGATAAATTAATGATATTGTATTGATTTTGAGGGGAACAAAGAGATCCCTAAAAGAGTTCTTTGAAGAAATCAAACATAATCAATATGGAATCTCTTTTCAAGGAAGCTGGAAACAAGACCACATTTACTATTTAGACCTACAGATATTTAAAGAAAATGGTCATCTGGGGACAAGGGCCTTTTTCAAACAAATCGATCGGAATGGGTACATCCCCACGAAAAGTTGCCATTATCTTAAATGAACTGAGAATGTACCCAAGGGTCAACTTCAGAGGATCCGTAGGAATTGCAGTAAAGAAAAAGACTATAAAGAACAATCAGAGGTCCTGATCCAAAGGTTTGTAGAGAAAGGGTACAAAAAGAAGGAACTGGTACATCTAAAAGAAAAGATGAAAAATATGGATAGGGATACACTTCTGAGAGATAACAAAGTAAAAAGATCAAACCAACATGGAATTTGGGTTCCTCACTGGATTCAATAGGCAATACAAGAAAGTAGAGGGTATTATGAAGAAGCAGTAGCCTATTTTATGGTCAGATAAAACACTTAAAGGGATACTCCCATAGAGGCCTAACTTAATCTATAGGAGATCTCCTACGCTTCAGAACAAATTGATCCACAATGTACTAGACCCCCCAAAAACAATAAAACTCTTTCCTAATTTAAAAGTTTTTTTCAGGTGTCAAAAATGATTACCATTTAGAACAAGTCAAAAACAGCCAATCAAAAAAGAGACTTTTAGATCCACAGTGACGGGAAAAGAATACAAGATCATGGACATGATATCCTGCACAAGTACGCATGTAACCTAGGTCATTGAATGTCCATGCAAACACCAATATGTGGGCAGGACCACTAGAACATTGTACGTCAAAATTAGAGAACATATCAACAATATAAAAAAAGTTTTTCTAAAACACAGTCTATCAAGACATTTCAGAGAAGTCCACCATAGGGACCCCACGGTCATTACTTTTTTTGCATTGATATTATAAAAGGATATTTGAGATGAAGAGGATCAAGGTTTCGCAGAATGAAACCAAGGGGATATTTTAGCAAAACTCCCTCCAAGCAGAAGGGCTGAATATAGGCAAAGACCTCAATTGTTTTATTACAAACGAATGATGTCAGATACAAACCCTCCTTCCCTTCCTGCTTAGTCTCTGCATGTATCATTTTTCTTCACATATACTGTATATATTTTCTGGCTTTAAATTCATTATACAAATAGGTTGGATACATCACCTGTCATTGGCCACATATATATCTTCTCTTCCTCTATTACATGTAGCATTTTGTCCTTTTATAGGAAATATATGCGACACCCCACACTAATAACATAGGGAGCCTCTATTATATTTAATCTAATTTACCCTTTTAATAACTAGGAAGGTTTTTATATAAAATGTTATTAAAGTTTTTTATATATTTCTTTTAAAGATTTTTTGTTTTTTATCTTTTTTATCGGCATCTGTATGGCATAATTCGTTACAGTTTAGGAATATGATAGTTTTTATGTATGTATATTTTGGATTCCACTGTAACCTAGTAACCCCAAAGATATCACAGTATCTAAATCCATTGGCAACAACAGAGAGCGGTTTGTACAAACATGGTCGCCGGACATGTGATCTAGGGTACCTTATTTAAACCGGATGGTGTAGCAACATGGCGCTGCTCCCAATGACATTGCATCACTTCCGGTTTCGAGTCCATAGAGTCCACCGGCATCCCAGACTTCCTGATTCTTTGATTTTACACTGCTTGGCTTTTACTGAATAAATGTAAGTGCGCTACCAGAGTTTTCCTATTAAAATTCAAACCATGGAATTACGCTATGGATTATTTCCCATACATGTATGAGACCCTTGGGGTAACTGGAGCATGAGAACATAGTGTGTCAGCCATCTATTACACAGAGAAGATACCATACAGCCATTGGTGCTGTATATTGCTGGATACCCCCTTTGTGGGGACAGCTTTCCGATAAGTGCGGTACATAAGGGAGAGCACGAGTGAAGACACCAGCATAAATATTTTGGGATAGCACATTTTTTGAGTTTTATGATTTTTGTGCAATATCAAACTGAAAGACTGTTACTATATTGTGTGCATGCACACGTCACTTTTGCACCGAGTCACTATTATTGGTTCAAACTTAAAGTTTTAATATTATTTGTATGCACGTGTCACTTTTTCACTGAGTCACCTATTATTGTTTTATACATTGAATTTTTGTGATTTGCTTTCGATTATTGGTATATGTCTTATATATAGCACGTTTTAATTTTTATGAGCCACATATTATTGGTGAAGCAACACAATCAGTATTTGAAAACACCCAGCACAAGCAGCACCACACCCACTAACATTTCCTATTAAGTTTTAATCTTTGTTTTTCTATATTACCCCTTGGAATGCTCTCCTTAGAGAAAGTCAGTGAGGTACCTCCCTAAATGTGCCATATCACTAATAGATAAACCATAAACAAAATTCCCCTTGGTGTGGGACTTTTAAGGCACTAAGTACTGAATAATGTGAATAAAAATCAGTTTTATTTAAATTAGCATAAAAACACCAATGCTATGTGGACATGGTTATACATGGAATACCTATACATAATACACCAAATAATTTTAGGCAAAAAAGTATTGACGTCCTCTACCCGATGCGTTTTGGGGGTTTTACAGCCCCTTCTTCAGGGGTGGAATTGGCATCAACATTATAGATTACATTGGTCTATAAAGCATTGCCAAGTCAGCATTTAAAAACAAGGAGAGCTGCCACTTTGCCTAAGGATATGATTAGCACCCAATGTATATACGAGGCTGTGAGGTAGGTATGGCTAGTAAGCAATACTTAGCCCCACTAGTGTGATTCTTGGCTGCTGAGGCCTGACAGACAGGTTCCAATATCAGTGAGCATCAAATGTGGCCTTTCTCACATTAGATTTTAAAATCAAATCTCAGGTTTGATGTCATTTCCACCCCTGAAGAAGGAGCTGTAAAAGCCCTGAAACGTGTCGGGTAGAGGACGTCAATCCATTTTTGCCTATTAATATTGGTGTAATATGTGTTTGTATTCAATGGACAACCATGTCCATATAGTATTGGTGTTTTTATGCTAATTTAAATAAAACTGATTTTTACTCACATTATTTAGTACTTAGTTAGTGCCTTCAAAGTCCCACCCAAAGGGGAATTTTGTTTATGGTCTTGGAATGCACTCAGTGATACTTTTATTTAATGTGTTCCTCAAGCAGTCCTAAAGCAGTCCCATTTTTCCTCCGTGTTCAATGTTTTAAGGGATTGGGCCAAATTAATATCCTGTAGAATTGAGCGCAGTTTGGAAAAGTTGGCTCATTTGAAATTTAGTGTTCTTGTACTTCCCTTGTACCTCCCTTTCCTATGTTTTATGCTGAATGTAATAATCATGTTGTTGCTAGTTTCCAAGTTCTGTATTTCCACATCTGTAATCAGATCTGTATCATTTGTAATGAATAGATCTAAAAATGCATAATTTCTAGTCGGGGAATCCACCAGTTGGGACATGAAGCTGTCCTGTAAGACATTTAAGAAATGGTGGGCCTTTAATGAGTGAGCTGTCCCCTCCACCCAGTCAATGTTGGGATAGTTGAAGTTCCCCATCATAATGACATTTCTCTGTCTCACTGCCATTTATGACTGTGAAAGGAGATCCAACTCCACCGCTTCCTTCAGGTTAGGGGGCCTGTAACATACCCCCACCAGTAATTTCCCACTTACTTCTACCTTTTGGAGCTCCACCTATACAGACTCCACCTCCCCCCTTGCCCCATCGCTAATGTCATTACTCTCTTTTACCCGTAAATTATTCCTGAAATATAGACACACTCCTCCCCCTCTTCTACCCTCCCTGTCCCTCGGATACAAAGAATACCCCTGGATGTTTGCCAGCTAGTCACATGAGCTGTCAGACCAAGTTTCTGTAATTCCCATGAAGTCCACATCCTGCTTGTGTAATAGCAGCTCCAGTTCTTCCATTTTATTGACTATTCCTGCTGCGAGTCACTCATCAAATGCAACAGGCTGGGTCTTGCACTGCCATCGTAGTCCTTCTCGGAAGCCAGCTGCCTCTCCTGGTTTCAGGCAGCCAGCCTCCGATGATGTCCACAGACCACAGTTCTGCCCACTGGCTGCTGTGAGTCCTACTACTTCAGCCCCCCTTGATATGTGACATGGAATCCCAAGAGGCTAAGGCAGCAAGGGCAAGTCATTCTTACCTAGGTGAGAATGGAAGCGGATGGACAGCTTGAAGCTAAATATTAATAGAAAAATAAAGATAAAAAAAAGTGTTGATTTATATTGTGCACAGAGCCTTATTTCATCTGGGGGTTTAAGGCATGTGAGCCATTACTTTTACAAGGATCATGTGGTATGGTTTCTCTTGCAACGAGTCCAATAGTAAAAGAATTTCCCCTTTCATTTGGAAAGTCAACAGAAAGCTAGAGAGAGAATAAGTACTGTTTTTACAGAGTGCAAAGTGGAATCTAATTTCATGGAGTGCAAAATGTAACCTAATTATAAAACAAACTGGTTATGTTTAGTCTTAATAAAGCCATTTATTTTAGTGCACCGTTAAGGGCGAAGGGACTTAATCCTAAAATTGTAATTTCAAGAGCCCAATGCTGCAAAATATAGTCCATTACTGGCTTTTAATTTTCTAGTCCAGTGTGGACCTTCAGATCTCAGCATGTGCTGTCGTTTTCCTAGCTAGAGTATATTGTATAGCGAGAATTCATTTCAGATGAAAACATCTGATGATACAAACTTCCCCTATCATTTATATAAACTGTTCATGACTCATCAATACAACCCAGTAGTAATACAATGTGATTCTGGTAATGTGTCTTTGTCCCTGCATGTCAGCTTACAATGTACCCCTGTGATGGTTTCTCTAGGCAGCAACTGTCTGAGTTATTTTGAAAATAAGTGTCAGGACAAGCTCAGTAAAAGGAATTTGGTTTCATGGCGAGGCTGTACTCCTAAAATGCTGGTAATCATCCCTGTGTGACAACTATTCCTGTCATTTTGGATAGGTGTCATCTTTTTGCACTTATTTAATTTGCGTCTCTAACGTGATAACATATATCATTGAGATTTCACCTTCACAACTTGTATTTTGAAGAAATATTAGAAAAAACATATATTCCATGGGCTGAGTAGAGCTGTTATTTTAAAATAAAGTACTACCCTCCCTGACCCCAACTTTGAAATGTGCACTGCATTTTTATTTTCTTTCCATCTCTTGCAATTACACAATGCACGCAGAAATCCAACACACTGAAAAATAACCAGTGCTCACTTAACCGACTTTAATCTATAGTCTGCAACATGTGTATTATTATCTATTTTGCTGCTTTCTACAATGCTTGCAATTCATTTAGGTTGCTTTAAGTTTACCTTATTAAGAGCAACGTGAAGCCTTTTTTGTGTTTTTTAGAGATATAGGGGTAGAGATCAGCTTGCTGTGAATTCAATTTTTTATGGTTGCCAACATTTTAAAAATCTTGTTTGTGTAGATCAGTGTGCAGGCAGGTAAATATCCCTTTAAAATTATCTCCTTGTTAAGGTTGGAGCAAAGGGAAACTGTGACAAAGAGTTCCCCTTTATCAGGTGGGCAGAGCTTGGGTCAAAAAAAGAAGAGACTGCCTGTTGACACAGAAGGAGAGAGTAGTTGTGGGCATTATGTGATTTTCTTTCCTTCCAAAGAAAATTGCTTGATTCCCCTATCAACACAGTCAGTGTTAATGGGGGAATCCCTCCCTCAGTGCTACTGTGTTCTGCCGACGGGAAGCAAGGGAAGCCTTCTAGTCCACAAGAACACAATAAATACTGCTAGTGGTTATTGCCGCTGGCAGCAATCGCATGTAAAATTGCAGGTTGATTGTACCAAAGTCAATTAAAGGATCAACTTGGGTACAACCAGCCTATAAGTGGATCGAATCTTGGGTGGCAATAGTGGACTTATATAAGAAGATAATAAAGGAATGTTGGGGACGCGGTCCCAAATTGTAAGGTTTGCTAGAACACATGAAGATATAAAGTTTGCCTGAGGATGTAAAGATGGCAAGATCCACGGTAAAGACACAGGAGGGTAAGGAGATAGTGATTTCTCAATTTGTGCCCATAGTTTCCATGTAACCAGTCTAATACTCGAAAAACTGTTTGTAATAGTTACCTATTTGGGGCAGACTTACTCCTCCCAGATATTTGGGCCTCAGTAAGGTGTCATAACCGATTCTGGCATGAGAATCAGCCCAAATATATGCACGAATAAATATTTTAGAGAACTAAAGAAGGAATGTGGGAGTTTATTGGTATAGTTTGAAAAATATATAGAATACTGGGCAAAATATAAATTTTCAGGGGAGCCATCCTTCCAAACCATGAATGATTGAAAACCCGCCAGTTCTTTAGCCTGCTATTTACAAATGACAGTAAAGGTTTAAAATTTAAGTCCCGAGTTCACACAATTGCGATGTGGGAACCCTGCGAATCCACTACGGGTTCCCGCATCGCATTCAACTCGCAGGCAGTTCACACAGCCATATGAGAATCATGGGGGGTGTCAATACAAAGTTAACGACACCCCCAGATTAGTTCGCATATTGCAGTGCAAACTGTCAGTTTGGACATGAATCAGATCACATAGGTGTGAACACCAATGCGATCCTATTCTGGTGTAGACCAAAAAAAGGGTCCTGTGCAAGTTGTGTCTGAATCCGATGCAAATTCAGCCTCACAATCTGTATGGCTGAATTCGCATCGCACAGACATCGCATGTGATTTGCAGAAGAGTGCGCTGTGAATCACATGCAATGTCTGTCATCGCATATATGTGAACCGGCGCTTAATCATAAAGAGATTCAAGGTTAGATGGGATTTGAATACCTAAGTATTTAATAGCCTTCATTTTCAAAATAAAAGGGAAAGAGTCCTGCAACATTGAAAAAGTCGAGTCTCTGGTATGGTAACATTAAGTGCTTCCCTTTAATGCATATTCGCTCTACAATTTCTATATTGACAAAAGGTTTTAGGCTTGTGCATTAGGGCTGGAAAAGCCATGTTGGGATTAGCGATGTACAGTAATAGGTCATAGGCTAAATTTTATATTTCTTTGGCATATAGCCAGACTTTGAACAGAAGTGTTAGATCTAATAGCGTTTGCCAGGTGTTTCATTGCCAGAATATAAAGATAAGGTGAAAAAGGGCAACCTTAACGAGTTCAGTTATGGATATAAATGGGGTCAGATAAGATACCGTTGACTTGAACCCTAGCCAGGGGTGAGTCAAATAGGGCCATCATTTTAGTTAGTAAGCTTGGGGGGACACCGATTTTTTCGAGACAGACAAAAATGAAGTCCCAGGATATGTGGCCAAATGCTTTCTCTGCGTCTACCGCTAAAAGGCAAAGGGGTAGATGTTTTTTCTTTGTGTAGTCCAAGAGGGTAATCGTTTTGTTATCCCTCGCTTCTTTGCTAAGGACAATCCCTGCTTGGTCCAAATGGACCCGGGAGGGGATATAAGATTAAAGTCTATAGAATTTAATGCATGCATTTTGCATATATTGAACGATAATAAGAGAAATCTGTCTATAGCTACTACATGAGGCTAGGTCTTTATTAGGTTTCGGTATAACAGTTATGAAAGCTTCCTGTGAATATCTTGGAAACGGACAAGTTTAGGAGATAATTGAAGGCCTCTCTCATAAGTGGCCATATAAGGGGTTATTTACTAAAGCTAGAGAGGGCAAAATTAGTCACAATTCTGCAGAGAAATCAATCAGCTTCCAGGTTTTATTGCTAAACCTTGTTTAAACAAGCTGAGGTTAGAAGCTGATTGGTTTCTCTGCAGAATTTTGACTATTTTTTTTCCTCTCTAGCTTTAGTAAATAAACCCTATAGAGTCTAGAAATTGGGGAGTATAGCCATCTGGGCCAAAGCTTTTCCCAGCCAGGGATGACTTAATTGCTGATGTTATTTCTTCCATTGTAAATGGCACTGTAAGTTCTTCAATATCAGTTGTGGGGAGGGCATTAGTTTGTATATATATTGCTTTAATTGCCTTGTGTGCGATCCTTCATGTATACCCCTTATAGCAATTGGAATATTATATAATGATGAGTAAAATAATTGAAAGGCCTTAGCTTCTGATGTGTGTACCAGGCCCTGAGTGGGGCATAATATTTTGGGAACATATGTCTTAGCTTGTTGAGTTTTTATCGATTGAGTTAATATTTTACCAATATTTTATTCCCAAACTCATATATACGACATCACGCTAATGCTCTATGATGTAAACACGATTGGCCAAGTAATCTGCTAAGTTCACTTTTTTTTTACAGAAGTATTTGTAATTTAGTTTCTTTAGGTATTTTTTTTTTTTTTTTATGTGCTGCTTCTGAAGCTTGTATATCTCGAAGTAAGGTTTATATTTCAAGCGATTTGGCCTTTTAATCCTAGTACCATGTTATTTAAATAAGCCATTTAAAAACCCAAAAAAGCTTTGAAAAAAATGGACATCGATAAGCCCCAAAGAAGAGAGAAAAAAATAGAGAAGTTAAGATAATGAAAACGTTTTGCAAAAGTTGCTAAAGAATCGGGTTGTTGTAAAAGGACACGCGTCGGGCACCAGCAGCAGCCCGGATTAGTAAGTAGTACTCAAGTAAATAATAGATAATGAAACCTTAAGCTTAAGGTATATGATCCACTTCATTAGGGATAAAGGGTACAAACTTCTGATATATTTGAGCTAAAATAAAGGGGTAAAGAAAAGAAGAGAAATAAATAAATAAAAGGGTGGGGAGGGAGGGGGAAGTGAGAAATAGTGATTAAATAGTTAAATAATATTCAGTGATAATAGTAGTGTAAGCTCCATAGTAGAGCTAAGTTAACTTTAACTATTCAAATATAGAGGCCTTTTTTTTTGTACAATTAATTAAGTGGGGAATTTAATATTGCTCAGAAATACCAGTGGGAATGCTATAGTAAAGGTAAGCTAGCTGTACTAATGTAAGGGATATTTTTAATGCGTGCAAAAAAGAAAAAAACAATTTTTCCTTTCTTTATCCCTCTTCCCTTCCCTCTAACTCCCTCCTTCCCCCCCCCCCCCATTATTTCCCTTCCTCCCCTCCCTTCCCTCCTTTCCCCCCCTCCCCCACCTCTCTTTCCTCTCTCTAACTCCCCCCCTTACCCCCTAGGTCCTCCCTGTTCTCCTCTCTCCTGCGTTAAGTAGAGTCAGCCCATCTTAAATGACTGAAACAAGGAGAGCTAAGGGAGAGGAAGGGGGGGGATCCTTTTTCCAAGGTGAATATGTCTTATACTTAACGAACAATAGTGACAGTTGGACATGTGAAAATTTGTTTTGTTCCGTTTTGATTCGGTATTTAAATATATTTGTTTATATATTTGTTTACTTCAGAACAGAACTACATTCAATTTGTAAAACTACCACACACTAAATTTTGTTTTAATTTTTCCAAAAATATATTTTTTTTCCAGGAAAAAAAAAAGGGGGAGACATTTTTTTGCCCATGGCATCAAAGTTTCAGGAAATTTTACATCTCTAGTATCGCCATACTTGGGAGAAGTAGCAGAATGTATTTTGGGGTGTAATTGTAATTATGTCTATGCTGGGTGTTAGAAACATCTTTTAAGTTAACAACTTTGTGTTAAAAAACATAAATATATAAATATATACAAATATATATTCATTTTCTTTCCACATTTTCCAAAAACTTGTATGGTAAAAAAATACATTCAAAAGAACAATTATGCCTCATAGATAATATGTTGGGGTGTTTGCTTTCCAAAATGTAGTCATTTTGTGTGTATACATTGTCTTGGTGCTCCAAGGCCTTCACAAATGTTATAGGTAGTCAGGAAATTGGAAAGGAAGGGAAAATGTAACTCCACTTTTGTTGAGAAAAAAACATTCCCCTCTGGGTGATCTTTATACATTGCAAGAATTGTAACAATCTTTGTTGCAGATTCCTACCTTTTGTTATTCTGAAGAAATCACTGTTTGTTCCTCTGTGCCCCTGTGTGTATTAGTTGATCTAATAAGAGTGGTTTCATAATTATCAATCAGCTGTGCAGCAGCAGAGCACTAATCTGCTGGGCCTGCACCTCTTTAGATGTGTTCCTATTGGGAGTATCTCACCAAAAATGACATTTTTGTTACAGGGGATGCCAAAAATCTGACTTGTATCTTAGGCAGACTTCTGGGAAAATTGCTGACCCAATCACACAAGAAGAAAATTATGTTTCGGGGGTGTGTTCAGTAATAATTCTATGTACAGAACAACTCCAGGTCATCATATTGCATTGTATTTTAAGAAAATTACAGCGGCTGAGGATTAAAAAGCAAAGGTCATTTTTTAACAATTAATTACAATATGACTTGTGTTCCAGACAAAAGTGGAGTTAACCTTTAAGCTCCTTGAAACCCCCAAAACTGCTTCTTGAATTGTGGGTCCCTCTAAATGGCTAGGCTGTGAAAAAATCTCTGTTTTGGGGTGTATGCCTATTCCGTGTGTGAGAAATAGCTTGCTAAAATAACAATTTTGTTAAATGTATTTAACTTCTTTATTGTCCAAAGAATTGTGGGGAAAAATTACAGCTTCGACAAAAAAAGGGTTTGTACCACGTACCACGTAGTGTGCTGCACACCCCACACTGTAGAAAAGAAAAAGACAAGAGGAATTCCCCCAGAGTTTTTTTTAGCAGCAATGTATTAAGTCAGACTAGTATTAATGTAAAAAAATATATTTTATTAACAATTCATAAAAGGCTTGATGCCACATAAAATTTAAATTCTGGTTACAGAAACAAAGAATCATCCAACAGTTAAGAACATAAATGCATGGTAGCCATAGTGGAGCTACCAAACAATGGAATACCCCAACACGTTTCGACTTTTTAAAGTCGTGGTCTTCTTCAGGGAGTTTTTTCTATGAAATATATTCATATAATTAGTGATGTAATCCACTCTATTATTATTTATGCATGTAAAGACAAGATAAATGTGTGTATATATAATTACCACTGAAAGAAGAAATAACAACTTGCAACCAGAAATATCGATCCAGACAATTCCCTATGGAGCCCCCCTGATTCGCACTGCGTCCACGGGAAGAGGGCTTGCGGGGGATCATGGTTGTGGTATGTGGAGAAAGGAGAGAGGCCTAGTCCGGGAGTGCACTCCCCACAGGTTGACTGAATTAATATGTCGTTTATGCAATTTATCAAATCAAACTGAGTAAATTATAGCATTAATGATGTCAGTAATATCATCGTGACATTTATGTCAGAATAAACCAAGGTTGTGTATTAAATAATTAATGTGTGGCAAGTGGGAAAGAAAGGTAAAAAGAAGAAAATAATGGTGATGGGATAAGTGCCGTGATACATAGGGGAAAAAGAACAATGCCCGAGACAAAGATATGGTAGTGAAAAGGTGAAATTGAATGGCAAAAATGAAAAAAGGAAAGAAAAAAAAAGAAGTGAATGAAGCGGAATAGTGTATATTGTATAAACCAAAGACCAAGAGCATCCGCATTACCTGAGGTGTGCCTCACTGAAAATAAGTGAAGACCTGTGTATTAAAATGGGCATAAGTGTAACATATGTAGCAATATATCAAGGGAAAAAAAGGGGAAAGGAATAACAAATACAAAAAAATAAAAAAATAAAATAATAAAAATCGTGTTTGTTATAACATCTTTGGAGACGTCCTGCTCTCACCACGGTGCCCGGAAATGTGCTGGGACCATATGGAGAGGCAGAGATGTATATATGTGGGTCTCAATTGATTGATTGCCAACATGTGGGGAGGGCTGGCCCCCCCAGAAGGATCCTCCCGCCAAGCCCACCTGATACCTCGGCCGATCAAGCGGCTGTGCAGTGATTCCTCCTGCTTCCCGGAAGGCGTGAGCCCCAACCGCCGCCGTCACTTCTGCCGCAAGTGACGTGGTTCATCAACGTAATGCGCAGGCATGGCCAGCAGACCCGCGAAGCCGTGCACGTGCACCAGGGTGAAAAACCCGGAAGTGAACACGGGACGCCGCCGACACAGGAGAAGCCATCCCCACAGCCGGGGCAACTAAGGGATGTGCAATAGGGGGAGAGAGTGGAACACCACACAATTCCCCCACCTGTGCTGGGAAGCCAATTCAACCATAGACCGCTGGCAAATGGGGGAGAAATCCAGGAATCTGAAAGGACAATAACAATAGCAATAAAAGTTAAAATAGCTAACAATGTTCTCTAATTATAAACATACAGTGTAGAAGTGTCAATGGCTATGAACACATTCCAAAACATTGATTATTACACTTAAGAGCCAGGTATAACAGTAAATACTCCATCAATACAGAAATTAATTAATTATTAATTGTATTAATAGTTATGAAAAAATCAATCTAAGGTTGTCCTTCTTTTCCCTTTTCCCTTCTAACAATTATTTTGTAAAAGTAAGTATAAAAAGTATTTATTGAGTTTTACTGGATGCAAATCCTTTTAAAAAAGGAGCGTAGGATATGGACTCATTCAAACCCGGGGGAACGGTGGCCTTTAGAAGAAAAATCCAGCACTATTCATATTGCAGCAATATTTTGTTCCATAGTGTTACATGACTGAGTAACTGTAATTCAAAGTGTGACAGCACTGAAATCTGAAAATTGGCCTGGGCAGGAAGGGGGTAAAAGTGTCTGGTACAGAAGTGGTCAAACAATATTTTTACAAATGGCAAAGTACATTTTAAACCACTGGGGCCTCCTGCCTACATGGCCCTGTTTATGTAAAAAATGAATGTAGCCTTTAAAAGTAAAATTAAATAGACACATATTATGCTTAGTGGTAATTGTAAAATGTTTTGAAGCTTTTTCAAATTCTTAAAAAAAGATATAGAACTCAGAAGGCTTCCACGGTCAAAACAAAAGGTGAACTTATGTTTTTTATTGTCCAGAAAAAAAACAAAATTGCGTCTCTCTCTGAAATCCCTGCACAAAGGCGAGATGTCACATGGTGATAAACACTTGTTCTATTCTCTGAACTCTTATGGTCACATGACTAAAGATTCTGAATATCTTTGCAATAGTGAAGCTACTTTAACTCACCAACACATTGAGTGAGAGTCACACAAGAGTCAAACCAGTAAAATACAACGTGCTTTCAGTAGCTCTGGCCTTCTCGGCAAAAGGCCAACTCTGCCTACAACTCGGAGCTTTGATTTTCAGCCTCTGCTTCCATTAACATCGAGCAGGCACTTAGGCAGCCAGTGTGCAGGTAAGATCAGCAAGCCTGCACACTGGTTGTTTACATTTAAACTGCGCCAGTGCAGCAACGTGGTCAGCGCCGGGACCAATTAAGGCTTTTGTTTACCTAGCACTCGACATTCAGCAGGCACCACTAGTTTGGAAGGTCATGTTTTGTCTTCTGGATTAGTATGGCAATAGAAAATAGTGTACTTTAGAGTTTCAAACAATCCTTTTGCAAAAAGTAAAGCAATACATAATGGACCATTTTCTAGTTAAAGATCTGTAAGGCATGCAGCACATTGCTTGATTGGGGAAATATAACTAACGTCATTATTTGTAAATCCTAAAGCTCTTTACAGATACTGTGCAGCAGAGTAATCTCCTGCCCAATAGTCTGCATAAATTCAGCAGCAGTAGGAGGCTTAGAGTGGAAGAAGCAGCACAGGACACGTACTATTGCAAAAAGTGTTTTCCACTGACACCAGTGTTTCCACCCAACCCAAATTAAGCACAATTGTTCCCCCCACCCCTTGCTAAGGGCAGCTGTTCCCTCACCCTGCTTCTGTGGAGAGTTGTTCCCTTTTAATCCATGTTCCAGAAACGTTTTCATCCTGATTCCTACTGAGCAAAATTGTTAGTTCAGTCCTCATACCAATGCTTTATTTTTGTTTTTTTTCCCCACTGAATCCCACTGACTATGGTCAAGGCATTGTTTCCTCCTTGGATTCTGATGCCAGACAATTTATTTCTCCCACTGACTATCAACACTGAGCATTTTTTTTACCACTGACCTCTGACACTGAGAATTTTTTCCTTCTACTTCGCCAGCCATTATTTTACTTCACTCCCATCCCAAGTTGCCTCTCATCCCAAATTTTCTTTCCACTGATCATTGACACTGGGAATGTTTTTGCTGCTCCCAATGGCACTGGACATTTTCTTTCCCAAGGACCACTGGCACTAGGGCATTTTTGCTCCCATTGACTAGCAATTTAAGGGAGTCCATGACATTTACTCCTTACTGTTGTATGTAACACATTGCACAGTTATGGTCAAAGTCTGTATGCTGTGTAGAATGTCACATAGGCCTGAACCCTGTACTGTACTGTATATGCTATGTTGTGTGTTTAATAGAACGGGAATACTTGTTTATTGACAATTATTCTTGATGGTAGGCTCAAGAAAAGTGTTATCTCACTATCTATATCCTGTCTGAGTTTTTTGGGTTTTTTTTTTTTTGTTTTTTTTAGGTTTCACGTTTGTCAAACAGGCTATGTTAGGAGACTTTTCTCAATCAGTGCCTGCAGGGACAGGGGAAGCTGCTCTTGGAATACAATGACCAAGCAGGGATTATTCTTCCATTCACCTTTATTCTGTCTATAGAGGAATCTGTTCATGCCACCCGCTTACTGAACAAAAAAAGAGCAGAGTATGGCCAGATTTAGAGAAATCCTACTGTTTTTCAAAGTGAATATGTTGCTTAAAAAATGTAATAAAAGCTCCCTGCAATATAAGCACCTGAATGCTTGAAGAGCAGGCATGAAGAACATTGGTATCCATTCCAACACTCCTGGAAGTGTTGAATGCTGAAGACTCTGCCAGAGGCTGTAGAGCTTCATGGTCAACAGAATTCAGACAGTATTCTGAAACGAATATTACATTTTCTTTCACTTTGATGCACTTCAGTTTAATGCCTGCCTTCCAAGTGAGCAACCCCCTGGGGTTTATTGTGCATTGGGGAAGATCGCCCCATTCACTGTAGTAGATTGAGCCATTACAGTGATTTACAGCTTCTACAGAGGCTGATCAGGTATCATATATGCATATTTACATTGTGTCAGGTTGACCCAATGTAATATACCATCCCTGGAGTTCAGCTTTAAATCTGCATCAAATGCTGAACAAAAGCTTACGTTTTTAGGATTACACATTAGCTGGTAAATGAGATCAGGAGTAGGGGTAAGTGACATGTCATATCTAGAGCCAGTGCTGGGACAAGGTCCCTTGGACCCTAAGGCAAAAAAGCCAAAGTGCCCCTTCCACTTTCAATGAGCAGCATAGGTGTGCACAAGGGGCGTGCCGGGTGTGCCTGGGCATACCCTAATCACCCTATGCACCTTAGCATTATAGCTCTGTGTGATGGCAGGAAGATGGGAAAGATCTCCCTCTTACCGGCTCTGCCATAGTTGGAGTGTTTACATGCTTATCTTTCACTGTACTGGCAGGGAGATCAATGGGCAACTATAAAAGCAATTTATACATATATATATATATATATATATATATATATATATATATATACAGTGCCTTGAAATTTTCCACATTTTGTCATGTTACAACCAAAAACATAAATGCATTTTATTGGGAGATTAGTGGCACATAAGCATGAAGTGAAAGGAAAATGATAAATGATTTTAAAACATTTTTACAAATAAATATCTGAAAAGTGTGCATTTGTATTCAGCCTCTTTTACTCTGATACCCCTAACTATAATCTTGTGGAACCAATTCAATTTCAGAAGTCACCTAATTAGTTAATAGAAGAATAGTAGAATAAAGTTTAATTTAATTTCAGTAAAAATATAGCTGTTCTGTGAAGCCCTCAGAGGTTTGTTAGAGAACCTTAGTGAACAAACAGCATTGTGACAGTTAAGGAACACACTAGACAGGTCGGGGATAAAGTTGTGGAGATGTTTCATCTCACGGAGTACTGTTTAATCCATCCTCGGGAGATGGAAAGAGTATGCCACTACTGTAAATCTATCAAGACATGGCCTTCCACCTATACTGACAGGCTGGGCAAGGAGAGCATTCATCAGAGAAGCAGCCAAGAGGCCCATGCTAACTCTGGAGGAGCTGCAGGGATCCCCTGCTCAGGTGGAAGAATTTGTCCACAGGACAACTATTAGTCATGCCCTCCTCAAAGCTGGCCTTTATGGAAGAGTGGCAAGAAGAAAGCCATTGTTGAAAGAAAGCCATAAGAAGTCCCATTTGCAATTTGCGAGAAGCCATGTGGGGGACATAGGGTAACTGGAAC
Organism: Pelophylax lessonae; assembly: GCF_965119305.1. NCBI lineage: Eukaryota > Metazoa > Chordata > Amphibia > Anura > Ranidae > Pelophylax > Pelophylax lessonae. Next base: position 713,759,418 of record NC_138768.1, read on the forward strand.
AAAGTGTCTCCTGTGAAAGCTCTGATACAAAGAGGAGGTAAAGGTGTCTGCATGTAGTGTCTTTCCCTTTAAATGTAAGTGCAGGATGGGCAATTGCCCGCTTACCAATACAAACGACACTGAGGCCCAAAGGAGAAGATGTTCTGGAACAGACTCTTTAGGGATGCCCAACTGGCAACCGGAAGGCCCAGCGATCTCTGTACAGGTGCCCCACATAGATGTCAGGGGTCTGTGGCCAGTAATCTGCGGCTGACTGTGTTGCTGCTTCCAGGAAGGGTTACCAATTTGCTTAGCCACGATGTCCTCCCAACAGGGAAAAAAGGAAGGATTCCTCTGCTGCCTCTGTTCTCTTAGTATCATACCCAACAGCTTCGTGGTCCCTCTTCTCCTCTGCTGGTCCTATCTCCCCTCCCAGGGAATCGTCCTGGGCCCGCTGGTATCCGGGACTATATGTCCCATAATCCTCTGGCTGTTAGTTTCCCATTGGCCCTGAATGTGGCCAATAGGAGTGGGCATTGTCAGGCTGGGTGAATAAGAGCCGCTCAGCTTGAGGAGGAGAAGGAGGGGTGGAAATCCCCCCCAGCTGCGGCTCTGCCTGTGTCCCTTCACATAGTCTGTCAGTTTCAGCGATGCTGCCCTGTGTCCTGTGGCATCAGTGGCTGATGGAATGTGTGAGGGGGACAGGCACCTGGCATCAGCATCTGCTACACACATAAAAAGGCGTTTTATTTGGGGAGCACACTGAGGGGCACGGTATAATGTTGGTGGGGCCATGGCCCCCTCTGCCACCCCAGAAGAGAAGAGACGCCACTGCCCTCCTGCTGAAGCATCATGGGTGACTACCTCTTCTGCCAACCCTTCGGCCTGGCCCTGTGTGCAGCTGGATCACTGTCACATTTTACAAGGAGAGGGTGGGCAAGGTGTCTCGGCAGTAAAGGGGGAAGAGGTGGAGAAAAGGACTTGTGAATATCCAGAGTTCAAAGTAAAGAGCTGTATAGTACAGTGAACACTGGTAGAGATTGTACAATTGTCCCAGGAAAGAGAACAATATGATGGAAGAAAATTATTAGGATTGCATAGCTCCCAACTGTCCCTGATTTCGAAGGACTGTCCCTGATTTGGACCAAATCCCTCTGCCCCTTTTTCTTCCTCATTTGTCCCTCATTTTAGTCTGATCTATATAGTTGTATATAAAATGCACAATTTATCCTTCAAAAAGTGTTTCCCAGTGCTAAAACTTTCATCGAATATCTAAATTGCTGCATTTGTAAATTTTTAAATTTTAAACGCCAATATAAAGGAATAATAGTGGTAAAAAACAAAAGCACTGGGTTTAACTAATTGTTTTTTTCTTATAATTCTCCTTTAAGGGGGTGTGTTCTACATACTTTTGCTAATAGGTGTCCCTCATTCCCATCTCAAAATGTTGAGGGGTATGGGATTGTAGCATCATACTTAGAAAGTCACTGCAGGCCATGTGCATTTTGATGAAGCACTTTGCAAGGCTCCTATGCATATTGCACTACTTGTCTCAATAAGCTTTCTGCCCTGAGAATGTCTCTTTTTGGCACTTGTGTGTACAGGGTCATAGAGCTAAGGGCTGGTCATAAAAAAAAAACAAAATACTGGAGGCAATAGCCTCTATAACAGTGTGATATTAGGCTTTCATATTTGTATAACTTTTATCTTCAATGTATGCATGTAGAAGCTATGGACTTCTGCAAAAAGATGGAATATTTGCAATATCCTGCAACCAAATATTTCATACATCCAAATGAAAGAACAATGTCAAACTGATTTGGAGGTCACAGACCTTGGGTACCTTGATATGTGAGTACCAAGTATAAACAGTCTGAGCACCAGTGACACAGGCTACTCACCCAGACAACTCCCAGAAAGATATGTAGGTGTCAAAAGATATATGAAAAATGTAATAGAAATTTAAAGCCGGTTACTTCTATCTTGCTAATTACAGCTGCTGACTCATAAATCACAGTGTTACGAAAGCCAGTGTAGATTGCATGACCAGCAGAATATTTTGCAATATGTAATTAGTGAATAAAAAAATTTCATCTTGTGCTTATGTAAATGTCAACTGACCTATCTATATATAGAGCTGGTGCATAACTGAGATTAAAAAATTCTGACATAAACCTCCAAACTTACTGCACTGCAGCTCCCAGCCCTTTCTAAAGTGGATATCAAAATGTATATTTTAAATATATCTTTTTTTTTTGTCAACCACTTCAAGCATTTCTCTCATATTGTATTTGTGCAGTTCCAGGGCCGTTTGTAAAACATACTGTATATCAAATTGTATATTTTAAATTTATATTCTATTTGCCATCTACTTCAAACATTTCTTTGATAATGTGTATAGCTGATATTTAAGAAGAAGTTCAGCTGCACAGCATGTAAAAATAGCTGCATCACCTAAGTGGCTTCCCATTTTTTCTCTCGGGTATCGCATTGGTTGTAACTGGGGAAATATTTAGGCTCCAGTTTCTGGCCTTCTTTGAAAATGCTTGTTGCTATTATACCGATTCTGTGGATTCTGAAATAAATATCTGGATCATTGGCCTGATACGTATATGCACTTAAGGGATTCTGACTTCTTTCTGACCTACTTGATGCATGTCTGTTTCTGTTCAGTGACTCTGAGCATTCAAACCAGAGACAACCAGGAAACTAGCACTTTCAGAAGTAGGTCAGCAATGGCTACCTAGATATTCCTTCATTACCATGCTTTGTGACTTGAGTTGCACTATACATAACTCCCTTGCCCCATTATCAACATTTCTCATAACATTTTCAAAGAAAAACGTTCTGTTTGCTGGAGTCCACTAGCCAAAGAATAGGGCTGGCACTATCTGACTTGCTGCAGTTGTAGCAGAAGGAAGAATCAACTGAATGTGCAGACAGAGCGTAGTATTAACCATTAGTAAGCTGCGCCTCCTCAATAAGGAACCTAGGTGGCATAGCCACAGATAGTAGAGAATAGAGATAGTAGAGAATAACTAGAGAACCCCTAGAGAACCACCACTATATCAGTAAACAGTACAATACATAAACAGCTACTTGAGCTTTGCCAAGTGCGACAGCGTCTCCCACAGTGGGGTCCAGGGTAGATCAGTAGAACAAGCAAACAGTTGGAGGGATCTCTGGGCTGGCACCTCAGGTGAGAGGCTGGAGGAGTCCCGGGGCTGGTACCATGAGGGGGAGGGGGTGGAGACACAAGGTCACCCCACTTGAAGCACTGTACCCTGGTAGCAATTGGATCATGCTCTCTGCATTGGCTTGGTCTTCTAAAAAAGCTGCATGTTATTGGACTCCTGCCCAGCTGCCTGCACTCCGGGACAAAAAGTAGAGAACCATAAACCTGGCTGCATATCACAAACCCAGTTACCTCTGCTTCATCAGGTGTGGTCTCTACAAGCTGCAGAAAGTGAATAGAAAGGTATATTCCCTGGGCATGTTCAGGAGCCCAGGGACTTTTAGGAACCTAAAGGACTGTTAAAGTTAAAGGAGACTGCGCCTGCATCTGAGCATTTGAAGCATCCTCCTTGCAGCTTGAACTTGCTATCCCTGGCAAGTTTGCAAATAATGCGCAGTCATTGTGTGCACAATGTTCAGAGGGTCTCCCAAAGTTAGGTCTTTGGGAGCTCTACAGGAATTAAGTCTCTATATCATTTTCGAAGACAAAACCTTGTCTTCAGACATGTTGGTGGATGATGGTGCAGGGGGCTCCACAGCAGTAGGATGGAGTTCAGCTGGGGGGCCAGTGGTAATAGTAATAGTAATATTGCCAGGGTTGGTGGCGTCAACTTTTTAACATAATGGTGGAAAAGCAAGAGTCAGCTCCCATTGCAACCCTGAACTACAAGAGGTTTGTGGCTGACCAACTTGGACAGATTCTTTGAAAACCATCATGGCCCACTCTGGGCCAAGAATGATGGATTTGAAGAGCTTATGGTGTAAGGCGTCTTTTTCTTGCCTTTTTTATATCTAGATATCATCAACTAGAACACTGGAACTGGAACAATAGGCTGTTGCCGAACAACTCCAGGAACATCTTGCCAGGGTGTTTGCAGTTTTCCCTGCTGGTACCAGAGGGAGGTGGTTGGAGACATTTCCCACAAACATTGCCATCAGACAGCAAGTGAAGAAAAATATGGAACAGGAAAACAGACAGCAACAAAAAGCTCATAGGAGTTCTAGCCCTTTGAGAGGATTTGCAGTGCTGTCTCTTTTCATTTGTTGTTGATAAGACTCTAAAAGAAAGAAAAATGGAAAACTGATTAATGAGGCCCAGACAGCAGGAAAACCTAACAGGGTTTCCAGCCCATCTCTACTCAATCCTGAACTAGAAAAGAAAAATTTGTGATACACTTCATCATTTTCTAACTATCGATGTGCTATTTGCATTTAGGCTGCAATGAAATCTAGCATTTGCTAGATGCATTGTATTTTTTTTTTATACAGCAAAGTAGTCCCTGTCCCTGTTTTGCGCATAGAACTTGGTGCATTTTTTACTGTGCATTTCAGCGCATTTTGACACCTGCGAAAACACATATTTCTTGGCCATGTTTGGGGTTCTGTTACCAATTAATGACATCGCAAGTGTGACAAGCGTTTTTCACGCATTTCATGAATGAGCGCTAAAACGTGTACTTCTGTGAGCGTTCATAGAACACAGATGTAGCAGTGTTCCCTCTATGCAATGTAGGCAAAGACTACTGTTTGACATTTAGAAGGAACTCAACTCCCTCCGGTGGTCAAGTTGATACATTACAGTTACTGTTAAGATATGTGTAGCATGATGCATCCTGGAATATAAATATATATAGTAAAAGGAAAAAAGACTCCGTGACTTTAAGGAGAAAACGAATTACACTACCCTTGGTGCAGCGGTGCTACCAGGGTGCACTGCAAACACCGCACAGCATTCTGGGATCGGCTATAAAAAGGAAAGGAGGGGCTATACTCCAGGCTCACGGGACTTCATTTTCAAAGGAACAGGAAGCCAGATGGAGGGTTGTGACTTTAAGGCAACGGACACAAAAGACCTAGACTCAAAGTGATCGGGGCGGATCGTTTAAAATTCCGGTAGGGGATTTTTCCGGGAGTGTCCCATCATCGCTCAGCAGAGACCGGAATCACCCACCTTCAACACCTGATACAGCTGGTGACAGAAACCGGAGACCGAAATAACAGCGGAGAACACCTGGAGGGCCAGGCTCATTTGGTGAGGAGGGCACCTGCCCAAATTTGATTATTGCCAGATCAGGGAAGAGACCGCTAATATCAGCCACACTTCACGGTTAGTGCCAGACACACTTTAAATAGTGCGCCACACACTCTGTGGCCTAGTGTACCTCATAGGAGCCTCCGTGGCTAGAGACAGCTAGTACCAGCCACACTTCACAACTACCTCACAGGAGTCTTCATGGCTAAAAGACAGTTAGTACCAGCAACACTTCACAACTACCTCACAGGAGTCTGCGTGGTTAGAGACAGCTAATATCAGCCACACTTCACGGTTAGTGCCAGACACACTTTAAATAGTGCGCCACACACTCTGTGGCCTAGTGTATCTCACAGGAGCCTGCGTGGCTAGAGACAGCTAGTACCAGCCACACTTCACAACTACCTCACAGGAGTCTGCATGGCTAAAAGACAGCTAGTACAAGCCACAATTCACAACTACCTCAAAAGAGTCTGCATGGCTAAAGACAGCTAATACCAGCCACACTCCACAACTAGTGTCAGCCACACTTTAAATAGTTTGCCACATACCCTGCAGCCTAGTGTACCTCCCAGAAGAGTGCGTGGTTAGAGACAGCCAGTATCAGCCACATTTCTCAGTCAGTACCAGCCACATTTGCCAGCTAGTACCAGCCATACTTCAAATAGTGTGTCCCACACCCTGTGGCCTAATGTACCTCCCAGGAGACCGCATGGCTAGGGACAGCTGATATCAGCCGCACTTTAACTAATGAGCCACACACACCCTGCAGCCTAGTTTACCTCCCAGGTGTTCGAGTGGCTAGAGATAGGCACACAAAACGTCAGGAGGCTGACAGATATGCCATAAGTGAGTTGCAGGTATATGAGTACTCAGGAATATTGCGAATGGTCATAGTTACTTGTTTCAATACCTTTGGATTACAAATAACCTGTGCACCAACGGTTGCTAGCGAAGACTCTGACCAGAAGAAGGAACAGTGTGTGGGAATCAGATAAGCCTTACCTGTATGGTATAGGGACTAGACATATGTAAGGTATAGCTCAATAAAGGGAAAGCTCGCGAGCAGTCATTTAGCTGCATAAATATATGTTGTATTGCTGACTTATCTATATTATCTATTGTTGTGACACTAACTTTATTTCTTTTATTTTATTTGACCCTTGCAATGTCCCACAGAGTTAACTTGTATTTTATTGTGTTTTGCTCTTGTTTTATACCACGTAAAGTTATTCTTGGTTAAGCGCAAAAATCTGTGTGTTGTATTTTTATCACTCTGAGGGACTGCGGCCCATGAAATGTAACAGATTATTGACTGGGGTGATATATGTTGAATTGCATCATTCAGTGGCCAGTTTGTGTCACAATCCTGTCTCATATCAGTTGTGCCCAGGGGGAGTTTGAGCCAATTCTTGGGGTTAATAGGCAGGATGTAGACCCAAAAACAAAACCAGCAGCCCATTCGGGGTATCGCTACATGTGGGGGCCCGTCTGGGATTTTCTACAATCCTGCAACAAAGACTCCTCCCTTTGACAGAACCCCTCTCAGCACAGCAATGGATCCTGTCGCTGTAGCCAGGTGGTGCAGGAAGGAAAACGTCCTTCCTGGCAATGGTCTGGTGATTGAAATAAAAGAAGAAATCTGAACAGAAGGGCAACTACTCCCAGTCCTGAGAACATTGTCCACGGACAGTAAACCCTGGGTGATTGACATGAAGATAGATACCCTTGATCCGCACACCTATGCATTGTGTGAATGGAGGAAAGGAGTCCCTGACCACTTCAAGGGCAACAGTATAAAAACTACAAATGAAATACACTTAAAAAACTAAACTATAAATGAGGGCCCTACATCTACTATTCAAAAGGGGCCCAGCATAGGAGGAAGTAGGGTCCAAAAAGAGGATTCCGGTTCACCACCCGTGACTACCCTTAGTTCAGAACTATGCGCTGTTCATGGGGTAATGACTGGATACAGGAAACTCAGGATTTTCTCTGGGAAACAGCCCGTGCCTTCAGCAGAAGATGGGTTAGAAGAGTGGCTAGATAACGCCACTGCGGCTCTGGAAGAGTGGGAGATACCAGAACAGCATAAGAAGCAGAGGATCACAGAGAGTTTAAAGGGGCTTGCACTGGAGGCCCTACGTAACCTCAAGCTAAGCAAGAAGGACTGCACTGCACAGGACTATCTGGATATCCTGTAGAATGTGTTTGGGCGGACAGAAAAGGTTACTGAACTTCTTTACCAGCTGGAAAACTGTTACCAGAAGGAAGGAGAAAAACTGTTCGAATTCATAAGGCGTTTAGATAGGATCATGCAGCAAATCCTGCTAAAAAAAGGGATAGATCCTCGGAAGGTGGATGAAATTTGTGCACAACAAGTGTTGAGGGGAGCCCAACCTTTAGACCCCATTGCCATACTGTTGCAAACTCGCCAGGACGGTGGCATTCTGGAGTACCCTGATCTGATCCGGATGGTCAGGGAAGAAGAGGTTATATTGGATAACAAAAAGAAGAACCAACAACCTGAACCAACTGCCCGAGTCAGAGTGATAAGTGCAGAAGAAGGTGACTCACAAGTTGAGTTCCTAAAGACCCAGGTGTCACAACTAATAGAAATGGTGTCCATCCTGACTAGCCAGACATCTGCTCTACCCAACAGAAAAATGTCCAAGAAGCCTAAGAAACCCTTAAACCCCGATGTTGAACCAGTACAGAAACCTGAGAGACTGATAACTTGCTTCAAATGTGGAGGAGTGGGGCATGTCAGAGGAGTATGTCCTAGTCCAGAGGAAGCTGCATCCCAACACCGCATACCGGCGGAAAACTTCAGAGGGCCCCGGTAAAGGAGTCGACCGAGCGCCCACCAGAGTCAATGAACTCCAAGAAATCCATTGATCTGAAGAACCAAAGTCAGGGGCTCAGGCCCTTGCCAAATGTCTCCCGTTCCGCGACTCAGACTACTCAAAGGCGGGGGATTGATGCACAGCCGGCCTGAAAGCGAAAGAGGCCTAGGGACAACTCAAAGAGGAAAGGAGTAAGGGTGCCAATAACCGAGCCAGGCTTAAAGGCTACTCTTAAAGAATTTCCTGCCAAGTTAGTGGGGCCTTCCCCAGTAGTCTCAATCCAAGTAGAAGGGATTTATACAAAGGCTCTTCTTGACACTGGAGCCCAAGCGACCCTTCTGTAGAGGGACTTCTACAATAAGCACCGGAAACATCTGCCCCTACAGAAGCTGGAAAACCTGGAGATATGGGGTATTGGAACACAAAGTTTTCCCTATGACGGATAACTGTCAATCAAATTGACCTTTGACCCCCTCAGTGGCTGGGGAGGCCAAAACCTTTGACACTTTAGCAGTGGTATGCCCTCACCCACCAGGGGCCAGCAAGAGTTCTCTTATCATAGGAACCAACACTGACTTAGTCAGGCGACTGCTGACACTGCTAGCCCAGGGACAGGATACACAAACACCAGGAGTCCACCCCATGTTAAGGCTGATCTTCCAATGTCTAGTACTGGAGCAGAAGGCCCCTACAGAAGGGGTTGGAAAGATCTGGAAGCTGGATAAAAGAGGAAGAGTATTGCAACCAGGAGAGGTGACTTGTTTAAGGGCTTCTGTCAAGCTCACCTGGAAGCAACAAGGCCCCTTCATCATCATTGAATCAGGCCCACGGGAAGAACAGAAAGGGATAGAAGTAATCCCCAAAGTAATCCCATTGAAGACCCTATAGAAAAGTCATGGGAGAATCTTAATAAGCATCAGGAATACTACTACTACTACACCGGTGAAGGCTAGAGTGCTGTTGGGTCAGGTGAGCCCGGCCACCCCAGTTGCCCCATCTGATTTAAAGAAAGAAGAAAGGGGAGACATTACCATAGGGGAGCTCTAAAATAAGTGAAGCCAGCACTGATTCACCCTTCTTCATCTGTCTTTGCCACATCCCTAAATGTGTACTAGAAAAAAGGATTGTGGGAAAGTCCACAAATTCACAAGCTGTGAAGAGGGGTGTGCAGAAATAACCCACTAGAGAATGGGACTTTGTAGGCATTGACATAAGGTGGTAAAAATAGATAATATAAACATCAGAAAAATTCGTAAAAAATCAATTTTATTAGAAATTTACATGACATAATATTTAAAAATTCTTGATGCAAAAATTACATCTAGAACAATTGACACATAGATAACATAACAAAGTAAGTGAAAAATGAATAATGAACAGTTTTAACTGTTGAACCATAAAAGACAGGTCACAACTACCACTGGTCCCTGAAGAAGCCCACTTTGGCGGCGAAACATGTAGGACCCGGTGACCTCTATCACTGTACTTTCTGGTTCATTATTCATTTTTCACTTACTTTGTTATGTTATGTATGTGTCAATTATTCTAGATGTAATTTTTTGCATCAAGAATTTTTTAATATTATGTCATGTAAATTTCTAATAAAATTGATTTTTTACAAATTTTTCTGATGTTTATATTATCTATTTTTACCACCTTATGTCAATGCCTACAAAGTCCCATTCTCTAGTGGGTTATGTCTGCACACCCCTCTTGTGAATTTGTGGTCAGGTGCAGACTTTCCCATAGAGGAGCTCTGTTCTGGAGACACAGCCCTTCCACCGGAATGGAAGAAGAGGGCCAAGGCCCAACTTTATATATCCCTAAATCTATGTTAATTTAAATTAATAAATATTATGATCTGTTTCTCTCAAAATTAAATATAAAGCCAGTGATGTTTTTGTATTTTGGAACTTCCACTGAATTGGTGACCTATTCTCTCACCATTTGTTGTTTCATGCACCTTTTCTTCCCCCCCTGACCATCTAGTGCGCTTTCCCTGAGAGCCTTTTTTGTGGGTGACGAGTGTGCGATCTCTTGATAAGGTTATGGCACACTGATCTCAGTTTCCCTGTTCCTTATGGCTTTCTGGACCTTCGCTCACACCGTCGGTCCTGCTTATGGGCACTGCGCATGCGCCATGGTTGACGCATGCGCAGTTTGAGATCGGGCCCGGCATACTTCACTTCTGGCGGAAGTGACGCCGGGCTGGAGCTGGGACATATATAGAGGAGGCCGTCACAATGGCAGCAGGCCATAGGAAGCAGGCGCGGATGTTCGCAGCAAAGGTTTATTATTAACATGTACTTATATACCCCTCCTTCTGTAATTATTATGCTTTTGAGTCCTCTTTCTAAGGTTAGCGTTTTTCTTATGAAGTTCTGTTGTTTTACTACAGGCAACCTAGTCTCTCCATCTAATTTGGGAAACATCTCACTCTGCTAATGGTATAGGGCGTTCTGGAACAGCAGGCTTTATCCCCTATCTCCAACAACACCATAACCAAGCTATGCTATACATCAATGCAGAGGTGTGATGACACCCAGTGATACTAGGTTGGTCTTATAGGTCTCATTATAACCTTTTCTATAACATCTCTATCCATATTAAACAAACTAATTGACTAACCATACATTATATATCTCTTTTTCCTTTCCTGCCTCTAATTTCAGTCATCTATATACATATATATATGTATATCAATTGTAAGGAATTATTACCTTCCTTCTGAAGCAACTACAACCCACATATATGCAGCGATCCCCATATCCCTGTGGCCAGCCATTATCTTGTATATAAGCTCTAAGGGTATTGTCCCGGTATGACATATATTTTTTATAGTTACTGATTTAGATAATTTGTTCCTATACCACAGTAACACATGTTGGTGATGACATCTTTTGTTACTACCAGTGCATGTGGTGGAATACTATTACACTCAACGCATTCTTTATCTATTTATACGCTATGGTATTTTTCTTTCTCCTCGTCCTGGATCCCAAACTCGTCCCCCCGGAAGATATTTTTGGGGTATTTTGCACCGTTCCCTTGATCTTTTTCCATCTGATCCATGGTGATGGCGGGGTGGTTTGTGGTATGCATGAGCAGGTGATGGTGATGGTCATTTGTTCAGCGGAAGCAATATTCAATCAACTAAATATACATATGTATTATTGTCAAAGCTTAATTGAATAAGCTAAAGTTAGAAGCTGATTGGCTACTATGCGCAGCTGCACCAGATTCTGAGTACACCCGTTTTAATAAAAACCTTCGTCATATTGATATTTCTGACTTACCATGCCTTGTCCTGCACTGTCTCTGTGTAGAGGAGGCCATCTTGGCAAAGGCATGGGTTTTTACTTCCTCATGACAAAGACCCAAACAAAGTGAACAGTGAGCAGCATAGTAATAACATAACCAAACCTCCAATTATACCTTAAAAAAAATTTACCAAACATCCTACGACTAGCAGTCAAAGGCAGCAGTACCTTAGATCTCCCACTGCAGATATAAAGTTATGAAGCAATAGAACAGGAGTGCCAAAGCACATTCACATACAAAAGTGTGCGCAACCTATTGCATTATGATATGCATCACAGAGCACAAACACATGTGTGTAGATCAGCAAAGCAGTGGATAGTGTCAGTAGTTTTTTATTTTTAATATGTTTCCAAATTATTTTTTACAATTTAATTTTTTTTAATTATTTTTTACAATATTTTTTTTTTGTTTTACAATTTATTTAGGAGCCCCGTTATGTTCCAAACCAGGCACTAAATGGAGGCAATAAATGGAGTCCCTTTCCGGCCCCAGTAACCATTCTACCCAGACAGCAGCCCTGCCAAATAGTTGCCTGTGTGTCCTCTCCCCGCCGCTGGCTTGCCTGCTGCTATGCTCACAGATGGAAGCTGCGGCAGGACTGTCCTTTCCATAATATCGCTGCTCTGCCCCTGTTCTGCCGAAAACTCCACTTTGCCAAGAACTCCAACCACATCAATTCCGGTGATTCTACTCCAGGAATTATTTGAGTTTATTAAAAGAACAGGCAGCAGCATATACAACCCCGTACACACTATAATGAGTGAACATTTTAAGTACAGACACTAGTAACAAACAACATGGCCGCCTCATAGGTGGAATAACAATGTCCACTCATTGTACCGGAGTGTATACAGAGAAAAAGAAAGCGGTTAGCTCCAAGAGGGAGTAAAGCTCCCCCTAGGGGTAACCAAGCAGTTATTTAGGCAAAAAACAGAACTAATTGGGTTAATTATAAAACATGTATTTAATGAAAAATAATTTTGAAAAGAGTACATCACTCATATTTCACATGGTGCACCACAAAAAAACGACGTATGACGTAGCGAAACGCGTTGACGTCACAGATATGTCTCCGGACCTCCGGGACTCCATGCCCTAAGTGGACAAGCAGGTAGTGGGGATGCCAGCAACATGCCAGCAATACTTGGGACATTCTGGACGAGTGCCCCAGACATTGCGTTGAACACAGCGACAAGTGGAGGGTGGTTGCTGAGACCCGCATATTGATGCTGAGAAGGAACTAAGACTAACTCCGTACGGCTGACACACAGTGCTCACTCTATGCAGAACAAGTAACTTCACTAAGGCTGTACGAGTTGGAGCAGGCACAACTCTCAAGGAATATTTACTGCAGCGAAAGAACACAGGTAATCAGGAGATTATCAGAAGATGGGGTAAGCCAAGCTCGCTCCTATTTAAACTGTGATAATATATTGGCAGGACAGCATTGAATTTGTGAACTTTTCAACCCTTATTGGGCAGTTAACTCTTCCAAACAGTATTGTCCCCACAGCTTGATTTCACTGACAATGAGGATATGAACTATGCTACACATTCCACCTACAATTCCTTGAATATTGGATTATACATTTAGGGCATATAGGTTCCATGTCCATCTACACACACATGACCATGCTGTTAGGTCTATTATAGACCACTTGATTACAACAGCTACTGTCTGTTTACACAAGTGGTCTATGTGTAGGGTAGCCCCGTTGATGTACTTATAGTAAGTCATTCCTTTCTAACACACTGAGCAGTGTTTCATTCAGATCAAGGCAGCTCACATAATCTATTAGTCCTCATATAGTCTATTAGTCCAGACATAACTTTACCAGTGTGTAGTGTTTTTAGATATATGTGGGTATCTTTAGGGCTGGGATTTTTTGTGGTGCACTGTGTGAACTATGAGTAATTGTACTCTTTTCAATATGATTTTTCATTAAATACATGTTTTATAATTAACCCAGTTAGTCCAGTTTTTTTGCCTAAATAACTGCCTGGTTACCCCTAGGGAGAGTTTTACTCTCTTGAAACTAACCGCTTTCTTTTTCCTCTATGTTTGCTCAAAGGTTAGAGGGCAAGACACTAATCCAGTGATTTGGACATTGGTGTTATTATTAATGACTAAAACCCTACTTTGTGTATAATCATTAACGGAGTGAATAGGCTGCTGGTGTCCTGTGAAAATACCAAGTGGTCGACGACTCCAATTATTCCTGGCTTAGAGTCCCTGGAAATTAAGTGATTGGAGTTCTTGGCAAGTTTGAGTTTTCGGCAGAACACCCCCCTCCCCACACTGCCTGTCTTATTCACACAAGATGTGAAGCGCAGCCGCTCTGGACAAAAGACAGGACTTTTTATGCTAAGAAGCAGGTGATTGGTTGCTAGGCAGCGGCGCGGTCCCAGCAATCAATCACCCACCTTTAATGTGAAAAGTCTTGCCTGACTAAGGTAGGTAAGGATTAAGGTCGAATTTAATATCGAGAGAGGACTGTGATGGGGGGTCTGTGATTCGGTGGTTCTGTGATGGGTCAGTCTGTTATGAGGGGTCTGTGATGGGTCAGTCTGTGATGGGGGGTTTGTGATGGGTCAGTCTGTTATGAGGGGTTTGTGATGGGCCAGTCTGTGATGGGGGGGTCTGTGATGGGTCAGTCTGTGATGGGGGGTCTGTGATGGGTCAGTCTGTTATGAGGGGTCTGTGATGGGCCAGTCTGTGATGGGGGGTCTGTGATGGGTCAGTCTGTGATGGGTCAGTCTGTGATTGGGGGTTCTGTGATGGGGGTCTGTGATGGGTCAGTCTGTGATGGGGGGTTTGTGATGGGTCAGTCTGTTATGAGGGGTTTGTGATGGGCCAGTCTGTGATGGGGGGTCTGTGATGGGTCAGTCTGTGATGGGGGGTCTGTGATGGGTCAGTCTGTTATGAGGGGTCTGTGATGGGCCAGTCTGTGATGGGGGGTCTGTGATGGGTCAGTCTGTGATGGGTCAGTCTGTGATTGGGGGGTTCTGTGATGGGGGTCTGTGATGGGTCAGATTGTGATGGGGAGTTTGTGATGGGTCAGTCTCTGATGGGGTCTGTCATGGGAGGTCTGTGATAGGTTGGTCTGCAATTGGTGTCTGTGATGGAGGTCTGTGATGTGTCAGTCTGTGATGGCTCAGTCTGTGATGGCTCAGTCTGCAGATTGGGGTGTTCTGTAAAGGGGGTCTGAAATGGATAAGCCTGTAATGGGGGGTCTGTGGTGGGTCAGTCTGTGATGGGGGTCTGTGATGAGAGGTTTGTGTTGGCGGATCTGTGATGGGTCAGTCTGTGATTGGGGGGTTCTGCAATGGGTCAGTGTGTGATGGGGGGTCTGTGATAGGTCAGTCCATGTTGGGGGTCTGTGATGGGGCATCTGTGATGGGTCAGTCTGTAATTGGGGGGCTCTGTGATGGAGATCTGTGATGAGTGAGTCTGTATGGGGGGGTCTGTGATGGGTCAGTCTGTGATTGGGGAGTCTGTGATGGGTCAGTCTGTGATGGGGGGTCTGTGTGGGGGGGGTCTGTGGTGGGTCAGTCTGTGATGGGAAGTCTGTGATTGGTCAGTCTGTGATGGGGGGTCTGTGATGGGTCAGTCTGTGATGGGGGCCTGTGATGGGTCAGTCTGTGATGGGGGATCTGTGATGGGTGGTCTGTGATGGGTCAGTCTGTGGTGGGGGGCCTGTAATAGGTCAGTCTGTGATGGGGGTCTGTGATGGGTCAGTCTGTGATTGGGGGGGTTCTGTGATGGGGGTCTGTGATGGGTCAGTCTGTGATGGGGGTCTGTGATAGGAGGTCTGTGATGGGTCAATCTGTGATGGGGGGTATGTAATGGGTCAGTCTGTGATGGGAGGTCTGTGATGGGTGATCAGTGATGACACATCTATGAGGAGGGTCTGTGGTGGGTCAGTCGGGGATTGGAGGGTTCTGTGATGGGGTCTATGATGGGTCAGTCTGTGTTTGGAGGGTTCTGTGATGGGAGTCTGTGATGAGTCAGTCTGTGGGGGGGGTCTGTGATGAGGGTCTGTAATGAGTAAATATGTGATGGGGGGTCTGTTATGGGTAATACCGCGATGGGGGGGGGGGCTGTGATGTGTCAATCTGTGATAGGGGGTCTGTGATGGTACAGTCTGTGATTGGGGTGTTCTGTGATGGGGGTCTGTAATTGATCAGCCTGTAATGGGGGGTCTGTGATGGGTCAGTCTGTGATGGGGGTCTGTGATGAGGGGTTTGTGATAAGGGGTCTGTGATAGGTCAGTCTGTGATTGGGGGGTTCTGCAATGGGTCAGTGTGTGATGGGGGGTCTGTGATAGGTCAGTCCATGATGGGGGGTCTGTGATGGGTCAGTCTGTAATTGGGGGGGCTCTGTGATGGAGATCTGTTGGGTGAGTCTGTGTAGAGGGGGGTCTGTGATGGGTCAGTCTGTGATTGGGGGGTCTGTGATGGGGGTCTGTGTAGGGGGGTCTGTGGTGGGTCAGTCTGTGATGGGGGGTCTGTGGTGGGTCAGTCTGTGATGGGGGGTCTGTGATGGGTCAGTCTGTGATGGGGGCCTGTGATTGGAGTCTGTGATGGGGGATCTGTGATGGGTCAGTCTGTGGTGGGGGCCTGTAAAAGGTCAGTCTGTGATGGGGGGTCTGTGATGGGTCAGTCTGTGATGGGGGGATTCTGTGATGGGGGTCTTTAATGGATCAGTCTGTGATGGGTGTCTGTGATAGTGGGTCTGTTATGGGTCAATCTGTGATGGGGGGTATGTGATGGGTCAGTCTGTGATGGGAGGTCTGTGATGGGGGATCAGTGGTGACGCATCTATGAGGAGGGTCTGTGGTGGGTCAGTCGGGGATTGGAGGGTTCTGTGATGGGGTCTGTGGTGGGTCAGTCAGTGATTGGAGGGTTCTGTGATCTATTATGGGTAAGACCGTGATGGGGGGGGGGCTGTGATGTGTGAGTCTGTGACAGGGTGTCTGTGATGGTACAGTCTGTGATTGGGGTGTTCTGTGATGGGGGTCTGTAATGGATCAGCCTGTAATGGGGAGGTCTGTGATGGGTCAGTCTGTGATGGGGGTCTGTGATGAGGGGTTTGTGATGAGGAGTCTGTGATGGGTCAGTCTGTTACTGGGGGTTCTGCAATGGGTCAGTGTGTGATGGGGGGCCTGTGATAGGTCAGTCCATGTTGGGGGTCTGTGATGGGGCATCTGTGATGGGTCAGTCTGTAATTGGGGGGCTTTGTGATGGAGATCTGTGATGGGTGAGTCTGTGTAGGGGGGTCTTTGATGGGTCAGTCTGTGATTGGGGGGTCTGTGATGGGTCAGTCTGTGATGGAGGGTCTGTGTAGGGGGGTCTGTGGTGGGTCAGTCTGCGATGGGGTCTGTGATTGGTCAGTCTGTGATGGGGGGTCTGTGATGGGGGATCAGTGATGACGCATCTATGAGGGGGGTTTGTGGTGGGTCAGTCGGTGATTGGAGGGTTCTGTGATGGGGTCTGTGGTGGGTCAGTCTGTGATTGGAGGGCTCTTTGAAGTGGGTCTGTGATGAGTCAGTCTGTGATGGGGGGTCTGTGATGGGGGTCTGTGATAAGTCAGTCTGTGATGGGGGGTCTGTTATGGGTAAGAACGTGATGGGGGCTGTGATGTGTCAGTCTATGATTTGGGAGTTATGTAAAAGGGGGTCTGTGATTGGTCAGTCTGTGATGGGGGTTCTATGATGGATCAGTCTGTGATGGGTCAGTCTGGGATGGGGAGTCTGTGATTAGGGGTCCGTAAAGGGTCAGTCTGTGATGGATGGGTCTGTGATGGGTCAGCCTGTGATGGGGAGTCTGTGATGGGTCAGTCTGTGATTGGGGGGTTCTGTGACGAGGGTCTGTGATGGGTCAGTCTGTGATTGGGGTCTGTGATGGGGGGTCTGTGATGGGTCAGTCTGTGCTGGGGGTGTCTGTGATGGGTCAGTCTGTGATAGGAGGGCCGGGATGGGTCAGTCTGTGATGGGAGAGTTTATGATGGGTCAGTTATCGATGGGGGTCTACAATGGGCCAGTCTGTGATTGGCAGGTTCTGTGATAAGGGGTCTGTGATGGGTCAGTTTGTGATGGGGGGTCTGCGATGGATCAGTCTGTGGCAGGTCAGTCTGTGATGGGGAGTCTGTGATGGGGGGGTCTGTGATGGGTCAGTCTGTGATTGGGGGGGTTCTGTGATGGGGGTCTGTGATGGGTCAGTCTGTGATGGGGGTCTGTGATAGGTTAGTTTGTGATAGGGGGTCTGTGATGGGGAGTCTGTGCTAGGGGGTCTGTGATGGGTCAGTCTGTGAGGGGGGTCTGTGATGAAGCAGTCTGTGATGTAATAAGGGGGGGGGATGTCATGTGAAGGGGAAGACTGAAGACACTGAGGGGGTCTGTGATTTCTGCACTAGCAAAACACAGGTTTCCGCAAGGGCAACAGAAAACAATTATTTTCTCTGTGTCCTGTTCACACTGCAACTGCGCCCCTAAATGAGCAGTGCGGTGCAAAATGCATACTGTTTCTATGCACCGCAACTGAGATGCAGTGTAAAAAAATGAATGAAGTGTAAATTTGGAATTTCAATAAAGTTGAAAGAAAGAAAGGACAATTTGTGATGTGTGTGGGCCCTAAAGGTGTGTGTGTGTGTGTGGGGGGGGGGGGTGCTGTGATGTGCATGGGAGGCTGCAATGTGGAGGATATCATGTGGAGTTATATCACCGATATAACACTTGGACCTCTGCTGGAAGAAAATGTTTCTGACCAGACCTCCGTAAATTTTAATTCAGTACCCCTGTTCTAAACAGACCCCTGATGTCTCACTTTTGAGACAGAGAAAGAAAGATTCCCCAGTCCTATTCTCTGCAGCCTACAGTAAACATAGTTTATTATGCTTCAGTTAAGAATGAAGACAGGAGAGATCGGTACAGATCACTCTATGTGTTCATTCAGAAAAAGGAAGGGGCTGGTTCAATAAATATTTCCAGCACTGCAAGGGGGAGACAGGAAGCAGGGGGAATCAGAGCTGCACGGGGTGATTAGGGTGTGCCCAGTCACATTCGGCACACTCTGTGCGCATGCCTATGCCCACATATCAAAAGGTGTACTGTTATTTTTCAGGAGGAATAAATTGGTTTTGGGTACTCCTTAAGTACAAGTAAAAACTCCATATGTTTCTTATGATACAACAAATCTTTTCTTTTTGAGTTCGTCCACTTTATCTGAACAATACTCTATTCTCAGCCAAATTTAGAATTAATAAAAAACCCGCTACACAGCATACTTTTTACAAAGTTAAGATTATTATTTTGTGTAACGTTCATATGAACTGTATCATAAAAAAGATAAACACTTCTGGGAGAAAAAAAATCCCTTTAAGACTATGGCAATCATTACCTTGGCAGGGTTGGCAACTGTTCAGAAATTTACAGTCTGTAAAAAAAGCCCACTAATTAAGATTGTTCATAAAGTCTGCAAGTAAATAAAGTCTGTTACAAAAAAAAAAAAAAAAAGTATTTCTTTTTTACTATGTTTGAGTATCAGCCAATGACAGCGTTTTTATATTGATGATCTGGTGCTGTAAAAAAGAAGTCTCTGTATGCCATACATCATTATACATTGTAATTGCCTTAAGCCCCGTACACACGTACCGATCGTCGGCCGACGGAACGTCCTACAAATGTTCGCGGCTGGTGTGTTTGTTGTTTGTCTGTTGAAAAGTGCTCTAAACTTGCCCAGGACATTTGTCTTCCGACAGAAAATGACGTCACTACGTTCCACGCACGTTCGCCGCTACAAAAGAGGAAGTGAGTGTTTGGCCGTGACCCTTCTGGGCATCTCGCGCTGATTTCGGTAGCATTTGTTTGGTTGACGACATTTCGCTATTTTCCGAGACATCGTTCGAGAATTTATTATGGCGACCGTGAATTCGTCCGTTGCTGTCGTTAGTGTTGGAGTTTTGGCTCTGAGACGACGTACGAGCAATAGGAAGAAGAAGCGGACCTCCTGGACGAAAAATTGGTTGCTTAACCGTGATCAATTTTCTCATATGTCCTTGCTGAGGGAGCTCCAGGAAAATAATCCTGATGACTTCAGGAATTATTTGAGGATGACGGATCCCATCTTTTACCGTCTTCTTGCCCTGGTGTCCCCCTATATTCTGAAGCAGGATACTTGTATGCGGCTTGCAATTACTCCTGAGCAAAGGTTAATTGCGACGTTGAGGTATCTTGCAACAGGGAGAAGCCTGCAGGATCTGAAGTTCACCACAGGCATCTCCCCCCAAGCACTTGGAGTCATCATCCCTGAGACCTGCTCTGCCATCATCAAGGTCTTGCAGAAGGACTATATCAAGGTATGTTTGATTTTTTACATTACATTACATGTATTACTAGTTTCACCTGAATTATGATGTTTTTGGATGTACAGCAATTGACACAGGCCATTATTTGTAAACTACCCTCTGTCCGCATGCACATAGTAGTAAAGATGTAGATTATCTTTAACCATTTGTAAAATTACCCACTAACCACCCCACCATTCTCTCCTATGTGTCCCTAAACGCATTGCCTGTTAACAGTATGTCGAATTTATCTAATTTTATTGCTTTCCCTCAAACAATTATTCCTTGGCCAATGTTTTAGTACCTAGTTAATGATTTATCTAAAATACATCAGTCCATCCATTCCCACCTATGATTCTGTATGTTTATGTAATGATGTTAAAACCTTCACTGACCACAAGCCCTTATTGATGTATAAATGCCCAGTTTTACTTACCCATCCCCCACCCACATGCTAAATCTCAAAGTCAGCATATACCAAAGCTCAAGTTCAGAGGTCTTCAAACTATGGCCCACCAGTTGTTCACGAACTTCAATTTCCATCATGCCTAGTCATGTCTGTGAATGTCAGAGAATTACAAGGCCTCATGGGATGTGTAGTTCTGCAACAGCTGGATGGCCGTAGTTTGTAAATCTCAGCTCTAGCTGGTGAGTATAATGGGCCATACACACTAGAAGATTGTCAGAACAATTTATCCTTCCGATTTACCAAAACCAAATAATATAAGGTCCAACAAACACTTTCAAATCCTATGCAATCTGGTAGGCCCTTGCACTACATAGAAAAGGTAAATCTGCACGAAAAAGTCTTCAGAGAATCTTCTAGTGTGTATGGCCCTTTACAATATAAGAACAATAGGAGGTTGAAAATAAATGTATGTAGATGTTACATCCCCATATCCAAACCTTTGCCTTCCTGTTGTATATTTTTTTAGCAAGTTGCATAAGCATTTAACAGACAACTGTGTGTGTAATTAATAATGTGATGTGCTCAAGCACTAATTTTATTTTTTTTATTTTTTCCCCACAGTTTCCTTCAAACGCAGAGCAATGGCTGGAGATTTCTGATCAATTTCTGGAGAAGTGGAATTTTCCCAATTGTGGGGGTGCTATTGATGGGAAGCACGTCCGCATTGTCCCCCCTCCGAATTCCGGCACATTTTTTTATAATTATAAAGGTTTTTTTAGTATAGTCATGCTAGCCATAGTTAATGCAAACTATGAGTTTATTTTTTTGGATATTGGCAAAAATGGCCGCAATTCGGATGGGGGAGTTATTGATCAGACGGAGTTCGCTCGTCGTCTAAAGAACGGCACTCTGAACCTGCCATCCAGGGAGCAAACTGTTGAGGGTATGAGCTTTGTGTTTATCGCAGATGAGGCTTTTGCGCTTGGGGAGCATCTCATGAAGCCCTACCCTCAGAGGAACCTCACCCCAGACCAAAGGATTTACAACTACCGGTTGTCCAGAGCTCGCAGAGTTGTGGAGAATGCCTTCGGGATAATGGCCAACCGGTTCCGGATATTCCTGACGTCCATAAACCTGGCACTGTACAAAGTGGATAATGTGGTCTTGTGTTGCTGCATTTTGCACAACTTCCTACGCAGGAATGCACAAAATTATGTATTGCAGCAACTGGATACTGACCCTGCTATGCCAGGTACAAGTGGAGAGGCCCAACCTTCTAACCAAGTGGAGTCCATGCCGTCAATGGAAGTTGGACGGTCAGCATTGGCATCACACAGGGCCCGTCAGATCCGCCAGGAATATCTGGACTATTTCGTGGGGAGAGGAGCTGTGTCCTGGCAGCAATCACTGTCACACACCCATTAATCTTGTTAAAGATTGGACACACAAGATAAATGTCAGAGATATATTATTTTTCAACACATTAAACAAAAATTGCAATGATTCTGTATTGTGGATTATAATCATTTGGGCACATATGCCAAACACAATTATTTGGGTTAATCATGTGTTATATATGTGTGACTTTGGAAGGGTTAATACATTCATCAGTGTGTTTCTTGACTGTAGTCTCTCACCAGCTGATCCAAAGTGATGATGGCCATGTGTTATTTTTTAGCCAGTGGTGTAAATACAAGGGCCTTCTGCACCCCACAAAATGTACACAAACCCTGTCACATTGAGAACTAGGTCACACCCAAGGTTCATCTAATGTCACCTTACATTGGTGTTCATTGTCCAGAAGTTGCCCATACTATATATTTCATATAATACATTAGGGTATTAACAAAGTACCTACACCTGTTATGTTGTGTTCATTTATGACATCCTTCTCACTGCCCACCAATGTTAGGATATGTCAGTGTTATGTGAAACTTGATCATTGTTCATCTCAAAGTGTTATATATATAGGTAATGGAAAGTGAACTAGAGCAACGAACAAGCAATACACTATAGATTACACTGATCTCCCTACACTGATTGCTACTGGCAATATCAATGCCATATTGAATCCTAGGACTGCTAGTACCTTGAGTGTTGAGTCACACTTATGCGATGCGGGAAGTCTACGACTTTGCAGCCTTCCAGCATTGCATAAGGGTGACCCGCCACTTACTTTTTGCACAGGATTGTATTCCACAAGTGTTAAGCACTGTGCGATCCAATCCAGATACATCAGAAATAAAGGGTCATGTGCGACTTGTATGCGTGTTCAGTGCGAATGTAGCCATACAAAGTGTATGTCTCAATTCACACTGCACATCTGATGGCATGTAATATCGTAGCGCACTGCTCCTTTATTACATGCGATCAGATGTTCATGCGAAAATCAGCTATACAGTTTGTATGGCTCAATTCGCACTGCACTCGCACAAAAGTCGCACATGATGCATTTATTCAGCCGCATCAGGATAGGATCGCACAATCGTTCAAACTTGTGTGATCCGATCCTGTGTGAAATGTCAGATCGCACTGTGATATGCGTTAAAACTGGGGGTATCTTTAACATTTCATTGACACCTCCAGCAACTCGCATATGGCAGTGTCCAAAATGCTTTCATTAACATGTAAATATGGGAATAGGACAGCCATCATACATTTAGTGCTTCTTTACACAGCTTTAGACCTCGACCCCCCAACGAAAGTCTAATAAAGAATTGAACACACATTGTTGAATGTAAAAACGTTTTAGTATCAAACATTCACAGGGTTAGGGTTAGGGTTAGGGTTAGGGTTAGGGTTAGGGTGTTGTAAAGTGCTTTTCCCAAACTTGGGTACACTCTTTAACATCTGAGTGTAATTAAAATGCCATAAAACATTATAAAAAATTTGTAACATCAGGAACATCCCAATACAAACATTAAAAACGTAGTAAAATTGTGGCTTAAAATTTGCCAATCATGTCCACAAAATTGCGCATTTTGATTTGTAATGCCGTTGCAGTCTCCTTTATTTGTTCCAGGTCTGCGCAGCATTGGAGAGCCTCACGGGTCAATTTGGCTAATGTGCAACTATGTAAAACATGGTCTGTAAAAAATAAAAAAAAATGAGTCAATGTGAATCACCTACATGAGGTCATAATAATAGAGAAACATTTGGTGTCCAGGTAATCTTAAATTCCTCTCGAGTTAATACCTACCCTGTTCTTATGCTCTTTTGCCCTAGGCTCTTCTTCTTCCTCCTGTCCTCCTCCGATGCTGTTGCTGATGATTCTGCCGGTCTCCTGAGCTTACTATAGATTTATTAGGGGTGTGAACGCATGATGACGTCATTGTGAGGGCATGGTCGTAATGTATATATATTAAGATGCAGAGACCAGAGACGGGCAGAATGCACGGCAACAGCATCGGAGGAGGACAGGAGGAAAAAGAAGAGCCTAGGGCAAAAGAGCAGACAACATAAGAGCAGAAGATTGGACAGCAGAAGAGTGGAGAGGAGAAGATCCAAAGAGCAGAGTGGAGAAGACCGGATGAAGATCTTTAAGAACATTTCATAAACGTCTCCTGTCGTTATTCACATACACTTCCATTTATGTGGTTAATGTGTAGGGGTACTATGTACCCCATACCCATTCACATAGGGATTGGGGTCTGGGATCTGGGGGCCACCCTTTGTTAAAGGTTGCTTCCAAAGTCCTAGGAACCCCCTGGCCGCATGACCCCCCAAAACCACCAGACAGGGTTGTGGGGATGAGGCTCTTGTCCTCCTCTACATGGGAGTAAGGTGCTTTTGGGTGTGCGGTGCAGAGGCCCCCTGGCCCAAAGCAACAAAACCCCCCCATGTTGAGGGCATGTGTCCTGCTGTGGTCCAGGGGGTGTTTGGTCCGCTTGCTCGTTCTCTTTCCTGGCCTGACAAGCTGCATGCTTGTATAAGGGTCTGGTAGGGGTTTTGGGGGTAACCCACGCTGTCTTTTTGTTGTGGGCATACCCTCAAACTCAATACCACACACAAAAGGCCTGGTTGTGAACTTGGGGGGACACCCACGGTGGGTTGTTCAATTTTTTGGTGTAGTTCCCCCTCAAAAATCTTCACAACGCAAGTGGCCCCGCAAGTCAGAGCATCCTGATCCGACTTACGGTGCGACTTCCATTCAAATAAAGAGGCTCCCATAGGGAACTAGTGTTGTAAATTGGAGGCTAAAAATAACACTGATAAAAATCATTCTGCAAAAACCTACGTGGGCACACAATTGGCTCTTGGACACTTGGTCCTGGTTCCTCCACAGTTTCGGAACTGGCTTCCATGCTGCTTGGCAAGTTGCCAGGAGATCGGGCTTCTGACCTGGCTGGGGATGCCACATCCTGGCATGATGCAACATCTGCAATGTAAATTTGTAAGGGAATACAAGAATATAAGGTTAAACAATCATTGCAAATACACATATTTCTATGATCCCACTACACAAAAATCTGTGACTACCAACCTTCTTGTTGCTCTGGTGTCTCATCACTTGTTGGCTCCACCAGGATTATTTCCGGAATAATGTCTTCATCTACATAATACAAAACATTGGCCATATCATAAAAGTCACAAGAGGTACATTTGTTAGGACATGGTGCCCTGCTTGATAGCTCTTTTAGTAACAAATATGAAGACATGTACATGGTTATCTACGAAAAATATGGTACATTAATGTTTGACAGTGCATAGGAACCAATTACCTTTAGTGGAATCTGTGCCACCTTCTGTGCCCATGTCCTCATCTTGTTCGGCAACTGCCGATGGAGCTGCCAGACCTCTCCTCCTCCTTTCCCATAGTTTGGCACGGAGTTTACGTTTTTCTCCTATTTAAAGGTTTGAATAATAATCTGTGATTAATAGGAATGTTTGCTGAGAAGATTCGTGCAGGAAAGAACGTTCGTTGCAACACAATACATATATTTTTAACTATGGCTTCCTGACTTTTAATGTCATATACTAAAACATCAACAATAGATCGATCAAATCACGACATGACAACTAAAATGAGTAATCTAACTTTTTACATAGACATTATAATCTAGACATGTTAATACAACATACACAAAATTATAAAAAACATATTGCATGATTAAAAAAATAAAGAAAAAATAAAACTTACTTTTTTTCAAAATCCGATGGATTTGGGAAAGCTGATCCTGCTCACGGTGTTTGAGGTCAGACCACCGTTTCCGAATCTGATCTTTCGATCGCTCGACACCGAATTTTTTGACCAAACAGGCCACCACCTTGTCCATGATGCCATCTTTCCTGGCATTGGGCCGCTCGTAATTAGCCAACTTGCCATCATAATCCATTTTTTCTAAAATGGAGACCATCTCCACCATTTCTGGCTTTGACATGGGTGTAGCCCTTGATTTTCTGGTGGCCCAATCACTTCGGCCCCCACTTGATGAACTCTGAGATCTTTCAGACATTCTTCTTGATTAAAAGATTGTTCCTCTGCTTCAGGTGTGAGTGTCGCATGTAGGCCTGATCTTCGGCACGTACACACCCCTGCACAAGCCCGCCACTGGAGGAGGAGTTGACGCCTGCGCTGTATTTAAAGGACGCCAGATCGTTCGGCCGACGATTCGCTAGCGGACATATCGAGAGTTGGAGCACGATCGAGCGGCGAATCACGACTTTTCCCCACAAACAAAGGTACGACTCTTTTAATAGAAAGTGTGTGTTTTGGGCCCTATACAGCTTTTATTAGGAATATCTTTATTATGTGCCAAAATACATGCTCTTTTAATATGTTTTGTGTTGTTTTGTGTCTTGCAGGCATATACTGTCCTGCAATATGGTGGACAATTTCACCACCCACAACTTTCTCATCAGTTTCATTGATGAATTCAGGCAACTGCCCTGTTTGTGGCAAGTCAAGTCCGCAGATTATAAAAATAGAAAACTCAGAAAACAGGCCATGGAACATTTGGTGGCCTTCTACAAGCCCGTCTGTCCTGGGGCAAATTTTGATTATATCCGCAAAAAAATAAACAGTATTCGCACTGCCTACAGGCGGGAGTTAAAAAAAATAGAAGATTCCACCCAGTCTGGAGCAGGGGCACGGAATGTATATGTACCACGGCTGTGGTACTTTGATAACATGCGGTTCCTGGCAGACACCATGGAATCCAGGCCGTCAATTTCTACGCTGCCTTCGACTTCGGCAGAGGGCTCAGTGTCTGTAGATCCAAGCCAGGATGAGGATTTCCTGGAGGAGAGTTTTACTCAGGTATGGCATTTCACAATATATTGTCTGCTAAAATGTAATCATGTAACAAAATTATAATCTAAACCATAATTGACCCTTTAGGTAAACGGGCATAGCAAGGGGTTGGCATGACAGGCAACCGCCAGGGGCGCAGGCCAAGGGGGGTGGGTCACAAAAACATTGGCATTGTTTTATTGTTTATTTTAACAATCCACTCAGCCTGCACACCCCAGAACCCCCAGTTTGCAGGCGGATTCATGCAGGTGTAAAACATTGAGAGCAGCTTCATGCAGGTGTAAAACATTGAGAGCTGCTTCATGCAGGTGTAAAACATTGAGAGCAGCTGAGCCAAAAGACCAGGAGACTGAGACTGCCTCTCACTGCATCCCCAGCACACCTCTGGTCTTACAAACACTGCTGCATCCCCAGCACACCTCTGGTCCTAACAAACACTGCTGTAGCCTCAGCATTCCTCTGGCTCAACCTTTTTTAATACAAAACTAACAGCTCCTGCAAATGATCCATCCATCCTTGCTTCCATGTTTTTGGTCTCTCACTCTGGGTCAGCAAGGCAGGTGGCTTCCTTATTCATGTTTCCCTGCACTGCTTCACCCTCAATGCCCTACATCAAGTCCTCTGCAAGTTCAGGCCCCTCTCTCTCTGCAACCCCCTCCTCTCTCTCTCACACCCCCTCTTTCTCTCCCTCTCTCTATCTCTCAACCCTCTCTTTCTTTTTCACACCTGAGACAATGATTGCCCACTAGAGAGCTCTACACTGGGCAAACAAGGGGCAAATTAGAAACTTTTAATGCCCTTTAATTTTTTTTTGGGGGGGTGGGTTACAGTTTTACATTGATCTTGGGGGGGGGGGGTTGTTGCCAAATACAGCTCCTCAACAAGGGCACTGGAGACCCTAGATACGCCACTGTATGTAAAGTCTGCTATTTGTTCACAATAATATAACAAACATGACTTTTTATATACACTATAACATTCTAATCAATTGTTCATTTCATCAACAGGGAAGTGTCACTGAGGAGGAGCCAGGTTGCAGCCAGGAGCCTGGGGAGCCTGCGGAGCCTGAGGAGCCTGTGGAACTATTTCCACCACCACCTCCTCCTGCCAAACGGAGGCAAAAGAGGAAGCACGTGGATGACATCACCGACGAGTTTATCCAGGAGGCCACCATAGCCCTACGTCGGAAACCGGAGGCCAATGAGTCCTTCGGCAACATGACGGCAAAAATTTTAGATAAGGTGGACCTCAGGCAGTGTCAGTATGCCAGAAAAATCATCCTCGATGTGCTGCAAAAGGCTGAAAACGGCATACTTAATGAGCACAGCCATGCATGCCAGGAGCACCCGTGCCCTCCACCTCCACCTCCACCTCCACAACACCCACCACCTCGCCAAATGCCACATGGCCAGTGGCAATATGGCCAGCATGATCCAAACCTGCCCTCATGGCAACCTGATTTCAGTTACCAGCAACTTTAATTTTTGTAACCCCCTATTATTTATTTTACCCCTGTTTGCCAGTTTCTAGTTTAATTTTGTCCAAATGGACCTTTTTTATGTTTAGTTATACGGAAAGTATTGATGTTTGCTTTGTTTTTTTTTTGCTGAGATCCAAAAAATAAAGAAAATTGAAAATAAAAAATGGCCTATCTGAATTTGTTAACATGTTTAATATTGTGCATAACCTGAAAAATATGTTTTAGACATTAATTCATACAAGAATAAAGGGTCATATCAATAGTTAGATCTTTGGTGTGAAAATACAAAAATAATGGTGAAGAGTTCAAATTATTTAATTCTAAAATTTGATAGAACAGATAGAATAGACAAACATTATCTTCATCATAACAGAACACATGCCTTTTTATTAGAAAAGTATGGCATTATGAGCAGCATCTTCCTTCTTCTCACATTTATCAAGATGAGCATGTGCTCCGCATTTCACCTATTTCTTGGACTTCCGCGAGCCGAAAGTTCTTTCTGAATAAAATGTTGAGTTTACTAGAGAAAATTCTTCCGGGAACTCATTTGGTTTGATCATGCGTGTTGGGATTTGTAGCTGTGTGTCGGCAGAATTGTGTACTGACAGGCGAACAATCGTCCGTTCTGGTGTCGGCATACAAATATTTTCATGTTTGCAAGAAAGACTTTTGTCCGCGGATTGTGCGCAGACATCTGTCGGAGGCACCATACTAACACGCGTACAATCGGCAGATCCTTCGTCCACCGACGTTTGTATGCCGACGATCGGTACGTGTGTACGGGCCTTTAGTTTTGCTTCTGTCATATGCAATGGACTGCAGTTCAAGAGCAACTAAAGCTAATAAGTGAACTGTTAATGGCATTTAGTTAATACTGCAACTGGGTTGTGATAAAACAGGAAAGCCACTCCAAAAAGAGACCATGTCATCACATTTTCCTATATCAGCTAAGGACAGATTTACAATCACCGTATTATCTACTAGCACTAGCTACCATTGCTGCAGCAATCTGTGCGCAATCTTTACAAAATAAAGAGCTTGTTTATTTCACAGTAAACAACACTTTCTCTAGCAAACCCCCCCCCTATCTATGTAGTACTACATGCATATGAAACAGCAACTTTGTAGCCAGCTTGAGGGAAGGCAACAGCCTCAAAAGTTTCGGACAAGCATCAATGTACACTCCTAAAGAAGTACACTTCAGTTATAATTGAAAAGGAAAGTGTTACTAAACCCACAGCAGTAAAAAATCAGTCTGTATATGTAGCATGCTTGTTATACTCTGCATAACGTAAGGGGTTAATCCTGCACATTGTGTAAAAAGGCTGTCCTGTCTTCTCTGATCCTCCCCCTTTTCTACAGTCCCCAATCCATCTCCTGATGTACAGAGCCTTTGGGGCACTCTGCACATGCTCAGTTTGGTGTTTATTGCTAGAGAGTTTTTTTTTTTTTTAAAGATGCATGTGATCAGCACAGGGCCATTCAGCACTATCCAAACAGAGGGTCAGGGGTCATGCAGCCTCATAGGACAGTCAAGGGAAAAAGTAAATTCCTCCTACAACCTTTAACCAGTGGTCGGTCGGTGTAATGTTCCGGTACCTTTGGTACCCTAAATTACACTTTCCACAAGTGTATGCGCCCCACCATTTACTTTTGGAAAGGTGCGCATACACCTTTAAGACTGGAGCTGTCATCACCCAGCGCCGGACTAGATGGCTATTTAAATCGCCGGTTCTCACTCACATGTGTTCGTTCAAACACCCTTACCTGGATGCTAACCTTGCTTGAAGCTTCCATGCTTGCAAGCTTACCTCGCTGACGGAACCTCGCTGCGCTGATCCCTGTATCCCGCTACTGGATCATCCGCCTCTCCTGAACCACCCTTCGGCTGTATAGCTAATAGTGCTAAGTACCCCGCAGGGGAATTCTCTATAAACATATACTAAACTTACACTATCTAGCTCTGCATAGTAAAGACTGTTTATCACATCTGCATAACTAGATTGCTAGCTCTTGAGACTACTGCTACTTTTCTGCACTGGGTTGATCTCTTTTGTATGTCCACCTGCTATTCTGTCATCTGCTACCATACAACATTGCTAAACCTTCCTGCATCCATCTGCTACTGTCTCACCTTCAAGTGTCTATCACCTACCACCTCCACTCAACCTATCCCTCAACCTTCATGATTGTGTTACCACATACATAAAGTCACTCTAGGAACCAGCTTGCTAATTGTGTGTATTTACTGGCTGAAATAAGACCTTCCACACATGATGAGTCATTGAGGTTGGGAATGGTATCTCAGCATATCTCTTACATGACTACTGACGTGGAACTATTTCTGCAGCTGAAAATCCACACCATATAAGAAACGCAGGAGCGTTACAGTCGGACACTAATAGAAGTCACAAGACTGCTCTAACTGCTAATAAGAAAAGGTATTTAGCAGTTAGTTTATATTTGCTAAAATATTTGCATTCCATAGTATTTGCACTGTGGGAGACCAGATATAGTGAATGCAAGGTCCTGCATTTAGTAACACTATAAAATTAGCGTAGGGATTCATAACCCATCTGCTGTGTTATTCAGTTTTTCATCAATATATTGGCATACTGCCCCAGTCCACCCCACAGCTTCTTGTTGTTGTTGTGATACTGGAAAAGCATCTGTTGGTGATGCTGGAGCATGTTTCTTAATGCTTTCAGATATGGCACACCCTTCTAGGTAGGTGCTAGAGAGAGAGTATAGTTTTGGGTCTTTTCTGATTACCAGAAATATTGCTAGGTAAATCTATATTATTCTCTGCCAACCAGAGAGCAGGATCTGCTAGAGAGATCTGCTCATGGTGCTCAGGTGCAGCTCAGTTTGTCTGAAGTGTTTCACACTGGTCCAATAGGGAGACATGTTGGACAGTGGAAGGAAACCTGACGAATGAGAGCACAGGCATTTAGTACAGCCCTGGTGATTGGCAGAGGAAAGTGCCTCAGTGTGTGCTGGAAAACTGTATAAATTCCAAGGGCACATGTACTCTGTGTCTTTCAGTTGGAGAGTGGGGTCCCGGAGGTAGGGGGTGGCTGCCCTTCCTCTGTAGAAGTTGCCATGTGCCCTCAAGTGGTTGACCTGAGGGCCTGAGAGTTAGAGAGGAACTGAACCCAGAGGTCCTGCAAAGCTGACTACTGAAAGGGAGACACTGGAAATGATCTGATTCTGCTTACGGTGAGTACAGATCTGTGACATGGGGCCGGTCCTGAAAGGGCCATCTCTTCAGCTAGAAGAGTCAGTGGACGGGTGTCAGTCCAGGGGATGCTAGAGAGTGTCCTGAAGATAATGTAGTTGCATCAATTCTGCTGCTGGAGTGAACAAAAAGACTTTACCCTTTCCATATAAGTGGCAGTACGGTTAAAGCAGTGTGACTGCTTCCACAAGTAACCTGTGAGAGTTGTCCTTATCAACTGTAAATAGTTCAAGTTAGAGTATCCCACTGTTCCCTTTTCCCATTCAAGTTCCACAATAAATACCAAAAAAAACAAAACCCCTGGACTGTTTATTGAGTAACAAGCCATTGGGAGTAAGGATGGATGTGTGAACTGTCCCTAAGTGACTGTCTGCAGGTAATCACTGGAGACAAAGATGTAAGCATACAGCAAGCCCTATGGGGACTTGCCCAAGTAATGCTATGTCTTCTCAAGTAAACTGCTAATGTCTGCTTTACAGTGATTAGTGCAAGTGTGTTTTCAATTTATGGTCAAGAAAGCAGTGAACTGGGACGTGGGGATCAGCGTGTCAGGGGTTGTGTCAGTGCATGTGCTGTAGAAGAAAATGTCTGCTGTGCAGTCAGTAACAGCAGGACAATTTCTAACACCGGTGAGGAAGTTTGGTTGTCTTGTGAATGGAAAAGTGCAACTGGAGCTCAGGTCAAGACAGAAGAGGCAAATGTATGTGTATCTGTGGCAGGGAACACAATCTACATTGCAGTACCATTTGTGCAGGCTGGGCAGCGTTAAGGCAGCAGTGAAGGGGTTACTGCACCCTGCGGCAGAGAGCGCGTTGAAGAGATCTGCCTTGCAGAAGGAGCCACCACCGGAGAGTCAGCTAGTCTGGGGCTGTGGGCGGAGTTGCCGTCTGATCCTAACAGAGGAAGGGAGCTGAGACGTCCCTTCTGCCGTTCGGTGTAGCTGAGGAGCAGACACGTGTGTGGTGGAGCAAGATGGCGGATGCCAGAGTGACCTGGAGCACAGGGGCTATCCCACGTGTTGACGGAGAACCTCCGTGCGTACAGAGTGATTGCCAGCCCAGAATATTGTATGTGAACTGGGAAGTTGTCAGGGTGCCAGGAAACCAGACCACACAGGGATGCAGGTAAAATAAAGCAGTTTATTGAAGCAAACAACAATAAACGCACAGCAAGAGTGAGGAAGTGGGAGTAGGAACAAACCAGGGTCAAGTCAAGAAGCGGGTAGTCATCCAAGCCAGGGTAAAGTCCAGAAGTGGGTAGGCTGCCGATGCCGGGTCCAGAGTCATCAGCCATGCCAGGTCATACATGGAGGAACACAGAGAACAGAAGACTGCTAGCGGAGATGCACCTTGGAGCACAAACACAAGGGCAAGGACTGCAACCCATCAGGTGATACATATAGTCAGGTGTGCAGCATCATCACTGTGCGACACCCAGGCAGCAGGCAAGTGATGATGCAATCAGAGTTTATAAGAGGCAGCAGTCTGCACATGTCCAAGATGGCTGCCAACAGGAGGGCAAGGTAAGACCTTGACAGAAGTAGGAACCACTTTTGAACTGCTAACACCTAAAGTGGCTACTCCTGTTGGGAGAGGACAGAGAGTGCTGAGAGGACTGCTGGGACTGGGAACGGTGATGATGCAAACCTGTACAATCATCTGCCAAACCAGAGAGACCCACATCTTTGAGAGGCAATACATCTTGCAAGTTGTAAGTGCCGAGCAGCGGTCATAAGGTACATTGTGGCAGTTACAGCAACTTGCAGTCCAGCTCTTAAAGAGGCAGAGGGGAGTCAATGGGCAGAGAAGTTGAAATCCTCCAGTTTGTCCAGTTAGAGGGAGGCAGGGGCCATTGATGTGGGGGTCACCATTTATTAACCACTTTACTACCAGTCACGTAACCTCTACGTGATCAGACTTTGCGGGGTTATACCGGGATGATGCCTCTAGCTAGAGGCATCATCCCGGTACCGTTGTTTGAAGCCGACGGTCGGCTTTCCGTCGGTAACGATCGATGCGGCTCGGGAGCCGCTCGATCGTTACCCGGGGGGGCGGGAGGGGACGTCCCCCCCCTCCCGCCGCCTTCCGCGGCTTTGCTCGGGGCTACCGTCCCACCGGGAGCCCCGAGCACCCAGCCGGCACGTCCGCCGGCTGGATGGAGTCCCGATGAATGCCGGAAACGGCATCGATCGGGTCTCCGATGACGTAACCCGGAGGCGGCGTCCATGACGTCACGTCCGGGTTACTGTGCTGCAAAAGGCGGCAGATTTGAAAAACGGCTGTATGCAAAAATGCCGTTTTCGGCGTTTTGCATACAGGGAAGTGTAGTGGAGGGGTCCAGGGTCTTTTAGACCCTCGATCCCTCCATAAAGAGTACCTGTCACGACATATTGCTGTCACCAGGGATGTTTACATTGCTTGTGACAGCAATAAAAGTGATCAGATTTTTTTTTTTAAAAACCTGTAATAAAGTTTAAAAAAAAAGAAAAAATAAATAGGAAAAAAAAAAAAAAAAAAAATTTAGCCGTCCCCGTCACCGTTAGCTCGCGCACAAAAAAAAACGTATACGCAAGTCGAGCCGCAAATGAAATCGCTGTTCAAACCACACATGTGAGGTATCGCCGCGATTGCCAGAGCGTGGGCAATAATTAAAAAAAAAGAGCTACACTCTAACTCTAAACTGGTAACCGTTAAATAAATTTAAAGCGTCGCAGATTGAGATCTCTATTGACCATAGTTTGTCGCCATCCCACGGGGGGGCGCAATTTTAAACCGTAACATGTTTGGTATCTATTTACTCGGCGTGACATCATCTTTCACAATATACAAAAAAAATGGGCTAACTTTACTGTTTAGTATTTTTTAAATGCAGTGAAATGTGATTTTTCAAATTTTTTCCAAAAAAATGGCGTTTTAAAGACCGCTGCGCAAATACCGCGTGACAAAAAATTTTGCAATGACCGACATTTTATTCTCCAGAGTCTTTGCTAAAAAAATATATATAATGTTTGGGGGTTCTAAGTAGTTTTCTAGGAAAAAATACTGGTTTTAACTTGTGAACAAAAAGTGTCCGAAATAGGGCTGGGGCTAAAGTGGTTAAACAATATTAAACTCTTACACGTTTAAAGCAATTAAAGAGGCAATGAGAGAGCAAATAACAGTATGAACAATTAAGGCTTGACAAAAGAGACAGGGCCCCTGAAATGCCTAGAAGCCCACCCACACCCGAAATACCCCAGTGCATAGATTTGGGCCGTAGACACCACCTAGCTGCCCTTCTTGGTGGCATCATTTGCTCTGCACTGTCAAACTAGGATGTTAATGCTAAAACAAACTCTAACATCAAGCGGCGCCAAAGAGAATGAATTTGAGGTAAGTAAGGTGCTATATATCATGCACCAATGCAGATATTATGTAAATGACAGTAAACCTTACACCCATTGACTCAATATCATATTCCGAATGAGATCAAATCAATATTAGTCCATATAAGATTGCTTAGATAGACAGATATAATTAAATGTCCATGGGATACACCACGTGGGGTCAGTCCAAGAGATAGAGACTAAGAGCCGTCACCACACCTTTGTGCAGCCTCTCCCAATGGTCACTTATTCACCAGAAATCAAAGGTGTATCGCATGCATGATCCCATGTATTGCAGTGTCTGCCTCCTAGCGCTTCTTTCGTCCAGTGGAGACTGTCAGTGAGAGGAAGCCAGTCTGTGTTGCTCCGTGGAAGCCGCATGGTCACGCTCTAATGCATTTCGTCATCGCTTCGTCAGAGGGTGGCCGCCTTCCGCCATATATGATCCCAAGCATCAATGGACCTCCTAGAAAGACATTCCTCTTGTAATCATACAGACAACATTTGGATGCACTCCAAGGGACTCTCCAGGAAATATGCAGATTAATGCTCAAAGGACCTCTCCGGAACATAAGTATTCACCAAACCTCTCCAGGACATATGCAGGCAAGGAGCACAGCATATATATACCAGGGATGGAAGCCACCATAAAAGAGAAGGGACACTGATAGTGTAATACTGCAAGTACTTTATTTCACATATTTATTTCATGACGCCCTCTGACGAAGCGATGACAAAATGCATTAGGGCGTGACCACTCGGCTTCCATGGAGCAAAGCAGACCGGCTTCCTCTCACCGACAGTTTCCGCTGGACGGAAGAAGCGGTAGGAGGCAGACGCTGCGCGCTCTGCTTTTATGTGCCATTTTAATGAATGTTTTTTGTAAGTGTTTGGAAGAAGGGGGGTTTATGAAATAAAGTGTTTGCAGTATTGCACTATCGGTGTCCCCTCTCTTTTATGGTGGCTTCCATCTCTGGTATATATATATATGCTGTGTTCCTTGCCTGCATATGTCCTGGAGAGGTTTGGTGAATACTTATGTTCCGGAGAGGTCCTTTGAGCATTAATCTGCATATTTCCTGGAGAGTCCCTTGGAGTGCATCCCAATGCTGTCTGAATGATTACAAGAGGAATGTCTTTCTAGGAGGTCCATTGATGCTTGGGATCATACATGTGATACACCTTTAAATTCTGGTGAGTGAGTGACCATTGGGAGAGGCTGCACAAAGGTGTGGTGATGGCTCTTAGTCCTTACCTCTTGGACTGACCCCACGTGGTGTACCCCATGGACATTTAATTATATCTGTCTATCTAAGCAATCATATATGGACTAAGATTGATTTGATCCCATTCAGAATATGATATTGAGTCAACTGGTGTAAGGTTTATTGTCATTTACA
This sequence comes from Pelophylax lessonae, assembly GCF_965119305.1. NCBI lineage: Eukaryota > Metazoa > Chordata > Amphibia > Anura > Ranidae > Pelophylax > Pelophylax lessonae. The sequence continues at coordinate 713,795,321 of NC_138768.1, forward strand.
CAATATCTGCATTGGTGCATGATACAGTGCCTTGTGAAAGTATTCGGCCCCCTTGAACTTTGCGACCTTTTGCCACATTTCAGGCTTCATACATAAAGATATATAGATAAAGATATAAAAAAAAAAAAAAAAACTGTAATTTTTTGTGAAGAATCAACAACAAGTGGGACACAATCATGAAATGGAACAAAATGTATTGGATATTTCAAACTTTTTTAACAAATAAAAAACTGAAAAATTGGGCATGCAAAATTATTCAGCCGCCTTAAGTTAATACTTTGTAGCGCCACCTTTTGCTGCGATTACAGCTGTAAGTCGCTTGGGGTATGTCTCTATCAGTTTTGCACATCGAGAGACTGACTTGTTTGCCCATTCCTCCTTGCAAAACAGCTCGAGCTCAGTGAGGTTGGATGGAGAGCATTTGTGAACAGCAGTTTTCAGTTCTTTCCACAGATTCTCGATTGGATTCAGGTCTGGACTTTGACTTGGCCATTCTAACACCTGGATATGTTTATTTGTGAACCATTCCATTGTAGATTTTGCTTTATGTTTTGGATCATTGCCTTGTTGGAAGAAAAATCTCCGTCCCAGTCTCAGGTCTTTTGCAGACTCCATCAGGTTTTCTTCCAGAATGGTCCTGTAGTTGGCTCCATCCATCTTCCCATCAATTTTAACCATCTTCCCTGTCCCTGCTGAAGAAAAACAGGTCCAAACCATGATGCTGCCACCACCATGTTTGACAGTGGGGATGGTGTGTTCAGGGTGATGAGCTGTATTGCTTTTACGCCAAACATAACGTTTTGCATTGTAGCCAAAAAGTTTGATTTTGGTTTCATCTGACCAGAGCACCTTCTTCCACATGTTTGGTGTGTCTCCCAGGTGGCTTGTGGGAAACTTTAAACAACACTTTTTATGGATATCTTTAAGAAATGGCTTTCTTCTTGCCACTCTTCCATAAAGGCCAGATTTGTGCAGTATACGACTGATTGTTGTCCTATGGACAGAGTCTCCCACCTCAGCTGTAGATCTCTGCAGTTCATCCAGAGTGATCATGGGCCTCTTGGCTGCATCTCTGATCAGTCTTCTCCTTGTATGAGCTGAAAATTTAGAGGGACGGCCAGGTCTTCGTAGATTTGCAGTGGTCTGATACTCCTTCCAATTCAATATTATCGCTTGCACAGTGCTCCTTGGGATGTTTACAGCTTGGGAAATGTTTTTGTATCCAAATCTGGCTTTAAACTTCTCCACAACAGTATCTCGGACCTGCTTGGTGTGTTCTTTGTTCTTCATGATGCTCTCTGTGCTTTAAACGGACCTCTGAGACTATCACAGTGCAGGTACCTTTTATATGGAGACTTGATTACACACAGGTGGATTCTATTTATCATCATTAGTCATTTAGGTCAACAATGGATCATTCAGAGATCCTCACTGAACTTCTGGAGAGAGTTTGCTGCACTGAAAGTAAAGGGGCTGAATAATTTTGCACGCCCAATTTTTCAGTTTTTTATTTGTTAACAAAGTTTGAAATATCCAATAAATTCTGTTCCACTTCATGATTGTGTCCCACTTGTTGATTCTTCACAAAAAATTACAGTTTTATATCTTTATGTTTGAAGCCTGAAATGTGGCAAAAGGTCGCAAAGTTCAAGGGGGCCGAATACTTTTGCAAGGCACTGTATATAGCACCTTACTTACCTCATATTCATTCTCTTTGGCGCCGCTTGATGTTAGAGTTTGTTTTAGCATTAACATCCTAGTTTGACTGTGTATATTTTTTAGGTGGCTGCTGATTACTATTACTATTAGCATCATTATTATTTTGTCTCTGGTCCTAGCACAGGGTGGAGATTCCTTGTAATTATTATAAGTGGGTTTCCCTTTTCAGATTCAGGATTTGCTCTGCACTGTTACTTGCTATTGCATGATCGGCCACAGTTTGTGTGCCCTTTGCTGTTTGATAGTTCCTGCATGTTCCACCTGAGGCTGGATAAAGTGCTTTTTTTTTTTTTTTTTAAGGTTAAAGTGCTTTTAACATGTAAGTGTGCTATTGTTTAATAAATTGTGTTGCTTTGATTTTACTAACTCCAGCACCCCGTGTGTGTGTGTGTGCTTTCTTCTATATGTGATTTGTTCCTTCCCAGATCTGTTATGGGAGCTACAGGAGTTTTTGGATATTTTTGTGATATCTGCCTCTTTCATTGGGACTGCTGTATACATGGACTTATGATCATCAATACACTGTGAGGAGCACTGTGTAAGCGGTGAACACTGCATGTGTATCTTTGTACATTTTCCATTATTTCTAGCCTAGCCTAATAGGAATGATCTTGAAGTTTGTAAACCTACTTTGTGAAGTTTCTGACACATTTACTTCCTTAAATTCTATGACATATATTTTCTATGCCCTGTAAGTAGGCACTGTTGTGTAACACATTTCACAGAGTCTGTCTTCTGCACTGCAGAGGTGCCGAGAGGAGGAGTTTCCGGAGGTGGAGCCAGTATAGGAATCACAGCTTGCAGGCAGCAAGGTACAATGGGATATGTAGTTCTTAGAAATTGAAAAAAAACAAAAGAGGAGAAGCATGCAAAGAATCCAGGAAGTTGAGGAAAAGATGTTCAACAGATAGGCAGCACTCGCAACATGAAAGGGAATATTTATTTTGGATTTTAAAAAAATAACTGAAGTTTTTATTGATATTATAATTCTGATGTTATAAAATGAAAGTGTATGCTGTGACCATAAATTTCCAAATGATTTACTATCACCTTCTTCCCCTCTTCCTTTACCTTTTTTTATTTTTTGCTAAACTGACTTGTAAATTTTATTCTTTTGTTACCCACGTGTTGCTTTCCACAAAACATAACTTACGGTGTAGTTTTCTTTTTTGAATTACATTTAAATGGGGAAAAACAAATTTGACCCTGATAACATTGTAAGAAATCAGTGAGCGCTTAAGAGGCAGATCTGCTAGCACAAAAGGTGACCAACCTAATATACACTCATAAAGCTCAAAAGAATGCAGCGCTAAAAGTATTTAACAATCATATACCAAAAAATAGATGTAAGAAAAGAAAAAAAAATGAGATATCTGATATAAAAACATCATGCACATGATTATAAAGTGTATATAAAAAAAAATCCCATACAGATCAAAAAGTCTACAAAGTGAAAAAAACTTATGAAAAATTGAAGAAAAGTCCTCTAAAGGTTATACTTAGTAAAGCAACACATACATATAAGGTGACTCCAGTTCTATTCCACATAAAGTGACTTTAGTGCGCTTCCTTCACCAATATGCACTAACCAGAATGCCATTGATAAACAACATTAGATATCAATCCAATCTAAAGGAATTTCAGATCAGTCCTCCAGATAGACAGTGCTCAATCAAGGGGAATCCTAGCCAAAAAATGTTTGCCACATGTAGCTCAAGAAATGATATATAGTGAAGTATATTTATTTAAAGCTTTCGCCATTTAAAACAGCTTAAAAACGTCCCATATGATATACACTAAAGTAAAAAACAAACACGGCCAGACTTACAGTGATGCCCGCCGACCCCAACATCAGATACAGTGGCGTGATGTCAGCACGTAAGGCTCCTCCTTTTACAAACACTTTATAACCATGTGCATAATGTTTTAACAATATATATATATTTTTTTTTCTTTTCTCACATCTATTTTTTTGGTATATGATCGTTAAATATTTTCAGCGCTGCACTTTTTTGAGCTTTCTGACCCTGATAACAGCTTAAAGCGGAGTTCTTTCTAAAGTTTGTTACTTTAGATTTTGTGGCATCCGCTTCCTTATTGTCACCTGTAAAAGAATTGGATATTCCCGTTTTTTTTTTTTTACTTACCTTGTTTCAGAAGAAAATATACTCACCTTTCCTTCAACTTCCTCCCTCCTCGGCTGCGGCCTGCTCTGTCACTTCCTGTCCCGCAATGCATCCTGGGAGCAATTAGTCATCACTCCCAGGATGCAATGGGCAGAGACGAAGGCGGCATGGCCGCTCCTCTCATCCCGTTATTTGCAAACAGGAAATAACGCGATGATAGGCGTCCCTATACTATGCCGATCGCATAGTACTGGGCATGCGCGAGATTTCACGCTGCATTCATCGGCCCCCTCCATCTAGAAAGAGGAAGCAGGGCATATATTTGCACCCAGCGGCTTCAGGTGCCCAGCAAAAATATGGCGGTGCTCTGCAAACATTTTATAAAGTAAGATTTAATGATTTTCAATCTATTATTTAAATGTATAAAACCGGATTAGCGGATGTATGAAGGGTGGTGGATAGCTGTTTTGGGAAGTATTTAAAAAAAAAAAAACGATTCTGTGGCCGGAACTCCACTTTAAGCTGACAAACAGCTTATTTTGCTGTAAAAAAAAGCCACTGTATTCATCATTCGATTTTTTTTAAATAATTATTATTCTTTAACCACTTAACGACCAGCCACGTAGATCTACGTCGGCTGACTTTGAGTGGTTATACCAGGATGATGCCTCTAGCTAGAGGCATCATCCCGGTACCGTTGTTTGAAGCCGACGGTCGGCTTTCCGTCGGTAATGATCGATGCGGCTCGGGAGCCGCTCGATCGTTACCCGGGGGGCGGGAGGGGACGTCCCCCCCCCTCCCGCCGCCTTCCGCGGCTTTGCTCGGGGCTCCCGTCCCACCGGGAGCCCCGAGCACCCAGCCGGCGCGTCCGCCGGCTGGATGGAGTCCCGATGCTAGAGTGGGCTAGTGATATAACTGTTGATGGTATGGGCATGAATTTGGAAAGTGAATGAATATACATGGCAGGCAGTGTTGACAAGAGCTAGAAAATATTGCTGATGTAGGTTAGATGGTAGTAGGTAGTAGAAGAAAAGTAATTGCAAAGGTCTGGCTAGTGAATCTGGCTAGTGAATGCACACTGGGATTGTAGGATGTCGAAAATATTTAAAGAGGATCTTTGAAGGAAAGAAAGAAAAAGTAAAAGTCAGCAGCTACAAATACTGTAGCTGCTGACTTTTAATAAATGGACACTCACCTGTCCCAGTATCCAGCGTCGTCCTCACCTGAGCCAGTCCTCCGGTCTCCAGAGCGGAACAATAAGTGTGGGAGCCGGGCTTCCCACTGTGCATGCGCAAGCCGCACTACGATTTGTGGATGGTCCCGCAGCCTTCTAGCACTTTTGATCTGTCCCAGAAGGCTGTGGGCAAAGAGAGGGGGCCAACTTCGAACTAGGCAATACAAGCATAAGTGGAATGGGTACCTATCAAAACAGGGCACCCATCCCCCCCCCCCCCCCCCAAAAAAAAAATAATGTACCAAATGGGATAGAAGAGGATGGGAGAAGGAAATAAAGCGGAACTTCCACTTTTGAGTGAAGTTCCGCTTTATGTAAGAAATATTTTCACCAGCTTGAAAAGTAATAATATGAAAACAGTTCAATCTATATTCAGCAGTTGGCTACTCCTATTAATAATGCTGCACTGGAGACTTACAATGATTTAACAAATTTTATTATATAATTCATTTCTCTGCACGGCTCCATTTGTCTTCAAAATAATCTTAAGAAGAAGAGTGGAGAGTGAACAGCTGTTGTTTACTAAAGAAATAATGACATTACAATGTGTGGATTAGCTCTAAATATTTTATTGAAATATTTACAGCGTGCGTCATAAATTTCTAAATGCGTTCTCAACCCATAGACTTTCATGAAAGTGATTTAGAGCACAGTTAACAGCAGGGTTTCCCAGACTTTTTCCATTGGGGCCCTAGCTGTCAAAACCTGGTGATCCCCTGGAAAAGAGTCATACTTCCCATTACTGAAGATTTCTGAATGATTTGTAAAACTAGGGTCTGTTTTTTTAACTTGAAAGAGAATAGTCCAGTACACACATTAAATTAAGATGGTGTTTGCATTATTTGCTTCATTTTGCATTCTTTATGTCAACTGAAATATGTGGAAGACATTGGCAACTTCCAAAGCTTGCCAAAACCCTCATTCAAGTCGATGATAGTACAATTCATATTTGCATTACACACTTGTAGGATTGGAGAAGTTTTAGCTCATTGCTTAGTCCAGCCTATCTGTCCTTCTGGAGAAATACACTTGATTGTGAATACATCCCCGAACTCTCCAGGAAATGTCAAATGATTTAGACGACATGCAGCAGCTGTATTACTTAGAGTCTGTTGCTGCTATGAATGTGGAATCGGTGAATGTGAAGCACCACCCATGTTTGCTACAGTAATTCATTTAAAATGGAAGAAAAACTTAAATCTAACTATCCTTAAAAATGCCCCCCCCCCCCTTTCATCCTACCTATCCTGCCTAACCTGTAAAATACAGATTCGTGTACTTACCTATTTCTATCCACTCTGGTCTGGTCACATAATATTGCAACTCCAACTCAATGGCTGGGAATTCCAGAATCCCTGATGTCACTCGAAGGTTCCCATTTACCTAGGCCAGTGATGACGAACTTTGGGATCCCAGATGTTTTGGAACTACAATTCCCATGATGCTCATAAACTCTGCAGTGTAGTTGAGCATCATGGGAAATGTATTTCCAAAACATCTGGGGTGCCAAGGTTCGCTATCACTGGCCTAGTCATTGGGCCTAATCATTGTTGACTCTCCCTCCTCTCCCCTGCACTAGACGTTCACTGACTCAGAGGAGCCAGAGCTGCAGGATCAAGTGACCAGACCACAGTGGATTAAAACAGGTAGGTACACAGATCTTTTTTTTATACAGGTTATGCAGGGTAGGTAGGAGGAGGGGTAAGAAACATTTTCAAAAATATACTTTTTTTCCATTTTAACTACTTCCCGCCCCCAGCCTATAGTAAAATGGCAGCCAGGCAGGAGCTTTCCTATGCCAGGTAGACATCATATAATGATGCTTCCTGGGGCACATAGCGGTACCATCTGCGACCTCTGTGTCCACTGGACACAGCGGAACTGAAAGATTGGTACCAGGAAGCCCAGATGCCCGAAGCTTTAGAAACCTCCCTCCTCAGCTTCCAGTGCTTACTGAACACACACACACATGATTCCTTTCAATCAGTTTTACAACTCCAGACACATCACCCAAACTGGTAGAGGCGGGCACAGAACAGGCAGCCAGTCCGTTGTGCTGTAGTGCTCATGAGCTAACTAGGAGCATGCCAACAGAAAGGAGAAAGAAGGGTGACACAGAGAGTTGTTTCGCCAGTCCGATGCTTCTTCTTTTATTGTCAAATCACAAGCTGGGAGAGGGACAAGACTTGTTAATGCTGCCTAACTGCAGCAGGGGAAACAAATATCAGGTCTCCTGCTTTACCAGAGAGCAATGTGCTGTATGACAGGGCTGGGTAAATCGTAGGAATTTATGGACAGGTAAAACAGAACCCATCCATGTATTTCATTCCTGTACACTCAAACCTGTTATATCATCTCTGAAAATCAATCTTGCATGATTTCAGCATGTTAAGGGTTTTAAAGCGATATTAAACCAAAAACAAAAATGGACTTTATTGCAGCTTACCATGCTATTCTTCATCTACAGACACATTTCATTGTTGTGGGTTTATTAAGTTTATTCCCTCTCTTTTCACCTGATGATCTGGCCAGTAACACACCTCTTGTATTAGTGAGACACAATTCTGGAGGAATGAGAACATGAGGCACAGCAGGCAGCAGCATTGTCAGTCTGGAAGGGAAGGTAGTGTTAAACTATAGGCAAAACTTTATTTATTTTTTTATTTTAGATAGAGTAAAGGAGGGTTATAACCCCTGTCAGCTTATTTTTTTGTCATCTGTGTATCATTGGGGAGATTTCCCTTTACTTCCTGTCCTATATCCAAAACAGGAAGTGAGAGGAACTCCCTGCAAATTAAAGGAATCCCTTGGGGACTCCCATATCACCAGAACTAGCATCCCTATTGGAAAATTTCCCCTCTATTACTTTTCTGGTGACAACCCATAATTAGTTTTTTTTTTTTTCACTTTCACTTTCAATGATAATGGTAAAAAGGACAAACAAAATGGGTAATAGACATGTGCAGAACGAAAAAAAAAAAAAATTATTTCATTTTGATTTGGTATTTACATAAATTTGTTAAGTTAAATTTGTTTAATTTGCTTAATTTTTATTCAGAATTTGTTTTGTTTATTCAAATTTGAATAGATTCAAATTTTCCAAGTTCAGGAAATTTGAATAGATTCAAATTGCATTCAAATCGAATTCTATTTGAATTGCATTTAATCGAATTCCATTTTAAATTAAAGTTATTCTATTCAAAATTTAAATTTTGGAAGATGGTTATATTCTTTCTATTCCACTCTATTCTATTGTTTTTTTTTCTATTCTATTCTTTTATTTTCTGTTCTATTCTTTTCTTTTCTATTATATTCTATTTTTTTATATTCTATTCTAATTTATTTCAAAATTATTGTTTAATCTGTTTTACTCTATTCTTTTCTATTCTATTTTTTTTTCTATTCTATTATTTTCTGTTCTATTCAAATTTTAATGGATTCTTTTCTAAATTCAAATTTTTGGAAGAAGGTTACATTCTTTATATTTTGTTCTATTCTTTTTTCTTATTCTATTGTTTTCTATTCTATTATATTCTATTTTTCTATTCTCTTTTTTTCTATTGTATTTGAGTTTGAATTTATCCTATTTGAAATTCAAATTTCAGAAGATGGTTATATCCTTTCTATTTTATTACATTTTTATTCTTTTCTATTCTATCCCTTTATTCTCTATTCAATTTTTTTATGTTCTTTTATTTTATATTCGGTTCTGTTTTACTCTATTATATTCTATTCTTTTATTTTCTATTCTATTCTTTTTTATTCTATTATTTTCTTTTCTATTCTATCCCTTTATTTTCTATTCTCTTCTTTTCTATTGTATTTTAATTTGAATTTATCCTCTTTGAAATTCAAACTTCAGAAGATGGTTATATCCTTTCTATTTTATTCAGTTTTTATTCTATTATATTATATTCCTTTATTTTCTCTTCTATTTTATTCTGTTCTTTTATTCCCCATTCTATTTTGTTCTGTTTTACTCTTTTCTATTCTATTTTTAAATATTATTTTCAGTTCTGTTTTACTCTATTATAATCTATTCTTTTATTTTCTATTGTATTCTTTTTTATTCTATTCCTTTATTTTCTATTCTATTTTATTATTTTTGGAAATTCAAATTCGATTCAAAAACTATTCAAATTCGAAAACTATTTGAATTCAAAAACTTTTCAAATTCCGTTCTAAATCTATTTAAATTACATAGTTACATAGTTACATAGTTAGCGAGGTTGAAAAAAGACATCAGTCCGTCCAGTTCAACCTATGTTGTGTGTGTGTGTGTGTGTGTTTGCTGTTAACCGTACATTGTATACCCCTGTATGTTGTGGTCTTTAAGGTGCCCATCTAATAGATTTTTGAAACTATCGATGCTCCCTGCTGATACCACTGTTTGTGGAAGAGAATTCCACATCCTTACTGCTCTCAGAGTGAAGAACTCCCTGCATATTTTAAGGTTAAACGGCCTTTCCTCTAGTTTTAGTGAGTGGCCACGTGTCTTATTGTATTTCCTTTCTCTGAATAGGTTTTTCCATATGCTAGGGTTGCCAGTACAATATTTGTACATTGATATCATATCCCCCCCTCAATCATCTCTTCTCCAGAGAGAATAAGTTCAGAGCTTGTAGTCTTTCCTCATAGCTGATGTCTTCTCTTACCCTAATTATTTTTGTTGCCCTTCTCTGGACTTTCTCCAGTTCCAGCACATCCTTCCTAAGGACCGGTGCCCAGAACTGGACAGCATACTCCAGATGTGGCCGAAACAGAGTCTTGTAGAGTGGGAGAATAATCCCTTTATTTCTGGAGTGAATCCCCTTTTTTATACATCCCAGTATTCTGTTGGCTTTGCTTGCAGCGGCTTGGCATTGCATGCCACTGCCAAGCCTGTTGTCTACCAGTACCCCCAGGTCCTTTTCCATCCTAGACTCACCCAGAGGTTCCCCCCCTAGTGAGTAGCTTGCTTTCTGGTTTCTGGCACCCAGGTGCATTACTTTACATTTTTCAACATTAAACCTCATCTGCCATGTAGTTGCCCACCCCATAATTTTGTTCAGGTCCGCTTGTAAGGTTTCCACATCTTGCCGAGAAGATATTGACCTGCTTAGTTTAGTATCATCCGCAAATACTGATATCCCCTCCTCTAGATCCTCCTTTGCTCGATATCCCCTCCTCTAGATCATTTATGAATAAGTTAAACAGGATTGGCCCCAGGACAGAACCCTGGGGGACCCCGCTTTCCACACCCGCCCAATCTGAGTACTCCCCATTAATCACCACCCTTTGCAACCTCCCCTGGAGCCTTAGTTTGAACAGTAAGCGTTTGTGGGGAACGGGGGCCAAAGGCCTTTGCGAAGTCCAGGTACACCACATCCACAGGCTTACCTTTATCTAGGTGGCAGCTCACTTCATCATAGCAGGTTAATAGATTGGTTTGGCAAGAACGATTTTTCATGAATCCATGCTGATTACTACTAATAATACCGTTTTCATTACTAAAGTCTTGTATGTGGTCCCTTAAAAACCCCTCCAAAATCTTGCAGACTACTGATGTTAGGCTGACCGGCCTATAGTTACCCGGGATATATCTTGGCCCCTTTTTAAATATTGGTACCACGTTGACTTTTTTCCAATCAGCTGGCACCATGCCCGTCTGTAAACTATCCTTAAAGATCAAGAATGATGGTCTGGCAATCACCTGGCTGAGCTCTTTAAGAACCCTCGGGTGCAAGCCATCCGGTCCCGGTGATTTATTTATGTTAAGTTTCTCTAGTTTAGTTCTAAGTCTATCTTCTGTTAGCCATGGCGGTATTTCCTGAGGTGTGTTGTTTAGTTTGGCCTTACAAGCTGGGTTAGTGTAGCCCCCCAATTCTTTTGTGAAGACTGAAGAGAAGAAATTCCAATTTCATTCCACTTTACTAATGGACTTTTTGGACTATGAGATTTGTTTATGTATTTTTTGATATTTTATCTATTGCACATTTTTCTTTTGCACATTTTGCACTTTTATATTACTTACGGTATCTCACAAAAGTGAGTACACCCCTCTCATTTTTGTAAATATTTTATTATATCTTTTCATGTGACAACACTGAAGAAATGACACTTTGCTACAATGTAAAGTAGTGAGTGTGCAGCTTGTATAACAGTCTAAATTTCCCCTTAAATAACTCAACACACAGCCATTAATGTCTAAACTGCTGGCAACAAAAGTGAGTACACCCCTAAGTTAAAATGTCCAAATTGGGCCCAAAGTGTCAATATTTTGTGTGGCCACCATTATTTTCTGGCACTGCCTTAACCCTCTTGGGCATGGCATTCACCAGAGCTTCACAGGTTGCCACTGGAGTCCTCTTCCACTCCTCCATGATGACATCACGGAGCTGCTGGATGTTAGAGGCCTTATGCTCTTCCACCTTCCGTTTGAGGATGCCCCACAGATGCTCAATAGGGTTTAGGTCTGGAGACATGCTTGGCAAGTCCATCACCTTTACCCTCATCTTCTTTAGCAAGACATTGGTCATCTTGGAGGTGTGTTTGGGGTCGTTATGTTGGAATACTGCCCTGTGGCCCAGTCCTTGAAGGGAGGGGACCATGCTCTGCTTCAGTATGTCACAGTATTTGTTGGCATTCATGGTTCCCTCAATGAACTGTAGTTTACCAGTGCCGGCAGCTCTCATACAGCCCCAGACCACCACCACGCTTGACTGTAGGCAAGACACACTTGTCTTTGTACTCCTCACATAGTTGCCACCACACACGGTTGACACTACCTGAACCAAATAAGTTTATCTTGGTCTCATCAGACCACAGGACATGGTTACAGTAATCGATGTCCTTAGTCTGCTTGTCTTCAGTAAACTGTTTGTGGGCTTTCTTGTGCATCATGTTTAGAAGAGGTTTTCTTCTGGGACGACAGCCATTCACCAATTTGATGCAGAGTGTGGCGTATGGTCTGGGCACTGACAGGCTGACCCCCTATGCCTTCAACCTCTGCAACAACACTGGCAGCATTCATATGTCTATTTCCCAGAGACAAAATCTAGATATGACGCTGAGCATATGCACTCAACTTCTTTGGTCGAGCATGGCGAGGCCTGTTCTGAGCGGAACCTGTCCTGTTAAACCGCTGTATGGTCTTGGCCACCGTGCTGCAACTCAGTTTAAGGGTCTTGGCAATCTTCTTATAGCCTAGGCCATCTTTATGTAGAGCAACAATTCTTTTTTTCAGATCCTCAGAGAGCTCTTTGCCATGAGGTGCCATGTTGAACTTCCAGTGACCAGTATGAGAGAGTGAGAGCGATAACACCAAATTTAACACACCTGCTCCCCATTTATACTTGAGACCTTGTAACAGTTACGAGTCACATGACCCCGGGAGGGAAAATGGCTAATTGGGCCCAATTTGGACATTTTCACTTAGGGGTGTACTCACTTTTGTTGCCAGCGGTTTAGACATTAATGGCTGTGTGTCGAGTTATTTTGAGGGGACAGCAAATTTACACTGTTATACAAGCTGTACACTCACTACTTTACATTGTAGCAAAGTGTAATTTCTTCAGTGTTGTCACATGAAAAGATATAATAAAATATTTACAAAAATGTAAGAGATGTACTCACTTTTGTGAGATACTGTATAGGGCAGTGATGGCGAACCTTGGCACCCCAGATGTTTTGGAACTACATTTCCCATGATGATCAGCTACACTGCAGAGTGCATGAGCATCATGGGAAATGTAGTTCCAAAACATCTGGGGTGCCAAGGTTCGCCATCACTGGTATAGGGTATAGTATGCTGGAGGATCTTCATACTTTTGCCACTATTGGATTACTGTTCATGTTTTTTATGTTTGTTATCACTTATACACCAACGTTAGAGTTGTTTAAAGGGATAGTATCCTTTATTAGTATTTATTTTTACAGTTTTTGGGCATTTTTTTGCCCCATGAGGATTGCACATATTATTTAGGCAGTGCCACCTACACCTCTTTTGTATTTTTACTTGATTTCATATCCCATGTAAGGCAGGACGCAGCACCCCCCCCCCCCCCTTCTTTACTCTGTACATATCTTAGTGCGGAATCACTACCAACCATATTACTATTGTATTTTGGAAAGGAAAGTTTGTACAAATTTCAGTTGGGAACGAAACGGACCGCACAGGTCTAATAAGTAAATCTCCTTAACAGGAGCAAAAAGCCCCAAAAAAAATCCATCTCCACTCTATCCAAAACTTGAAATAAAAGTTTTGCCTTTAGTTGTACTTTAAATGCATTAAAATATTTAGATGCACTAACAATCTGAAGCCAAACTGCAGCTTTTAACTTTATAATAGATTACAGTAAACCTTTTCTTTTTTTTTTCTCCTTTTGGGATAAAGGTTTTGCATGAATAAATAAAAGATGATTATTTTAATCACCCTTGCCAGTGTTAAGTGACTGATACATTCTGCAGGAGAGCTTGTGTTTGTGAAAAACAGACCTGCTGGCTGGAATCAGATGAAAATAGAAGACAGAAAGCCTAAAAAAGGAAACCAATGCAGCAATTACATCTATGAATTGGTAAGCTGCAAAATAATAAGTTTGCTTTTGGGTTTAATGCTGTTTAAAGGGTTACAGTGTGATTTATAAAAACTTTATACATTCTCCTAAATCCCCATGGCGCCATGTTTTTGTTATCTTGTTTACGACCAGTTTTCTTCACAATTTTTTGCAGGCTTTCTGTTTCGTAAACATAAACTGTTTAGAAATCCCATTACATCTAGGATGGAAGGATGGGATTATTGTGACCATTTAGTGAAATGGCTTGTGATGTTCTTGTAGATAGTGTCAGTTCTCGCAGAAAACATGAAGATCATCTTCAAAGACCCATCAAATGCTGATTAAAGGGTAGCTTAAAATCGCTACTGTTACACACATTCATCCAGCACAAAACACTGCAGTTATGCATATATTTAGAACAAAATAGCTCGAGTGTTACAAAAGTCACTAGTAGGTTGCTTGCAGAAACAAGTATTGTTTGGTGATCCAATTAATTAAAACTTAGAACATTACCAGAGAATTTCATGCTGTTATTTAATTTCAAAATATTTGTAGTTTTGTGATTCTGACCTATTAAACCTGCAGTATTTAATTATCATGAATAAGCTAATATTGAAGGGGATTATGAGCTGCAAAAAATAAAGTTTAAAGTGAATCTGTGCCCAGACTAAGCACAATTAAAGCATTTTCATATTCTGAACAAAAAATAGAGGCACTTTAAAGTAAGGCCTTTTTCACTTCTGTAAAGACATGTGATGGCAGCACAAAGGGACAACACAAACAGGATCAACGGAATACAAGAGAGATGTCCAATAAAGGGAAGTTCAGTTTATAGTCAGTGCCCATCAGTGCCACCGGTCAATGTCCATCAGTGCCGCCTGTCAGTGCCCATCAGTGCCGCCCGTTAGTGCCGCCTCTCAGTGCCCATCAGTGCCACCTATCAGTGCTCATCATTGCCACCTATCAGTGCTCATCAGTGCCACCTATCAGTGCCCATCAGTGCGGCATATTGGTACCTCCTCATCAGTGCCACCTCATCAGTGCCATCTCATCAGTGACCATCAGTGCAGCCTATCAGTGACCATCAGTGCCGCCTCATCAGCGCACATCAGTGAAGGAGAAAAATTATTTTTCCTGACAGACTCCATGGCAGCATACGTATCGGGTTTAGTCCTGCCTCCAAACCTACCCTATAGGACATCCACCACCATAAATCTTTGCACCTGTTAAGCACACGTGTTCCTTTTTTGTCCTCATCATGGATTACCTGTATCCTACCTGAAAAGCGGATCCCAGGAGATGGATGACTCTACCATTCGGGTATTCAGTATTTCTCCAATAAGCCCCAGCTGTTGTGGGGTATGGAGCAGAGTGAAGATTCTATTGTGTGCACCTTGGCCAAAAACCCACCTGCAGCGGGTGGCCTGCCCCCCAAATATGAAGTCTGGTGTGTGTCTGTAGTCCCATCCATCCCTGGTGGCTAGCGGTTTCATTGGTGGTCAGTGAGTACCCTTTTCCTTGTTTATTTTTATCTCCATGGCAGCTTTAATTATGTTGCAGCCTCCCTTTGTGTTCCTCTTACCTTTTTCCTCCGGTTTCCCTAGTGGCTAGTGCTCCGGGGCTGCTCAGAGCTCACTTCCTGACCGGCCGCCAGTTTCTGGCTACTGTGCATGTGCGAGCGCCTAGGGAACGAGGCTTGGTTCTCGCGCATGTGCGGTAGCGGTGCGGCGCATGCGCAGTGTGGATTTTCTGTGCAGCTTGATGACGTCAGCAGGCGCCATATTTAAAAACCTCTCAGATGTCAGCAGAATGTGTAGAATACACATTTCTGCTATAGGAAGACGGTTCTACTGATTCTGATCCGTTTCAAGTGTTTGTTTGCCTGCTGCATCTGCTGCTACTCTGCATTGAGCCCACCCAGGTTTCCTGGTGAGTACTTCTGACTCCAGGATTTTGGGAGTTTGCTCTCCCCCCCTTTTTTCTTCCTTCTCTGATCCCGTTGTCCGGCTCATCCCTGCAGGTTAGCGCCTAGAATAGAAGCCTCTCCGCCCTCTGGTGGTCAGTCCGCCCTTAACAGGTATGCAGGGCTTGGAGGTTGGGGTGCATAGAGAGGGGGGATTGGGGTATTATTTATGTCCCTGGCTCCCTGTTTGTCTTGCTCTGTTTCTTTGTTTTACAGCCCTCCTAGGTCGGATGTTCGGCACTCCTTACGCAGGAATGAGCATCGCTCGAGATCTCACCACCGGCATTCCTCCTCGAGATCCGCTCGGAGGTCCCCGTCAGGCTCCCAGCATCGGGGGAAGGCTTCTGCCTCAGCTGGCCCCTCGCGACACCCAGACAGAGTGGGTTGTTGGGGTTGTGGTGCACATGTCCCTGAAGAAAAGTCGATGTATGACAAGTGCTTCTCCCAGACTGCGGGAGAGAGGGACAATTCTGACCAAAGACTGGAGGCCCTAGTGAAGAGGGTTGTTAAGGATTCCCTGGCAGGATTGGGAGTAGGTAGGGCGCAGAGCCCAGAAGTGACTCCTCCAAGCCCTCCCCCTGGAAGAGCACAGCCTAGGGAGGATCCTGAAACCTCTAAACCTAGTCACCCGTCAGCCTTCCTGTCAGATAGTGACTCAGAGGTGGAGGACCCTTGTTTGGGATTCGAGTATGCTCTCGTCCCCTCCCTGGTGAGAGCGGTTAGAGAGACCCTGAATTGGAAAGATCAGGCTGTTTCTCTGCCAAAGCAGAAGAAATTCTTCAAGCAGCTCTGCAAAGAGCGACTTAACTTCCCCTTTCTAGGTGAATTGGGGGACATTATTACGGAGGAGTGGAGTAAAGTGGAAAGGAAGAACTCCATGCTTTCCAAAATGTCCCGGCTATATCCTTTCAAGGAAGAAGATATAAAACATCTAGAATCTCCTTCCTTGGTGGACGCCGCAGTCATGAGGCTGGTCAAACATGTGACCCTTTCATTAGAAGATACAGCCTCCTTTAAAGATCCTCTAGACAGAAGAATGGATTCTAATCTTAAGAGAATCTACCTGACTGCGGGAATGGCTTGCAAGCCGGCACTGGCCTTGCCTACAATGTCTAAAGCGATGGAGTTGGGTCCGACTCAGTGGATGAGTCCTTTCGGAGTGTTTCTGAGGAGGCTGCCAGAAGTTCCCTGATTCAGGAACTTACGATGGCTTCGTCTTTTCTGGGGGAGGCATCTATTGACCTTACCCATCTGTTTGGCCAGGGTTATGCTGTCCTCAGTGACGGCCAAGAGGGCTCTGTGGCTCTGCCCTTGGATGGCTGACCCAGCAGGTCTTTTGCCGTATTCCCTTTGGGGGTTCCTCCCTCTTTTGGAATAAGCTGGATGAGGCTATAACCCGGGCTACAGGCGGCAAGTCCAGTTTTCTCTCTCAGGATCGATGCCCTCTCAATCCAAAGAAGGGGCAGCCCAGGAGGTATGTTCCAGATCGTGCCAGGGAAGCACGCAACTATAGACCTGGCAGAGAGTTCGGTCGTAATTGGAGATCAAGACAAACCTCCTCTCGGAAGCCCTTGAAGAGTGTCCCTTCTGGCGACCGTGATGCGACCAAGTCTTTTTGAGATTGGGCCCGCTCAGGCATGTCGGGTGGGTGCTCGGTTGCTACACTTCCAGCATGTCTGGGCGGCCTCAATCCGGGACCCCTGGACTGTCAGGACAGTCACATACGGGCACAAGGGGGTCTTCAGCGAAGCACCAAGATCAAGATTTCTTCCTACCTCCCTGCCACCCTCAGAAGAGAAGCGCCAGGTACTATTTTCCTACATAGAGTCTCTGGTGTCTCAAGGGGCTGTCATCTCCGTACCAGAACCAGAGCGCGGCCAAGGAATCTACTCCCCTCTTTTCTTGGTACAAAAGAAAAATGGATCGTGGAGACCAGTCATCGATCTGACCTTCCTAAATCGATTTATTAGAAAGGAAAGGTTCAAGATGGAAACTCTTATTTCTATTCAACAGGCGGTCCAACCAGCAGACTGGATGGTGTCCATAGACTTAAAGGACGCTTACTTCCATGTCCCTGTTGCAGAAGATTTCCAGAGATAACTCCGGTTTTCCGTTGGTCAATTGCACCTGCAGTTCACTTGTCTCCCCTTCGGGCCTTCAACATCTCCACGAACCTTTTCGAAAGTTTTGCTGGCTGTGGTAGCTCTGTTGAGAACAAGGGGCATTCGTCTTCATCATTATTTGGACGACCTTCTTCTCTTGTCCCAAGACAGAACTCAGCTGTTGGTGCACCTGGACCAAATTGTGCCCACCCTTCAAACGTTCGGTTGGCTGCTAAATTTGGAGAAGAGCCATCTAATTCCAAACCCAGTCCCTTGTCTACTTCGGGGCCTTGTTCAATACAGCGACAGTGTCTCTTCTGGAGGAGAAAGTCGCAGTGGTCCGGGACAGGATTCTCCATGTCCTCTCATCGCCCCACCTCCAAGCACGTTAGTGCTTGAGAATAATCGGGACCATGGTAGTCGTGGCTCCCATTGTAAAATGGGCTCTATGGAGAATGAGACCCTTCCAGAAAGGCTTTCTTCATGAGTGGGACACCTGGCATCTTGATCAGTCCATCTTCCTGACCCCGGCCATGAGGGCAAGTCTTCTGTGGTGGCTACATCGGAAACATCTGCTGAGATGCCATTCTCTTGTGCCAACATCATGGATTGTGGTGACCTCGGACGCCAGCAGCTCAGGTTGGGGGGCCCATTGCCTCTCGGAAGTGGCTCAGGGCAAATGGAACCTTTCCTCTCGGGGAATAGTTTCCAACATTCTGGAGCTATGGGCGACTCTTCAAGCTCTGCAAGCGTTCCTTCACTTGACGAAAGGGCTTCCAGTGATGCTCAGACTGGACAACACCTCGGCAGCCGCATATATAAGGAAGCAAGGAGGGACATGCAGTTGGTCCTTGCTGCGAGAGGTGGAACCGATTTTGGCCTGGGCGCAAAAGAACTTGTCTGACCTGTCAGCAGTATATGTTCCGGGGGTCCAAAATGTCCAAGCCGATTTTCTCTCGTGTGCAGTTGGACAACAACGAGTGGTCTCTCCACAAACATGTCTTAGAGTGGATCCTGAACCTGGGTTTCTCCCCAGAGGTCGACTTCTTTGCCTCCCCTCACAACCGAAAGTTGCAAAAATACTATGCGAGGTTCAAGGATCCTCAAGCTCTCAGGGTAGATGCCCTCACGGATCGGTGGAGGTTCCGCAGGGCATATGCCTTCCCTCCAGTTCCAATAATCCTGCAGTTCCTCCGGAGACTCAGGTCAGAAGCAGTGGAAGTAGTGGCGGTGATACCATTCTGGCCCAACAGGCCTTGGTTCAATCTTCTAACACTCCTCAGTGTTCAGGATCTGATCCCGCTGCCCCTCAGGCAAGATCTGCTATCACAAGGCACCATACTGCATCCTTGTCCAGCCCGGCTACACCTGAAGGCTTGGTTATTGAGAGGGGAAGGCTACAGGCCTTAGGGTGTCCCGAAGAGGCAATCTCTACACTTCTGAGTGCCAGACGGAGTTCGATCAACAGGGTATATGAGAGAATCTGGTCAAGATTCTCCTCACATCTTGAGGCAGTGAGGAGGTATTATAGTGAGGAGGTATTATATCGCCTCCTCACCATCTGCTTTTAAATATAACTAATGGCAAAACTTTTTTTTTTTAATTTTCAATAGAGTGGAGATGGATTAGAACACCTGTCAGCTTTCATTGCTGTAGGAGAGGTTTTCAGACGTCCCCTGTACATGAAGCCTAAGGCCCCTTTCACACATACGGTCCGTTCAGTTCCTCAGTTCAGTCACGTCAAAATGTATCTGTTTTCAATGCGTTTTTCATGCATTTTTCATCCGTTTGTCATCCATTTTTCATCCGTTTTTTATCCATTTTTGTCCGTTTACATCCGTTTTTTGCCCGATCTATTTTTTTGGCGGATGAAAAACAGGGCATTCATCTGTTCCAAAAAACAGACATTGACAGAAGCGGATGAAAATGGATGTTAATGCATTGATGTCCATTTTTCATCCGTCAACGGATGGATGAAAAACGGACAAACGGACCGTATGTGTGAAAGGGGCCTTTCACACTATTCGTCCGTCGGACAGACTCCGTTTATCTCAGCGGCCTCCTGGCCTACCGCAAGACGTCCTAGACCCCAGGGTTTTTGGCAACGAATCCCTGCACGACCAAGTTCAGGAAGTGTGCCATGCTTGGCACGTATGTAATTTTGCCCTGTTTCAGCCCGCTCAGCAGATTGCCACCGTTGTCGCACACCACTTTACCAACTGTCAAATTGAGTGGTGTCAGCCACTGATCTGCCTGTGAATGCAAAGCTGAAAGGAGTGCAGGACCAGTGTGGCTCTTGGCTTCCAGGCACAACAGACGCAGCACATCATGACAACGTCTCACCTGGCATGTGGAATAGGTTCTGGGGATCTTGGGCGGCGCAGCGGAAGAGACGGTAGCAGCGGAAAAGGAGGAGTCAGCCAAGGAGGAGAGGGAGGATGGAGTAGGAGGAGGAGAAGAAGAGGCAGGCCTGCATGCAATCCGTGGCGGTAAAAACCAATTCTACACGGGTGCCACAGGTTACATGCTTGACGGCCGTCAGAAGGTTCACCCAGTGGGCAGTAAAAGTTATATACCTTCCCTGCCCGTGTTTGCTAGACCATGTGTCTCTGGTTAGATGTATCTTGGCACCGACACTGTGTGCCAGAGATACATTCACTTGCCGCTGAACATGGCCATACAGCTCTGGAATGTCCTTCTGCGAGAAATATTTCCTGCCATCCATTGTGGTGTTCCAATGGCCACAAATTCCTGAAAGGCCTCCGAGTCCACCAGTTGATATGGCAGTAATTGGCGGGCTATCAGTTCTGACAAGCCAGCAGTCAACTGTTGGGCAAGAGGGTTATCCGGCGTCATAATTTTTTACGCTCCAACATTTGGGCCATGGAAGCCTGCCTTTTTCCAGAACAACGTGAGGACAGCATGATGGAAGGTGGAGTGGAGGACAATTGTGAGGAGAGAGAAGAGGCTGGACGGTGAGACCCTGGAGTGTGGCTTTGTGGGTTCTAAAGGCGTTGCTCCCACTGGGCTCGGTGATGGGAGTCCAGGTGCCTTCTTAAGGCGGTCGTCCCTAGGTGAGTGTTGAGCTTACCACGACTTATTAGTTGACTGCAAAGGCTGCAGATGGCAACGTTATTGTCAGTAGCGGACACATTAAAAAAAGCCCACACTGCGGAGCCATGTGCCGGCGTCCTGGGAGCGCCAGATGTGACGTTGATGGCTCGCTCCTGATACATTAGCAGTCTGCTTTGTCCCTCCTGTGCAATGTAACTTCCGCCTGCTTCTCCTCCCTATCTGCTGGTCCGTCTCTCCCTCTGAACTTCCCTCCTCTTCCTCTCTTGTGGGCACCCACGTGACCTCCATAGACGCGTCATCATCGATGTCACCTTCCCCACCACTAACATTACAGATCTCCGAGTAGGCAGCAACAGCGGGGACCAACCTCCTTGGGCTTATCTGGGTACTGTCGTCAGACTGCTGAGTGGCGACTGTTGCTACCTCCTCTTCCTGATCCGATGCCAAGAATGGCTGTGCATCGCAAATGTCTTGTGATGGATCGGAAAATAATTCCAGTGACTCAAGCGGAGGATATATGGTGGTGGTGGTGGTGGTGTCTTTGGGGCTGCACACAGCAGAGAGTGAAGAGAGGGCAGATAGAGAGGATGAAGAGGGTGCAGAAGAGGAAGGCTGAGTGAGCCACTCAAACAAGTCTGGTGCGTCCTTTGACATAATCGAACGCACCTTCTGAAACTTAACACTTTGGCTCCGGCCTACTGCTCTTGCCCTACCCCTACCACCCCTGCGTAAGGGCCTGCCTCTTCTTCTGCCTGTCATTTTTTAAATTACCCTGTGACAAAAGTCTCTAGAGAAGCCCAGTACATGTGGAACAAGGTATATAACATGCCGCTTCAATCTGAGGTATTGGGGGGCCACTGGTCTATCACACCAGTTGTACAAAAAATTGGTCAGTAAGTTTGGCACTGTGTGTAGCAGAGTTAACGCAGCAAAAGAGGCAATATTTTTGCAGGACACAAATACACTTATAAAAGTATACTCAGATAACACCCCACTTCAATCTGTGGTATTGGGGGGCCACTGGTCTATCACACCAGTTGTACAAAAAATTGGCCAGTAAGTTTGGCACTGTGTGTAGCAGAGTTAACGCAGCAAAAGAGGCAATATTTTTGCAGGACACAAATACACTTATAAAAGTATACTCAGATAACACCCCACTTCAATCTGTGGTATTTGGGGGCCACTGGTCTATCACACCAGTTGTACAAAAAATTGGTCAGTAAGTTTGACACTGTGTGTAGCAGAGTTAACGCAGCAAAAGAGGCAATATTTTTGCAGGACACAAATACACTTATAAAAGTATACTCAGATAACACCCCGCTTCAATCTTTTATTTAGGGGGGCCACTGGTCTATCCCACCAGTCTATCCCACAAGTGCTTTTGTCACTGTTTGTAGTTGTAGTATTACTGCAGAAACGCTTACCACACCAGTCACAATGCTGCACAGTGCACAATACAAATCCACTATAATATGCTTTCTATATTAGAAAGTATATTATAAGTGTATTACACCCCTATATAGTGCACTGCACACCAAAGTATAGTACACCTATACCAAATACCAGTCTTTAAAAGGACTTTTGTGGACCTTAACAGAGCGATTTGTGTCACTGACAATCTGTCCCTGGTGCAAACAGCAAATCTCTCCCTACACTTACAAAAGAGACAGTACACCTATACCAAATATCAGACCTTAAAAGGACTTTTGTGGACCTTAACAGAGCGATTTGTGTCACTGACAATCTGTCCCTAGTGCACACAGCAAACCTCTCCCTACTCTGACAAAAGAGACAGTACACCTATACCAAATACCAGCCCTTAAAAGGACTTTTGTGGACCTTAACAGAGCGATTTGTGTCACTGACAATCTGTCTCTGGTGCACACAGCAAACCTCTCCCTACACTGACAAAAGAGACAGTACACCTATACCAAATACCAGCCCTTAAAAGGACTTTTGTGGACCTTAACAGAGCGATTTGTGTCACTGACCATCTGTCCCTGGTGCACACAGCAAACCTCTCCCTACACTGACAAAAAGCAGAATGTGAAATGGCCGCCAGGTCAGGTCTATTTATAAGGTAGGGGGTATGTCCATGTGCTGAAATGTCTCAATTGGCTGTCCTGTTCCACTGGTTGGCTGTGTCATGGGTCAAATTTCTCCCCAATGTAAACTAATATGGCCGCTGTGAACAACACCATATGTTTGCAAAATCGGCGGACTGCGAACGAGCAAAGTTTGCCGCGAACCAACCGCCGGGCGAACCGCAAGGCCATCCCTATTTAGGATCCTAGTCCCAACCCACCTGCCCAATCCCGCCAGAAAGCTGACACTGCACACCGCTAATCACAGGCATTGAGACATTTCTTTCAGAAGC
The DNA here is from genome assembly GCF_965119305.1 of Pelophylax lessonae. Taxonomy (NCBI): domain Eukaryota; kingdom Metazoa; phylum Chordata; class Amphibia; order Anura; family Ranidae; genus Pelophylax; species Pelophylax lessonae. Next base: position 713,818,451 of record NC_138768.1, read on the forward strand.
ATTGCTTCTGGATACTTTTTTTCTGCATTTTTTTATTTATATACAATATATACAAAAACTCTCTTCAGGTACGGGTGAAACAACTTGAGTCCAGGGCTCAAAATGCCAAAAATTGCAATCGGCGCAACAATCTCCGCATTCTCGGCCTACCAGAAGGAATGGAATGAGCTAATCCTTCGGCCTTTACTGAACGGCTCCTGCGTACCCTCTTCCCCCAGGCGGCCTTTGCATCCTTCTTTGCAGTGGAACAAGCCAACAGGATGCCACCTACCCGCGGACCCCCTGTGGTGCCAACCCGCTCCTTTATTTTCAGACTGTTACATTTCAGAGACGGTTATCTGGTTCTCAGAGAGGCCCGGAAAATAGATGTTATCCACCATGAAGTTGCACGGCTTATGTTTTTCCCGGACTTCTCTGTGGACACTCAGAAGCTCCGCAAATCCTTTAATTCTATTAAACAGTCCCTCAGCACTAGAGGAGTTAAGTACAGCATGTTCCCTGCTCGCCTGCAGGTGGTTGCCGGAGAGATGGTTAGGTTCTTTACTTCTCCTGAGGAGGCTGCTCAATTGGTCAATACTCTGCCCCACCAGTGACATTGGTTTCACCTGCTGTCCCACTGGAGGGCTCTCTGTGAGTACTAATATGCAGTTTATCTTTTCTTCTTCTTGAGCTGAGCCTGGCGAGGTCTACCTGCACATTTTTGATATTACACATTTATCACACATCAAGCTGTGAACTGTTCCAAAGATGGTAGTACCCATACCAGTATGGTTAATACAGATGTCATTGTTCTTCTTGACCAATGAGCGTCCCCATATCCTGGCTCATTGTTGAACGGTTCCCCTACTCACCTGAAGCTGCTGGAGCCAGGCAAACTTTCCTGTTGGTTTATCCTACCTACATCAAACTCTCGTGAGACTGACTGCTGCTATGTTGGACCCCCCCTTGGGGTTCTACTTGCTGGATGTGCCTTTAAGTTTTTTTGTTGAATCTGTTTACTTAATCCTCTTTATAAACTGAGATGCTCACAATTTAAATTGGTGCCCCCGACTTCGGCCGAGTGATAATAATCCTTTGCATTCCGCCCCGTTGGTGGCAACTCTGATACGAACCTAGTCACTTTGTGCCTGGATGGATTTTGCCTACTTGAATATTGTTCATGACACCAACTGGTTGTTACCCATGTTTAGTTTTGGGATCCAAGTGTATTCGAGTTGGAACGGATGCACAGGGAGGGACGGGGTTGGGGGTAACATTGAGTATGCAACGTTTTTTTTTTTTTTTTTAATTTGTTTTAGTCTGGTTTTAGAAGGAATGTCTAATATAGGGTATTGGGAGGTGTTTCTGGTGGGACCAAAATTAGTTTGCAGATATCTGGGCTGTATTTTTTAAGAAAGTTAAAAACCAAGGCATGCTTAATTTTGGAGTTTAACCCCCAGACATTCCAGGAGATCAGTGTCAGAGGGGCCATAGTGATAGGGTAAAGAATAGTAGACATAACTAGGACTCTGCACCTAGATCCCCAAGGATGAACAAAAGAAGGGATTGGTGCCAGGGCAAGCTAATTTTGTGGTAAAACATGCTGTAATTGACAATCTGCCAATGGTGCTAGTGGGCCTGTATATTCCTCCACCAGCCAGGGTTGCTCTCCTCACTAAGGTGACACAACAGATAGCTGCTTATTCTGCTGCTGCAGTCATCTTGGCTGGGGATTGCAACACAGCCCCATGCCCCAGTGTTGACAAGTTAACCCCAGATGTGGCCACAGGCTCCTCGCTCTCCCGTTGGGCCGCCACGTTTGGTCTTATTGATGTGTGGAGGTGGAAACACCCCAGATCTTGTGGATATACCCACAACTCTGCTATGTATACAGCTATGTCACGTATTGATATCATATATATCAGCAGCCCTGTTTTGACTAAAGTGCAAGAGGTGTCTGATCTCCTTAGGGGGGTCTCGGATCATGCCCCTGTTCTATTACGTCTACAGATTAATGTGAATCCTACTGACTGCCTTTGGACACTCTCCAGATACTGGGTTTCCGATGAAAGGGTTGAGCCAATTGTAGAATCAGCTTTTTTTTTTTTTTCGTTTGTGGCATCGGCTTCCCACTGGGAGAATTTGAGGGCTCATACGTGGTCAATACCAGTCTGCCATTGGCTCAGCCCATCAGTCTTCATGCCTTGCTGGAGCTGAGGCTACAGCTCAGACGCTGAAGGCTCAACACACAATGAAGAGAAGTGAGGGCCTACGGACAGATTTATCTGCGGCATTGAGGGAGGTTCAGCTTCTTAGAGTCTCAGCAGCTAAAAAAACAAATTCTTTATCAGTCGCAGAGTGTTTGGGCAGGGTGAGTGGACCGGGCGCCTGCTGGTCTGGCTCTCCAGAGAACAGATGGTATCTGTACATGTGGCAAATATCAAAGATGATACAGAGAAACTGCTATCTAACCTTGGGGAAATCAATTCCAGTTTTGCCTTATATTATGCAAATGTGTGTTCTTCTAGGGTCGGATATACCCCAGCCGAACTACACTCTTTCTTGGAGCCCAGCTGGATGCTCTGCTCACGCTGAAAGAAATACAAATTGCAATTGCCTCTGTGCAGGCAGGTCAGACCTCCTGGCGAAGATGGCCTTCCAGCCAAATTTTTTAAGACCCATAGCACTTCTATTATGACTAGACTTCATGAGGTACTGATGACATCTCTTAAGGACTCTTCGCTGCTGCCCTCAATGTCCAGAGCTGTTATTGTAGTTATACCCAACCCGGGGAAAGACGCGGAAATCTGTTCATCGTAGATCTATTTATCTGCTGAATGCAGATGCTAAAATCCTTACTAAGGTTCTGGCACTCCGGCTTAACCACTTAAGCCCCGGAGGATTTGGCTGCTCAAAGACCAGGGCCTATTTTGCGATTCGGCACTGCGTGACTTTAATGGACCATTGTGCGGTCATGCAACGCTGTGCCTAAATGAAATTGACATCCTTTTTTTCCCACAAACAGAGCTTTCTCTTGGTGGTATTTGATCACCTGTGCGATTTTTATTTTTTGCGCTATAAGCAAAAAAAGAGCGACAATTTTGAAAAAATAACAATATTTTTCACATTTATTTTATATGAAATTCTCAAAAAAAATAAAGGTAAAAATCAATTTTTTTTAACATTTTAGGCCAATTTGTTTTTTGCTACATATTTTTGGTAAAAAAAATTGCAATAAGCGTATTTTGATTGGTTTGTGCAAAAGTTATTGTGTTTAATAACTGCGGGAAAGATTTATGTCATTTTTATTGTTTTCTTTGTTAACAAGTAATGGCAGCGATCTGCGATTTTTTTTTGCGGGGCTGCGACATTGCGGCGGACAGATCGGACCCCTGACTGACATTTTTTACACTTTTGGGAGTACCAGTGACATTACTACAGTAATCAGTGCTATACATATGCACTGTTACTGTAAAAATGACACTGGCAGGGAAGGGGTTAACTTTATTGGTGATCAGTGGGTTAAATGTATCCCTAGGGGTGTGTTTCTAACTGTGGCTTGTGATGTAACCACAGAGACATACGATCCTACAGAGCAGGATCGTACAGTCTCTGCAGTTACATCAGGGAGATTGACAAGCGGCTTTGTTTACATCAGCCACCTGCCTTTCTCCCTCTCCAGCGGGAGATCGCCAGTGGCTGGTGGACATCGGAGCCGCTGGTCACTCGCGCCAGGGAACGAGCGGGGGCGGAAGCGTGCCTCCGGCGGCGCGCGCGCGCTCCCTACAGGCTCCTGGGCGAGCGACGTAGTCCTACGTCGGTTTGCCCAGGAGCGCCAGACTGTCGCAGTAAATAGTCGTGCGGCGGTCGGCAAGTGGTTAACAAAATGATTCTTTCCTTGATACAGAGGGATGAAACTGGTTGGTTTTATGCCAGGTAAGGGCACCAATATCACTCTGAGACGATTACAATTGTTTACTGTGGTGGACAGGGTGGGCAGAGGGGGTGGGTCGAAGGTGGTGGCTTCCCTAGATGCCAAAAAAGCCTTTGACTCTGTGGAGTGGGACTATTTGTGGATGGTCCTACACATATTTATATCGTTGTTGCAAATGCTATATATAAACCCGACAGCCAGAGTTCATACAAATGGAAAGCTTTCTGCATCTTTCCCGCTCCACCGAGGCACCAGATAGGGTTGCCCCCTCTCCCCCGGCCACTTTGCCCTAGCATTGAGCCCCTGGTGATAATGCTTCGGGCCTCCTCTGCAGTCGTTGGTATATTGATGCCGCCACCCTGGTGGAAAAGGTGTCTATATTTGCAGAGGATACCCTCCTCTATCTTAATGATGCCAGCCAGTCCTTGACAGCTGCCCTAGAGATTATCAATTTATTTAGCACATTCTCTGGCGTCTGAGTCAATTGGGATAAGTCAGTTTTATTCCCTCTGACTCGGGGCGCCCCCCCTAATTTACCTGCCCCTCTCCAATGGGTCAATCGGTTCAAATACCTTGACAGTTTTATTCAGAAAGATTTACTAAAGTACCTTGAGGGCAATTTATATCCGGTTCTCCAGCGCTTCCTCCAGAAGTGCGCAATATGGAAAAACCTACCACTTACGCCAGTTGGCAGAATGAATCTAATCAAAATGTCTTTCCTTCCCAAATTTTTTATTGTATTTAGGAACACTCCTGTCAGTATCCCTAATTATTTTTTTGCCAAACTGGACCAAGCCATCAGTTCTTTCATTTGGGCTGGTTCTGTCCCTAGAGTTACTAGGTCCACGCTTCCATTGTCAGAGGGGGGCCTGGCATTGCCAAATTTTAAGAAATTTGATTGGGTGGCTGTCTTGGTGTCGGTGCAGTGGTGATTTGTACAGGATCAAGCCAATCCCGCAGTTAACCTAGAAGCGACGATACTTGGGTCCTATTCAGAACCTGGTCTATAGGGAGCCTGGGTCCAACCCACAGGCTACCACCCCTATGAAAACCACAGAACTGGTATGGAGACAGGTCTAGGGGTCTATCGCAGAGCTGAAAACATTCTCTCCCTACACACCTCTATGGGGCAATCCACTATTACCTCACCTGCGGACTGTGCTGGACCCATAGGTTTGGCTTGACATGAAGTTAGGACTCTGCGAGATATCAAGCCTAATTGTCATCTACTCCCTTTTGCTAAGTTGAAAAGGGATGTACTTCAGGTTGAAGTACTCCCTGGATGTACTTCAGATTCTTGCAGATTCAGCAGGCTGTTTGTGCGCAGTTTCCTGACTCCATCGTTCTTACACCACACTCCGTTGAGTGGCTTTTTATAGCCTGTAATTTAGAAAAGACACTATCCTCCATCTATCTTAGGCTCACCTGTGCGGGTCACACTGGTGCAAAACAGGCGTTTCAGGATTGGCAACGAGATGTGGTCAGCCTGACAGACAAGGACTGGACTGAGAGCCTCCAACAATATATTCCCCTTATGATCTCTGCAAGAGATCAGTTTATACAGTTTCCTCCACAGAGTATATTACACACCACAGAAACTGTCAGTTATCTCAGATGACTTATGCCTGCGATGCCGTGAGAAGGTAGGAAACTTCATTCACATAGTATGGTCATGTCCATCTCTTCAAAACTTTTAGAGGGTGGTGGTTGCTGACAGTACAATCAGCGGGGTATCCCTTAAGCTTGATCCCTTGATTCTCTTACCGGGGATGACAGACACCTTGCCTACTAATACGCACACTAAACTGCTTATATTTTATGCAACATACTGTACTACGCGAGGAAAACTATATTGTCTAGCTATAAGGTGCCTGAACCTTCCACGATTTCTGCATGGAAAGCCACCTTACCAATGTATAAACTGACATATATGGGCTGCAACTGCCCTAAGAAGTTTTACAAAATATGGTCCACCTGGGTGGAGGATAGACATCTTACAGTGTAGTCCCATGATGTAATTATTTGCCGCCTCCCCCCTCCTCTCACGCCCCTTTTCCCCCACCCCCTCCCCCTTTTTCTTTTCTCCTCTCCTGTTTCTGATCTGGTATGACATTGTATTATATCCCTTACATCAAGTCTCTGACTCGACTAAGTTGATGTATGTTTCAATTTTAAAGGCAACCTACCCTGAAGCATACTATGTCTATCTTTATCTCAACAGAATATCTCTGACCACCTTAATCCCGTTTATATAATGTATCCCTGGATGATGTATATTTCTCTTTTTGTAATCTCTGTTACTATGCACATGTACACTAATGCTTTATATCAATAAACATTCCTTTTGTTAAAACGAATAACAAGAATATATAAATAAACATATGAGCAATAAAATAAAATAAAATGTTCCATGGTATGGACAAGAAGATAAGATAATGTAATGATAATGTAGTGTTACGTAAAGATAATGTAATGTTATATTATCTGGTTACACAATAAATTATAAGGTAATACAATATATAACTGTGAAAAAGAACATTTAAGTAGGATAGTGACCATGTTTAACCACTCCTGGACCGGAAGGATTTGCCCCCTTAATGACCAGGTCATTTTTTTTTTTTACGATTCGGCACTGTGTAACTTTAATGGACAATTGCGCGGTCGTGCAACGCTGTACCCAAATAAAATTGATGTTTTTGTTTCCCTACAAATAGAGCTTTTTTTTGGTGGTATTTGATCACCTCTGTGATTTTTATTTTTTGCGCTATAAACAAAAAAAGAGCGACAATTCTGAAAAAATATATATATATATATATATATTTTTCACTTTCTGCTAAAGGAAAAATTTAAAAATCTAAATTTCTTGCCAATTTGTTTTCTGCTACATATTTTTGGTAAAAAAAAATTGCAATAAGCCTACTTTGATTGGTTTGCGCAAAAGTTATCGTGTCTACTAACTACGGGAAAGATTTATATAATTTTTATTGTTTTTTTTTTACTAGTAATGGCGGCGATCTGTGATTTTTAGCGGGACTGTGACATTGCGGCGGACAGATCGGACCTCTAACTGACATTTTTGACACTTTTGGGGGGACCAGTGACATTACTTCAGTAATCAGTGCTAAAAATATGCACTGTTTCTGTAATAATTACACTGACAGGGAAGGGGTTAATACTGTGGGTGATCAAGGGGTTAAATGTGAGCCTAAGGGAGTGATTATAACTGTGGGGGGCAGGGCTTGTGAAATGCCTGTAATCCTACATAGAAGGATCACAGGCACTCTGTGATCATTCCAGAGAGAAGAACGGTCAGCTGTGTTTACAACAGCTGACCCTTCTTCTCTCTCAGCGGGGAACGATTGCGGCTGTCATGCGGCAATTGGGATCACCAGCCCTGTGCATCCGAGTCCCCGCTGCTGAGTATACCTATGTCGGTTTGCGCAGGAGGGGCTGCCTGCCGCAGTATAACTGCGGCGGGCAGTCCTTAAGTGGTTAAAATTTATAAATTTTAACATAAATTAAAAAATAAATAAATAAAAAAGGGAGGGGGAGGGGCAGGGAAAGGAAGGAGTAGGAATAAAAAGGGGGGGGAGTACCCTTTGGTCCAACCAGGAGGGCAAATTTGGTCCATATATTGTATATTAAATTAATATTTTTCAGAATGGGAGAAGACCTTCCATTGGGACCATATATCATGAAATGTAATATTTGTTCCTTTGCGAAAACCTGTAAGATTTTCCATATGTTCTATATCATGAACTCTACTGAATCACTGTCATACTGAATGCTCTTTAACCACTTGTTAACCGCCCGCCGCATATATACTGCAGCAGGCTGGCTCGGCTGCGCGAATTGCCTTACCAGAAACACTCATGGGGTGGGAGGAGTGCTCGCCGGCGCGCTCCCGCACCCACTAGGCAGCAGGAGCTAGGCAGCGGGTGCCCAGAGGCCTGATTGCAACCAGGCACCCACGATTGCTCCCCACTGAAAGAGAAAAAGGACACCAATTTTATTTAGGAACATCGTCGCACGACTGCGTAATTGTCTGTTAAAATAAGGCAGTGCCGAATCGCAAAAAATGGCCTGGTCATTAGGGGGTAAATCCTTTCGGTCCAGAACTGGTTAATACAAGTACAAGGTAAAACATATATCAGGAATATGAAATGTTAGAGTGACATACTTTTAAAGTGGTAGTAAAGTCCTCTTTCTGACTTGTACCTACAGGTAAGCCAATAATAGGTACAGTGAATTTCTCCTTAACTTGCACTGTTTAGGAGATATTCACACTGCATGAAGCCAGTGATATCACCAGCACATGCTCTCTAAAGAGCCGTCCGTCCCTTCAGAGCTACTTGCCATGATCCGTGCTTCCAGTGCACATGAGTGGGAATGAAATCATCGCAGCTTGGCCAATCACACCCGAGCACACAAACTCCGGAAGAAAAACCAGGTGAAGATAGAAGCCCTGTCAGCAGTGACAGTGTGCTGCTGGGGGCTTTACTCTAAGGTACAGTAAGTATTTAATATTTGTGCTAGTATGCAATGCCTTTACCTTGCAGGGAATTTAAAAAAAAAAAGGTGAAAGTACTGAAAACAGAGGGTCAACATGATAGCCAGGTAAGTAGCATTTTCATAGGGAGAAGTCAATAAAATATATCTCTCGTTTCTTTTAAAAGTGCCCAGTAGAGTTTGAGCCTGGGTTCACACTATTGTGAACACAGACATTGCATGTGATTCGCACCACATTGCTGTGCAGATCAGTGTGAACTGCCTGCGGGGGAGATGCGACGCGGGAACCCGCACTAGAATTGCGCTGTTTACTGCATCGCAGTAGTGTGAACCCAGGCTAAATGTACGAAACTAAAAAAAAAAAAAACATACCTTAAACTCAGAAAACTATAAATGGACTTTGCTAGAAAAAAAAATGTATTGGACCTGAATGACATATTTTTATATGTTTATTGTTTGTAAAAATGAATATACATTAATCGGGAAACTATGGCAAGGCTTCCAGTGGCAATATACATAGAATGTCACTGAATGTATTACTGAATGGAAGCATATATTTTATGCCCTTTATACACTTGTGTCAATCTGTAATCCAGAAGAGCATATACAAGATATATTCTTGCCCACGGCTAGGTATACATTGATTATGTATACAATGTAAATAGCAGCTTGCTTTTACAGCCAATCATCCTCAGAACATAGTTTGTATTGAAAGTGTAAAGTCATAGTTTATTTTTGATAACATACAGCAAGTAATAAATTTGCAAGCACAGAAAAAGCTCATGCAAGAAAATATTTGTTTTATAGGCTTTCCGCCACAGTGAAAGATGGCTTCTGCTTTACTATTTAAGAGGCGCGCATGGCATGGGTCAGATATACCTGGCATTACATAAAAGACACAATGCTTTGCATCTGATGGCAATAACAGATGAGTCCTTCGTTGTAATTCACTGCAAGATAAAGCACAAAGAAGATGGATCTTGAAAAAATAGCTGTGATTTACGCCCAGTGGGACATTTCAAAGCACATATGTTGTTTTGCAAATACATGAAAAATGTTTATGTTGATGGTAAGCCTTGTATCATCATAAGCAGAGGATAGAGTAGTGGGTGGCATAGAGGATATCTGTCTACGCAAACACCACTACTCTATATAGAGTATAACAGCGCACAATAAAGATAGAGTATCAGTACGTTTATTAAACAGCCTCTACAGACAGGGATGCAAAATTGAAAAATAAAAAGCACATTGTAAAGCAATAAAGCTATGCGGGTATGGGGACCATAGTAAATGTGATGGATAGGCCAGATGCCCGATGAGCTATCCATAAACATAAGAATCTTTATGTTTAAGGCACCTTGGGAAATTTAATTATATGCCGTGGAAATTATATGCGGCTAAACTCTGACATTCTGCTAAAGTTTGTGGGGAGGGGGGGGGGGGGGGGAATTATGCTACATAAAGTGTCATGAATCTAGAAGTTTGATAGCACTTTAAGGTACAGTATGCTTCATCGTTATTGAAAGTAGTCTTAATTGCTTCACGTCCAGAGGGGCCCATCAAAGCAATGTGATGCATCGTAGAGGTTAACATGATAGAAAGAAGTGCACTGTAAGCTATTCCAGGCAGCCATAGATGCTCCTGATATGGCATTTTATATTCTCTCTGCTTATTTACCTCGGTGTCCAGGTTGCAAGGAATGCTTCACATTGCTCTTTGTAGAAAGTTCTTAATCATGGAATCTAACAAAGCAACTTAAAGAAGAATTTCAGGTATGCCATTTTTTCCATAGTTACAGTGGTCAAGCTTAGACCAATTTAACCGTGCATATGTAGCCAGGTGTTGGGCAACAGCTAAATGGAGAATGAGCTATTGTCTTTTATTCTTCTCTCCCTCTACTGCAGGGGTGTCAAACTCAATTTCATCTCGGGCAGCATCAGCATTATGGTTTCTCCTAAAGGGCCGGTTGCATCTGTAAGACTAGATGTCCAGAACACCCCATATCCTCCTTGCATCAGATGTAAAGAGCCCCCCACCATCAGAAGTTAAGAGCCCCCCACACTCCTTTACATAACTGTACATCATCTTTACTTTGTGCTGCTGCTGCTGCTTGGAAGCATAAAAGCAGAAAGTGCAGGGTCTGGAGGAGGACCAGAGGAGGGCTGGGGTCAGCTGAATGCTGACACCATAGGAGGTGGAGACAAGGGGGTGCTGCAGCTGCATAGAGAGGTGAAGGGTCTCTAGGGGGGAGTTCAGTCCTTCTCTGCTGACTGCTGAGATTGGTGGGGGTAGAGATGAAGAGGGTGCTGCAGCTGCAGGAGAGCTGTGAGGGCCACATGAAATGGCCTGGCAGACCGGGTTCAGTCGGTGGGTCTTGTGTTTGACACCTGTGCTCTATTGAGATACTAATGTTATGATGTACATTTCTCCTCTGGCCAGCCGGTGGAGAGTTAAAGCCAAGAAAGCCCTAGACTTCTATGCAGGATGCTGGGAGCTGTAGTTTGAGATGGAAGCCATATAATGGAGCTCATAGACTCTTTGGATCACAAATCCCAGTGGATACTAAGCAGTAGGAGGATTGGAGAGGGGATTTTTTGTTAAAATGATTGTAAAGGCAGAAGGTTTTTTATTCTAATGCATTCTATGCATTAAGATAAAAAAATCTTCTGTGTGCAGCAGGCCTCCCCAGCCCAACTAATACTTTCCTTAGCCCCATCTCAATCCAGCCAATGTGCATGCCTGCCTCAGCCGTCTGGGCGCCATTGGCTCCTGTTGCTGTCAGTCAAAGTCAGTCAGCCATTCAGGAAAGAGAGGGGGCAGGCTGGGTCATGGCTCCATATCTGAATTGACACCTACAGCTGCGGCTTGGCTTGGGTGCCCCCATAGCAGGCTGCTTGCTGTAGGGGCACTCAACAGGAGGGAGGGGCCAGAAGCACAGAAAAGGGACCAGAGAAAGAGGAGGATCTGGGCTGCCCTGTGCAAAAACATTTTACAGAGCAGGAAAGTATTACATGTTTGTTATTTTTAAAGAAAGAAAAAAAACTAGACTTTAGTATCATTTTAAACTGCCCAGGGAAAGTTCTTCCTCCTGGCCCTGAGGAGAGAGGGAGAGCAGAGCACCCCTATCCAAGTATTCACCAGCCATAAGGGGAGAGTGAGGACATCCAGAGGCAAAGCAGCACTGCCCACATCACAAATCTTGCACAGCTACAGCAGAGAGGCTGGAGCGTCCACTCACCCTCCATTTCTTACCACTGTTCACCAAAGGCTTTCAGGAAGAGACTGAGGGGCCCCCTTCTACAGCAAGCATCCACAGCAGCATCCTGGGAACAGGTGAGGTGGCTATCTGCCCATTACTGACACTTCTAGCAAAGACTTAGCCACTGAAAGCAGTACACCAAGTGTACCCAATCCATACCCCACTCATACTGCACTCTATATCGCACGTATTCCAAATCTAGACTGCACCTACACCACCCCTTTACCGCATTATACTGAACCTTTACCAAAAATACCTTGCACCTGTGCTGAGACTATACCACACCTATACAGTGCCTACACTGCATGCAGATTAACTGGGACTATCATGAGGTGCAAAAACGCTCTTAAAGGGCCGCAATGATAGGTGGCAGAAGAACATCTCAAAGGACTGCCCCTCCCATAATATTTTTATTCTACATGCCCCCTTTGTCCCCCTGCCCCCTCCGCTACCATCTTACTTTGCTTTTGGTGCCATAAATGCACTCTGGCAGTATAGTTCCAACACTCGGTAGATTAAACTTTACTACCGCTCACAGCTGCACTTGAGGTGGACTTGCTACTGTTTATGCTGATCTGGATGCCAAATGTCATCCTATGCCTAGTCCTTACTGTATGCTGAATTGTGTTATTACCATTGTTAATCCATTTTAGGATTGCCCAGTTTTGTGTGACAATATATTAAGTTCAGTAATGGAGATTTTTTTTTGCAAAAAATGGCCAGTACATTTAAAATACCAAGTGAAATAAAATGCAAAAAACAGTCCGGACTCATTCTAATGGCCACCAATTTGGCTTGCAGAAATGGCAGTGTGACGTCAGCATGTAAATGGCCCTTCCAACTTGTTTGGTGTGCACACACGTTCTCAGGGGATCACCTACAGGTGATGTCAATAGATCGGTAATGGCCGGTGCCATTTTTATTGTAGCCCACCAATGTGGAACAGCGAATCCATTTTGTCATAGGCTGTCCACAAGAGCAGTAATACAGCCAGGCGCTATTTTATTGAAGACTATTTGTTAAAACAAATGAATATGAATAGGTGCCATTTTTTTAGATCAGCAGCAAAAAAAATAATGGAGCCCTTTAAAAAAGATTTAAAAACAAATAACACTAGAAAAATGCCTCCTTTTTACTCTGAAAAAAATAACATAAAAAACAGAGGTACCAATAAATAGCACCTGGAACAGTAAAAGGAACAGAAACCCCAAAAGGGTAACTGGTAGTGAAAAAATACCAGATAAAAAAGGGGATAGAACATTTTCAAACAACAATTGAAATTGTGGCGCAAACAAATGCTAATGCCCCATCCACATGAGTTAGCCTCTCTCCCCCTAGATAAATGTAAAGATATGCTTGTGTAGCATAGGTAGTTCATAAAATGTTCATAAGGAGTTCATAAAAATCCTATAAGGAAGGGTGTTGTACTTTAGTAGACAGCGTCACCTGAGACAGGAACAAATCTCTGAAATTACAAAAAAAGGAACACAAGGGGAAGCTAGCTAAGTGCAGCATCAATAAGTTTATTTTGATTGAAAGGCCAAATGCAAACTCACAGAAAGATAAAATTGAAGAGATTTTCTGCAGCCATGCCACATTGGATGGAACATGAAGCAAGAAGGAATGACCGCACTTCCGATAAAGTTGAAAAACGGAGTGTATTTATTCCACATCAAACGAATGGCAAAATATAATACATACACACTGTGAGTGCTGGACAAAACGGTAGACGCGTTTCACGACTAGATGTGTCGCTTACTCAATTGCTTCAACTTTATCGGAAGTGCGGTCATTCCTTCTTGCTTCATGTGACTTTGGATTGCGGATCCGACCGGCACCTGATTCTTGTCTCACCTGGAGCGGTCTCTCCATTCTGGACATTGGATGGAAGCCATCCACGAGAAGAGACGCTTGCAGGGGAGGACTGGGCCAGGGGGCAATTGCTCCCCTGGCCACTCTGATGCCCTGTAAAAAGGCTGCACCGCTTCTGCCACAACCCATGCCTAAAGGATTCCTGGGGAAAAGAACTTAAAAGTCCCCACTGCTAACCTACTGAGTGTGGGATGAAGACAAGGACCAGGGCCGCCATCAGGGGGGGACAGCCAATACACTTTTAAGGGGCCAGGCCCAGCTTGCACCCCTACAGCAGCAGAAATAAAATAAACTTTTAGCAGGCAAACGCTGGCCCACACGCTGCCCACAACTAAGAAGCACTACCTACAGGCTGTAGCCCTGGACACAAGCCGGGGGAATGATTCCTCCTCCCCGTGTCCTGGGCGGATTCGGTGGGAAGACCAGTGGGCAGGCCCTGGGAAAAGTTGGTGGTCAGGCCTAAAGCTGTGTAAGGGGCCCCAAAATTTCCGATGGCTGCCCTGACAAGGACAGAGTTCAGGCCTCTCCCCTAGCATGGATGGTGGAAACTGTGTCTGAGCAGAGGCTGGTTCCATGCCCCACTGGAGACTTTCCTCCCCCAGAAAGCCTAGACTGGGCTGTCCCAGCTGACCCTAACTGCTTCCCACTGGCCAGGTCAGGAATCCAGATTTGGCCAGTGAGTAGTGAGTACCTGGAGCGGAGCTTCAGCCTGAAATGGGGGTCAGGAGGAGGTGGGGAAAAGGGAGAGTAGGAGGGGGGCTGAGTTGCTGCACCATGGGCCTCTGGTTTGTACTTGCCCCCTGGGCCGAAGGTTGCCAGTCAGTCCCTGGCCGCTTGTGACAGCAAACAACGTGTAGTCAGTGAGGAAACTAAGTCCAATGTTCCAAGAGGTGAGGAGAGCCCCCCCCCACATATAAATTATGTCCTTTTCCTGGCAAGATAATGTGGAATCCTTAGATAACTTTGTGGGGACATTAAACAACAATAATCTTAACATTAGATTACCCCTTGCTTTTAGCTAGGGATGGGCCAAACACCCCCCTGTTCTGTTCGCACCAAAACATTCCAAACAGGGAAAAGTTTCTAGCGAACATGCAAACTCTATTAACCACTTTTGGACCAGAAGGATTTACCCCCTTAATGACAAGGCCTTTTTTTGCAATTTGGCACTGTGCGAATTTAACTGACAATTGCACGGTCATGCAATGCTGTACCTAAACGAAATTTATGTCCTTTTTTCCCCACAAATAGAGCTTTCTTTTGGTGGCATTTGATCCCCTCTGTGGTTTTTATTTTTTGCGATATAAATGAAAAAATTAGCAAAAGATGTATCAGCGCTGCTCTTCCTATAGCACTAATTAAGAATAGCTTAATGCTCTATCATAGGCTGCTGCTGATATAGGTAATGTGAACCTTGATTGAAAAATGGTGAAGCTATCAGCGCTGCTCTAGTGACCAAATAAATATATTTATATATGTAAATGACAAATCTTCAATGTGCATTAACAATACATTACTATCTAATATTACATAATAAATGAATAAATTAAAGTGTCGGTGCTATATCACTGAACTGAAATGCAAATACATGAAACAACTGAAAAAAGTCTTTTGGATTTGATCAGATAAAGTCCTTATGCATAAAGTGCTTATGCTCTTAAACAGCTGAAAAATAGATGAGCCTTATAAAAGTGCTCGTGCTTGAACAATGGGGAGATCAAACGTATATTCAGAGACTTTGCTTTGCCACTTAGTGGATGCTGGAACACGAATTTCTCCCAGGTTCTCCCAGTGGACTCAGACAGTGGGGAATGGCTTTTTCTCCTGTGATTCCTGGACTCTTTGGTACCCAAATATAATCAAAGAAGAGCCTCCAACAAAAATAAAATAAATAATGTACACAAAGTTGTCAATGAAATAATATATTGCTCATACATGCCATGGGTATATGTGGAATTACACCCCAAAATATATTCTGCTGCTTCTCCTGAGTATAGGGATACCACATGTGTGAGACGTTTTGGCAGTCTAGCTGCGTACAGGACCCCGAAAACCAATTACTGTCTTCTGCTTTCTCTTTTCAATAGTTTTTATTGAATCTTTTTCAAAAAGAACAAATAACAATTACAGCATACAGGTACACTGGTTGAAGACAGCAACAATCACAGTAAACATTGCGTACTTGGCACCACCATTGGTCAACACCAACCCAGTATCTGGAACGGGATGCCCCCCAGACCAGCCCCCGGCCGAAAAATCCTGCAGGTTCCGACAGGAAGGCCGCGCCAGACCACCCCTATCGGGACCAACACTGTGGCCCAGCGCAACCCCCCGCCAGGACTGTCCCTACCCTCGTCTTCTGCTTTCTAAGGGCGAAAATTGTTGATGTCACTCCTCACTACCTATCACAGTTTCGGAGGCCAAAAGTCTCACATGTGGTATCGCCATACTCAGGAGAAGCAGTAGAATGTATTTTGGGGTGTCATTTCACATATAGCCATGGACTTTGTGTAAAAAAATAAATAAATACATTTTTGGCATTTTCCCAATACTTGTGACAAAATATAAAATATTCCATGGACGCAACATGCCTCTCAGCAAATAGCTTGGATTGTCTACTTTCCAAAATGGGGTTATTTGGGGGGGAGGGGGTTTGTGCTATCTTGACATTTCATTACCTCCGAAACTGTGATAGGTAGTGAGGAAGTATAATAAGCAATTTATGCCCCTAGAAAACCTGATGGCGGTGATTGGTTTTCGGGGGCCTGTACACAGCTAGGCTCCCAAAAATTCTCACACATGTGGTATCCCTGTACTCAGGAAAAGCAGCAGAATTTTGGGGTGCCATTCCCCATATGCCCATGGTATGTGTGAGCAATTTATCATTTAGTAACAACTTTGTGCAAAAAAAAAAAAAAAAAAAAAACAATTTTAATTTTCCCGAAACTTTCCCGAAAATTACTTTAAACCACCAAACATTATATATTTTTTTAAACCAAAGGCCCTATACAACAAAATGGTGGGTGTTGCAATTTTTTTGTCACACGGTATTTGCACAGAGATTTTCCAAACAAAAAAGACACTTTTTTTAAAATTCAGTGCTCAAATACACTATAATTGTTTGGTAAAATATAACAGATGATCTTATGCCGAGTACATAGATACCAAACATGACATGCTTTAAAATTGCGCACGCCAATGCAGCGGCAACAAATTACGTACATTTTTAAAAACCTTTAAAAGCCTTTTCAGGTTACCACTTTAGATTTACAGAGGAGGTCTACTGCAAGAATTACTGCCCTCGATCTGACGTTTGTGGCGATACCTCACATGTATGGTGCAATTGCTGTTTACATTTGACACCTGACCGATGCTTAGGTTGGCCTGCGCAAACTCGGGGGGACAGGGGTGCTTGAATTTTAAATTTTTTTTTGTTATTATCTATTATGTTTTTTATTTTATTTTGACACCTTCCCTTTCATTTTTTTTTTTTTTTTTATTATTTTTATTGTTATCATTGGGAATTTAAAAAACCCCTATGATAGCAATAAGTAGTGACAGGTACTCTTTTCTCAAAAAATTGGGGTCTATTGGACTGTAGATCTCTCCTCTGCCCTTAAAGCATCTGACCACACCAAGATTAGTGTGATAAGATGCTTTCCCAATTTCCCAGTGGCGCTGTTTATATCTGGCGAAACCAAAGTCATTAAATGCTCATAGCTTCCAGTATTTTAGGCCATAAAGATGATTGGAGCCATTCTGGTCTCAAATCAGCTCTATGGTCAGCGACAGAACCACCGATTGCAGTCTTGGGTTACCAGTGGGAGAGGAGAGCACGAGAAAGCCGTGGAAAGCGGTGGGAGGGGGGTCCCCTCCCACTGCTTGTAAAAGCAGTCTAGCGGCTAATTATCTGCTGGGATTGCTTTTACATGAAAGCTGACAGCTGGCTGTAAAGAACAATACCAGAAAGTGTGTGGTGTGCCCACCATTAGATCTCCCAGCATCCACCCACTTCTAATGATGGGCATACATGCAATGTTGTTTTTTTTTTCCCTCAGCCCATGGGCTGAAGAAAAAAAAAAGAACATAGCAGCTTCCTCCATTCGCATTGATCGACGTGGATGAAGAAATCTCTGCCAAGAAAAGTGTTAAAAAAAATATGGCGAAGCATATTATGCGAATAGCATAGGGGAGATCTGCCCTCTGTCCACCCCATCCCCTATGCTTCGCCATATATGCTCTTTTTGACTGTGGGCGGTGAAATCACCTCCTACAGCACTACAATCATTGATTACATATATGGTGAGAGAAAACGCTGTTGCTGTCAGAATAAACAAATCAGTGCTGCAGCTGATGGGCGTACCTGCGAATCAAACAATGGTTAACAATAAAACATAGTAACTGTAAAAAAATTACAGTATAACAGCATATTATAAAGTACAGTAAAAGTAGAAAGAATAGTAAAGTATAGTAAGAACAGAAAATGAACTCAATAAAACGACAACTGTTTTTGGCTTTTTTATTTTTTTTTTTTTTTTGTAACTTTTTTTAATTGTAAAAAAAAGTGTTCCAGGCTAGGATCTCTCAAAATGCAATAGCCAACATATTTTTCGACACCCTGTGTGAAAATTGTGCCCTAGACTGTGCCGTGTGATACCCTATACTAATACTCTACTAGTGTGTGGTAGCGATGGAAACAGTCCCCGATGCAGAGACCAGGTTGGCCAGTACTGGAGGGACAAAAATAGTGGGTGTCAGGCCTAAATTCGTGTTTCCTACAGACACGACATTTTCTTTGGGGTGCTCTTTGGGTGGGGGGTTACTATGGAGGACATCCGGGCTGTGATGATCTCTTCCTGGAATTTTAGGAAGGATACACTTCTTCCTGATGCTTTGTATAGCACATAAGCATTCAGCAGAGCCAATTGAAATAAGTATACAGACACTTTTTTGTACCAGCGTCTGGCCTTACGGGCAATTAGGTACGGCGCCATCATTTGGTTGTTGAAGTTCACCCCTCCTATGTTAAGGTTGTATTTGTGGACACAGAGGGACTTCTCAAAAACATCAGTCACCGTTTCAATTTGGACTGTGTATCTGCGTGAATGGAGGCCAGAACAAATCATTCCGTGTGTCCCTCCACTTCACTGCAAGCAATTTATCTGACTTCAAGCAAGCTCTCTCCCCCCGTCTAAGTCGGGCATCTACTTTACAAGCCATTGGGGGAAGCCCCGGCGATTAGGTCGCATGGTGCAACATGTGCCAATTGCAAAATCAAAAAGGTGTCTAAAAATTGGCACGCTTGTATAGAAGTTGTCCGCGTATAAATGGTATCCCTTTCCAAAAAGGGGGGACACCAAGTCCCACACAATCTTGCCACTGCTCCCCATGATGTCCGGGCAGTTGGAGGGCTCCACATTGCTATCTTTTCCCTCGAAAACCCGGAAACTACATATATAGCCTGTTGCCCTGTTACAGAGCTTATACAGTATCTCACAAAAGTGTGTACACCCCTCACATTTTTGTAAATATTTTATTATATCTTTTCATGTAACAACAATGAAGAAATGACACTTTGCTAAAATGTAAAGTAGTGAGTGTACAGCTTATATAACAGTGTAAATGTGCTGTCCCCTCAAAATAACTCGTCAAATTCACGCAGAAGGTTCGGGACCTAGATCATCGGTTTGGTCAGGGAAAGTTGTCCGCATAGGCCGAAACCTTGCATTCTGTGCTCTCTAGAGAGACACCAGAGATGCCTGGGTTGAGGCGAACCCTGCAAAGAAAAGGCTCCAAGGAGAGCACGAACAGCAGGGGAGATAAAGGACAACCCTGACGCGTTCCGTTAGCCATCCAAAAGGAATCAGACAGAAGCCTATTAGCTTTAACCTGTGCAGTAGGGTGAGAATATATCTGGGAAATCCAGGAGATGATGTTGGTCCCCAGGCCAACATGACAGAGGACTGAAAACATGAACCGCCAATCTACGCGGTCGAACGTCTTCTCAGCATCGGTACTAAGAAATATGCTAGGCGTAGCAGTCTTGGCTGCTACATGCACCAGGTTCAACACTTTGGTAGTGTTGTCTCTGGCCTCCCTGGACAGAATGAACCCCACCTGGTCATTTGTGATTGCCGCCTTAAGACACTAACATCGCCACTTAACCACAGATACACACCCCCCACAGCCGACTATATTCGATTGGACTGCTCCTATGTCCTTTACACTTGATAAAGGAGTGTTCGCGCATGCTCCGAAACATGTAGTGTGTCCCTCTACCTTCTACTGACATCAGACGCAAGCAGCTTCCTCCTCACGGCCTCCGACTCCTGCCCACCCAGAAGACAACAGAAAGCCGGCATCGTCTTCTCTGTCTCCATGGACAACCTGGGCGCTGCAGAGTAATTCAAGTGAACCATGGAGCCTCTGACTATCGGACACACGCTTCTTTGTATACCTCTATGTGAGTTACTACTATTTTAACCCTTTCTATTAAATACCATTTGCACTCAGAGGCGCTCTCCTTCTTCTGAGAGGTCCAAGTTGGGCCTCCTAATCTCATTGCTCTCGGACAAGGCCTTGGCCTGGGCGAATCCCTTACTGGAGAATGATAATCCTTTGATACTCGATTATCCGAGTATTGTTGCCTCCCTTCGTAGGGTATGTGCCTGCTTGCTCTGCCTCTGCTGCTAAGATGCTCCTGTCCATTCAACAGGGTATACGAACCATTGACAGTATGCCATTGAATTTCATACCTTGGCAGCAGAGGTAGGCTGGAATAATGAGGCTCTGGTGGCTGTCTTCTCTCATGATCTCTCCAATGCATTGAAGGAAAATATTGCAGCTAAGGATCTCCCTGACGAGATCGAGGCTCTCATATCTTTCCTGATTTTGATCAATACCAGGCTCAGGGAGAGACCTTCGCTTGAGGAGCGCCTGCGGAGGCCTCCAACCAGATTGTCTACTACGTTTTCTTCCTGACCCAGAGCTGGCAGTTTCTTTATTGACAGTACGTTTGCTGCTGCGAGTTCCATACCCTTGCAGCCCTGTGTTTATCCACTAGTCATTGATGGCAGACAGGCACAGGTTACCTATAACACTGTTCTGGTTGACATGGCGATAGGTGCTGTTCACAGGGAGTCAACCTGTTTCCAGGTTTTATCGTCTTCACACTACTCTGTTGTTTTGGGGTACTCTTGGCTTCAGAAGCACAATCCGACCTTTGATTGGCAGTCGATCGAGATCCTCTCTTGGTCTCCACAGTGTGGCGCTGTTTGTATCCATGGGCCTGTTAAGGTACTTTGTACATCCTCGGATTCAGTGTTGCCTACTGAATATCATGAGTATCAAGATGTATTTGACAAGGTGCGTGCTGGTACTCTTCCTCCTCATCGTCCGTACGATTGTGCCATCATCTTGCAACCTGGTGCTATTCCCTCTCATGGCAGGGCTTATCCTCTCTCAGTTGAGGAGAATAAGGCCATGGAGGAGTATGTGGCGGATGCGCTTGCCCAGGGGCACATTCGCAAGTCTACTTCTCCAGCGGGTGTGGGTTTTTCATTTGTAAATAAGAAGGGGGGGGGGGGAGTTGAGACTTTGCATTCATTATAGGGACCTCATGCATATCCGATTCTGTTGCTTACTGAATTATTCGACCTCCTCAAGGGAGCAACGGTCTTTACCAAGCTTGACCTAAGGGCCACATATAATCTCATAAGGATCAAGGAGGGCGATGAGTGGAAGACCACGTTTAATACCAGAACCGTTCATTACGAATATCTAGTGATGCCCTTTGGCTTGTGCAATGCGCCCGCTATCTTCCAGGAGTTCATCAAAGATGTCTTTTGTGATATGTTGCAGCAATGTGTGGTAGTCTATTTGGACAACATCTTGACTTACTTGAACTCCATTGAATCACACTACCTGGATGTCAGACGAGTGCTACAACGGTTGCATGAGAATGGGCTTTCCCCTAAGCTTGAGAAATGTGAATTCCACCTGTCTCAGGTTGCCTTCTTGGGCTGCATCATTTCTGCTGAAGGGTTCTCCATGGACCCTCAGAAGGTTTCGGCTGTTCTACATTTTCCTCGCCCTAGTGGTCCCCGTTCCATTCAGCTTAATGCACTGCAATCGTGCAGTGCATTATGGGGCGCTCATCGGCAGGGACAAACTTGACAGCAGCCGGAGTCATTGGCACTGCACTGCTGTCTCAGCCAATGGGGAGGGGAATCTTGGATACCCAAGTCTCTCGTGCAACATTGCTGGTTTAAGAGGTGGCTCACATAATTATAGGGGGGGCTTAGGGGGGCTGCTGCACTCAGAAGACTTTTTATCTTAATGCATAAACGGATAAAAAGCCTTCTGCCTTTACAACCACTTTAACTGTGATTAACAACAGGAGGGATATTGTCACATAGGGCCTAATTCACTAAGAATTTGGACTAGAGCTGCTCACTTCTCCAAAAATAACTCCAAGCTAAACTCATTAGCATCTTAATTAGGTGAAGCTGCCAGAGTTAAAACTTCAACTAGGTGCTTTAGTGAATTAGGGTTTGGCGTTAACCAAATAGTGAATTCGGGTTTGGAGTTAACCAAATTCGGTTTGTGTTTTTCATAAAAGGAAATTTGTCTATTCTGAATCACTATTACACAGCAATGTCATCTATTATGTTTTTTTTTATTTTTTAGGTATAGTTATGTATCTTATGTGTTTTTTGATTTACTAATTGCAGACTGCACAGCTGTCTAATTATCAATCTTCATTCTTTATTCATCTGAAACTTTCAGGCATGTCTGATTGTATTTAGCACTTTGGTGTAGTGGTCTATGCTCATAAACAAAGATTGCTAGGTCATGAGTTCAAGCCCCAACCATGCTAACACCCTGTGTGTTCCCAGTTGTGTGTGATCATTTTTTTGCCACATAGTAATACATTGGCTACATCACCTAAAATTGCATGTTCATGGCCACCTATATTCAAGAAACAGACATGCATATGTGCCGGGTACAATTATGAATTTGCCAAGTTTCAGTATTTAATTTTACAGCTGTCTAAAATTTAAGGAGGTGATGGCATACTTGGGATTTGAATTCATGCTTTCAGTGCTTATAGATAGGAGCACTAACCACTAAACCATTGAGCTGAGCATGATTACCCTTGGAATATTTAGTCCCATGTTTCAATAGTTAACCACTTCCTTACAGGGCAGTTACACTCCCTTCCTGCCCAGGCCAATTTTCAGCTTTTTATGCTGTTGGATTTTGAATGACAATTGCGTGGTCATGCAACCCTGTACCTAAACCGAATTTATGAAATTTGTTTCACACAAATAGTCCTTTCTTTTGGTGGTATTTTATCACTGTAAGGTTTTATTTATTTTTTTGCTAAAAGAAGACCTAAATGTTTGACCCCTAAAAAAATTTGTTTTTGTTTATGTAATAAAATTTTGTAAATCAATATGTTTTTTGTTGCACTGACGAGCATTGATGAGGCTGCACTGGCAAGCACTGATGAGATACTAATATGCAGCACTGGCCGACACTTATAGGTGGCACTGATATGCAGCATTGATGGGCATTGATAGGTGGCACTGATGGGCAATGATGGGCACTTGTGGGCAGCACTGATGAGGAGGGCACTAACAGGCTCCCTGAGCACTGATTGGCATCAATGGTGGCATGGGTCGGCATTCCTGGTGGCCATGGGTCAGCAATCCCTGGTGGCTCTAGTGGCATCCCCCAAGGGTCTGAACTGGTAATCAATGCTCTGATTACAAGCACAGACCCCCCCCCCCCAAACACACACACTTACTTTGCATATGAACAGGGCCGGTGCTAGATTATTTTCTTTTCAAAATTTTTATTGAAATTAACAAATGCAGTACAACGTGTAACATGCACTGAAAAGTTATAGTGACACAAGTAACAACTCACAGGGTACAGAGAGCAATCATAAAGTAACAAACAGTCGTAACCTCAGGAAAACCTCAGTTGGTGACAACAAAGGCAATGAACAAATGGGGGATCTGGGGATGGAGGGTGGTAGAAGGAGCCCGTCCCCCAGGCACCCCATAAAGGGAACAAGCTGTGCCCAGGAGGAGCGGTGAGGCCAACAAGCACTCGCCGAGTGATTAGGCAACTTCAAGAGGGTAATCAGATCCCGGAGGAGGGAAACATGGGACAAAGAGGGCTGTCCTGGGCAGGGACCAAGACAGCTGGAACAGGAGGTTACGATCAGTGAACAGGGGGAAACATAGCTCTCCGTTACCACATGACCAGTGGTTGAACAATAGCAGTTGAACCAGATAAGAACGTTTGCAAAGAAAGAATTCATAGCAGTAATGAAAAAAGAGAGGGGGGGAAGGAGGGGAACAGAGTAGGTAAGGAGACAGGAGGGTGGGAGAGGGGTAGGAGAGAGAGGGGCGGGGAAAGACAGATCGCCGGGGGGGAAACTGGAAGTAAGTGGTGTGATCTATTCGAAGTTTGGAAGCCGATTAAGGAAGCATCAGGGCTTCGTCAAAGTTGGAGGGCAGATAATGGGTCACCCAGGGGTGCCAAAGTTTGTCAAACTTCTCCACCTTATCAGTTAAGATTGCTTCTATTTTGGCATGGATCATCGCGTTGGTGACTCTATGTTTGAGTTCTGGCAAGGGGAAAGTTTGGTGTTTTCCATGCTTTCGCTATAGTTTGTTTGGCTGCCGTGGTGACCTGCAGGAATAGCTTATTCCTAAATTTAGAAACATTGTCAGGTTTCAGGTTCAATAGAGCTAGCGAGGGGTCCGGGGAGAGAGGCACTTCCGTCAGGGTAGAAAGGATTTGGAAGACCGCTCGCCAAAACGTTTGAACTTTAGGGCAAGTCCACCAGATGTGCAAGTGCGTGCCGACAGCTGAGCAACCTCGGAAGCATACTGGGGAGTATGTGGGTAAGAATTTCACAATACGTGCTGGCACTAGGTACCAGCGCATCATAACTTTGTAGTTCGTCTCTGAGGCTACCACATTTTGTGAGGCAGCCTTCGTCGTCTGCCAGATATGTGACCAATCTGCAGGGTCAAGCGTAATTCCCAAATCTTGTTCCCATTTAACAGTGTACGGGGGGGGAGCACGATCCGGGGGGTCTGTGAGTCTGGAATAGAGCATGGAGATCAGGCCACGGGTATGTGGGTCATGGAGGCAAACGTGTTCGAAGGAGGTCAGGGTGGGCAAAGATGTGTCGGTGCGAAGGCATGGAGTTAGGAAGTGTTTAATCTGTAGATAGCGGAAGATTTCAGAGTCAGGGAGGCTATGCGTGTCTTTAAGTGTTTGGAAGGTCTTGAAGGCATCAAACAGGGTTAGGGAGTGGGCCCTAACCAGGCCGGCCGATGCCCATCTGTGGAATGAGGAAGGAGAGTCCCAGGCTGGCGGGAAAGATGGGTTATTTAGAAAGGACAGTAGAGGGTTGTGGGGCGACTGGAGCTTGTATTTGAACTTCAGTGTGTTCCAAAGACGAAGGGAATGGCATAAGATAGGGTTAGTCAATGAGCGACGGTCTGTTGGTGCTAGCCACAACAGGTTGGCAACAGAAAGGGGATCGCATTCTACCGCCTCAAGGGACACCCAAAGAGGGACTTCTTGGCTGGCATGCCACTTGGGTAACTGCGCCAATTGAGCCGCTTGATAATATTTGGCAAATTGGGGAACACCCAATCCACCCTGTAGCTTGTGAAGGTAGAGGACCCTACGGGGTACCCTGGGCCTGGTTTTGCCCCAGATGAAAGAGAAGGTTCTGCACTGGAGTTGTCTCAGGTAATAAGGGGGGACCGCTATAGGCAAGACCCGGAACAAGTATAATATTTTAGGTAGTAAGGCCATTTTAGCTACCGTGATGCGGCCCAACCAGGCTATAGGTAAGGGCGCCCACGTTTCCATGAGTTTAGTGAGATGACGCAGCATGGGGGGGTAGTTGGCCATGAATAGTTCCAGGGGATCTGCCGTGAGCTTAATTCCCAGGTAGGGTATGTGATGAGTAGCCCAGGTAAAGGGAAGCACTGACTGCAATTGCTGAAGGAGGGTGGGGGGCAAGGAGATGTTAAGAGCCTTAGATTTTTGAGGGTTGACGACCAGCCCAGAAATCACAGCAAAGCGCTGAAGGAGAACAAGGAGATTGGGTGTGGAGGTCAGCGGGGATGTGAGGAACAGGAGGATATCATCCGCGAATAAGCACAACTTGTGGTGATGTCCCCCTATTTCCAAGCCTCTAATATCAGGGCAAGCACGAATTTTCTGGGCTAGGGGTTCAATGGCGAGGGCGAAGAGGAGAGGTGAGAGGGGACATCCTTGTCTGGTGCCGCAGCCTATAGGGAAGGTGGAAGATCGAAATCCTGCAAAACGCACATAGGCCGAGGGCGAGGAATAGAGTGAGGAGATCCAAGCTAAAAAGTGGGGTCCGAAACCCCACACGCGGAGCACAGTCTGCAGGTACTGCCAAGACAGGGTGTCAAAAGCTTTCTTAATGTCGAGGGAGACGAAGCATGTGGGGACTTTACGATGGCGGGCCTGGTGCGCTAGGTGTATCGCTCTCCGCACGTTATCACCAGCCTGGCGGCAGGGGATGAATCCTGTTTGGTCCCTGTGCACTAAGGATCCAACTATCGGGTTGAGGCGTGCCGCTAGGATTTTGGCCATGATCTTAACGTCTATGTTAAGAAGGGATATCGGGCGGTAATTGGCCCAAGAGGAGTCGTCCGTCTGTGGTTTAGGGATCATCGAGATAGCTGCGGTGAGGGAATCAGAACCAAAGGAGTGACCTTTAAGCACGGAGTTGTAAGCCTTGTTAAGCATAGGGGTCAGGAGGTCAGAGAAACGTTTATAATAATTGGCTGTAAACCCATCAGGACCTGGTCTTTTATTGAGTTTAAGAGTTTTGATCGCATTACGAATTTCGAGGTCCGAAATGGGTGCGTCAAGAGTATCTCGTTGGGAAGCAGATAAGGTGGGCAGGTCGAGGTCAGAGAGGAAATCAGAAGTTTGTGCGTCAGAGGGGGGTTGAGGAGGAGAGTAGAGCTTGGAGAGGTGTTGACGAAACGTCTCCAAGATCTTGACCGGATTGCTGGTATGGGTGGTAGGGGAGGTCTTATTGGTTTTCGGAGGACCGTGGCGTTGCGAAGGGACAAAGCTAAAAATGTGTCAGGTTTATTAGCTTTGGTGTAAAACCGGTGGTGAGAGCGTCGCAGTTGCTTCTCAGCTGAATCAGTGAGAAAAAGATCCAGTTCCAGTGCGGCCCCGTCGAGGGCAAGCCTAGAGTCTGGGGTGGGGTGTGATTGGTACTGGTCATAAGCACCAGTGTAGGTTGAGTTCAGGGTGTCATAGAGTCGTCGGCGTTCTTTTTTGCGGCGGGAGGCCAGGCTGATGAGAGCGCCGCGGATGACGGACTTGTGTGCCTCCCAAAGCGTAAGCGGTGTAACGTCAGAGGTGTCGTTATGGGTGACATAGTCCTCTAGTGCTTCGGCTATCTCTAGCCTGTGGGAAGGGTGCGTTAGGAGGGTGTCGTTCAGCGACCAGGTGAAGGAGCGCTGTTTGGGAATCAGGGAGTTGAAGGTGGAGACTACTGCGTTATGATCAGACCAGGGGATTGGGAGGATCGAGGAAGCCAAGAGGGAGGGAGAAGTCGCTATAGAGGTAAGTATATGATCGATACGCGAGGATGTCTTGTGCGGGTTGGAATAAAAAGTATACTGTCGTTTGGATGAGTTATGTTCGCGCCACGTGTCGATCAGAGAGTGGGTGTGGAGTAACTGCTGGAAGGTGAGTCTACCTGCTGACCGTGAGGGTGTAGCCGGGGATTTGTCCAGGAAAGGGTAGAGGACCTGATTGGAATCTCCACAGAGAATAAGTGTGCCTTTTTTGTGCTCTGCAGTGATTTGAAGAAAATGGGAGAGAAAGGCATGGGGGTTTACATTAGGTGCATAATAGGAAGCTAGAGTTACCTCCGTATCCAGTAAGGTGCCAATGAGTATAAGGTACCTGCCTTCAGGGTCTGCAATGGATGAATGGAGTGTGAACGGTGCCGTTTTGTGGAAAGCTATCAAAACCCCTCTTTTCTTAACCGAGGCAGACGCTGTAAAAAATTGAGGATAAGAGGAAGTTAGGTATTTGGGAGTATGCAAGGTTGAAAAGTGTGTCTCCTGGAGGCAAGCTACATGCACATCTAGAGAGGCCAATGAGCGAAAGGCCTTGCGTCTTTTTTGTGGAGAGTTGAGACCCTGCACATTGAGGGTCAATACATTCAAGGAGGCCATCGCTTGTGTGTGAGGCGGGAGACTAGATCAGGGATCAGTGTGACATTAACCGGATCCCCCCGGCGAGTGGGAGGGGAGAGGGGGGGGAGGGGAGGAGGGGGCGAAAGAAGGCACAGACTAGGGAGAGAAAGGGAGGAAAGAAGAGACACTGGAATCAGCAGACATATCAGCACAAGCAAGAAAACAAAAAACACAAAATAAAAAATCAAAAACATTGTCCGTCAACGTAGAGGGTGACCGCCTACGCTGAGGGAGATGGGCCACCACAGGAAGTCTCCTAGAGGAGGGTTCCGGTGGCGGGTTGGGGCAGCAGTGGCAGCCGACGGGTGACAGATCCGCCCGCGGGCATGAGAAGGTGATAAAGTCCATGGTGGTGACCAGGGGAGTCTTCGGTGAATAAAAGGAGGGGCATCCGTGTGAGGGTGCAGCATGAACAGTAGGAGTGAACAGAATATCAGGAACATACAAGCATTTACGAGCAAGAAACGCAAAAAAACAAAATAAAAGTGTGGGGGGGGGGGAGAAAGGGTCCATCATTGTCCCCGTCAGGAGGGAATCCTGTAGTAAAGGAGGATAGGAAGTCCCCGGCGGGAACATGGTTACCGTGAATACCGTCCAGACTGTGTAGTTGCTGTCAGGCCGGGTGAGCCTAGTGATGAAGCGGTGTCCCGTGAAGTGGTGCCGTCTGACGAGGGATCCAGGATCTGCCGGAAGAAGTCTGCGAGGCTGGCCTGGGAAGCAAAGTCAGTTCAGCAGATAAACAAAAAGAAGAGAGAGAGAAAAAAAAAAAAAAAAAGGGGGGGGGGAAGAGGGAGAGGAAAAAAGAAAATCAAAGTCAGTAGGTGTAAAACCGAGTAGCGAGAGTCACTCAAAGTAGGTGAAGTAAAAAAGGGAGGGACACATGCAGGTGGGGCTCTCAGTCCATCGAGTCCATAAATGCAGGCAGGGGGGAGATGTGCCGGCTCCGCTTAGGGGTAGTGGATGTGGTAGCGGTAGGTTTCAGAGGGGAGCGGGAAGCGGAGCGTCTGCGCTGTTGTTGAGCGGTGGGAGGCACTAGGTCGGAGGTCAGGTGCAGGTCTTGGAGGAGCTGTTGAAGGTCATCAGTGGTCTTGCAGGTGTGTTTGCGGCCCTGGTAGGTGAAGCGCAGTGAAAATGGGAAGCCCCAGGAGTAAATGATATGGTGTTGTTGGAGAATTTGCAAAAGGGGTTTGAACGCCCTACGCTTGGTGATTGTAGCCTTGCAGAGATCAGCAAAAAGCTGGTACATGTAGCCCTGGAAGTGGAGGGTATCTTTCCGCCTTGCAGCCTGAAGGAGTTGTTCCTTAGTTTTGTAAAAATGGAGCTTGGCTATGATATCCCTGGGAGGTCCCTCAGGTTTGCGGGGGGCCAAAGCCCTATGTATGCGGTCCATCTCCAGGCGTTCAATAGGGATGGAGGGGGAGAGTTCCTGGAAGAGGGCAGTCACTGTGGATTGTAAGTCCAACACAGTTTCAGGGATCCCCCGAATCCTGATATTGGAGCGTCGAGCCCTGTTCTCCTGGTCCTCCAATTGTGCTTGTAGAAGTTGGTTTTCCTCCCTAAGGGCTTCTAGCTCATCGGAGTGGTGTGAGAAACTGACCTCAAGTTCGTCTGCCCTGAGTTCCAGGTCAGCGGTGCGCTGGCCCAGCTCCCTGATTTCTTTAGTAAGTCTGTCAGTTATCTGGTCTGAGGTGTGCTTGAGGGCCTTATGCAGGATGTGTTCAAAATGCCTCATCATAGCAGACTCTGAGGGGCCATATGTTGCAGCTGCCCCCGAAGTGGGTGAGAAGTCAGTGTCTGACTCACCTTCATCTGGGTGAGGCAAAGCAATCCTGGGGGACCTGGATGTGCTGGCTCCGGCGCGGGATACTGACGGCGGCGCCATCTTGGATGATGCCCTGACCAGGACATCACGGATATTGCGGCTCTTTAATTTCGATTTGGCGCCTCCCGAGACCATGGCAGGGCGGAGGGGGGGTTGCGGGAGCCTGCGGGGTGAGATCGGGCTGCGGATTGTGCGGCTGGTCACCGGGGAGAGCGGCGGGCTGTCACCTCACGGAGCGGAGCTCAGTCAGACACGTCTGACATCGGCGAGTTCCGCGCATGCGCCCGGTGCTAGATTATTTTACGCCCTAGGCAAGATCAGCTACTTGCGCCCCCCCCCAAAAAAGGGAAGGGGTTAAAAACTCCTATGTCATACCCAGCGACCCTGATCCGATGGTTCCTCCATGTTATAATTTCATACCCAGTGACCCCCCATATTCCTCCATGTCACACTCGGGGACCCTAATGTCCCTCCGTGTCACACCCAGGGACTTTGATGTTTTTCCATGTCACACCCTTGGACCCCAATATTCCTCCATGTCATGCTGTCATACCCACTGACCCTGATGTTCCTCCATGTCACACCCAGGGACCCCCGTGTTCCTCCATGTCATGCTGTCATATTCAGTGACCCCAATGTTCCTCTATGTCAGACCCTGATGTTTTTCCATGTCACAGTTGGGGACCCTGATGTTCCTCCATGTCACACCTGGGGACCCTGATGTTTCTCCGTGTCACACTTGGGGACCCCAATCCCCCATGGCACATCCAGGGACCCCAATTACTCATAGCACACCTGGTGACCCCGAACTCCTGTTACACCCAGTGACCCCTATCCTCCATGTCACACCTGGTGACTCTGATTCCCCATGGCACACCTGGTGACCCCGATTACCTTTCATACCAGTGATGCTCCATGTAACACCCAGGGACCTCGATCCCCTGTTCTGGGGACACTAACTGGGCGGTATGAAGAGAGTCCGAAAAAAAAGGGGGGTTTGGTGTAAACCAAAAAACGCGCAAGTGGTTCAACCGTGTATATATGTATAAATATGTAAATATATTATCAATAAATACAAATTCTATGTGAATATAAATATTAATAATTAATAAATATTAATTATTTACAGGAATTGCTTCCTTGTAGTGAGCGGCAACAAAAAAAGCAAGGTGCTGAACAATTGTTTAAAAGAATGGGTAGTGTCGCGCTCAAACATAAAGTGCTTGTGCAGATATATTTAAACCTTAATTCAAAAATTAAAAATACATGATAGGTGACAATCTAAAAAATCAATCAATCTGTGCTCAATATTGTAAAGTGCAAACAGTCCATATGCAGCATCAAACAGTCCACATCTCTTCACTGGGTGAAGTGTGGAGGTGAAGGATAATCTGCACTAACATCAAGTCTCTGCTAATTTGTGTGACACCAAAGAGATGTGGACTGTTTGATGCTGCATATGGACTGTTTGCACTTTACAATATTGAGCACAGATTGATTGATTTTTTAGATTGTCACGGTATGAAGAGAGTGGCCCCCACTCTGCCCTCCTTCACTGTGATCCTGCTGATTCCTTCTCCCAGGAAGCTCCTCTCCTGGACCACAGTGCTCACCACAGCTCCAACCGACTCCTGGTGGAGGGAAAAGCAGCAGTCAGAGAGCTCCGCATGTCCTTCATCACAAACCTCCTCAGACCATTCCGGTGCCTCCAGTGCCGAGCT
Organism: Pelophylax lessonae; assembly: GCF_965119305.1. NCBI lineage: Eukaryota > Metazoa > Chordata > Amphibia > Anura > Ranidae > Pelophylax > Pelophylax lessonae. Next base: position 713,849,844 of record NC_138768.1, read on the forward strand.
CCGGCTCAGGTTCAGCTCTCCTCCACTCCCTGCTTAATACCAACCCAGGGAAATGAACGGCTGCCTACCAGCTCAGTGCAGAGAGTAACTTCCTGCCTGGGGTTAAGGCCGTTCAGCTCCAGCTGAAGAGGATCCTCATGCAGGCAGCACACTGGTGGGCTCCATTCCTGCCTCTTGGGGCCCCTCCAACGGGGGTGGAAAGCCAGGGCCTGATAGTTCCGCCACTGCCCAAGACACCTGGCATCTTTCTCTGTCCCTTCTTCCTCCCCTACCGCCACCTCTCCCCTCAGCTCACAATAATCATTCATGATGGAGAGAGAGTGCCGACTCCTGGCTGCGCCCCTAGGTGGCAATGCGCCCCTAGGTGGCAATGCGCCCTAGGCGACTGCCTAGTTTGCCTAGTGGAAGCACCGGCCCTGCATATGAATGCCATTTCTTCACGGCTGAAAGTGGCCCTCACCATGATTAGCCAGTTGATTGTGACCACTTCCTGGAATGTGTGCAACCCAATTTGGTGTCATTTCTGGTCCAGGGCGAACGTGCGAATGCCTATGTGCCATTTGCCATTTATTTTAAAGGGATTTTGCTTTATTTTAAAAATGGTGCACACAGACAACTAAAATGTATTGGAAATGTTTTACCTAGGCCAGTGATGGTAATCCTTAACCCCCCTAATTCTCATATACTCTGCAGTGTAGGTGAGCATCGTGGGAAATGTTACAAAACACCTGTGTTGCTAAAGTTCACTATCACTGACCTAGGCCAACTAAAAAGGTGAGTCAGTCATGCGTGAATACAGCGCTGTAGCAATTTTTTATTTAGTAATCATTTTTTTTTGAAAATTTTTTTTTTTTTCTTACATTCATCCACAGAGGCTCAACGGAAATTTTGTATTATTCCTTTATTTATATATATTTTTTGCCAAATCTATACACACACTTTTTTTTTTTAAATATTTCTTACAATTTGCATACACACGCCATACACACACCGCTGGAGTATAGGGAGGGAGCCATACACACGCCGCTGGAGTATAGGGAGGGAGCCATACACACGCCGATGGAGTCTAGGGAGGGAGCCATACACACGCCGCTGGGGTATAGGGAGGGAGCCATATACATGCCACTGGAGTATAGGGAGGGAGCCATACACATGTTCACACTGTAGTGGCATAGCACACACGCCAAAAAGACAAGAAATAGATTACATTCAAAAGACACAAAACATATCTGAATTACATCCAGACAAATATGAAGAAAATAAAATAAAAAAAACAGGAACTGTGTACAAATGAATAAGCTTTATTGAACATGTTTAAAACATCATGAATCACTCAAGCAGGCAGGTGAAATGCTCCCCCCCCCCCCCAAGCCCCCAAATCAAGTATTCTTTAATCAAATTACAGTGCAAAGATACAACATATGATGAATAGATATAGGGCTTACAATATCCAACGGTCAAGCAAAATAAGTTGTAGACACCTTAGTATTAAGCATAATACATACCCAACATACTTTTAGGGTTAGTGTTTGCCTAAACCTGCCTTTCCATTTAAACTACCATCAAATCACTAGAAGATACAGCTACACAGAGGCATGTAAAGAAAAAAACACATATATAGAGTGCAGAAAAACACACTTTACAAAAACGATTCAAAACCTTTAGAGCATGAAAAGTATTCATCCAACAAAATACACTCACTGCAATATGGGTCCTTAGGCATGCCAGCAAACCCCCCTCCCCCAAAACCAAAAGCCAATTCAGACAGAAAGACATGTGGCCCTTTCAGAGGGCAAATGATCCACTCTAGACCATGCCTTTATATAACATTGGTTGAACTACACCCACCCAGTAAAGGAAACGCCCAGCGAAATTAATTAATTGTGTCTGTTGGTTCCTAATGCAAAAGCACCAGTTCAATAATGAATGAAAGTGTTTGTCAAAATGGAAAAGCCACTATATATATATATATATATATATATATATATATATTCTTATAATTTTTTTGTTTTCTTTGCATATATATATATATATATATATATATATATACACATACGCCAAAAACTGCAAACTGTTTGAGCATGGGCAGCTGGACCCAGAACCCTTTCTTGAACAACTATATATTAATTTTTATGCATTTTTTTTTTTGTTTAAGAAAGAAGTCTACCCAAGTCTACCCCCATCACAAATGCTTTCAAAAATGTAATGAGCAACAGGTGGCTAATTTTGCACGCCCAATTTTTCAGTTTTTTATTTGTAAAAAAAGTTTTAAATATCCAATAAATTTCGTTCCACTTCATGATTGTGTCCCACTTGTTGTTGATTCTTCACAAAAAATTACAGTTTTATATCTTTATGTTTGAAGCCTGAAATGTGGCAAAAGGTCAAAAAGTTCAAGGGGGCCGAATACTTTCGCAATGCGCTGTGTATATATATATATATATATATATATATATATATATATATATATATATAGGTATATATATATATATATATATATATATATATATATATATATATATATATATATATATATATATATTTATATTTATATATATATATATTGTGACAGGAAGTCAGGTAAATCTATGGGTGTTGTCACCGACGGGAGATATATTTCTGCTTGGTTTAGACAATTCACCAATTACTATCAGGTGTCGGCTGCAGAGGTAGACAGGAAGGTGTACGGAAGTTGAGAAAACTTTCAGCTGTTCAGAATGAGGCAATTAAGACCTCTATAATTTGTCCAAAGAGAGTCTATTGATTGCTGTCTCCTGAGGCTGTGTAAGCTGGGGAGAGCAGTCAGATGAGAGACTTCTAAAGGTGAGGTGTTGAATTTTTTCTGTGTAAAGAAAACACAAATGGACATTTGAGTGTTTGCTGTAGGATCAGCAGTGTCTGCCCAACAGTAGGTTGGAAGACTCCTTAGGTAGGTTCCTGTGTGTGAGAAGGTAGACGCCCACAGCGGCCAGGATTTGTTTTGTGTTTTATTTTGATGTTTTTGCTGCATGCACTTGTTTGAAGAAATTGGAAGAATAAACCATAAACTGTTGTTTTAAACTATCCTCGGCTATCTCCCTGTGTGACGAACCCCCCCAAAGGGGTTATCCACACCTGCTACCGAGCTAATCCCTCACATATGGTGGAGTGCCGCGGGCAGTTAAAGTAAACCCAAAATGGAGGAGATACTGAAACAACTGATTATATCGAATGCAGCCCAACAGCAGGCAAATGCAGCTCAACAGCAGGCAAATGCAGATTTTCAGCGGAGCTTTGCAGCTCAACAACAAGCTCACCGAGAGGCCATTGAAGGCTTGGAACAGAGACACCAGCAGCAAATGGAGGCCATTGTGAAACAGCTTCAGAGACAGCAGACCGAGGCTGGGAGTCAGGCCAGTAACATACCGACTTTTCGGGTAAACCACTTATTTCAAAGATGACTACAGATGAGGACCCTGAGATGTTTCTGACCACGTTTGAAAGAACAGCGGAGAAAGAGAGTTGGCCTAAAGAACAGTGGGCTGGACTAGTGGCCCCCCTATTAGCTGGAGAAGCCCAAACGGCATATTTTGACTTGGAACTTGCAGATGCAAAAAACTATGATCGATTAAAAGTGGAAATATTGGCACGTTTTAGGGTAACCTTGGATGTCCGTGCTCAGCGGGTCCACAATTGGAGTTATCAACTGAAGAAACCACCCCGGTCGCAGATGTATGACCTCATCCATTTGGCTAAGAAATGGCTGCAGCCAGAAATTCTGTCCGGACCAAAAATTTTAGAGCGAGTAGTCATGGACAAATTTCTTAGGTCTCTTCCTAACACCCTGCAGAAATGGGTGAGCCATGGTGGTCCATAAACCGCAGACAAATTAGTAGACCTGGTCGAAAGGTACCTAACAACGGAGAATTTGACCTCTTTTCCCAGAGATGCACAGACTTTTCACCCCAAGACCAGACCCTCCCCACCTATAAGTAAGACTGCGTCAGGGGATGGGGGTGGAGAGAGGATCAAAAGAGCAACTAGAGCTATTAGCAGGACTACTACTAATTTTTGGCGAGAGCGGCCTGGAAGACCCATCCCACAGGAGAGGACCGGAAGGTTGATTTGTCACCGTTGCCGGGAAGAGGGACATGTAGCAGCGGTTTGCCCAGCGGTTTGCCCAGCAGTTTGCCCAGCGGATGATGAACCCATGCATTGTGACTTTCTGACAGAGAGACGACAGTCCTTTTTTGCAACCACATACACTGCAGTAAAGGGGAATGAGAAACCTTTATATAGAATGTGTTTAGATGGTAAAGATGTATTGTTGGATTCAGGTAGCCTGGTCACCTTAGTGAGAAGTGATCTAGTGGTGAAAAAAAACTTACATCCTAGGAAAATGGCTGTAGTTTGTGTACATGGGGACACTCGAGAATATCCGGTGACTACAGTTACTTTTGAAACATCCCTCGGTATCCTGTGTCACCAAGTGGGTTTAGTTCCCAAACTGCCACATGACGCCCTTGTGGGAAGGGATTTCCCAAAGTTCTGGGAACTCTGGGATTGCCCAGATTCCCCAGTAGGTGGTTCTTCTGAGCCTGAACCATCTACTCCAGAATCCTCTAACTGTGAGGATTATCCTGAGTTTCCGTGCTCAGTCTTAGCCGGGGAAACACCAGTCCCTAGGGAGGAGCCTGCTACCTCAGAAGAGGAACAGCGGCCGTTAGGGTTGGATGACCTTAAGGTGCACCGAGAAAATTTTATCACTGAGCAATTGAGGGACCCCACATTGCTAAAAGCCCGGGAGAATGTAGTGAAGGTAGATGGGGAGCTAGTTAACCCTGACGAGAGGATTGCCCTCCCTTACTTCATTATTGAAAGGGACCTCTTATATTGAGTGTCACAGAGGATAGAGGTAGTGAAGGTAGATGGGGAGCTAGTTAACCCTGACGAGAGGATTACCCTCCCTTCATTATTGAAAGGGACCTCTTATATTGAGTGTCACAGAGGATAGAGGACACCGTTGAGCAACTGGTAGTGCCTAAACCGTACCGCAAGATGGTTTTGGAACTGGCCCATGGGCACATTCTTGGGGGACATTTGGGAGCAGAAAAAACCCGGGAGAGAATCACCCAGAGGTTTTATTGGCATGGGATCACTAAGGAAGTGGATTGTACTGCTCTTCCTGTCCAGTGTGCCAGATTAATGCACCCATGCCCAATTTCCGCAGTCCGTTGATACCCCTGCCCATTATCGAGGTTCCTTTTGAGAGGATCGCAGTGGATTTGGTTGGGCCCTTACTGAAGTCCACTAGAGGGCACCAGCACATCTTGGTAATAATGGATTATGCCACCCGTTACCCAGAAGCGATTCCTCTCCGAAATACCTCTGCTAAAACCATAGCCAAGGAGTTATTTCAAGTTGTCACCCGGGTGGGTCTGCCTAAGGAAATCCTAACTGACCAGGGCACCCCGTTTATGTCTAGGGTGACAAGAGAACTTTGTAAACTCCTGAAAGTGACCCAGTTACGTACCTCAGTATATCACCCTCAAACAGATGGGTTGGTGGAGAGGTTTAATAAAACGTTAAAACAAATGTTGAGGAAGGTGGTGGATAAAGACGGAAAGAATTGGGATTATCTGCTCCCTTATCTGATGTTTGCCATAAGAGAGGTTCCCCAATCATCCACAGGGTTCTCTCCGTTTGAATTGCTGTATGGGAGGCACCCCCGGGGCCTACTGCACATTGCCAGGGAAACATGGGAGAGTGAGAGTTCCCCTCATCGAAGTGTGATTGAGCATGTTGCACAAATGCAAGATAGAATTGCCCAAGTGATGCCGATTGTGAAGGCACATTTAGCCCAAGCACAGTTGGCTCAACAAAGGATTTACAATCGTGGGGCCCAGGTCCGATCTTTTGCACCTGGTGATAGGGTGTTGGTGTTGGTCCCCATGGTCGAAAGTAAATTCCTAGCCAAATGGCAGGGGCCCTATGAAGTGTTGGAGAAAATAGGGGTGGTGAATTATAAAATTAGCCAACCGGGAAGAAGAAACCTGAGCAGCTCTATCACGTGAACTTGTTAAAACCATGGAAGGATAGAGAGTCCTTGGTCGCTGAGACTACCCGAGTTTCTGCTCCAGTTAACCTGGCTGTCCCTGAAGTTGGGATAGCAGAGACTCTGTCCAAAATTCAGAAACAGGAGGTTAAAGAATTTGTGCTCCGTAATAGGGAGGAGTTTTCAGACCTGCCAGGTTGGGTCTCGGGAGTTAAACATGACATTATCACCACACCAGGGGATAAGGTCAAGTTAAAGCCTTATAGAATTCCAGAAGCCCGGCGAGAGGCCATTCGCCAGGAAGTAAAAAAAATGCTTTAGTTGGGGGTGATAGAAGAGTCAAATAGTGATTGGTCCAGTCCCATTGTCTTAGTGCCCAAACCAGATGGAAGTTGGCGGTTTTGTAATGATTTTCGCCGCCTGAATAAAATCACTAAGTTTGACACCTATCCTATGCCCCGCATAGATGAACTAATTGATCGCCTAGGCACTCCCCGGTACATGACCACGTTAGACCTTACCAAGGGTTATTGGCAAATTCCTCTCTCGGGGTCGGCCAGGGAAAAAACAGCATTTGTAACTCCAGACGGATCCTTCCAATATCGGAGGATGCCTTTTGGGTTACAGAATGCTCCTGCCACATTCCAACGCACCATGGATAAGACCCTTCGGCCTCATCAAGCCTATGCTGCTGCATACCTCGATGACGTGGTCATTCACAGTGAGGATTGGGACTCACACTTACCAAAAGTTCAGGCTGTGTTGGATTCCATCTGGAAAGCTGGGTTTACAGCCAATCCAAAAAAATGTACCATTGGGCTAGAAGAGGCGAAGTATCTGGGGTATACCATTGGTAGAGGTCTAATCAAGCCCCAAATAAACAAAGTTGAAGCTATTAAGGATTGGCCACGTCCCACCAGCAAGAAACAGGTTCGTGCATTTTTGGGGATTGCAGGTTATTATCGCCGTTTTATTCCCCATTTTGCCTCACAGGCTGCTTCCCTGACCAATTTGACCAAAGGGAAGGAGTCTGTCATGATCAAATGGACTCCCGAGGCAGAAACAGCTTTTCAGGCTTTAAAACAGGCCTTATGTAGCCAGCCAGTTTTAAAGTCGCCTGACTTTTCACGAGGCTTTGTGGTCCAGACAGATGCATCAAATGTGGGTTTAGGAGCTGTACTGTCCCAGATTATCAATGGGGAAGAACACCCTGTTATGTACCTCAGCCGAAAGTTGAAGGCCCATGAGGAGAATTATGCCACCATTGAGAAAGAGTGTTTGGCAGTGAAATGGGCCTTGGATTCTCTCCGGTACCACCTCCTGGGTAGACAGTTTGAACTGGTGACAGATCACGCCCCATTGAAGTGGATGGCACAGAACAAGGAGACCAATAGGAGAATAAATAGGTGGTTCCTGGCCCTTCGGGAATTTAGTTTTGTGGTAACGCATCGCCCCGGTGTTCAAATGGGGAATGCAGATGGTTTGTCCCGAGCACATGCGTGTCTGGCAACCTGTGTCCCAACCCTAGGGTTGAAACAAGAGGGGGGGGGGGGGTATGTGACAGGAAGTCAGGTAAATCTATGGGTGTTGTAACCGACGTGAGATATATTTCTGCTTGGTTTAGACAATTCACCAATTACTATCAGGTGTCGGCTGCAGAGGTAGGCAGGAAGGTGTACGGAAGTTGAGAAAACTTTCAGCTGTTCAGAATGAGGCAATTAAGACCTCTATAATTTGTCCAAAGGGAGTCTATTGATTGCTGTCTCCTGAGGCTGTGTAAGCTGGGGAGATCAGTCAGATGAGAGACTTCTAAAGGTGAGGTGTTGAATTTTTTCTGTGTAAAGAAAACACAAATGGACATTTGAGTGTTTGCTGTAGGATCAGCAGTGTCTGCCCAACAGTAGGTTGGGAAGACTCCTTAGGTAGGTTCCTGTGTGTGAGAAGGTAGACGCCCACAGCGGCCAGGATATGTTTTGTGTTTTATTTTGATGTTTTTGCTGCATGCACTTGTTTGAAGAAATTGGAAGAATAAACCATAAACTGTTGTTTTAAACCACTCCTCGGCTATCTCCCTGTGTGACGAACCCCCCCCCCCCCCCCCAAAGGGGTTATCCACACCTGCTACCGAGCTAATCCCTCACAATATATATATATATATATATATTTACCTTTCGACCTTTTGCCACATTTCAGGCTTCAAACATAAAGATATAAAACTGTAATTTTTTGTGAAGAATCAACAACAAGTGGGACACAATCATGAAGTGGAACGAAATTTATTGGGTATTTAAAACTTTTTTAACAAATAAAAAACTGAAAAATTGGGCTTGCAAAATTATTCAGCCCCCCTTTGTAGCGCCACCTTTTGCTGCGATTACAGCTGTAAGTCGCTTGGGGTATGTCTCTATCAGTTTTGCACATCGAGAGACTGAAATTTTTGCCCATTCCTCCTTGCAAAACAGCTCAAGCTCAGTGAGGTTGGATGAAGAGCGTTTGTGAATAGCAGTTTTCAGATCTTTCCACAGATTCTCGATTGGATTCAGGTCTGGACTTTGACTTGGCCATTCTAACACCTGGATATGTTTATTTGTGAACCATTCCATTGTAGATTTTGCTTTATGTTTTGGATCATTGTCTTGTTGGAATACAAATCTGCGTCCCAGTCTCAGGTCTTTTGCAGACTCCATCAGGTTTTCTTCCAGAATGGTCCTGTATTTGGCTCCATCCATCTTCCCATCATTTGTAACCATCTTCCCTGTCCCTGCTTAAGAAAAGCAGGCCCATGATGCTGCCACCACCATGTTTAAAAGTGGGGATGGTATGTTCAGGGTGATGAGCTGTGTTGCTTTTACGCCAAACATAACGTTTTGCGTTGTTGCCAAAAAGTTTGATTTTGGTTTCATCTGACCAGAGCACCTTCTTCCACATGTTTGGTGTGTCTCCCAGGTGGCTTGTGGCAAACTTTAAACAACACTTTTTATGGATATCTTTAAGAAATGGCTTTCTTCTTGCCACTCTTCCATAAAGGCCAGATTTGTGCAGTATACGACTGATTGTTGTCCTATAGTCTCCCATCTCAGCTGTAGATCTCTGCAGTTCATCCAGAGTGATCATGGACCTCTTGGCTGCATCTCTGATCAGTCTTCTCCTTGTATGAGCTGAAAGTTTAGAGGGACGGCCAGGTCTTTGTTGATTTTCAGTGGTCTGATACTCCTTCCATTTCAATATTATTGCTTGCACAGTGCTCCTTGGGATGTTTAAAGCTTAGGAAATCTTTTTGTATCCAAATCCGGCTTTAAACTTCTCCACAACAGTATCTCGGACCTGCCTGGTGTGTTTCTTGTTGTTCATGATGCGCTTTAAACGGACCCCTGAGACTATCAAAGTGCAGGTGCATTTATACGGAGACTTGATTACACACAGGTGGATTCTATTTATCATCATTAGTCATTTAGGTCAACATTGGATCATTCAGTGCCGGTTCACACTAACGCGGCACGACTTCGGGGGCGACCTGTTAAAGTCCCGTGCACCGCGACCTCGGCGCCACTTGCATGGACTTCATATAATGAATGTCTTTGCAAGTCGCTCCGAAGGTCGCCCCGAAGTAGTACAGGACCCTTTTTCTAAATCGCAGTGACTTGTGTCGCTCCTATTAGAACGGGTCCTGTACCAGTGCATGGACCGCGAGGGACCGCGACTTGTCAGGCTGACAAGTCGCCTGACAAGTCGCGGCAGTGTGAATGGAGCCTTAGAGATCCTCACTGACCTTCTGGAGAGAGTTTGCTGCACTGAAAGTAAAGGGGCTGAATTATTTTGCACGCCCAATTTTTCAGTTTATTATTTGTTAAGAAAGTTTGAAATATCCAATACCTATCGTTCCACTTCATGATTGTGTCCCACTTGTTGTTGATTCTTCAAAAAAAATTACAGTTTTATATATTTATATTTGAAGCCTGAAATGTGGCAAAAGGTCGAAAAGTTCAAGGGGGCCGAATACTTTTGCAAGGCACTGTGTGTGTGTGTATATATATATATATATATATATATATACATATATACATACATATGTGCATTTCTCTCATTATCGCCTGATTAACGGCGGTTTACAGCGCTATTAGGCATTCGCGCGAACGCTATTCACTATACCGCCGGCTAACGTTTTCAAAAACATTATTTTTTGGCTATGTTTTGCTATGGAGCATGCACTCATGGGCTATCTGGCAGCAATAGACTCCGGGAGATATTTTTCAGTTTTACACTTTTCTTGAAATCTTTTTTTATACTTTACTTTTTCACACAGTTTAAAAGCAGTTTATCTCAATATCATATCTTTCCCAAGCATTTTATTTTTTTTTCCTAGCATATATTGTGATTTTGAACAAAACAGTCGTGCTTTTAGCTGGAATGTTTTTAACTCTCGCCCTGATGTTATTTGATCTTAGTGAATTTCACATTGCTCATAACGTTTTAGCCGGCGGTATAGTGAATTGCATTGGCGCCTTCGCCTATTCGCCATGGCGTTAAAATAGAACAAAATCAATGCCAGAGGTACAGTGAATTAGGCCCTAAGTCACTGCTAAGAACAGCTTTATTCCTACTAATAGTTGTCATCACCCCCTCTGGCTTAAGAACACACTGAAGGGACAGTTTGTAAAAATGAGGCGGAACTGCAATACTTTGCAAACATTTTCAAGCTCGGATCCCTATAAAAGGGATATGAGGAAACTGCCCTTAATGCTACCATACAACAAGCAGCGGGGATTAATAGGGATACTCTGTTGTGTAAGTACAATGATACATCTGACACATCTAATATTGAGATGACTTGTCTGTTCATCATGAATGCTATGTAAATTACTACCTGAGGACCCACAAGTGGTTTACCGTAAATTGCCCTAGTTTAGGAATAGAATAGCTCCCAACATTGAGACCAAGTGAATATACAAAATGGGTACTTTGAGTCCTGGAGGTCTCAACATTGACATTACCTGCTTTATTGATAATAGTTAAGTTGGCTCCTCTTATCAATTATATCTGAGCATGTGAGGTTTTTTTCCTCCTTGTAATTTTTATTTCTTGTCATAATATAGTTTTTATTTTATCTTTCACATGTATTTATATATATATATATATTTCTATTGTGCTTGGTTTGATATGCTTAGATGGCCCATTGACCCTGAGGAGATGGCTTTTTTGGTCTAGTGATTAAAATTCTCCCTTTTTTATCACTACAAGTTACCCTTTTGGTGTTTCTGTTCCTTTTACTCTTCCAGGTGATATGTATTGCCATCTGTGTTTTTAATGATATTTTTTTCAGAGTAAAAAGGAGGCATTTTTCTATTGTTATTTGCTTTATATTTTTATTAAAGAGCTTCATTATTTTTACACTGTCGATTTAAAGAAATAGCACCTTTTCACATTAAATTGTTTTTCCAAATGGTCTTCAAAAATGGTGCCTTTCCGCATTTCTACTCTTGTGGACAGCTTATGACAAAATGGATTACACATTGGCGATCTACAATAAAATAGCGCCAGGCATTATCAATCTTTCCCTTGCTAGCAGGCTATTTAAGGATGTGCATACTGACGTCAGCTGTAGGCGGATCCCCTGAGGACATGGGTGCGCACAAAACGCATTGGAAGGGACCTTTACATGCTTATGTCATGCTGAGTCCAGACTGTTTTTTATATATTATATTATATTCCACATGGTATTTTATATGTACGGGCTATTTTTGCTTGAAATAAATTACTGCACTATTTACTCTATCTCTGGGCTCCATGGTGTGAGCTTTCTTACTTACTTATGTTGTTGCCTGAGATTGGAACACTGAGAATTACCTGATGAGACAGGATTAGCTATTATACACTCCATTCATTTATTTTAGCCATCTGGTGATTGCATAGAGGAGGTGGAGGTTTTGCACATTAGTTGTGATGGAGTGAAGTGCCTTTTATATTATGGGAACTTTTTATGCATACTGTATTATAATGTGATTATTCAAAATTGAAATTACTTTACTGGTCCATGGTAAATACAGTAACAGCCGTTATCTTCTGGGTCCTTCCCGGCTTTTGTGCGAGCGGCTTCCCCTCTACTCACAGAATACAAGGGGGCGCGCACTTCAACATTATTCTCAGACGGTCTAAATGGGTCCAGATAGGACCATTGAGAACTTTTATGATAAAGATTTACATGGTGTTTATCTCATTCTCTATAAACACTCTTCTTCTTCCCTTCTTGTCATCATTTGGGCGTCTTCAGGTCCACAGCTGGGACTGTTTTTGACTGATAAGTACTTAAGCCAGCCATAGACAGTTCTAATCACAGCCAGTTCAGTAGGATTTAAACCATGTATGGGCAGGCTGAATTTACTCAAGTTAATTGATCGATGGAAGAGGACCTAAAGAAGAGTTTGTTTGTTTTTTTTAAATAAAGTAATAAAATAGTAAAATAACTTTTTGTTATATTTTTAATAAAAGTCCCATTTTTTTATATATCATTTTGTTTGGTAAATGTGCCTTAAAAGTCCTACAAGTGGATTATGTGTATTGACCAGCTGATTATAATAAAACCTGCCATTCAGAATCAGAAGACAATCAGTCTTCTGAAACAAACAACTATTTGTTCACATCAACAAAATGTAGGAATCAATATTAAAATCCCTGAAATGCACACTGATCACCCAAAAGGAATTTTTTTTTCTTAACAAAATTGGAGTTTTGTCTTTAAGTGTGGGTGTATGCTCTGTAATAGAAGTCATTCAATGAGGTTCCTAGAATGCTTACAATGTTTATTTTAATTTGGATTATGCTGTCATTTGTTTTTTTACAGCATATTCCACAGTGCAAAACACCTAATCATCTTTTTTTCTTTTATTCCAGTCTAACTAGATCACGTTTTCTTGTGTCTACCAGACAAGTCGAACCGAACCAACATGTTATTGAGTTACTCAGCTTCCCTGCAGGTACAGACTCACAGACTAAGTATATTTAATGTTGCATTCACAAATTGTTACCTTCAATACAAAAACAAATGCAATGAGGTGCTTCCATATTCCCAGAACATTGATTTAGACATGAGCATGATGCACCTGTACACAGCATAGGGATCACATCCCATTGTCCTCCTGTGTAAATTAATCAAGCCCCTTTCCTTCTGTAATTGAATAGAACTTGGTGACAAAGATATGATCTGCCAAGACCGCAGATTGGTTTCTATCAGGCCTGGTACAAGGCACAGTACACAATATCTATATTATATCAGTGACAGAAGCATAACAACTGGGGGGAAAAACTGCATTTTTAGTACTGTTTAACCAAGATTTACAGAAAGCAATTTCCTGAGAATTGCAGAAATGACAAACATTTGAAAAATGTCATCTCAACACCTCCTTAATTCTGCAGTTTTTCTAATGCCTGATGTAAATAAACTATGATTTCAGGACATGTTTCTGGGTAATTTGAACATGATAGATATTGGGCTTTGTATAGAGCGATGTAATTGTCTTTGCCAGCTATTCAACAATAATGCAATTTTCCCATAGCTATGGGAGATGTAAATCAGATGAATGTTTTCTAGAGATTGTGGATTCCACTATTCTTGCATATTCAACAACAGGACATTAACGATTACATTATTTTATCAATGTCAAACCATTTGAAGTCATTGGAAGAAAATAAATTCCTAAGTAAGTAGTAAAAAGAAGTGTCAGATTAGCAAGGATTAAACAGGACTTTAACCCTGTGTGGTCATATACTCTACATTTATACATTTTTTTGTAGAAGACAATTTGCTAACAGTTACCTTTATTCTTTATGTGCTCTGCTATAAATAGTATCAGTTAAATAAGAGTGTTTTTTCCTTAGTGAGTCCATGGCATATTTAATTAAACAAACACTGTACACTTTGGACAGGATTGCATTAGGGAGGTGGTCTATTAATAATAAACTTCTATGACTTATGGTGGATCTTACTGGTTAGGTGTATCAAGCTGGTAAGCAGGTGTTGAAACCAAGGTTACGCTTTTGTACACTTGCTAAAAAGATACAGCCAAATACTTGAATTTTTCATTATGCAGAGTTATAAAATTGGTTATACCGTACATGCTAAGCTGGCTTTTAATAGGATTGATGTTTTTAAAGAGTTTATAATAGTTTGGTATACATTTTCTTCCTTTATTAATGTACCACTGGCTACCGGTGGCCCCTTTAGGTCGTTCAGCAGAATGTTACACCTGACTGCTGCCCATTGCTAAGTGAATGTGCTGAAGAGTCCCATGGTCATGTGTGCCGTTCCTATGCTATTATTGCAGATTGTGTTTTCAGCTGCTGTTCCGGTGTCCTGCAGTTCTAGTGTCATGCTCCGATGTGAGACCACGAGTTCCACAGACCTGAAAGCTCGAATGGCTACCTTTTACCTGACTCCACTCAAGAGCTACAACCTTATTCCTATCCGTAACCATCCTGAGTGTGGGAGCAGTCATCCATGACTGGACGACACGTGAGAGGACTCCACCAGAGCTACTGGACTGTTGAAAGGATTACATGTTGGCGACATGGGGGAACTGCATGACGTCCAGCAAAGTTTTATATTTGCTTGAATGTGAAAATTAGCAGAATACTGGTTATCCTCCACCAGTCCTAACAGATGATTTGCTTTGCTTACTTCAGCCTGAAGGCATTAAGGGTAGTGTTGAGCGAACACGGACTGTATTATTCGTGTTCGTACCGAATAATTGGATTTTTGTTACCCGAACACGAACACGGACACTTTACTGTATATTCGGGTAAAAATCCGTGTTCGGTCGTTTTATTTCCGGGTTTTGCATGCTTTGGCGCTCTTTTCATGGCGGCCTTTCAACAGCCAATCAACAATCGTTTAGCTGGTGTGCCTTAAGCCATCCCAGCCATGCCTGCAAATGTCTCAGTAGCTGTGATTGGCCGTCTGAAGCATGTGACCAAGTCTTTATAAGTTCGAGGCAGCCGCAGCGGCGTCATTATGCTGCTTAGATCAGGGACAGAGCACACATCAACGTGCTGGCTGCTGATTAGGGAAAGATAGGCAGGAAAAAAACATTTGTGTCCGGATAGAATTGAGGGACAGGTCGGAGTGTTTAGGCAGGGCGAGTTGTAGGCATTTTAGGGATAGAGTCTGCTGAATTATAGGGTCAGCGTGTTCTACAAACTACAATCGATATTGCTGTGTGGGGTGGGGTCTGCACTTAGTTCTCCTGATCTACGATCTCTTCTCAATCCTGTTAGGGACAGAGTCTGCTGAATTTTAGGGAAAGTGTGTTCTACAAACTACAATCGATATTGCTGTGTGGTGTGGGATAGGAGATAGGCAGGTGTCAGTGATCCACATCCATTTTTCTGTGTGTGGGCTGCAGTGAACACAATCTTTTTGGGGTGCAGTGAACACAATCCTTTTGGAGTGCAGTGAACAAAATCTTTGTGGGGTGCAGTGAACAAAACCTTTGTGGGGGTACAGTGAACACAATCCTTGTGGGGTGCAGTGAAGACAATCCTTGTGGGGTGCAGTGAAGACAATCCTTGTGGGGTGCAGTGAACAAAATCTTTGGGGGGTACAGTGAACACAATCTTTGTGGGGTGCAGAGAAGACAATCCTTGTGGGGTGCAGTGAACAAAATCTTTGGGGGGGTACAGTGAACACAATCTTTGTGGGGTGCAGTGAACAAAACCTTTGTGGAGGAGGAGTATAGAACAGGCAGCACCCTCAAAGCTTCAGAAGTATGAGATGAACCCCAAAAACTTGGAAAGGTGGATCTCACACGTACCGACACAGACTATTCCGCAATTTAATTGAGCCCCAAAGGTTTTTATTGAATAACGGAATAGGAAATATGATCAAAAAAAGTGTATGTTTTTCACACGTACAGAAGAACACTAGGCCCCAATTACTATTGTTTGTACACCTAAAAGGATGGATGAGGAGGAGGAGGAGGAGTATAGAACAGGCAGCACCCTCAAAGCTTCAGAAGTATGAGATTGTGTTCACTGTACCCCACAAAGATTGTGTTCAC
Source organism: Pelophylax lessonae (assembly GCF_965119305.1). Lineage (NCBI taxonomy): Eukaryota > Metazoa > Chordata > Amphibia > Anura > Ranidae > Pelophylax > Pelophylax lessonae. The sequence continues at coordinate 713,865,927 of NC_138768.1, forward strand.
TGTACCCCACAAAGATTGTGTTCACTGTACCCCACAAAGGTTTTGTTCACTGCACCCCACAAAGATTGTGTTCACTGTACCCCACAAAGGTTTTGTTCACTGCACCCCACAAAGATTGTGTTCACTGTACCCCACAAAGATTGTGTTCACTGCACCCCAAAAGGATTGTCTTCTCTGCACCCCACAAAGATTGTGTTCACTGTACCCCACAAAGGTTTTGTTCACTGTACCCCACAAAGATTGTGTTCACTGCACTCCAAAAGGATTGTCTTCACTGCACCCCACAAAGATTGTGTTCACTGTACCCCACAAAGGTTTTGTTCACTGCACCCCACAAAGATTGTGTTCACTGTACCCCACAAAGGTTTTGTTCACTGCACCCCACAAAGATTGTGTTCACTGTACCCCCCAAAGATTTTGTTCACTGCACCCGACAAGGATTGTCTTCACTGCACCCCACAAGGATTGTCTTCACTGCACCCCACAAAGATTGTGTTCACTGTACCCCACAAAGATTGTGTTCACTGCACCCCACAAAGATTGTGTTCACTGCACCCCACAAAGATTGTGTTCACTGTACCCCCCAAAGATTTTGTTCACTGCACCCCACAAGGATTGTCTTCACTGCACCCCACAAGGATTGTCTTCACTGCACCCCACAAAGATTGTGTTCACTGTACCCCACAAAGATTTTGTTCACTGCACCCCACAAAGATTGTGTTCACTGTACCCCACAAAGATTTTGTTCACTGCACTCCAAAAGGATTGTCTTCACTGCACCCCACAAAGATTGTGTTCACTGTACCCCACAAAGGTTTTGTTCACTGCACCCCACAAAGATTGTGTTCACTGTACCCCACAAAGGTTTTGTTCACTGCACCCCACAAAGATTGTGTTCACTGTACCCCACAAAGATTGTGTCCACTGTACCCCACAAAGGTTTTGTTCACTGCACCCCACAAAGATTGTGTTCACTGTACCCCACAAAGGTTGTGTTCACTGCACCCCACAAAGGTTTTGTTCACTGCACCCCACAAAGATTGTGTTCACTGCACCCCACAAAGATTGTGTTCACTGTACCCCACAAAGGTTTTGTTCACTGCATCCATCTATACTCCTCCTCCTCCTCTTCCTCATCCATCCTTTTAGGTGTACAAACAATAGTAATTGGGGCCTAGTGTGCTTCTGTACGTGTGAAAAACATACACTTTTTTTTGATCATATTTCCTATTCCGCTATTCAATAAAAACCTTTGGGGCTCAATTAAATTGCGGAATAGTCTGTGTCGGTACGTGTGAGATCCACCTTTCCAAGTTTTTGGGGTTCATCTCATACTTCTGAAGCTTTGAGGGTGCTGCCTGTTCTATACTCCTCCTCCTCCTCTTCCTCATCCATCCTTTTAGGTGTACAAACAATAGTAATTGGGGCCTAGTGTGCTTCTGTACGTGTGAAAAACATACACTTTTTTTTGATCATATTTCCTATTCCGCTATTCAATAAAAACCTTTGGGGCTCAATTAAATTGCGGAATAGTCTGTGTCGGTACGTGTGAGATCCACCTTTCCAAGTTTTTGGGGTTCATCTCATACTTCTGAAGCTTTGAGGGTGCTGCCTGTTCTATACTCCTCCTCCTCCTCTTCCTCATCCATCCTTTTAGGTGTACAAACAATAGTAATTGGGGCCTAGTGTGCTTCTGTACGTGTGAAAAACATACACTTTTTTTTGATCATATTTCCTATTCCGCTATTCAATAAAAACCTTTGGGGCTCAATTAAATTGCGGAATAGTCTGTGTCGGTACGTGTGAGATCCACCTTTCCAAGTTTTTGGGGTTCATCTCATACTTCTGAAGCTTTGAGGGTGCTGCCTGTTCTATACTCCTCCTCCTCCTCATCCATCCTTTTAGGTGTACAAACAATAGTAATTGGGGCCTAGTGTGCTTCTGTACGTGTGAAAAACATACACTTTTTTTTGATCATATTTCCTATTCCGCTATTCAATAAAAACCTTTGTGGCTCAATTAAATTGCGGAATAGTCTGTGTCGGTACGTGTGAGATCCACCTTTCCAAGTTTTTGGGGTTCATCTCATACTTCTGAAGATTTGAGGGTGCTGCCTGTTCTATACTCCTCCTCCTCCTCATCCATCCTTTTAGGTGTACAAACAATAGTAATTGGGGCCTAGTGTGCTTCTGTACGTGTGAAAAACATACACTTTTTTTTGATCATATTTCCTATTCCGCTATTCAATAAAAACCTTTGTGGCTCAATTAAATTGCGGAATAGTCTGTGTCGGTACGTGTGAGATCCACCTTTCCAAGTTTTTGGGGTTCATCTCATACTTCTGAAGATTTGAGGGTGCTGCCTGTTCCATACTCCTCTTCCTCATCCTCCCTTTAGGGTAGGAAAAAATTTAATCGGGCCTAGTCTGTGTTTGTATGTGTGAGATACACAGTTTTTTATCCTATTCCGCTATTCAATACACACCCTTTTGGTGTAAAAAACATTAAATTGCGGCATAGTTTGCATATTTGACTGTGAGATACACCCGTGCGATACTGTTGTTCTTTTGTTCCGCTATTCAATAAAGACCTTTCTAGGGCAAGATCTTAAATTTCAGAAATATGAGGAGAGCGTCAAATAGGGGCCGTGGCTTGGGTCGTGGTGGTGCTGCTGCTAGAGCTCCTGTTGCAAGGAGAGGACGTGGTCGATCTGTGCCAGCTACACGCACAAGTGAAACACCTTCCTCAAGTGTGAGTAGGCGACAGAACCTGCATCAGTATTTGGTAGGGCATCATACGCCCCTAGAAGTGATGAGGCCAGAACAAGTGGAGGCGATAGTAGATTGGTTTGCTGCAGACAGTGCCTCCAGTTCCTTCACATTGTCTCCCACCCAGTCTACTGCAGAAAGGTCACAGTTGGCACCTGCAGCCGATGTCCAACCGTCTTTCACCTCACCCCCTTGCAAATCAGGCAAGCAGTCTGAGCCCCAAGCCATACAGCAGTCTCTTCTTCTTTTTGATGACTCTGTCAGCAGGGTTTCCCAGGGCCATCCACCTAGCCCTGCCCCAGAAGTGGAAGAGATTGAGTGCAGCGATGCCCAACCACTTATTTCTCAAGATGAGTACATGCAAGGATCATCGCAGCACGTCTCCGATGATGACGAAACGCAGGTGCCAACTGCTGCGGCGTTCAGCATTGTGGAGACCGACAAGGAGGGCGGGGGTGAAGACTGGGTGGAAGATGATGTGGAGGACGATGAGGTCCTCGACCCCACATGGAATGAACGTCATGCAGGTGACCTGAGTAGTTTGGAGGAAGAGGCGGTGGTCGCACAGAGCCACCAGCACAGCAGAAGAGGGAGCAGGGTGCAGAAGCGGAGCGGCCGTGCCCTAGACACTACGCCTGCTACTGCCCAACGCAGCAAGGGAACGAGCGCACCAAAGTCAGCTCAAAGGAGTTCTCTAGCGTGGAAGTTCTTTAGAAAATGTGCTGATGACAGGACACGAGTGGTTTGCACCCTGTGCAATCAGAGCTTGAAGCGAGGCATAAACCTTCTCAACCTGAGCACAACCTGCATGATCAGGCATCTAAGTGCAAAGCACGAGCTGCAGTGGAGTACACACCTTCAAAACCAAGAAACGTCTCTGGCTCATCCTGCTTCCTCTTCTGCTGCAGTCTCGGCCGCTCCAGCCACATCTGTAGTGATACCGGCACCTGCCACCCCGCAAACAGACGATCTGTCAGCAACACCACCACCTGGGTCACCAACAACCATCTCCACAATGTCCCGTGGAAGCGTTCAGCTTTCCATCTCCCAAACACTTGAGAGGAAGAGGAAGTACCCCACTACCCACCCGCGATCCCTGGCCCTGAATGCCAGCATTTCAAAATTATTGGCCTTTGAAATGCTGTCATTCCGTCTGGTGGAGATGCACAGTTTTAAAAACCTTATGTCGGTGGCTGTCCCACAGTACGTCGTGCCCAGCCGCCACTACTTTTCCAGGCAAGCCATCCCTTCCCTGCACAACCAAGTGGGGGAAAAAATCAGGTGTGCACTGCGCAACGCCATCTGTGCCAAGGTCCACCTAACTACCGATACGTGGACCAGTAATCACGGTCAGGGGCGTTATATCTCCCTAACGGCACACTGGGTAAATGCAGTGGCGGATGGGCCTGAGGCGGATAGCAATTTGGCGCATGTCCTTCCACCACCGAGGATTGCAGGGCGCTTCAGTTTGCCTCCTGTTCCTAACTCCTCCTACTCCGCTTCCTCATCCTCTACCGCCTCCTCATCCGGACAGCGTAACACCTTCACCACCAACTTCAGCACGGCCAGGGGTAAACGACAGCAGGCAGTTTTACAACTTGCCTGTTTGGGGGACAAACCACACACCGCGCAGGAGTTGTGGAGGAGCATGGAACAGCAGACAAATGAGTGGTTGCTGCCAGCGAGCCTCAAGCCCGGCCTGGTGGTGTGCGATAACGGGAGAAATCTCATAGCAGCTCTGGGACTAGCCGGTTTGACGCACATCCCTTGCCTGGCGCATGTGCTGAATTTGGTGGTGCAGAGGTTCCTTAAAAACTACCCCGATATGTCAGAGCTGCTGCAGAAAGTGCGGGCCGTTTGTGCGCACTTTCGGCGTTCTCACCCTGCTGCTGCTCGCCTGGCAGCGCTGCAGCGTAACTTCGGCCTTCCCGCTCACCGCTTCATATGTGACATGCCCACAAGGTGGAACTCCACCTTGCACATGCTGGAAAGACTGTGCGAGCAGCAGCAGGCCATAGTGGAGTTTCAGCTGCAGCACGCACGCGTGAGTCGCTCTGCGGAACAGCACCACTTCACCACCAATAACTGGGCCTCCATGCGAGACCTGTGTGCCTTGTTGCGCTGTTTTGAGTACTCCACCAACATGGCCAGTGGCAATGACGCCGTTCTCAGCTTAACTATCCCACTTCTATGCCTCCTTGAAAAAACAATTCGGGCGATGATGGAAGAGGATGTGGCACAGGATGAGGAGGAGGAGGAGGATGAAGAGGTAACATTTCCAAGGCTTTCAGGGCAGTCATTCGCAAGGGGCTCTGAGGGTGGGTTCCTGCACACACAAACGCCAGGGACACAATTGTCCAGCAGGGGCACAGTTCTGGAGGATGAGGAGGATGAGGAGGAGGAGGAGCTGAAGGAGGAGATGGAACCATGTTCACAGCAGGGTGGCACCCAGGCCAGCTCATGGCCATCACTGGTGCGTGGCTGGGGGGATACAGAGGACACGGACGATACACCTCCCACAGAGGACAGCCTTTCGTTGCCTCTGGGCAGCCTGGCACACATGAGCGATTACATGCTGCAGTGTCTCCACAACGACCGCCGAGTTGCCCACATTCTAACTTGTGCTGATTACTGGGTGGCCACGCTGCTGGATCCCCGTTACAAGGACAACGTACCGTCCTTAATTCACTCACTGGAGCGCGATCGCAAGATGCGCGAGTACAAGCGCACGCTGGTAGACGCGATGCTGCTGGCATTCCCATCTGACAGCGGGGCCACAGTGGAAGCACAAGGCAGAGAAGGAGGAGGAGGAGGTCGCCAACTCAACCAGGGCACCGCCAGCACCTCAGAAGGCAGGGTTAGCATGGCCGAAATGTGGAAAAGCTTTGTCAGCACGCCACAACAAACAGCAGCACCAGCAGCTCAGATGGAACGTCTTAGCAGGAGGCAGCATTTTACCAACATGGTGGAGCAGTATGTGTGCACACGCCTACATGTAGTGAATGAGGGGTCTGCCCCCTTCAACTTCTGGGTCTCCAAATTGGGCACATGGCCTGAGCTTGCCCTTTACGCCTTGGAGGTGCTGGCGTGCCCTGCAGCCAGTGTATTATCTGAACGGGTATTTAGCACGGCTGGGGGTGTTATAACAGACAAGCGCAGCCGCCTGTCCAGAGACAATGTGGACAAGCTCACGTTCATTAAAATGAACCAGGCATGGATCCCATGGGACTTTTCCGTACCTTGTGCAGAATAGCAATGGATACCGACCTTACCCAGCCATTGTTCCATTTTTGCTCTTTCTCACTCTTTTGGGGTGTACCCTCATTTAAAATTTGTGAAAAGAAGCAGTGTTGGCTACCTCGTCCTCCTCCTCAGGGCCAGATTAACGTAGGGGCTATTGGAGCTGCAGCTCCATGCAGGCCCCTACCTTTTATATAGGCCCCGGGTTGGCCATATTCACTGTGACCGCTCTTCTGTCACTTGTAAACACAGAAGTCTGGCTTCTATGCTCGCTTCCCCAGGCAGCACCCTCAGAACCTCCCCACACAGCGCGAAGGCCGGACAAGGGGGGACAGTTGCCGATGCATGGATGTGTTTATGGGCTTCAGAGACAGCATCCCATGTTGAATTAGGCATGCATGGCTGCACCCTTCCTCCTCTGGGTGCATGCCAAGGCACGGCCCTTAAGGCCCTTCAAAATCCTCAGCACCAAGACCATGATGCTCTTAATCCGGCCCTGGTCCTCCTCCACCGCCGCTTCCACCTACACCGCCCATAGGTGTGCGCAGCCTATTGCATTAGGGTGTGCACCCCAAAGTTGAAATACACATGCATGTGTTTGCCTACATGTACATGGCCCCGATACATTACTCTCCCTGCTGGCAAAGAGAAATAGAGCAGAGCAGGTGCGAGGGAGATCTTTCCCATCTCCTCACTGGCAAACAGAGCGATAATGCTATGTGCCCTAGGTGATTAGGGTGTGCCCAGGTACACCAGGCACACCCTGTACGCACGCCTATGACACCGCCACATCCACCACCACCTCAACCTCCCTCCTACTCCATATGGGCCTCGTCCTTCAGAGATGAAGAACATTGTTTTATTTTTCTGTTTTTTTTTTGTTGTTTTAAGTTATTTCCCTATCCACATTTGTTTGCAGAGCACTTGCCATGCTCTTAACTACGTTTTGCTGCCATTTGCAGCACTCTAGCCCTTTCCATTGGTGTTTTAGAGCCATTTTAGTGCCTTAAAGTTCGGGTCCCCATTGACTTCAATGGGGTTCGGTGTCCGGGAAAAGTTCGGTAAAAGTCCGGGACACGGACCCGGACTTTTTTTTAAAGTTCGGCCGAACCCGTCGAACACGGACATCTAGGTGTCCGCTCAACCCTAATTAAGGGTAGTCGTCAACAAGCACTGGTGAGGCCTTGCACATTTGTAGTCCAAGCCCAGTCCCTGAGAAGCTCTGTTCTACAGTGGGCTCTGAAATAGGGTCCCTATCACTGATAAGGGCAGATCAAATGGGCAAATTTACCCCTCAGACAGAACTTCTGTCACCGGCCACCACCATTCCTTTTCCCAAACTGGCTGCTCTGCCTTCTTTGTGCAGTTGTTTCTCTCTTTTGCTCACTCGACTATCACCATAATTTTACACTTAATTTCCTGGTAGCATTCACTGCAGAAGCTCACACTCAATTCCTTCAAAAAGTGACCAGTAGTAATGAGCCGAACACCCCCTGTTCAGTTTGCACCAGAACATCTCGAACAGGGAAAAAATTCTAGCGAACATGCGGACTCTATTAACCACTTTAGCACTAGCCACTGTGCTGCTACTGCGGCACAGTGGCTCGTTATCGTCCAGCGACGTAGACCTATGTCGCTGGACTCCTCCCCCTGTAGGCGGCGCCGCCGGAGGCGCGCTCCCGCTGTTTTCATTCACAGCGGGAGTCGGGCCAGGGCCGCTGCTCTCCCCCGATCGTCGGGGAATCCAGTTTGGAGATCCGCCCGCCTGTATAAACAGAGCGGGCGGATCTCCTAAGTGACAGGGAGTGACAGATCGGAGTGTTCAGCATAGCTGAACACCCGATCTGTCCCTGGCTCACTCAGTCACCTCCCCCCCACACACGTCAGTAAGCACCAGGCATACATTAACCCCTCCCTCTCCAATAAAATTAACCCCTTTCCTGCCAGTGTCATTTTTACAGTAACAGTGCATATTTATAGCACTGATTACTGCAGTAATGTCACTGGTACCCCCAAAAGTGTCAAAAATGTCAGTCAAGGGTCCGATCTGTCCGCCGCAATGTCGCAGTCCCGCAAAAAAAATCGCAGATTGCCGCCATTACTCGTTAAAAAAAAAAACACCAAAAATGACAAATCTTTCCCTTAGTTAGTAAACGCAATAACTTTTGCGCAAACCAATCAAAATACGCTTATTGCGATTTTTGTTTTTTACCAAACATGGGTAGCAGAAAACAAATTGGCCAAAAATTTTTAAAAAAATTGGTTTTTACATCTTTTTTGGGGGGAATTTCATATAAAAAAATGTTAAAAATATTGTTATTTTTTCAAAATAAACGCTTTTTTTTGTTTATAGCGCAAAAAGTAAAAATCACACAGGTGATCAAATACCACCAAAAGAAAGCTCTGTTTGTGGGAATTTCATTAACACCAAAGCAGCTGAAACTGATTACCAACACCATCTGCTACTTAACCACTTGCCGACCGCCGCACGACTATTTACGGCGGCGATCAGCCCCTCACAGACAAAGCCACGTAGGGCTACTGCTCGGTCACGGACCCCCCCCCCCCCCCCCGCGCCGGGCACTCGCGATCGTCCATTACACCGGGAGAAAGGCAGGCAGCTAATGTAAACAAAGCCGCCTGTCATTCTCCCCTGTGTAAGAATGGAGATCACACGGTTCTGCTATGTAGGACTGTTGATCTCTGTTCTTACACCAGTAGCCACATCCAATCACAGTAAGAATCACGCCTCTAGGGACACACTTAACCCCCTCCCTCTCAAAAAAAGTTAACCCCTTCACTGCCAGTGTCATTTTTACATTAACAGTGCATATGTATAGCACTGATTACTGTAGTAATGTCACTGGTAACCCCAAAAGTGTCAAAAATGTCAGTCAAGGGTCCGATCTGTCCGCCGCAATGTCGCAGTCCCACAAAAAAAATTGCAGATCACCGCCATTACTCGTTAAAAAAACAAACAACAAAAATGACAAAAATCTTTCCCTTAGTTAGTAAACGCAATAACTTTTGCGCAAACCAATCAAAATCCGCTTTTTGCGATGTATTTTTTTTTTTTTTACCAAACATATGTAGCATAAAACAAATTGGCCTAAAATGTTAAAAAATTTAGATTTTTACATTTTATGGGGGGGGAGTTTCATATAAAAAAATGTGAAAAATATTGTTATTTTTGCAAAATTTACGCTCTTTTTTTGTTTATAGCGCATGATCAAAAAATCGCACAGGTGATTAAATACCACCAAAAGAAAGCTCTGTTTGTGGGAAAAAAAGGACGTAAAATTAGTTTAGGTACAGTGCCGCACGACCGCGCAATTGTCCGTTAAAGTCACGCAGTGCCGAATCGCAAAATAGGCCCTGGTCAGGAAGGCAGTAAAATCTTCCGGGGCTTAAGTGGTTAACTGACAAGATCAATATCCCAGGAGTTTAATTGACTTGATGCTATACTCTGATTAAAAAGTGTTCCTGTAATTTTTTTGAGCAGTGTATATATACTGTATATACATTCACTGGCCACTTTATTAGGTACACCTTGATAGTACCGGATTGGACTCCCTTTTGCCTTTAGAACTGCTTTAATTCTTTGTGGCATGAATTCAACAAGGTGCTGAAAACATTCCTCAGAGATTTTGGTCCTTATTGACATGATAGCATCACGCAGTTGTTGCAGATTTGTTGCCTGCACATCCATAATGCGAATCTGCTGGAAGGAGCCATCAGAAGATGAGTACACTGTAGTCATAAAGGGATGGACTTTCATTGGGGTTTCAAAGATACAGTAACCAACCGCATACCAAGGAAGTACTAGCCAAAATCCATACCCTACCGCAGAATCACTGAGAATTACCCCACCATCCTACTGTGTGCCCAAGATAGGCTATGCTTGTAGATGGTAGGATACAGTAGATATAGATACAAAGATGTCAACATAATAATCGATGCATGACTATATATGCCAGAGCTAGGCTAACAATATCCACCCAGTCACCCCAGACCCTGCTAAATTTAGCCCTATGCTGCTAAATAACCCACCCATATCCCATGTGTTCCACCCACTCTTTAAGAGTAGGAGGGGAAATGCATTTTCCAAAGGAGTAGTAAAACTTTATGTGCCTGAAATAGTGCTCTAGAGACCGACTCCCTGTCAAACTGGTCCGTCATTACCTCATCAACTAAACCAAGGCTACAACACTTTGGGTCCAGAGTAAGGGTAGTTTGGAATGCTTCATTCATGGTATTAATAACAGCCTCCCAGTATCTATTCAATTTCGGGCTGCCCCATAACATGTGTTCCAGAGTGCCATGATCCATGGTACATTTGGGACATAGCAATTCCTTAAAGAGGCCCATTTTAACCACTTAAAGACCGGAAGGTTTTACCCCCTTAATGACCAGGCCATTTTTGCAATACGGCACTGGGTTACTTTACCTGACAATTGCGCGGTTGTGTGACGCTGTAAGCAAATAAAATTGATGTCCTTTTTTCCCCACAAATAGAGCTTTCCTTTGGTGATATTTGATCAACGCTATAAACAAAACAAAGAGGGACAATTCTGAAAAACCTTTCCCAATAAAAACAAATTTAAAAATCAAAATGTTTCATCATTTTAGGTCAATATGTATTCTGCTACATATCTTTGGTAAAAAAAAATCACAATAAGGGGAAGGGGTAACACCAGGGGCAATCAAAGGGTTAAATGTGTGCCTAGGGGGTGCTTTCAAACTGTGTGGGGGATGGGCTCACTGAATGAACACAGAGACCTGTGTTCCTAAATAGGAGGAACAAAGGATCCCTGTGTTCATCACTGACAGAACATCAGTCTGCCGTGTTTACTTTGGCAGACTGCTGTTCTGTCTCCATAGTGAGTAATCGCGGGTGCCGGCAGACATTGCGTCTGCCGAACCCACTGATTGGCTCTCCCTCTAGCCAATCAGGCGGGTGTGCACCCTCACTGGCTGCTACGTTGTTTCGTGTAACAGAATCCACCTGCTGCAGTGTAATTACGGTGGCCGGTCGGCAATTGGTTAAATAGTTTCAGAGGGGTGTAGTGTACCCTCTACAGTATATATAACTGGGACAGGCATTCAGATGTATTTAAGGAGCTATTGTACACTGCTTCCAGCGCCATTTCCCATTGCTCACCAGGCAAATCACCCTCATCTGGCACGCATTGGAGTGCCTGTCTTTATTAGAATCAAGACTAATATATTACAATTCAAAAAGTATTTTTCAAAGTAAGGTAAATATGAAATGATACACACTGAATATTTGGTATTTTTATATTCAGACAGAATGAAGTTTAGGCTTCTTTTTCTATGTATAACATAATTTTCTCCTTACCTCTTATTGTAAAGATACGGTTGATTGGATGGAAGTTTCAATCAGAGACAGATTGTCTGACAGGGAACACTGTTTGGTGTGCTGTATCATTAGAAAACACAAAATGCTTCGCAAACCAGTTGTTATGAGTGCATCTTGTATTCTCATTTATTTGTAAAAGACAGTGTACAAATACCGGTACTTTCAAACATTTGATTTGACCCAAACCATAATAGCTTTCCTTTAAATGGGTAGAATGCCCACTTAGCACAGTAAAGCTGTGTTTACTTCAAATACCATATCATGTGCAACAAAAAAAAAACAAGAATTTCCCTTGTACATGACTAGTATAAGTTGGGCTAAAGAACATTCTTCTCTTTTAGTAAACAAGTTCTAATGTACATATTAGAGGAGAGCTAAACCCTAACTAGACAAAATTGAGTTTGCTGTTTTCATCTATTTCCAAATATTAGTGCTGGTAATCTTCTCCAGCCCTTTTCAGGTACTTTCTGCCTGCATGCACTTGTCATTACTCTGAATCAGCTTTCTGGTTGTGGCAACAGTGGATAATGTCTGAGCATAGTGTGGCAGCACTGCCACTTGTAGTCTTGACCAGGGTCGCATACAACAGAGTGACAACACATGATTACATTTGGTACACAGTTGTCATTCCATAAAAGAATGAACCTCATCAAGAACCCTCCTGGTAGGATTACCCTGTAATCTTTTAATGAAAGCTGAATCTTTTAGAAGACTAAAAACAACTTTTGAAACAATATTAACATGTAAAACATGAGATTTTAGTAATGGGGTTTAGCTCAATGTTAATGCACAGAGCAATATGTTATTATTTGTTTAATGAATTAATAACATAAATCATGATGTTTTGCTTGCTTGTTGCTTTACTAATCTACTGGAACTCGATGATTATTGAATATTTAAATAATGTTGGTTAAAACACGCATGATGCAATGCAAAAACTTTCATGGAATGTTCCTTTAAACTAATACCTTGTCTAAATTTTGGCTTTCAAAGTACATTTTAATCAGTGCATTCTGCACATTTTCACAGCAGAATGTCACACCATGGTGTAGCGGTACCTCACTACATTTATCTTTATATCTCTGTCATAATTCTATCCCTGAACTTCTCTTTCCAAAATCCTATGGAAAACGAACATTAGTTTTGTAGAACTCAAGAGGCATTCATCTTTCAGATTGAGGTTAAAGGTGTCATAAAACTTTGAGAATAATTGTTGTTCAGAAGAAACTTTAAAACCAAAAGAAAAGCAGCGGGGAATTTGGAGAAAGAAATGATCTAGCTTTTTTGCAAAATGGTACTAATATAGGATGTAAGGTATATTCATTACTAAAGGAAATGAAGGGAGCCATTATACGTTTCAGCATCATGATGAGACGGCAAAAGGAAATGCTGCCACTAAGATGGACCTTTTATATGCAAATAATAAGTGCTCCGTTAAAACAATCTTAAATATTTCTGAAAGTAAAATGTCTTGATTCAAAGCACAGACACACAAAGCAGTTTAAAATCTCAGCTAGCACAATACCTAGGCAACAGATATAACTTGGCTCAGTGCAACGCCAATTAAAAAAGGAGGTTGGCATTAATTAGTAGTTGAACAACAATTTTATTTCAAAATTATAGTTTCTCATTAATGTTTTGCTTAATGCTGCAATTATACAATCATGATGAGAGGACTGATTCATACATAGTGGTATTTGCCCCTAATTCTAACAGTTTTCTCGTTGCATATCACATGATAGTTAACGTTTTAAAGGTTGTATTCGATATGTGCAAAGAGAGATCACAAAAATATTTATAATTAAAAGTAATGACAGATACAGATAAAGATAAGGAAAATATTACAAGAATACCTCACTAAAGATGCTGTTTCGCCACAGAGTCCCATCTGCATATGCAGCGTGGTGGTTGACCAGGTTCAGACACATGCCTAATGGCAGCTCTAATGTGAGACTAACTTATTCCAGTTTGGGCTGTAGTAAATACAGGCTAGTATGTTAGTAAATAACCAAAGTTGCTTGGACAGTGAAAAACCTTTTAAAGGGGGTAGTGGGCTGGTCATCCTGCATTTCTCAAGCCTTAAAGTGATACTAAAGTTAAGTTTTTTTTCCTCTTTTGTTAAAAATAACAAACATGTTATACTTGCCTGCTCTGTGCAGTGGTTTTGCACAGATCCTGCTTTTCTCAGGTCCCTCTTCGGCACTGATGGCCCCTTCCTCCTGTTGAGTGCCCCCCACAGCAAGTAGCTTGCTAAGGGGGCACCTGAGCCAAGCTGCAGCTCCCTGTGTTCATTCAGACATGGAGCTGCATCCCAGCCCTGCCCCCTCTCTCTCCTCATTGGCTCACTGAATTTGATTGACAGCAGCAGGAGCCAATGGCGCCCCCTGCCATCTCAGCCAAAGAGGAGGGAGAATCTCGGGCAGCCGAGACACTCCTGCAACATCGCTGGATCGAGGTGGGCTCAGGTAAGCATTAGGGGGCTAAAGGGGACTGCTGCACACAGATGGCTTTTTATCGTAACGCATAGAATTATCTAACTTCTGACTTTACAACTACTTTAAGTCAACTAAGGTAAAGCCATACATATGTCCTTATATGGCTCCTTCGCTCCTTGACCAAGATTTGGAGGCTTAGAATTCATTAGTGAACCACATTATTAAAGGTGATGTACAGCCAAGCTTGTTTGGCTGTACATCTCCTATGGATCACAGGAGTGCTGTTCATTCTGCACTCCTGTGACCCATTTTCAGCAGACACTGGTCTGAAGTCTACTTTCTGCTAACCTCACGTGGTCATCATGACCACGGAGTCGGGATCCGCCAGATGCCTGGACTGACACCTGGTTCAGCCTCTCAGTGAGCCGCTGAGAGCCCGAGCCAGCTGCTCAACGCTCTTCCACAGCTTAACACTCCAATGAGCCAGGAGGGGGCAGAGCATAGAGCTGCTGACTGACAGAACCAAGCAATCAGCGGTGTTCGATTGCTCAGTTCTCAGTTCAGAGGCTCCAGGGGACAGATGCAGCATCAGGCTGATGCTCCATCCACCTAGGTAAGTTTAACTGGGCAATAACCCCAAACCCTATACTTCCCTTTTAACCACTTTAAGACCGGAAGGATTTGCCCCCTTAATAACTAGGCCCTATTTTGTGATTCAGCACTGTGTTACTTTAACGGACAATTGTGCAGTCGTGCGACACTGTACCCAAATAAAATTGATGTTCTTTTTTTCATTCTCAAAAAAAAATGTAAAAATCAACATTTTTTTAACATTTTAGGCCAGTTTGTTTTCTGCTACATATTTTTGGTTACAAAAAGAATCGCAATAGGCGTATTTTGATTGGTTTGCGCAAAAGTTATTGTGTCTACTAACTACGGCAAAGATTTATGTAATTTTTATTGTTTTTTTTTTTTACTAGTAATGGCGGCAATCTGCTAAAAATATGCACTGTTACTGTAATAATGACACTGGCAGGGAAGGGGTTAACATTATGGGTGATCAAGGGGTTAAATGTGAGCCTAGGGGACTGACTCTAACTGTGGGGGGCGGGACTTCTGAAATGACCATAGAGACACAGTTGACCGTTCTTCTCTCTTAGCAGGGAAGGATCGCAGGTGTCAGGCAGCAATCTGAGCCGCCTGACACATACATCGGCTTCCCCGCTGACGAGCGGAGGTGGGAGCGCACACTCGCCCCCTAGCCTCCTGAGAGCGAGTGACATATACCTACGTCACTTTGCCCGGGAGCGGCTGCCTGCCACAGTATATCTGCGGTGGGCGGTCGTAAAGTGGTTAATAAGGAAATATGCAATATGTATGTCGGGATTATTGGGGGTGATTGTTTAAAATAATAATAGGTAATTAACTAATAGAAAATTTCATATTATGCATAAGAGATTCTGAATGGTACAGCGTCCATCTTGTTTTTAAGGTCAAAGAAAGTTCATTATGTACTTGTTAAACAAAATGTCTCTCACAGGCTTACAATAGGGTTTTATACTTTCAGCAGACATTTCTATTTTCTTTTGTCATAAATAAGAGGCCTTTTGACATCTCTATCAGATAAGGACAATTAGCGAGACACCATACGAGTCTAGCTTGTAATCTTATCTGTATTTAACAATGGACAATACCCCAGTATATTCTAGTTGTATTTTAAAATGAGTCATATATAAGTTTTTATAGATACATTATTATATGTGAGAAGATATTAGCCATAATTATGTCATTATATTATGTAAGGCATATACATATATATTTAGGAATGTTAGATCGCATTTTGGGTTTATATTCTCATAGTAGTAATCTTACTTAGACTTAAGACTATAGTGAATACTAATTACTTCATTTTAAGGTATGTGGTAGGAGTGTTTATATAAGAATTGCTTTGGACTAGTTTAAGTGCTCAAGGTGTCGTAAATATTACAAACTAGACGCTCTGTCTGACAGCCCTATGGCATGGTCAAATAATTAATGGATCTTCACTAGCTAGAGGTCAATAGGTCATCAGATAACAAAATGTTTTAATTATGTTAAATACAAAATTTAATGAACGGTACAATACTGCCCTCTATAGACGAAATGCCAGGTGCAGTCTTGGTATAGTTGAGATATTTCCAATGTAAGAAATATTATATTGTATTAAAAATATAATTATTGAAATGGCATTACTTGCCAAGGTGAATGATGGAGATACAGATGGACATTTATGTATGTACTGGGAGTCTGGACAAAGTTTTATATGTGTTTTATGATTACTCTTACATATAGAGAAATCATCCTTTAATTTTATTATACCAAGTATTGGGTTAATTATCAAAAGAGGTGTGTCTATGATCTCACCAGTTTAGGTATAGAATATCCCGACCAATTGGGATAATGTTTCATCCCTCTGGGTTTTACTTATGGTAATTTTTATAGCTCTTTGTTCTTACCATATAAAAGACCAACCCAGATGAGAGAGAGGACACATTAGATTACACTACTGACAACACACCTCACACTTACATCACACACGCTACTACATTCCTCGATAGACTCATACAGACATACTCCATCTTGTCCATCATTCATCTGAAACTTGGAGGAAACTTCTCTCTCACTGGCATCCATCTTAGGACTCTGGTAACGACCATTTGAAGCCAGCGGCCATCTTAAGTGTGGTAAATATGCCTTGCTATGTTATTTGATTTTATTCAACAATTGTTTATTCTTTCCTTATATGTTTTATATTGCATATTTAAGGGTAATGAGATTACAATCCCAGCCGTATGAACCATAGTAGATTTTTCTCTAAATAGCTGATTTTTGTTTTTATACATTTTTATTATTATCAGATTTAGTGCATTATTTGCAATTTTAAGTCTTCCGATTTGCATGGCTTATTCTCACTCATCTGCAGTGAAGTGACTTTCGGCTATGCATTGCGCAGACCATTGTAGTCTGTTTATATAGAACATTTATTTATGGCTTATGCTATACCTGGGAAGAAATGGTAATCTTGCTTTTGTTTTGCTTTCACTTTCACTTTGTTTTACTTTCACTTTCATTATTGAGTTAAACATCACATTGCATTGATTATTTGAAGTTAGTATTTTCTGAGAAGTTATCTTTTTGTGTCACTTCTTGTTTGATCATATATTGTGATTTACATGTCTTGAGAATAAATATTTTTATATATATTCCATACTGTAGACTGTACTCACTAAGATTGGTATATGCTTTTAAAAAGAAATTAATCAATTAAAAAGGATTCACGACATTGATTTGTGGCAATAGGTGAAGACTCTCCTTTCTTATAGATCTTTGCTTATTAACCATAAATAGAAACTGCTATATTCAGAGCAGTATAAATATTCTGACATAATGAAGTACGAGCACAAGATATTATTATTAAATATTCTTACATGCAAATTCCCCATCACGCCACCCCCTGGTTCACAAATTTCATAAAGTAATGCCTCCAACTGTATATAAAGGCAACGTCAACAACAAAAGGAAAATACCTAATTATTGTAAACAAAAGAGTAATAATGTGTTCTTCCACTCTCTATGGTTAGATCTAAAGTATATTTATCTAAAGTGTAGATATCTACTTTCCCTGTCTGATTTTCCTACTCAAAAAATCTAATTTGGCTGTTAGGCCTGAAAAATATAAAAATATCAAAAGTTAAAAAAATATAAAAAAACAAAAACGACATGTTGGACTAAAAAAAGAACACCAAACCTTTCCTTTCAATAATCTGAAAGCACAGGAGCAGATATAAACATCAAACATTCCTTTCTAAGAGTTCAAAGGCATAGAAGTTTGTCAAAGTCCCCCATATCTGGTGATGGGCAGCAAAGTCCATCCCATGATCAGATTGCAGCTACAGCACAGCAATTGCAACTCAAAGAAGTGTAGAATACAAACTCCATTTCATCCTCCGGACTATTGCAGTTCACAAGCCATGGTGGATGGAACTTTTGCTCATTTGAATGAACAGTTCAGGTACCCGATCATCAGAGAACAATTCAGGTACTTGACCATGATAGCGGATGGTACAGTTCAGGGACTTGACCATCATAACAGTTGGAAATTGCATAAACAGTTCAGCTGCTGCTCAGTGGCAAAGGCTTTAAAAGATGGTTTCTGCTGTCAAAACATTTTTATCCTTTCTGCAATATGCTTCTGGTTGACGTCAAGGTAGGTATGTTACGGGGACTGTCAAGCCAACAGTCCATAACTAACAACAATGCCCATATAGTCCATTATAGATTTCTGAAAATGCAAATCAATGATCCCCATCGACCTAGCAAAACACTAAAAGAAAAACTAATTTTTTTGAGTTATGGGTGAAATATTGGTATAGGAACACCACCCATCTCCCAGCTGAACCCTACACTACTTGATGTGTGCGTTTCCTCTGTGTACTCTGGTCTCCTTCCACACTCTAAATACATTCCTGCACTGACCCCAGTATGTGTAAAAAGTGCCTTTGCATAATGTGTCACCATACTCTACATGCCAGTCCCACACCCATGCAATCAGAGAGAATTGATAAAAACTAAATCTGGGAACATATCTCATTTCATATTAAGTTCACATCTATGCGGCTGTTTTTAAACCTGTGTTTTTTTAATTCAGTTTTCATGCATTTTGCATTTTTTTTCCACTTTAACACAGTGTGTATAGGTGGTTGTTAAGGAGCTGGCTGGGAAGCCGGCCACCGCATCCTTAACAACCGATGAGTCATCAGTTGCCAGTGGGGTTCTCCACTGACAGCTGAAACGAAATGAAAAAAACTGAAAAAAAATTGTAAAAAAATTTGGAAAGAAACACCGCAAGGGCCCCTCCAAATGAATACCAGGCCCTTCTAGTCTGGTATGGATTTGGAAGGGAACCCCATGCCAAAATTTAAAAACAAAATGGGATAGGGTCCCCCCACAATTCATACCAGACCCTTATTTGAGCATGCAGTCCGGCAGGTCATTAAAGGAAGAGGACAAGCGGGTGCCCTCACCTCCTGAACCATAACAGGCCACATGTCCTCAACATGGGGAGCTGCTTTGGGGCAGAAGGACTCTGCCCCCACCTCAAAGCACCTTGTCCTCATGTTAATGTGAACAAGGGCATCTTCCCTAAAACCCTGGGCTGTGGTTGTGGGGGTCTGCAGGTAGGGTGCTTGTCAGAATCTGGAAGCCCCCTTTAACAATGGGGGCCCAAGATCCCTCCCCCCTATGTGAATGAGTATGGGGTACATAGTACCCCTACCTATTCGCCAGACAACTTTGAAAATGAAGACACAAGAGTTTTTGAGTTTTGACAAGTCGTTTATTAAAAAATAAAAAATAATGTCCCCCGAAGTAAATCCATCATCAATCACGACACCCGCCACACTGGCGGACCTGAAAAATTAAAAAATTAAGCTCACCTCGGGACAAACACTACCACGGTCTGCCTGCTCCGCCATGTGACATTTCTTAAATAGCTAAGGGGCAGGGCCACCAGGCGACGTCACCACCCCCTGTGATGTCAGCAGCCCTGCATTCACCCCTTGATGATGTCACAGGAGGGGGGCGCCACCAGGTGACGTTGCCAGTTGGCTCCACCCCTTAGCTATTTAAGAAATGTCACACAGAAGAGCAGGCAGACCACAGGAGCATTTGTCACAAGTGGAGCATTTTTTTTTCTTTTTTTTGGGTCTGGCAGTGGTGACGGGCATCGTGATTGATGATGGATCTACATCGGGGAACATTTTTTTTTAATAAAGGAGAAAAATCGGTTTTACACTTTTTTGGTGAATAGGTAAGGGTACTATGTACCCCATAACTATTTACATAGAGGGGGGGGTGGGATCTGGGTGCCCCTTTGTTAAAGAGGGCTTCCAGATTCTGATAAGCCCCCCACCTGCAGATCACCAGTGTTGTGTAGAAGAGGCTTTTTTCCCCATCAACATGGGGACAAGGTGCTTTGTGGTGGGGGGGCAGAGCCTCCCCTGCTCCAAAGCACCCATCCCATGTGGAGGGTATGTGGCCTAGTATGGTGCAGGAGGGGGGGAGCGCTCGCTTATTCCCCTCCTTTCCTGACCTGCCGGGATGCATGTTCAGATAAAGGTCTGGCATGGATTTTTGGGGGAACCTCATGCCTTTTTTTTTTTCTTTCTTGGCGTGGGATTTCACTCTAAATTCATAGTTTTTTTCCCAATTTTTTTTCTGCCATTTTTTTACATTTAGCTGTCAGCGGGGAAGCCAGCTGACAGCTGATGACTGATCGGTTGTTAAGGACGCAGTGGCCAGCTTCCAGGCCTGTTCATTAGCAACCATCTATACACTGCTTGTTAACTCCTGTGGATTCTGACTTGGAAACGTATGGGCACTACACCAGTGGTTCTGCCTTACAGTTCTACTACGATGATTATGGCAGAATATACCAAAGTACATGCTACCATAATCCAGTTTAAATACACACAGGAAGGGACAATACAGAAAGATGTACAAACACGTTTTTAGTGCAAATTGTCCATTAAAGTGGTGACCTGCATTAATTTCATTCAATCAACCATACAGTATAATGATGCCATTAAGCACAATCTAGAAATTAAACAAATAGGAGGTCTTAGTGAAGTATCAATGAATTTCTTTCCTAGTAATAAAAAAATGGCTAGCACAAAATACATAGTACACAAAACCACAAAATACAAAACATGGCTATGCTGATTCATGAGTGCTCTCTTTATTACCCATATTTAGTGAGCTCATATTAATTAATTATTAATTATTTATCACCACATAGATTTTGATTAATGGACATCCATCAAAACTTTTCAGTATCTAACTATGATTGAAAGGACATTGATGATAACATTTATAGTGTTCTCATCACGTTTGTGCACAAACATTATACATCACCAAATCTATATAAATTTTTCCTATTTCAACTTCCTATTCAATCCCATACAGGTCTAGGAAACTTCTTAACCTCTAGAAACAGATCTAGATCCTGTATTAACAAGGAAACTTAACCACTTAAGCCCCAGAAGATTTTACCCCCTTCCTGACCAGGGCCTATTTTGCGATTCGGCACTGCGTGACTTTAACGGACAATTGCGCGGTCATGCAACGCTGTACCTAAACGAATTTGACGTCCCTTTTTTCCCACAAACAGAGATTTCTTTTGGTGGTATTTGATCACCTGTGCGATTTTTTGATCATGCGCTATAAACAAAAAAAGAGCGTCAATTTTGCAAAAATAATATTTTTTCACATTTTTTTATATGAAATTCCCCCCCAAAAAATGTAAAAATCAAAATGTTTTTACATTTTAGGCCAATTTGTTTTATGCTACATATTTTTGGTAAAAAAAATTGCAAAAAGCGTATTTTGATTGGTTTGCGCAAAAGTTATTGCGTTTACTAACTAAGGGAAAGATTTTTGTCATTTTTGTTGTTTTTTTTAACGCATAATGGCGGCGATCTGCGATTTTTTTTTTTTTTTTTTTTTTTTGCGGGACTGCGACATTGCGGCGGACAGATTGGACCCTTAACTGACATCTTTGACATCTATGCACTGTTACTGTAAAAATGACACTGGCAGTGAAGGGGTTAACTTTTTTTGAGAGGGAGGGGTTAAGTGTGTCCCTAGGGGCGTGATTCTAACTGTGATTGGTTGTGGCTTGAGGTGAAAGAACAGTGATCAACGGTCCTACATAGTAGAACCTTATGATCACTATTCTTACACAGGGGAGAATGACAGGCGGCTTTGTTTACATTAGCCGCCTACCTTTCTCCCGTTGTAACGGACGATCGCGGGTGCCGGCGGACATCGGGTCCGCCGGGCACGCGCGGGGGATCCAGGACTGAGCGGGAGCGCGCATCCGGCTGCGCGCGCTCACTCCCCAGAGCCTCACAAGCTAGTGACATACCCCTACGTCACTTTGCCTGTGAGGGGCTTACCACCGCAGTATATGTACTTGCGGCGGTCGGCAAGTGGTTAAAAGAAACCTTTACTATTTTATTGTGAAATATTATACTTCATTATAATCCTCAATGAAGGAAAATACAAAGTAGATATACTATCTATATCCAGTGTTCATTCACTATTGTCCTATCTTATGCTGCTAAGTAAAAATATTCTAAGCCTGGTCTTTAGTTGTCAAATTGTGGTGGATGTGGGTGCCTCAAACCCAGGTAAGGGGACTTTAAGGGCAAGAGTAGGTTAGAAAATAACGTTGAAAAAGAAGAAAATTTATTGATAATAATAATAACAGATTACATATTAAAAATGGGATGACCCATAGACAATTGGTGTATGGGTAAAGCCCATAGTGTGAAGTCAGATAAATTATGTAAAAATTGTGACTTGAAAACGGTGATAGAGATCCACCTATTTTGCTGTTTCTATTTTCCAGGTTGGGGATAAACAGAATCCAAAGCAAAATAAGGGAAAAGGATCTTGGGTATGATCCTAGTAAGTCCTACGCGTTTCGGCCTGATGAGGGCCTTTCTCAAGGATAAATCACCAATTATGTTTTTAAGCCCGAATGTTGCATGTCAATGCACCTTTCTTTGATACTCAAACTGCAGCGGGAACCGTATGCTGCTAACAGGCGGCGTCACCCTCTTTTGCAAAGAACTGTGTGATCCTGGTGGATTTCGTCACAGTTTGCATAATGTGTCATCAGAGGCTTCAATTCGTTGACTGAGTACGTTTTTGTGTATCCAGTGTTGAAAATCCTGGTTACTTCGACTTTTTGTTACATCAGCAGAGAGATGCAAACTAGTTGTCCACAGCAGCATCTACTTCCGTGACCTCACCACTCCCTTTGTTGGCAGCGGGAACATGTGATCAATGCAAGTACTGGGGGTGGAATGGTGGCAGTGCTGGGGTGTGGGGGGGGGGACTGGATGGCATCAGTGGCAGTGTGGAAGGAGGGTGGGATCAGTGCAGTGTGGGGGGTAGGGATGAGGGCAGTGCTGGTGGATTGTTGGGATGAGTGGCAGTGCTGGTAGAGGGATGGGATCAGTGGCAGTGCTAGAGGGGGACTGGATGGGATCAGTGGCAACGTGGGGGGATGGTGGAATTAGTGGCAGCATGGGGGGATGGGATAAAGGAACAGTGATGGGGGTATGAGGGGGATCAGTGGCAGTGCTGAGGGAGTGGGATCAGTGGCAGTACTGGGGGGGATGGAATAAGTGGCAGTGCTGGGGGGGATGGAATGAATGGCAGTGCTGAGGGGGAGGGGATTGGATGGGATCAGTGGCAGTGTGGAGGGATGGTGGGATGAGTGGCAGTGGGGGAGGATGGGATGAGTGGCAGTGCTTGTGAGTTGTTGGGATGAGTGGGGGGTGGAATGAGTGGCAGTGATGAGGGGATGATATCAGTGGCAGTACTAGGGGAATGGAATGAGTGTATGTGCTGGGGGGGGGGGAGAATGGAATAAATGGCAGTAATTGGGGCCTGGGGGATTGGATGGGATCAGTGGCAGTGTGTAGGGAGGATGAGATCAGTGGCAGTAGTGAGGAGAATGGAATAAATGGCTGTGACGGGGGTATGATGGGATCAGTGACAGGGTGGATGGAGGATGGGATCAGTGGCAGTGCGGGGGAGATAGGATGAGTGGCAGTGCAGGGTGCAGGGGGGGATGGGATCACTGGCAATACTGGAGGATGGAATGAATGTCAATGCTGGGGTGGGGGGATTGGATGGGATCAGTGGCAGTGTGGAGGGTGTGGAGGGAGGATGGGATCAATGGCAGTGCAGGGGGATAGGATGAGTGACAGTACGAGTAGGTGGGATCAGTGGCAGTGCAGGGGGATGGAATGAGTGGCAGTGGTGCTGGGTTGTTGGGATGAGTGGCAGTGCGGGAAGGATGGGATGAGTGGTAGTGCTTGAGTGGTTTGGATGGGATTAGTCGCAGCATGGGGGGGTGGGATGAGTGGCAGCGTGGGGGGGATGGGATGATTGGTGGTGATGGGGGATAAGAGGAGTGGCAGTGATTGGGGAGGGTGGGGTCAGTGGCAGTGCTGGCAGGGAGTTGGGATGAGTGGCAGTGCTGGTGGGGGCGATGGGATCAGAGGCAGTTCTGGAGGATGGAATGAATGACAGTGCTGGGAGGGGGATTGGATGGGATCAATGGCAGCGTGGAGGGAGGGTTGAATCACTGACAGTGTTGGGGGATAGGATGAGTGACAGTATGGGGAGGTGGGATGAGTGGCAGCATAGGGGGGATGGGATGAGTGGCAGCGTGGAGGGGGATGGGATGAGTGGCAGTGATGGGGGGATAAAAGAATTGGCAGTGATGGGGAGGTTGGGATGAGTGGCAGTGCTGGTGGGGAGTTGGGATGAGTGGCAGCGCTGGTGGGGGGATGGGGATAGTGGCAGTACTGGGGGGATGGAATGAGTGGCAGTGCTGGGGGGGATGGAATGAATGGCAGTGCTAGGGGGGTTGATAGGATCAGTGGCAGTGTGGAGGGAGGGTGGAATCAGTGGCAGTGCAGGGGGGAAGGATGAGTGACAGTATGGGGGGTGGGATCAGTGGCAATGTGGGGGGATGGGATGAGTGGCAGTGCTGGTGGGTTGTTGGGATGAGTGGCAAGTGACTTCCCTGATGAAGGGGCCCTGCGTGGCTCCGAATACGATTATGCATATCTATTATGTGACCATAGAATAAAGCTTTGGACCCTTTAGAGGAATCCTTGGTGTGCTGATGACATTTCTTCACTTTGAGTATCCATGGTTTCTAACCTATGGTCATTACAGCACCCAGCATCACTGAACTGCCGGTTATCGTGAAATTGTGCATGGGGGCGCAGGCAGGCAGAGACAGCCCACTGAGCCCAGCTGCCACAGCTGCTTTGTGCCCTGCATGCAGCCCAGGGGCCCCCGGCCCACTGGGCAAGTGCCCAATGTGCCCTATGGCCAGTCCTGGCCTGACAGCCATATCTGCTACAAATGTTTTTTTCTGTTAAACATACAGTGCCTTGTGAAAGTATTCGGCCCCCTTGAACTTTGCGACCTTTTGCCACATTTCAGGCTTCAAGCATAAAGATATAAAACTGTAATTTTTTTGTGAAGAATCAACAAGTGGGACACAATCATGAAGTGGAAGGAAATTTATTGGATATTTCAAAACTTTTTTAACAAATAAAAAACTGAAAAATTGGGCGTGCAAAATTATTCAGCCCCCTTAAGTTAATACTTTAAAAAAGAATAGCGCGCAAATGCAAAGGAAATTACTACCAAATCTGAAGAGTCCATAAATAAAAATGGGGGTTTGGTCCCACCAATATGGCCATATCGTGCTCAAGCCCACTACTGCGTCAAAGTACCCCATTATCAGTGGGTCCTACACTATCCATGAAAAAGAGATGAACCAGACTATGAGGTTGACCAGACTATCGAGGTTGAGCAGCCCTCCCCACCCCCCACACACACCTGTACTCAATCAGTGTCCACCATCAAGTGGATATAGGAGGAGTCCCCTGTAGTGCATTTGCACATTTTTCCCAGCAAGGAGTATTATCTCCATGGGTTAGAAAGGCTGGATTCATCTCTTTTTCATGGATAGTGTAGGACCCACTGATAATGGGGTACTTTGACGCAGTAGTGGGCTTGAGCACGATATGGCCATATGGTGGGACCAAACCCCCATTTTTATTTATGGACTCTTCAGATTTGGTAGTAATTTCCTTTGCATTTGCGCGCTATTCTTTTTTAATATACATGTCTTTTGGTTCATAGCTGCAGCAGCTTTGGAAATACATGGGTATGCTCCCCCAAATTTTTTGCCTGTTTATTAAGTTAATACTTTGTAGCGCCACCTTTTGCTGCGATTACAGCTGTAAGTCGCTTGGGGTATGTCTCTATCAGTTTTGCACATCGAGAGACTGAAATGTTTGCCCATTCCTCCTTGCAAAACAGCTCAAGCTCAGTAAGGTTGGATGGAGAGCGTTTGTGAACAGCAGTTTTCAGTTCTTTCTACAGATTCTCAATTGGATTCAGGTCTGGACTTTGACTTGGCCATTCTATCACCTGGATATGTTTATTTGTGAACCATTCCATTGTAGATTTTGCTTTATGTTTTGGATCATTGTCTTGTTGGAAGACAAATCTCCATCCCAGTCTCAGGTCTTTTGCAGACTCCATCAGGTTTTCTTCCAGAATGGTCCTGTATTTGGCTCCATCCATCTTCCCATCAATTTTAACCATCTTCCCTGTCCCTGCTGAAGAAAAGCAGGCCCAAACCATGATGCTGCCACCACCATGTTTGACAGTGGGGATGGTGTGTTCAGGGTGATGAGCTGTGTTGCTTTTACGCCAAACATAACGTTTTGCATTGTTTCCAAAAAGTTCGATTTTGGTTTCATCTGACCAGAGCACCTTCTTCCACATGTTTGGTTTGTCTCCCAGGTGGCTTGTGGCAAACTTTAAACAATACTTTTTATGGATATCTTTAAGAAATGGCTTTCTTCTTGCCACTCTTCCATAAAGGCCAGATTTGTGCAGTATACAACTGATTGTTGTCCTATGGACAGAGTCTCCCTCCTCAGCTGTAGATCTCTGCAGTTCATCCAGAGTGATCATGGGCCTCTTGGCTGCATCTCTGATCAGTCTTCTCCTTGTATGAGCTGAAAGTTTAGAGGGACGGCCAGGTCTTCGTAGATTTGTAGTGGTCTGATACTCCTTCCATTTCAATATTATCACTTGCACAGTGCTCCTTGGGATGTTTAAGGCTTGGGAAATCTTTTTGTATCCAAATCCGGCTTTAAACTTCTCCACAACAGTATCTCGGACCTGCCTGGTGTGTTCCTTGTTCTTCATGATGCTCTCTGCGCTTTAAACTGACCTCTGAGACTATCACAGTGCAGGTGCATTTATACGGAGACTTGATTACACACAGGTGGATTCTATTTATCATCATTAGTCATTTGGGTCAACATTGGATCATTCAGAGATCTTCACTGAACTTCTGGAGAGAGTTTGCTGCACTGAAAGTAAAGGGGCTGAATAATTTTGCACGCCCAATTTTTCAGTTTTTCATTTGTTAACAAAGTTTGAAATATCCAATAAATTTCGTTCCACTTCATGATTGTGTCCCACTTGTTGTTGATTCTTCACAAAAAATTACAGTTTTATATCTTCATGTTTGAAGCCTGAAATGTGGCAAAAGGTCGCAAAGTTCAAGGGGGCCGAATACTTTTGCAAGGCACTGTACAAAGGCTTTGCAACAAAAACTATTACCTTTCTATCTTAATTCAGGTAACATTGTCACATTTACCACAAACAAAACAAAATGCATTCATCATGTCTTCATACAAATAACAATTCCTCAACATTAGCTAGCTACAAACAAAACACAAATTGCTCAATGTTTTGATTCGGACATACACACATATCCTGAGTTACTGCTGTATCACAATCTGAGCATTAGCTCATCGTTTTCAAACCTAAAAAAGCTAATTGTTCTAAAACTTGCCTACAATCAAGAGACCAATGCGTTTTAGTATTACAAATTGAAGCTTAATGTCAATACAACCATTTCACTTGTACATCAGTGTCTTGCTCAGTTATTAAAACTAAAACAAAAAGCCAACTTGGATTGGGCTCGCACCTGATCACCTACAGGCATCTCAATTAAGCCAGCTAGGTATCTGATACATTTTCTACACTTTCTGAATGTGCTATGGCTTACAATATAAGAACACAACATTAAACCCAACACAAACAATCTAGCACAATTCTGCATCATAATTTGTATCACTTGTTTACACATAGCGAATCCCATCCTCGTCGCCATTTATTGTATCATGGTCACATGATTGTTTACATTTTTGGGGTTGTATTTGATATGTGCAAAGAGAGATCACACAAATATTTATAATTAAAAGTAATGACAGATGCAAATAAAGATATGAAAAGAATACTTAACTAAAGATGCTGTTTCGCCACAGAGGTCCATCTATGTATGCAGCGTGGTCATTGACCAAGTTCAGACATGTGCCTATTGGCAGCTGTGATGAGATTAGCTTATTCCAGGTTGGGCTGTGGTAGATGCAGGCTATTATGTGAGCAAATGGCGAATCAAAGTTGTTTGGACCGTAATATCGCCTTTTAAGGAGAATAGTGGGCTGGTCATCTTGCATTCCTTAAGACTTAAGTCAAAGAAGGTAAAGAAATTTACAAGTCCTATTCCAAAAAAAGTTGGAACACTGTACAAATTGTGAATTAAAATAGAATGCAATGAAGTGGAGGTTTCAAATTTCAATATTTTATTTAGAATACAACATAGATGACATATCAAATGTTTAAACTGAGAAAATGTATAATTTTTAGGGGAAAATATGTTGATTTTAAATTTCATGGCATCAACACATCTTAAAAAAGTTGGGACAAGGTCATGTTTACCACTGTGTGGCATCCCCTCTTCTTTTTATAACAGTCTGCAAACGTCTGGGGGCTGGGTGAGACAAGTTGCTCAAGTTTAGGAATAGGAATGTTTTTCCATTCTTGTCTAGTACAGGCTTCTAGTTGCTCAACTGTCTTAGGTCTTCTTTGTCACATCTTCCTCTCTATGTTTTCTATAGGTGAAAGATCTGGATGGCAGGCTGGCCGTTTCAGTACCCGGATCCTTCTTCTACGCAGCCATGATGTTGTATTTGATGCAGTATGTGGTCTGGCATTGTCATGTTGGAAAATGCAAGGTCTTCCTTGAAAGAGACGACGTCTGGATGGGAGCATATGTTGTTCTAGAACTTGGATATACCTTTCAGCATTGATGGTGGATTTCCAGATGTGTAAGCTGCCCATGCCACACGCACTCATGCAACCCCATACCATCAGAGATGCAGGCTTCTGAACTGAGTGCTGATAACAACTTTGGCTGTCCTTGTCCTCTTTAATATAAATGACATGGCGTCCCAGTTTTCCAAAAAGAGCTTCACATTTTGATTCGTCTGACCACAGAAAAGTTTTCCACTTTGCCACAGTCCATTTTAAATGAGCCTTGGCCAAGAGAAAACGCCTGCGCTTCTGGATCATGTTTAGATATGGCTTCTTTTTTGGCCTATAGAGTTTTAGCAGGCAACGGCGAATGGCACGGTGGATTGTGTTCACTGACCGAAGATCACGGGCATCCAGTATGGTTTTCCAGTCTTGCCCCTTACGCACAGAGATTATTCCAGATTCTCTCAATCTTTCGATGATATTATGCACTGTAGATGATGATAACTTCAAACTCTCTGCAATTTTTCTCTGAGAAACTCCATTCTGATATTGCTCTACTATTTTTCGCCACAGTATTGGGGGAATTGGTGATCCCCTGCCCATCATGACTTCTGAGAGATACTGCCACTCTGAGAGGCTCTTTTTATACCCAATCATGTTGCTAATTGACCTAATAAGTTGCAAATTGGTCCTCCAGCTGTTCCTTATATGTACATTTAACTTTTCCGGCCTCTTATTGCTACCTGCCCCAACTTTTTTGGAATGTGTAGTTCTCATAAAATCCAAAATGAGCCAATATTTGGCATGACATTTCAAAATGTCTCACTTTCAATATTTGATATGTTATCTATATTATATTGTGAATAAAATAAAAGTTTATGAGGTTTGTAAATTATACATAGAAAGGTTTGTAAATTAGCCCATTCCTTTTTTACTCACAATTTGTACAGTGACCCAACCTTTTTTGGAATTGGGTTGTATATGTCCTTATATGGCTCATTAACCAAGATTTGAAGGCTTAGAATTCATTAGTGAGCCACATAATTAATAGGGAAATATGTAATATGCAATTTCCCATTAATATGTTTGTGAACTTTTGATAGCTCACACCTTCTAATAATCTTTAGTGAGATAAATGATCCTGCCTTTTATATGGCCACATCCACCCTTGTGCCTTCCCATTCTTTACAACATATGTTTTCCATCTCTCATTAAATAAAATTTGAAGGATAGAGGCTGTGGCTTGTTTGTGATTGTGGCCCAATGAAATGTGGCCAAGCAAAACCACAGTAAGAGCACTGAAGGTTGATTACAACTGATTTCAGAGCTTTCTAAGCCCCTCTCCCTCCTACCCCCATCCCCTCCTCCTTGTCAAACTACAAAAAATGAATCAGAAAGGCAAGATACAAATTGCAACATCCTTTAGGCTGGGTTCACATTGCTGTACGGAGCGGCTCAGAGCAGGGGTTTGATGCGTCCCTGTTCTCCGTTTCAGGGACAATTCGGACCCAAATTTTTGGCTAGATTCAGACCCGAAATAGACTAGAAGACACACAGGACTCTTCTGCAAATTTCTCTGCAGCGATCCTGGAAATGTGTGAACCTGCTCCATTGAGAGCTGTCCACAGTCTCCTGTCATGCAAATTGGATGCAAGTAAACCCAGCATCCAATTTGCATAAGTGTGAACCCAGCCTAAATCATAGGAATCCCTTCCCATCTATGAATTGCTGTAGTGTGTTACATGCATCTGTGCATAGTGGTGGGCTGTGTCAGAATAAGTTTGCAGGTGTTTTGGTTCTGATGCAATGGCAGCTTTTTGAAATGAAGAATCTGCCTTAACAAAGTGCATGTATATGTGCACATTGACACAACACATTAGAATGGAAAGATGCGGAGGGGGCCCAAGTTAAAATAAACAAATAATAGGGGCTGACAAAAGCATTGGAAGATCACAAAACTCCCCATTTTCTAAATACTCTGGAGTTGGACACCTCCTTTCAGTACTGATGAGTGCCATCACATGCTACAGTCACAGTGCAATGGAGCAACTCTCTCTCAATGATTTAATTATCATCACAGAGAATGCATTTGTTGAATAGTGTTAGGGGATTAAAGCTGAAATTTAGGCATGGCAATTTTTAAATTGCCACCTTCTAACCACAGGAGGTTGGCCACTTGGCACTGGACCAATTCTTCTCAGAAGGCAGCAGAGATTATTGTAGTAGTGGGGTCTACTACAGTGATTTCCAGCTTCCATGGTGATCAGCCATGTATAGCACTATCAAAAAATAGTCCATAACTAAATTTCTGCTGTAAGTCCTTGTTTCCAGCTAGTACTGTGTATGGAAGCATAGTCCTGAAGCAGCTGCCGAAAAACTACAAGCAAAATCTCGACTTTTCATGTAATTCAACATTAGTTCCGCCCAACCCCCCCCCCCCCCCCCCCCAGCATTTCCAGGCTTTGTATTTGCCTGCGAGGAAACCTTTGGCATTAATAAGTCATTTAGGACATTCAAGAAAAAAGAGGAGATCGGGGCCCATTTTTTTATTAGTTTTGAGACATTTCTTTTACAATACCAACAATTGTGCAATCCAATCTCTCAGTTACAATGAAATGTCAATATAATTATAAACCTTCCAGAAATGTAATTATCCAAATAACATCTAGACTCATTCTTATACAAGAAAAAAAAATCCAATATAAATATACCAAACACTAAAACAAGAAAAAAATGCATTCAGCCCTTTGCCTTCTAAATCCCACATATATCTCATACAGCCATAGACAATATAATAACTGGCTGATCAGGAATACCTGAATACCCTCCAATATATAATACAACAGCCAGTCTCCCCTCTCTTTTAACACAATAATCTATTTAGAATTAATGAAGCTGGGGTAACAAGCCACCTATTCCAATTTTTTTCAAATGTATTTTGGCAGTTTCTGTGTTGGTAGATTAGCTTTTCTTTAGATATAGTATGATTTTCTTTAGTTATAGTATGATTTATTTGTGTTTTCAGTTCCTTCAAGGGGGAAAAATAGGGGATAACTATTTTTGAGCAATTCATTTGTGGGCTTGAAATAACACTTGAGTGATGGGGACATACAGTATGTATTTTCTGGTAAAGCAGCCTTGCTCAACATGTGCAAAAACATATCCCTGGATCTTCTGCTAAAGTAACCTGAAAAACATCTTATAGTAGTCCGAACCCCTTTTCAGTATCTATGAAGTTTTGGACATCTCCACATAATATAGATCAGAGTGGCAGGGCCACTGTTACATTTAGGACAAAAGGGATTCTCTCTATGATGCCAGGGGAATAGTTTTTCTTGAATGTGGTATGTCCGATACAGAAAAAATAACTGTAATGGCTTTCACACACTGTGTCCGCTTTTCTCAGCGGGAGATCGATCCGCCGATCCCCCGCTGAGCAGAAGGATGACAGCTGTGTCTCCACGCTGTGTGCGGAGACACAACTGTCTGTTCCTAATGCATCTCTGTGGGGGAAATTGGATGGGAACGGACCATCGGTCCGTTCTCATCCGATCCAATCCGATCCGCTGGACGGATGGAAAATAGGGTTTCCATCCGTCCAGATTTGACGGATCGGGTCGGGACGGATGTCAGCTGACATGTCTCCGCTGACATCCGATGCCCCATAGGAATGCATGGGGGGACCGTTCAGATCCGCCAAAAAAACGAACAGGTGGATCTGAACAGTCCGCCTGTGTGAAAGGGGCCTAAGTTTGTGGATGGGAGATAAGCTAACCTGTGAAAGTGCAGACAACACCATCTCCCACTGGTTATCTGTTATAGAGCCCAAATCTTTTTTTGGACCAATGTTCTTTAGCTGAAACAACCACCAATGATTGAAACTTAGTGCGAAGAGTAGAATAAAATTGGGAAATAAGGCCTTTCTTAGTAACACTACCTGCTTTATTGCAATGTATGTGCACGAGTTTGAGATTGGATTGCATGTCTTAACTGGAGGTACTAAAAAAACTTCTGAAGTTGATCAAATAATTTAAGAGAGGCATTTTCGTACTATTGTACCATATTCTGTATACCTTTGTTATACCACAATTCAAAACCCTTCAACTTATTCAACTCCCCATATTCCCTATTATACCATATGGGAGTGTAATCAGTAATACCTTCAATTGCTGTAAACGAATAAAAATTGCCGTGATAATGTGCCCAAACCCCTATTATTGTGTACAACAAAATACTAAGAGAAAGATGGGGCTTTGTATGGGCGATTAGGGAGAGGATGATCACAATTATCACACCATATAAATAATTAAAATTTCTCTCTTTATTGAACATATATATATATATGTATATATATATATATATATATAAAAAGACAAAAAGCAAAATATACTATAACTACATAGAAAGACTGGATAAAAGAAATACACATATGTAGAAATATATTCCCATGGGGAATGCTGATACAATGTATCTCATTAGATGTTACGGTCTCTAGATAGCACGGTCTAGGGTCCCCAGCAAGCCGACGCGTTTCGCAACAGGGCTTCCTCAGGGCCAGAGAGACCAAGGCAGACCGATATTTCTAAAGAAAATATATACAAGAGTATATTTAATATAAACATTAACATTTCAAATGCTTCATTCAAGACATCATATGTATATATTTCTCCACATTAGCTATACAATCAATTCTACAAAACCAAAATCAATATGTACTGACCCAGCTGCGATAGAGACCTTGGCAGACACATGCGTTGAGGAGCAGATCAGTGCAGGCAGATATATGCAAGAGGTTATATGCAATAGAGTAACTGCAAATATGTAGATTTTGGGGGAGAATTCACAGTCAGTATCCTCTCAAAATTATCACGGGAACCCCAAAATTACAGGCACCAGACACGTTCCTCGTTGAATATTACATCAACGTAAATGGGGTCTACAAAAGAGAGATATATAAAGATAATTGAGATAATAGAGAGTAACCAGGGGCAAGCGGATTAAAGAATAGCAAGTAACATAAGAAATGTGTAGCCAAAAGATCAAAAACAAACAGGATTGATCTATGTCTATCTCTATAGTTACCTCTGTTAGAACCACTGTATACATGAGGCAGATGCTTCACAGAGTACACTTTATATAGCCATATGTATTGGCCATATCATAGACCTTGCCATCAAAATGAGGGACTCCTAAATACAATGATATATTTAACCACTCTAAAACCGCTCACAGTAATACTACTGCGGCAGAGTGGTTCGTTATCGTCCAGCCACGTAGTATTAACGTGATTGGACACTCCCCCTTCTGGGCGGCGCTTGCGCGCCGCCGGAGGCTCGCTCCCGCTGTTTTCATTCACAGCGGGAGTCGGGCCAGGGGAGGAGCAGCGGCGATCGCTTCTGCTCTTACCCGATCGTCGGGGATCGAGTCTGGAGATCCGCCCGCTGTGTGTAAACACAGCGGGCGGATCTCCATAGTGACAGGGAGTGACAGATCAGACTGTTCAGAATAGCTGGACATCCGATCTGTCCATGACTCACACAGTCACCTCCCCCCCTACACGTCAATAAGCACCAGGCATACATTAACCCCTCCCTCTCCAATAAAATTAACCCCTTCCCTGCCAGTGTAATTTTTACAGTAACAGTGCATATTTATAGCACTGATTACTGCAGTAATGTCACTGGTACCCCCAAAAGTGTCAAAAATGTCAGTCAGGGGTCCGGTCTGTCCGCCGCAATGTCGCAGTCCCGCAAAAAAAATCGCAGATCGCCGCCATTACGCGTTAAAAAAAAACACCAAAAATGACAGAAATCTTTCCCTTTGTTAGTAAACGCAATAACTTTTGCGCAAAGCAATCAAAATACGCTTATTGCGATTTTTTTTTACCAAACATATGTAGCATAAAACAAATTGGCCAAAAATTTTTAAAAAAATTGGTTTTTACATCTTTTTTGGGGGGAATTTCATATAAAAAAATGTTAAAAATATTGTTATTTTTTCAAAATAAACGCTCTTTTTTTGTTTATAGCGCAAAAAGTAAAAATCGCACAGGTGATCAAATACCACCAGAAGAAAGCTCTGTTTGTGGGAAAAAAAGGACGTAAATTTCGTTTGGGTACGGCGTCGCACGACCGCGCAATTGTCAGTTGAAGTTGCACAGCGCCGAATCGCAAAAAGTGGCCTGGACGGAAGACAGCAAAATCCTCCGGTGGTAAAGTGGTTAAATAAGAGCATATAATACTCATGGAGTATATAGCCATCAAATAATAAAATAATAATAGTCATCTGCCAGCAATACACCTACCTTACATCCATCTTTGTCACAGAGATCTGCCTGTCAGTGTGCTATTCAAGCTCAGTTTAAATACTTGCCTTAATTGCAGTATTTGAGCGCCAAAACTCCTATTACACAGCTGCTGTGCAATCAATAGGTAAGTCAGGGTGGAAGTGCTTCACCGATGTCATATCCGCCCTTCGACCAAATGGTCCGGACTTGCCACCAGAGGGTGCCCACACCGTCACTAGCAAGGACAGAGACAATTGCTATAATTGTCTTGTTTGTCATACTTTATCTAATAACATTCCTGTGTCTACAGCCAGCCCTCCTACCTCTTTATTCAATATCAGCATAGTCAATTTGATACGTGGATGTTTTCCTTCAAATTAACTCCCGAAACAAGGTATCAATTTTCTAAACCAACTAGATGTAATCCATAGAGGAGAATTATGAAGAATGTCAATGAACTGAGGGGCCCAAATATTTTTAAATGTACTCTTCCTACAACTGTAAGCTGTAATCTACACCAACTTGAGCATTTATCCTTAAATTGGTCCACTAATGGCTTGAGGTTAGAAGGTATGTAATCAGTCGCATTCTTAGGTACTATCACCCCGAAGTATTCAAAGGTATGTACTATTTGAATTGTATGAGCTTCAACCAGAAGAGAATCTTTAAAATCATCTAATGGAAAGAGAACAGATTTGCTGCAATTTATTTGGAAACCTGAAAAGAATCCAAATTGTTGTATAAGGACTGTTGTGTGTTGCCTAAAAACAACAGGGTATCGTCAGCGTACAGAGAGCCACTTTATACTCCCTTACACCTCGTCTGAAGCCGATGATCCCCATCGCTTGTCAGATAGCCAGAGTCAATGGCAAGTTCTATCCTAGACAACGTTGAATATGTGCTAGAACGACAGGAATATTCCCTCATATTAGGAAGTCTAAGTCTCCATATGTCAAACAGACCAAGCTCCTGAAGCTGCTTTGAAAATCGACTAATAGTAAGTTCATCAACATTCACTGGAGGCGGATATCTATCGTTATTTTGATCTGGCATATTATTAAAGTCACTTACTGTTAATACCTGTATAGCTGGATTACTGGACAAAAACTGAGCAAATTGTTTTAGCACAGCATCATTATATGGTGGAGGTACATATATTTTTTCCAAGAGAAAAAAATCTATTTTCAAAAGTACAAACCATAAAAATAAACTGCCCCTCTATATCAATATTGTAATCCCCCCCTTGCATAAGATGAGCATGATATTGAAATTTAAATTTAGCCTTATGAAAAAGAACATTAACGTCCCCTGGTAAATGCATCTCCTGTAGGCACACAATAGCTGAATTATATTGTAATAAGGTAGTAAGAACTGCCTTTTTTTTACTGCATCCCCCAGACCCTGAACATTCCATGATAAGATAGAAAATGTACTGTATATAACATATGCAACAACAACAAAAAAAATGGTATGCCGACCATGAGGGGGGGAGCGGTGACAGTAAACAAATTGTCTCCCTCAGTCCCCCGACATGTGTCGCATGTTGACTAAATAATTACAATACACTACTTATCATAAAACATATACTCTGAAGTAAAGAGAGGGGAGATCATTCCCTAAGTTATTACCATTTAAATAACCCATGCTGAGTCTATACACAATAAGGCAGGCATTGACAAATAAAACCAAACAATAATCTAGAGAAGTTCTGACATACAAGTAACAAAAAAAACAAAAAGCACCTTTGTCCGCACGGGACGCACACCTAGGGGTTGTCTATCGACTAAGTTGGAATAGTGGTCAAACCAAAAGTGAGTCCACATAATGATCATAAACATAAAAAAAAGCTGTGCTTCTGATCAAAACAAACTTGTTCACACCTAGGTCCGTTTATTGCCTTTAACCAGTTAACGCTCAACATATTTAAAAATGACGCCAGCGGGAACCTCTCATCCCTCTGGGCAGACGTATAATGTCCGCCCTTTCTTGCCGCTCGTGCGCAGCCCTGAGTGTCAATCAGGGTTGAGGTGGGTCACTTAGATAGAAATGTCAATAAACAGTGGTAACTTGCTGTTACCGGGATCTCCTCTTTACACACTGATCCAGTGTGAGGAGGAGATCTGGAAACAGTAAGTTACCGATTTATACTGTACACTACTGTGCCCCGATTGGCCCCCAAAAAAAGAGGACCTGTCTGTAAGCCCATCAGATTACCCAAGTCCCTATCTCCAGCCCATTAGAGTACCCAAGTACCTGTTCCCAGCCCATCAGAGTATCCGAGTACCTATCTGCAGCCCAGAGTACCTGAGTACCAATCTGCAGTCCAGAGTACCTGAGTACCTACAGTATATGCAGCTCATCAGAATACCCAAGTACCTGTCTCCAGCCCATCTGAGTATCTATCTGCAGTCCATTAGAGTACCTGAGTACCTGTCTCCAGCCCATCAGGGTAACCGAGTACCTATCTGCAGCCCATCGGAGTAACCCAAGTATCTTTCTCGTGGGGTCATTTTGTGGGTTTTTCCATTGTCCTGGTGCTCCAGGGCCTTCACTGGTGTGATAGGTATTCAGGAAATTTTATGGCTAATTATTGTCCCTAGAACACTGGACGGTGCTCCTTGAATGTTGGGCCTCTGTATGTGGCTAGGCTGTGTAAAAGTCTCACACATGTGGTATGGCCATACTCAGGGGTAGTAGAATGTATTTTGAGGTGTAATTTTTATTATGTACATGCGGTGTGTTAGAAAGATCTTATAAATTGACAACTTTGTGCAAAAAAAAATTGCCTTTTTATTTTCTTTCCACATTTTCCAAAAACTTGTAGTAAAACAACAACATGTTAAAAGATTCATTATGCCTCGTAGAATATACGTTAGGGTGTTTGCTTTCCAAAATGGGGTCATTTTTAGGTGATTCCATTGTCCTGGTGCTCCAGGACCTTCAAAGGTATGATAAGTAGTCAGGAAATGAGATGTGTAATTTATGCTCCTAGAATGCCTGGAGGTGCTGCTTGGATGTTGGGCCTCTGTATGTGGCTAGGCTGTGTAAAAGTCTCACACATCTGGTATCATCCTTCCCAGTAGCAGAATGTGTTTTTGGGTGTCATTGTAAGTATGCCTATGCCGTGTGTAATAAATAACTTCTTAGAATGACAGTTTTGTGCAAAATAAAATAATTTCTTCATTTTTGTAAGAAATGTAGGGAAAGATTACAACTTTCAAAAACTTACCAAGCCTCCTAATAAATACCTTGGACTGTCTACATTTCAAAAAGGGGTCATTTGGTGGCTATTTGTGATGTCCTGATATTTCAGGGCCTCAAGAAATTAGATAGGCCGTCAGTACATCAATGAAAAAGTGTGTCCGGGTGAGTGAGTCTCTAGTTTATCCCCACACACACTAGTAAGGTGCTAGCCCAGCTCGCATGCTGTATATCATAAGGAAGTAATTCCGGATGGCTGCACTTCCCAAAATCCTTTATTTGAAGCTTATATGACAAAGGTTTGACAGATGGAGCAGGGAACAAAGAGGTAGACATGTTTCACGCAAATGTTAGCGCTTATCAACCACTTGTCATATGAAACGTTAAATAAAGGATTTTTGGAAGTGCAGTCGTCCGGAATTTTTTTCGTCAGTACATTAGTTGGGATCAATTTTCAATGATTGGTACCATAGCTTGTAGACTCTATAAAACTTTCACACAGACTAAATGGTATACACTGATGTGGGGTATTTTTACCAAAGATATGTAGCATTATACATTTTGGCCCAAATTTATGTACAAAATTAACTTTTTTGCAAAATGTTATAATAGAAACTAAAAAAAAAAAGTGTTTTGTTTTGGGGTTTTTTTCAAAATGTTCGCTCTTTTTTCGCTTATATCACAAGGTTTCTTTTACCCCTGGGTTCCCAACGTGTGCAACACTGCTTGAGACACATTTCTCAGATTCACCTTTTCTGGTGCTCATTCTTGTAGAAACTACTAACCTGCAGACAGAGCAGTGATCAACCCGCTTCATGCTGATTTAACAGACCCTTCTTTCCCTCCGGGTATGTGGTGTGGGAGTCCATCCCCTTTTTTTGCTATTGGAGGAGGAGTCATTTTGGGAGCAATTGGAAGTCGGTGCCCATTCCATTACCTGGTGCCTGATGTCTTATTTATATCTGCTTGATTGACCCCCTATAACTGAAGGGGTCCACTCCATCTGGTAAACCTGCACACACTCTGGGTGTCATCACTTTCTGGTGGAGGTTTATCATTATTGTATCGAGTGTCTGTCACCGTTCAAATCCGGATATTCATTGTCACTTTATAGACTTTTTTCTATTTATGGACATTTTGGATTAATTATTCAAAGATTTATTTATTCATGTACACTTTTACCAATCATTTTCACTGAAGTTTTGGACTTTTTATTATTTACTATTTAATATACATCCATGTATTTATTTATTTGGCATTTTGCACAGATATTATTTATATCTGCACTAGTGGTTTAGTTGAGCGCAATCTTTTCTTAGTATTAAGTATCAGTTTTTCATTGTTCTATAAAGTCTGTTGGGCGTTTACCTTTAGCTCATTCCGGCAGGCCCTATATATGCACATTGTTCCGCCTTTCGCTATTTTCAAGATCTTCCAACCTACGTTTATAACTATATAGTTTCCAATAGCTCTGCATCTGCTAATTATTTTGACATTTGGTTTTGACTGAGGATATGTAGGCTTAAAAGAGAAGTATAGGGTTTTAAAAAAAAAAACCTAGGTGTAGGCAGCATCAATCTGATGCTGCTGAACTGGGAAGGAAAGGGAGCAGCTGTTTCAGTCTCCCATCGGCGCAGCTTAGAGGCTGAGCCAACTTCAAATCCAGCTGGACTGGCTGAGTGACATCAGCCAACAGCAGGCTTTAGCCCACTGTCAGCTAAAAAACGGGTCACAGGAGTGTAAAACGGACTACGCTTCTGTGATCCATAGAAGTATGGCCAAAAAAGTTTTGCCCATAATTGTAGTTCAAGCTGGCCAAGGACAGTACGAATTGTGGCTGGTTCATGATGAACTGGCCCAAATTCTCTCAGTGGTTGGCCCTGTTGGCTGCTTCAGTCCAACATTTCTTGATTAAATTCAGGCTGAATAAAAAAAAAAAATCTGTGTATGGACAGCTTTAGACATTTTATTTATCATATATTCAGTTGAATTACACAGGTTTATGAGACGTTTACTTTACCCCATCATCCCTAATCTAACCCTGAAATCTGGTGCTTAATTTCCCCCCAACAGTGAAAACTAGCCCCTAACCTAAGTTAAAAGTGGTGCTAAAGTTAAAAAGTTTTTTTTTCACCTTAATGCATTCCCTGCATTAAGGTAAAAACATTTTACCACTTGTTGTGCCCTTCTCCCCCAAACACTAGACACTAATCCTCTCTCGATCCAGTGCTGTGCCCACCTGCAGTTCTTCTGTCACCTCGTACTGGTCTGTCACCTCTTACTGGTCTCACAGGAGACTCTGAGAGCAGCAGGAGCCATTGGTTCCTGCTTCTGTCAGTCAAATCCTTTGAGGAGAGAGGGGGCAGTGCGAATCCTTAGTGTCTATGAAACCAAACAGCCCAGCTTAGGAGTGTGCCCGTATGTGTGCCCCCATAGCACATGGCTTGCTATGGGAGTACACACAGGACATCAGGGGCTAACAGCGCTTGTGAGGGACCAAAAAAGAGCAGGTAAGGGACCGCTTTGTGCAATGCCATTGCACAAAATAGATAAGTATACTCTCTTTTTATTTTGTATTAAAAAAAAGAACTTTACAATCACTTTAACATAAAACCCTTAACAGATAACATCATTTTAATCTTTGACCTAAAGTATAACTAAAGCCAAAACTTTTCTTTTAGTTTTGGATAGAGGGGAGAGGGATCAGCACAATTGTGCGTTTTTACTGCTGTCTGTACTCCCATTAGGGAGATTCACCCTATCTATTTGTTCTGTTTTCTATTATCATTTAACCACTTAACCCCCGGAAGATTTTACCCCCTTCCTGACCAGGGCCTATTTTGCGATTCGGCACTGAATGAATTTAACGGACAATTGCGCGGTCGTGCAACGGTGTACCCAAATGAAATTGATGTCCTTTTTTTCCCACAAACAGAGCTTTCTTTTGGTGGTATTTGATCACCAGTGCGATTTTTTGATCATGCGCTATAAACAAAAAAAGAGTGTCAATTTTGCAAAAATAACAATATTTTTCACATTATTTTTATATGAAATTCCCCCCAAAAAAAATGTTAAAATCAAATTTTTTTAACATTTTCAGCCAATTTGTTTTATGCTACATATGTTTGGTAGAAAAATCGCAAAAAGCGTATTTTGATTGGTTTGCGCAAAAGTTATCGCGTTTGCTAACAAAGGGAAAGATTTTTGTCATTTTCGCTGTTTTTTTTTTAACGCGTAATGGTGGCGATCTGCGATTTTTTTTGCGGTACTGCGACATTGCGGCGGACAGATCGGACCCTTGACTGACATTTTTGACACTTTTGGGGTTACCAGTGACATTTCTACAGTAAACAAATGGTAAGAAATATCAGCGCTCAACCCTATCAGATAGCAGCTGGACACTAAAAACAGGCACAGAAACAAAACCTGGGTAGCAAAAATATAAACAGTAGAACAGTGCAGCGCTCTAAAAATAATAAAACACAATGGAATAAATCGCAGCTAAAATCGCAGATAAAACACAAAAGCAAAGTCCATCTAAAAGAGCCAGATCAGAGGTCGGGTAAGAAGTAGTAGATGTAATAGTCCTTATAAGGTGCAAAGATTTCTAATGAATTCCCGAGGAGCCAGGTGCAGATAGCAGAAGACACACACACTCCCTCCACCTTCCAGAGTGGCCTCTCACCTTATTAAGGTTTTACACGGGCATTGTAAACATAGACACATCACCAACTCCAACCTCTTGACAATCCTTCCGGTTATCAATGAAGGAAAACCAATCTGTAGTAAGCATGAACCTACACAGCTTCGTACTGCACACTCCTGGATGTCTCTCCGATGACAGGGTATTGAAAGGAAAAAAAACGCCAGGATAGTGTAATACTGATTTTTAATATGATTAAAAAACTTCACAAAGTGGCCTCTTACTTGTTAAAGATGGATATCAGGCATATACCAATAGAAGGACCGGGACAGCGGGACTCGCTCGGTGTCACTCGGTCTCCTCCGTGCCAGCGGGTGACGTCAGACGCTCGACTCCTCCTCCCTCCGCACGCGTATCGCCTCCGTGGGTGGAGGCTTCGTCAGCGATGAAGAGGATAGGTCCAACGTCACCTTATTAATAAACCTCCCCTTAATCTGATTGGCCAGTCCTTCTACAACGTTCCCATGGATACCCTAATGCCGGAACTAGAGGGAAATCCCAGCTCAGACTTCAGACAATCCCGAGTATGGCTATAAACAAGATGAGAGGAAACTTAACCCCTTCTCCACCTTCGGGCAGCTTAATACGCTCCCCAAAGCCAATTATTAACAGGATCAGGATGGATAGCACTCAATTAATGTGCTTAATTAAGACTTTAAAAAGTAATAAATAATACAACAGCGTATGACGCCGTATACCCGTTGGCACGGAAGATACATAAAGAATATATACATCATAAATATACATGTTAAGAACGATAAAAACTTTACACATGATAATACAACTACTAAGAACACTGCACATGTAGCTATATAAATAAAAATAGAAATGGACATAAACGAATAATTTATCGATCAGAAATAAAACAATTCAAATCAAAATCCGTGTTCAGACCCCGGGGTACGGCAACCTTCATTTCGTAAATCCAAAAGGATTCCCTTTTACTTAATTGGCGAATGTAGTTGCCGCCCCTCCAGTGCTTTTTAACTTTTTCAATGCCCCAGAAATTCATATCCTTGGGGTCTTTGTTATGGAAGTTTTTGAAATGCTGGTACAGAAAATGGGGGGATTTTCCCTTTCTAATGCACCTAACATGTTCAGCAAGTCTTACTTGGAGGGCTCTTGAGGTCCTACCGACGTACTGTAGTCCACAACTACATTCGATCACATACACAACCCCAGTAGTCGCACAGGTAATAAGGTCATTGATCTTATACTCTTTACCTGTCGCCTGAGCCACGAAATCCTTCCTGCGTTTCACATTCTTTTTCGCAGAACGGCACACTATGCATTTGCCACATGCATAAAAACCTTTCAGGAAAGCAAACAATTTATTATGTGCCTCCACTGGGGGATCTACTACTCCTGGGGCTAAAATATTCCTCAAGGTAGGTGCCCGTTTATAAACTTCCATAACAAAGACCCCAAGGATATGAATTTCTGGGGCATTGAAAAAGTTAAAAAGCACTGGAGGGGCGGCAACTACATTCGCCAATTAAGTAAAAGGGAATCCTTTTGGATTTACGAAATGAAGGTTGCCGTACCCCGGGGTCTGAACACGGATTTTGATTTGAATTGTTTTATTTCTGATCGATAAATTATTCGTTTATGTCCATTTCTATTTTTATTTATATAGCTACATGTGCAGTGTTCTTAGTAGTTGTATTATCATGTGTAAAGTTTTTATCGTTCTTAACATGTATATTTATGATGTATATATTCTTTATGTATCTTCCGTGCCAACGGGTATACGGCGTCATACGCTGTTGTATTATTTATTACTTTTTAAAGTCTTAATTAA
Organism: Pelophylax lessonae; assembly: GCF_965119305.1. Classification (NCBI taxonomy): domain Eukaryota; kingdom Metazoa; phylum Chordata; class Amphibia; order Anura; family Ranidae; genus Pelophylax; species Pelophylax lessonae. Next base: position 713,909,503 of record NC_138768.1, read on the forward strand.
GCACATTAATTGAGTGCTATCCATCCTGATCCTGTTAATAATTGGCTTTGGGGAGCGTATTAAGCTGCCCGAAGGTGGAGAAGGGGTTAAGTTTCCTCTCATCTTGTTTATAGCCATACTCGGGATTGTCTGAAGTCTGAGCTGGGATTTCCCTCTAGTTCCGGCATTAGGGTATCCATGGGAACGTTGTAGAAGGACTGGCCAATCAGATTAAGGGGAGGTTTATTAATAAGGTGACGTTGGACCTATCCTCTTCATCGCTGACGAAGCCTCCACCCACGGAGGCGATACGCGTGCGGAGGGAGGAGGAGTCGAGCGTCTGACGTCACCCGCTGGCACGGAGGAGACCGAGTGACACCGAGCGAGTCCCGCTGTCCCGGTCCTTCTATTGGTATATGCCTGATATCCATCTTTAACAAGTAAGAGGCCACTTTGTGAAGTTTTTTAATCATATTAAAAATCAGTATTACACTATCCTGGCGTTTTTTTTCCTTTCAATACCCTGTCATCGGAGAGACATCCAGGAGTGTGCAGTACGAAGCTGTGTAGGTTCATGCTTACTACAGATTGGTTTTCCTTCATTGATAACCGTAAGGATTGTCAAGAGGTTGGAGTTGGTGATGTGTCTATGTTTACAATGCCCGTGTAAAACCTTAATAAGGTGAGAGGCCACTCTGGAAGGTGGAGGGAGTGTGTGTGTCTTCTGCTATCTGCACCTGGCTCCTCGGGAATTCATTAGAAATCTTTGCACCTTATAAGGACTATTACATCTACTACTTCTTACCCGACCTCTGATCTGGCTCTTTTAGATGGACTTTGCTTTTGTGTTTTATCTGCGATTTTAGCTGCGATTTATTCCATTGTGTTTTATTATTTTTAGAGCGCTGCACTGTTCTACATTTCTACAGTAATCAGTGCTATACATATGCACTGTTACTGTAAAATTACACTGGCAGTGAAGGGGTTAACTTTTTTTGAGAGGGAGGGGTTATGTGTGTCCCTAGGGGCGTGATTCTAACTGTGATTGGCTGTGGCTTGAGGTGTAGGAACAGTGATCAACGGTCCTACATAGTAGAACCGTATGATCACTATTTCTACACAGGGGAGAATGACAGGCGGCTTGTTAACATGAGCCGCCTGCCTTTCTCCCTCTGCACCGACGATCGCCGAGTGACCGGCGGACATCGGGTCTGCCGGTCACACGCGCGGGGGGGTCCGGGGCGCGCGCTCGCTCCCTAGACCTTCACAGGCTAGCGACGTAGTACTACGTCGCTCTGCCTGTGAGGGGCTGACTGCCGACGTAAATAGTCGTGCAGCAGTCAGCAAGTGGTTAAAATAAAAGTAAAGAAAGAAGAAAAGAAAACCCAAAATTTTGGGTTGTCCCCAGAAAAGTAATAGAAGGGAAATCTTCTAATGGGGATGCTAGTTCTGGTGACTTGGGGGTCCCCAAGGAATTCCCCTAATTTGCAGGGATTTTCTCTCACTTCCTTTTTCGCTATGGGACAGGAAGTGAATGAAATCTCTGCAATGGCACGCAGATGGCGAAAAAAAAAATGTAACAGGGGTATAACCCTCCCTTAGCCTATAAAAAATGGAAAAAAAAAAGACAAAATTTTTCCGGATAGTTCTACTTTAATCCTGAAGGTGAACCTGTGAAAATAGAAATTTGGAAACTGCCAGTGTTGAGTTGTTTTTGGGCTGTCATCAAGGGAAGCCTGGAAAGTCTTAACTCCTGTCCAGTATGCTTGTTCCAGGTCAGTGACTCGCTATGTAGTAAAGCCAGATGAGAATGACAGCCCTGAAGCCTGCACCTTTCACAAATAAGTCTTTAATGGCTGATTTCACATTTCTGTTCTCACAGGTTCATTTAGGGTAGCACTGACATAACCCTGATGTGCTATAGAACTGGATACTTATAAGCACAGAAAGCGTCCCGCACCAAATTCTTACAGTCTTGCACAAAGATCTTACAGAGCTGATATATTGGTGCTGAAATGAAATGATTCTCTTGGCAGAGATGTAGCGGCTATCTAACACAGAAAAGAACTTGAAAAATGACTTTCTCTTAAGAATTTCTTGAATGGACATTTATATTGTATTGCAACACTTACGTTTTCTATTGAGGTACCTGTCTTATCTTTCTTCTTGCTGTATTCGTTTATAATTTTTATAGTTTTAGATTTACTCTATAGATTTAGTAAATGTTCACAGATGGAATAGCATGATACTGTACATGCCATAAAGGAAAAGCAGAGGACATATTTTGAGTCACTATTATAGTACTTAAATTAACCCCTTCGCGCCTAAGGGTAAAACAAATCTTAATGCCTAAGCACAATTTTGAAACTTTGACATTTGTTAGTATAACTGTAAATATCATTACAATTAGTTTGTGCATCCAGGTGGATTATACCCAAAGGAAATTCTCCTGCTCCTGTCGATCGCAGCGATACCACATATATGTATGTTAGTTGTTGTTTCTACTCGAAGTACAGCCCAAAAACAATAGTGCACATTTTGCTTTTTTGATCCTACCTAAAATACACTGACACTGATTTAAAAAAAAAATAAAAATCATGTCCCAAAAAAATATTGACCCTGACCTTTGACCCTGATCAAAACACTAACCCTGGCAAACCTTGATCTATGTATTTTTTGTATTTTATTATTATTTTATTTACATTATTATTTTATTTACACATACTTTTTGTTTTTTTCTCTGCAAGGAGAGAGATACAATGTTTTTCTCTCCTTTATTCACAGAGAAAGAAAACACAGTGGTGGGCTTCAGAGTGACTGATGAATCGGGAGTCCCAGGTCCCAATTGTTAAGATGGGGCTCCCACTGAGACCCCGGTCTCTGTGGCGGGAGCTCACCGTGCGGCACGTTCCCAGCACAAAGGGAGATATGCAAATATCCGGCCCCATGGAAAAATAGACCAGTCCAGTGGGGCCACATATTTGTGTACGCTGGCATGAAGGAGTTAAAGTTTTTTGTGATGCGACTTTCATGTGTTTGGTATTCCATATTATTGGTATTCAATAAATAGATTTGTAGATTTACCACTAGCGGGAGCAATTACTCCATTTGTAATCACTCATTCTCCCTTCTTAAAAGTTGACACATCAGCCATACAGGAAGAGCATGGTATTGTACATGGTAAGGTACTGTGCAGCTTCTGTATTGTGGGAAGAAACCGTAAAGCACAACCATTGTGTAGCATTGCGAAGCAGAAACTGCATGAGTAACAATCAACTATGACGGCTCCCATATACACCAATTAGCCAAACCATTATGACCACTGAATACTATTGATTATCTTGTTACAATGGCATCTGTAAGTGGGAGGGATATATTAGGCAACAAGTGAAAATGTTGTCCCTGAAGTTGATGTGTTGCAAACAGAAAAAATGGGCAAGAGTAAACAATTAAGTAACTTTGACAAGTGACAAATTGTAATGGCTAGATGACTGGCTCAAAGCAACTCCAAAACTGCAGCTGTTGTGGGATTTTACTGGTCCACAATAGTCAGTACTTACAAAAATTCTTCCAAGAAAGGATAAACGGCGAACTGGTGACAGGGTCATATGTGGCCAAGACTCTCTGATGCATGCAGGGAGTGAAGACAGGCCTGTGTAGCCTCATCCAATAGAAAAGCTACTGTAGTTCAGATTGCTGAAAAAGTTCATGGTGGTTCCGATAGAAAGGCATCAGACCACACAAAGCATTGCAGTTCGTTGAGTATGGGGCTGTGTAGTCACGGACTAGTCAAGGTGCCCATGTAGACCCATGTCCAAAGCCAAAATCACCTACAATGGGTATGTGAGCATTACACCTAGACCACGGAACAATGGAAGAAGGTGACCTGGTCTGATAAATCGTTTTTTTTTTTTTTTCTTTTACATCATGTGGATGGACAGGTGTGTGTATGTGGCTTACCAGGGGAAGAAATGGCATGAACTATGGGAAAAATATACACCAGCAGAGGCAGTGTGATTCTTATTTATTATAGTCCATGCCTCAATGGGTCAGGGCTGTTTTGGCAGCAAAAGGGGGACCTACTCAATTATAGGTGGGTGATCATATTATTATAGCTAATTAGTGTACATACCTAACTGTAAATTGTACATGCAGACATTTTTTTATAAAAAATATACAAATCACTGTGCAGCTTCTTTAATGATATGTATTTTTTCCCCAAAAGATACATTTTACTATTGTAGCACCCTCCCAGGTAGGTGCTAGATAAATACTTATGTGGCCCTGTCTGCTTATCAGGGGGGCCTGAATTGTTAGCTAGCTGTCACATGTTTCCAGGTGTGTCTGTTAAATCTGGGGAGTCTCCCCACTGTTTCCAGTGAGGGATCTTGTTGGACGGTGGAGGAAACCTAGCCAATAGCACACCAGGGTTTATGACCGTCCCAGTGGGCGGGGTTTGCCGCATGGCACCCTTGGATTGGGCATAAATCCTGAGGGACCATGTGACAGAGCATCTTTTGGCGGGAGCATCAGTCCCAGGAGGAGGTGAAGGCTGTCTCTCCTCCTGTCAGAGAGTGACGGTGGTCCAGGCAGTCGGCCTAAAGGGGCCAAATGGTTGAGCTGTGCTGCAGAGAGGGATCCAGAGTGTTGCTGACCGGGTGGAGCTACTGGGCAGAAGTCTTCAGGAAAAACAGTATCGTGAGTACTTAAGATCTGCCCAGGGGTCTGCCTAGGAAAGAGGACCACTCCAGAAGATCCAGGAGCCAGCTAACCAGTAGTTGTGGCAGTGAAAGGGGGTGCCAAGTCTTAAAGCCCTGAAGATAGGGAAGTGAAAGGGGGCACCAATGTGGGCCCTGAAGCGTTCAGCAGTACGTCAAAGTGTAAAGTCAGCTACCTCAGGAAGGAGTACCTCAGGGAGCTAAAAAGGACTTCATTAGTCAAAGGCAAAGTCATAGTGTCAAGTCAGCGTTAACAGGCATTTAGTCAGCGTTAACCAGCGTCAAGCAGCATCAACAGCATTTTCTAGAGTCCCTGCCTAATTGTGTATAGTTTAATTGTTGAAGTATCCCACTCATCCCTTCTCCCATCCAAGTTCCTAAATAAACCTAAAAACCCAAAGATACGGGACTGGTTCTTGTCTCAGTGCTCACACTTGGAGAAACATGTTTAAAGGTACTTTTGTTGCACCCGGTGACCCAGGAGGACCCACAGACAGCACCTATACTGGGAATTGTGCTGCACTATTGATAAATACCAAGAGCAACAAAGCAGTTAGATGTCTGTAGTCATTGTCGCAATATTAATACACTTAACTAACATTTATTTTGGTGAAGCAATAGAAGTGGACCATTATACTGTATATACCATTGTGAGCACAAAATCTGCGATCCACTCTTTATTTGTCTGACTATTATTCACACGGTTTAGGAGATATTTGCCCTGCATGCAGCCGCTGACGCTAGCATCGCATGCGCTCTGAAGGTCCGACGGACCTTCAGAGTTCCTTGCCAGGCACTTGCCGGAAAGTGTTTCCCGCGCGCATGCGCGGGAGTGACGTCATCGCGGCTCCGGCCACTCACATCGCCGGAGCCACCGAACCTGGAAGAGACGCAGAGGGAGCATGTCAACTCCCACAGCCATGTCCGGGGATCCGTGTCGGGGCTTCGTTTTAAGGTAAGTATTTCATAATGAGCTAGTATGCGATGCATACTAGCTCATTATGCCTTTGTCTTGCAGGTTTTTTTTTTTTTTTTTTTTAGGCAGTATACAACCGCTTTAAATACAAGTAGGGTTTTTTAAAAAAAGTGAAGAGTTTTTGGAAAAATGCAGTGACTCCGAACATCCAAAGGGTCTGGTAAGGATTGGAAAGGGGACCCCATGCCGCTTTTTTCTTTTCAATACATTTTGCATTTCTAACATTGTCTCTGAGCACAAGTCGCATGTCACAAGTCGTATCAGTTAAGATGCAGATCTGACTTGGATGCGCCTTCCATTCTAGTCTATGGGCTGAAGTCAGATCAAAGTAGTGCAGGAACCTTTTCAAAAGTGGGGCCGACAAAAGTTGGACCAGTTAGGATGGCTCTCATAGGGAATCATTGATTGTTTTACATGCTCTCAAAGTCGGAGCGATGGTCGCACCAGTGTGAACTGGGTCTAATAGTTATAAACCTTAATTAAACCAGATACTCATAATTGGCTTTTATAAAATGAATCAGAAACAATACAAATATAGAGTCTGGATTACTGTGTAAGAAAAAACAATCTTTTAGATACCAAACACCCTTATATTAGCTAGTACAGGGCCCAAGGACTTCTGAAGAGTAAGTGGGTTAACGCCTCCACTGAACCCAGCACCGCGGCCTCCACCACCACCGCATCGGGAGCGAGCCACCAAACAGCCTGTAACCAGTTGGGAAGCTAGGAAATACTTCTGGGAATTCCAAATCTCCCCATGAGAGAGGACGCATGAGGGTAGAGAATTTATATCGGGGGGAAGAAGGGTCCCATAAAAAGGAAGAAAACATTTTATTCAGAGTGGAGAAAAACGATTTAGGGATCCATTGTGGCGAATTACGAACTAGGTAGGTGAATTTCGGCAAAACTTTCATTTTGATCAGATTAATGCGGCCTAAAAGGCAAAGGGGAAGTTTCTCCCATGCCTGCAGTTTAGCCCTGACCATCGAGACCACCAGAATCCAGGTCAAGCGATACAAAGCCTGAAGCCCTACTAGAGATGCGCACTCCAAGATACACAAAACTGTCCACCCACTGCAACAGAACATCTGGCGGTGCCATTCGTCTAGCCTCCTGGTCAATCGCCAACAGCTGTGACTTAGACCAGTTGACCTTCAGACCAGTCACCCGCGAGAATGCCTCCAGGATTTGCAGAGCACCATCAAGAGAGGAGTCAGCAATGTTCAGAAATAACAGGTGGTCGTCCGCATACAGGGCCATCCTCTCAAGCCAAGCCACTCATAGGCCTTTGATGAGCGGGGAGATGTGCAATGCCTCCGCCACCGGCTCCATGGCAATTGCGAAGAGGGCCTGAGAGAGCGGACAGCCCTGCCTCGTGGCCCGCGACAACCCAAATGAGGAGGACAGTCTCCCACCGTGGCAAATGGCGGCCGTTGGCAACCTGTATATCGTTTGCAACCACCTGATGAACAACAGAGGGAAGCCCATTCTCCGGAGAATCTCCCACAGGAAGGGCCACTCAACCGAGTCGAACGCCTTCTCAATGTCGAGAGAGGTGACGACTCCCATACCGGTATTACTATGTTGTGCCTGTAGATTGGTGTACAGACTGCGGAGATTAATGTCGGTGGACCTGCATGCCATGAAGCCCCATTTGATCCTGGTCTATGATAGAGGGAAGCAGGGGCTGCAGCCTAGAGGCCAGGAGTTTGGTCAGAATTTTCAGGTCATTGTTAAGCAGCGCTATGGGCCGATATGAAGCACAAAGTTTAGTGTCTCTGGGGGCTTTATGAATGAGGATAATATGGGCTTCTGCCACCGAGGAGGGGAGAGCCCCGTCCTCGAGGCATTGGGTGTACAGGGAGGCCAGTAAGGCTGACATGGGTTTTGTAAAATTCTATGGGCAGCCCGTCCGGACCAGGGGCCTTACCTCCCGGTATAGAGTGAATGACAGCTGAAACCTCCTCTGCAGTAATCAGGTGAACCAAGCCATCTCTCTCCTGGTCAGAGAGCCAACCCAGGGCTATCGGGTCCAGGAGAGCACTCAGGTCCTCAGAGCACAGAGTAGGGGGAACAGTGGTGGCATACAAGTGGCTACAGTACTCACAAAATGTCTCCAGTATGGCCTCTGGAGATGTAATGGGCTCCCCCGTGGGAGAGGTAAGCTCCGGTACCAACGTCAGGGGCGTGTCATGTTGGGACATAATCGTCAAGAGCCTGCCATTCCTATCTCCCAGCTCAAAGAAATTCTGCCTCGACTGATACAACGAGAGCCTGGTGACCACAGAAAGGTGCAAATGTAACTCCCTCTTGGATGCCTGCATCCCCTCAAAGTTGGCGACAGAGGGGACCAATGCATAACATGTAGAGGCCCCCTCCACAGCCCCCTCCAATGCAGTCACAGTGGCAGATTGTTGCAGCTTGACCGCCTTGATGGCTGACATATATTGCCCCCTATAGGCCTTGAATGCATCACAGACCACGGGGGGTGAGAGGATAATTCAGCATTAAAACCCCAGTATGCCCGCAGACCCAGAGGAATCTGAGCTGAGACATCAGACTGCTCCACCCACTGGGCACCCAGCCGCCACAGGGAGCCGTTGCTGACACAGACGAAGTGCAGGGTGAGCAACAAAGGGCTGCGGTCAGACAAACCACTAGGCAAATACCCCATTGTCTCCACATCAGATGGCATAGCCGGGTTTGCAAAAGCATAGACTATTCTAGAGTCTAAAGTCTTGTAGGAAGCGGAAAAGCACGAAAAAACCTTCTGCTCGGGGTACTTCCATCGCTAGACCTCCGTCACTCCAGCTGTAAGCGACCAATCAAGGAGCTCCCCCGAAAAGGATTTGGGGGGTGTAGGTCTGTCCAGATCAGGTGAGAGGATGGCATTGAAGTCCCCCAGCAGGAGTAGCTTAGCAGGGTAATAGGGAGTAACCTTCTCCAGGATGGTGTACAAAACCTCCGATTTAAAAGGCAGGGGGACATGAATACCCACCACAATGTATTTCCTTTGCCACAGTAAAAACACCAAGATGACATACCTACCTATGGGGTCCGTGTGGACTGCATCCACCACACAAGGAAGCATCTTATTAATTAAAACCGACACACCTCTGGCATAACTAGAGTAGAAGGCATGAAAGAGCCTTTGAACCCAGGGCCTTTTCAAAGAGTGCAGCTTGCTGCCCACCAGGTGCATCTCCTCCAGGATCAAGATAGAGGGGTTATGAGATTTGATGTATTGGAAAAGAATCGCCCTCTTGAATTTGGAGTTAAGGCAGCGGACATTCCAGGAAACAACCGAGAATGTATGCGGGTTACGTGACGCCATAATGGTAACACAGTGATAGGGCAAAAGGGGAAGCAATGAGACAGGACAGGGGCATTCAGTGAGCAGAAAGAAGGAAAGAGCCCAGGCATCGAGCAGTGAACCACATAAGACTACATAAAAAAAAGAAAAAAAACAAACAGTCAAACGGTGACCGAAGAAAACAACCCAAGCACATTGTGCTTACCCTGCCGGTTCCCAGCAACCCCTGGTATCAGCTATTAGGAGTGTCCAGCAGCCAGTCTCTGGTAACCCTGCGGGCTCGACCCTGTAATACAAGGGCAAGTAGGGGGCAGCGGAACTGAGGGGGAAGAAAGGGGGAACAACAAAACCTCAAGGGGGGGCGCTGCAGAGTCCAATGCAGGGATATCCGGGAACCAGAGGGGCAAAAACAGAAAAAGAAACAAAAAAAGTCTATGAGGTAAAAATGGGGGTCCGGGAGGGGGGGAAATGATGGTCCAGGAGTTGAAGAAGGAGTCAAAAGTGTGGAGCATGGCTCGGCTCCATAGTGGTGGGATTCCTGAGGGGTGAGCTGGAAGAAGGTTTGGCAGTGGAGTGGAAAAAAAGCAGGTGAGGGAGGCATGAGTTCTCAAAGAAGGGGAAGACGCAGGGGCTCAAGGCGGGGAGTCATATAAGAAAGGGAGGCATGGCAGGAGGAAATATACTTGCTGCAATCCTTTAGGTGAGCGTGCGGTGGTGGAGAAGGCCAGCAGGTGGGGACTCAGCGGACATCAAGCCAGGAGGCCCCAGATTCGGGGGTGTCAAAAAATCTGGTACGGTCCCCATCGATCACCTGGAGACTGCTAGGGTAGAGGAGGGTAAACTTGATGCCTTGATCCCGGAGCCATTTGCAGATATCAGTAAACTGGCGTCACTTCTGCTGCACCTCCGGGGAATAGTCTGGAAACAACATAATCCTGGCATTCTCGAAGCGGAGGTCCTGCTTGGTGCGCGCTGCAGCCAAGATGCGGTCCTGGTCCCTATAATTAAGCAGGCGAAGTAGGAAAGGTCTTTGGGGAGCCCCCGGGATTGAGGGAGCCGGAGGGACCCTATGGGCTCTCTCCACCACAAAGATGGGAGGCATAGCAGGCAGTTCCAAAAGCATGGTGAGGAAGGTTTCTGCAATTTTCGGTGTCGATGGCCTTGTCTTGGAGCGCCTTGACCTGCACCTGCAAAGCGTGAAGGTCCCTGGAGTCCGCTCTGGTGGTGTCTTCCAGGTGGGAGATGCGGTCCTCCGCCTCTGACATGCAGGAGCGGAATTTGTCCGAAGTCATGCCGGATGAGGCCAATATCTGTGGCCAAGTAGTCTATCTTGACCGTGAGGGTGTCTCTGCAGGCCTTAATCGCCGCCAGGATGTCCGATGGCTATGGTCCTGACGGTCCGCTTGGGTCTGCATCCATCTGAGTACTGGAAGACATAGCGAGAGGACAGGGCCTCGTGTCCAAGATGGCCACCGGAGAGACCCAGGGGATGGGGAGAGGTGCCCGAAGATTTGGAGGAGCCCAGCTTCCCAGGACACAGCGGAGGGACCTGCTGCGTACCGCAGATCTTCTTGGAACCCAGGGTGGTGAAATAAGTGGTGCAGAGAGGGTAGGAGGTAGCCCAGATACCAGAAGGATAAAAGCAGGATCGGAGCTCAAGCACAGCACGTCTTCTCAGCTTCACATCCCGGCCATGCCCCTTGTAATAAATATATTTAGTGTCAAAATTGATATCTTTAAATGCAGATCATACGATCTATATAAGTGCTAATGTGCAATAAATAAATAAATAATTTATGCTGGTTAGTGTGCAGCCAATATAAAGTTCATGAAAATAAATACATACCTATACATACTATTTTCATAAAGCCAAATATAAATTTAAATAAATTAGTGTTAACACTACTGTTACACAAAGTACAAAAAGTGCCAGTGTAAGATATTTTAACAACAAGGGACCCCTTGTGCTGGGGTGCCTTTAACCACACAGTGACCACACAGTGGACAATATTAAGCTTTAGCATGATATTCCAGTTAGAGTCCTTAGACAAATTGCACTGTTCCTTTAAAATGCAATATATTCAGTGTTGAGACTGATCTCAAGACCAATTCCTTATTATATTTCCAAGTCCAGGAACGCACCCCCGATGTGCGGTGTACAGTGCTTTCACTCGTGCTGCCCCTTATGGGGTTACACTCATCAGATTCAAAGCCCCTGGCAGGGGTAACCAGCTTAGATGTAGATATCAATCCCACGAGCAGCTCCTCTCCCCACGCTGTCTCTCAAGGAGGGTAGTCCCTCATATATATAAAATGTAAATCTCCATAATGCAGTATCTTAAGATTGGTAATATTTATTAAATAAAACACTTACATGAAGGTATACAGCTATCAGCATTAATCTAATACAAGCAGGATGTCCGGGAATGTGTCTGTGTTCCATGGACTTGGTCCATGGACCGGAAGAGACGCAATGCCGCTTGACTCCGCCCTACGCGTTTTGTCACACTGACGCCATCTGGAGCAGCGTCATGTCGCTATTCCTTCCGGTTTTTATTGTATGAGGTAATCAAGCAACCTGCCCATGTGACCCCTGTGGCGATATGGGATTCTCCAATTAGATTGCCCATATACATCCCATTGCTATTAATTGTGACGAGTACCGATCCAAATATATAAGCTGTATGTTTAAAATCAAATGTGGACAAAGAGATAGTCTGGGATTGATGCCCAGGTTGCTTGTATTACAAACGAAAATGTCTATATTTAAATCTTGATCATATATTCAAAAAAGGCATGTCCCTAAAGAAATATATATACACATTTGGGATCCTACTGTGAGTCCTAGGACCCATAATAATTTAAAAACTCCTATTTAATATCCTATTTAATATGTAAAATAAATATTATATAAATTATTGTAGTTATATAAAATATTTATTACTAACAATTTGTTAAAACCCCTAGTGGTGGAAATATGCATTGTGATTAATTTTCGGAGGGAATGGTCTATTATGTGATAAAAAGTCAAAATATATATAAACATCATAGGTATTCAAAAACAGTTAAATAAAATAAGGTCATGGGTAAAAATTATAAAAACTCTCTGGGCCTTATTTAGAGTATTCTGATCTCCTAGAAATATTTTAGAGACTATATACATGTATACCGGCTTGTTCCTAGAGGGACTAAATTAGGGGTGTACTAGTTCAATTGGAGATAAAACAGTTGAGGTCTGTATCAATGTTGAGACCTCCTGGTTGGAGAGAATTGAGTCTGAAAATCCATTTTGTTTCATTTTGTGAGATTTTTTTCCTCTTATTGTAACCCCTCCAATGTCCCTTGATAGAATCTATTCCATAGAAGACCATACCAGATAATATGCTCCCTAATTCTTACAAATAGGGGTCTGGTGGTACGTCCTACATATTGTAATTCGCAAGGGCATTCAATTACATAGGTGATGTAGGAGCTTGCACATGTAATCAGCTTGTTTATTCTGTACTCTCTGCCCGATATTGTAGCAACAAAAGTTTCTCTCTTTCTAGCTTGTTTTTTCCTGGTTTTGCAAGGTAGACATTTTTGGCATCTAAAAAAACCTTGTAAACCAGGGAACCTATTTACAGGTCTAGGTGGGTCCAGTACGTTGTGTACCAATTTTGTACGCAATGGAGGGGCTTTCTTATAAATGAATGAAGGATTATTTGGCAGTGCTTTCCTCAAGATTTTATCCGATTTTAGAATGGGCCTGTGTTTTTTCAGATTTTAGAATGGGCCTGTGTTCTCTAAATGTTTGTACTGCCTATTAAAGCCTGTAAGAAAGGCCCATTCCATTTTATTCTCTTTTTTCCTAATTTTACCTCTCAAAAGTGTCTTCCTGTTCATATTGCAAACCTTGATTTTTAAAGGTTCTAGATCCCTTTTTTATATCCTTTCTCGATAAACCTCTGAATCAGGGTGTCTGCTTCTTCCTCATAGTCCTTTAAATTACAACAGTTCCTACGGACCCTCATAAGTTGTCCTTTGGGTATATTCCCAATCGATTTAGAGTGATTTCAACTTTTTGTGGGTATGTAACCATTTCTATCCGCTTGTTTAAAAAATGTGTTTGTACTCACTTTACCATTTTCTTTATAAATCAGTAAATCCAAGTAATTGATGCTCACCCTATTCCAATCTCCAGTGAAGGATATTCCATATTCATTCTGGTTAATCTCTTCCAAAAATGATTTAATGCGTTTTCAGTCCCACTCCATATCATCACTATGTCATCTATGTATCGTTTGTATAATTTTAGGTGCGGTCTTCTTATACTGTAAATTTGTTCATCTTCCCACTTTACTCATGAAAAGGTTTGCTACGCTGGGAGCATATCTTGCTCTAATAGTCATTCCTTCATTTGCACATAATGGTCGCTTTTGGTACCAGAAGAAATTACTATTCATTGCCATTTCCAAGCCTTCAATTATATAGGTGATCTGCTCCTGTTTAAGGTTTCCATATTTATGTAGGGCCCATTCCACTCCCTTCAGGCCATCCTTTTGAACTATATTTGTGTATAACAAATTAACGTCTATAGTGACCAGTATATCTTCTTCCTCAATACTTACGTCTTGTAATTCTGTAATAGGTTGTCTACTGTCCTTCAAATCAGAGTTCCCTATTTATTTATTTTTTATATATATGAGGAACTACCCTCCTTGGGAGACAGTGCGGGGAGAGGAGCCACTCGTGGGATTGATATCTACACCTAACCTGGTTACCCCTGCCAGGAGCTTTTAATCTGGTGAGTGTAACCCATAAGAGGCAGCACGAGTGAGAGCACTGAACACCGCACATCTTTTTTGTATTTTAAGGATCTTCACAAGATCCTTTGAGCAAAGTATCTTTGTAAAGAAATCCTCTTCTTCTGTACTCTTTCTCCTGGCCCGTTGGCCCAAGTTTCTTCGCAAAGTGTCCTTAAACTTGTTCCAATGAGTGATCCTGGCCCGATGGCCCAAAGGATCTTGATATAACATTTGGTAAAGCTGGCTTCCTATAGTAACTGAAGTATGACACTAAATGACTACTTAAGTCCTCTGAACAGAAAGTCTGTTGTGTGTTAGATGGCCGGCCCTCTTTTGATGGTACTACTCAATGGTAGTAGTTCTGCTTATTTCAATATCTCTTTTGCGGGGATAGAAGGGAAAGAGGGATATGGGAATAGGGCTTTGGCCCTAGCAACAACTTGAACTTGTACTTGAACTTGTACTTGAACTTCAAGCTCACCAGCCCCTTTGCTTTCAACAACTTCCAGGCTAGCCAGCCTTATAACGATAGGGGTGGGATCCTACATCCTCAGCAATAATGATCAGGATAAGGGATCCAGACAGTCTTCCCCTCAGAATCTTGGACACGAACAGACCAAGCCTGACCTGTTCCATTAGGAAGGAGGACCTCCTCACGGTCTATGTAGATGGCCTGCCCTAGGTTCCAGTTTGTCTTTGAAGAGCAGAAGGTGTCCCATAGCTCAGGTCTTTCTTTGTTCTGATACTGCTTGGGGATGTGAAGGAACTCCCAAATCACAACCAACATGTGAGATAGCCCCTGCACTCTGGCTCACTCTGGCATCCGCCATCTTGCTCCTCTACATACTAGTCTCCTTCTCAGTTACAACCGAAGGTGGAAGTGATGTCTCAGCTCTCTTCCTCCTTTTGGATTGGCAGTCTGTAGGCGCCAAACCTCGCCCAAAACTCCAGACTAGCTGACTCTCTGGCAGTGGCTCCTCCTCTTAGGCAGATCTCTTCAGCGCACGGTTTCCCATGAGCGCTTTCCAGCGCGGTGCAGTAACCTCTTTGCTGCTGCCATAACTCTGCCTAGCCAGCATGAATGTCACTGCGTGGCAGATTGTGTTCCCCGACACACACACACCTGCCCTTTCCGTCTGTACCTGGGCCTCAGCTGCACTTCTTTCTTCCCAAGCCAGCTGACCACACTGTTTAGGAAAATGGTCCCGCTGTCATGAATTGCACGGTCAACACTTTTCTTCACAGTATATGTACAGACACGACCCCCGATCCCTGTGTCCCGGGTCACCACTCTCCTCATCCACACTTGCACCGATTACTGTAAAGCAGACACAGTCCTTTTGTGCAATACAGTGCTTTTCTTCTCCATCAACTCTCCTGCATTTTACTTGAGAACAGATACTGTTTCCTAGGTAAATGTCCATTCGTTGCACATGGCAACCACCGTTACAAATTTGACTCATCAGCACACTTTCCCTGATCACTGTAGAGCAGACATTAGCCTCTTCACTGACACCCCAGTATATTACTTGGAAAAGCAGGGCGTTAGTAACTGTTGCTATAACCCAGGGGCGTATCCCAGACGAGCCCCCAAATGTAGCACTGCCCCCTTGAGGACTGCTGGATTCCACACCTTTGGGTCTCCCTGGGTTACCATTAGCAATTTCAGCATGCACAAACTATCACTTTACTTCTTGGCTCAGTCAATGATCAGCCCAGGGGTTTGTAGTTGTTTTTGGTGTTTTATTTTAAATAGGGATGGGAGCAGAGAATAGTGGGATACTCCAAATAAACTATGCACAAAGTTGGGAGGACATCTACCTGTAGATACAGCCAGGCTGTTGATCCACCTTGCCACTTAGGTGGATTTGCCACATCCAGTGCTCATCTGTGCCACATCCATGCCACATCATTGCTCATCCATGCCACATCATTGCTCATCCATGCCACATCATTGCTCATCAGTGCCACTACAGTGTCTATCTGTGCCCTACAGTGCCTCACAAAATTGTAATGGGAAGTCAGGAATGATCGTGCTCCCTGAATGTTGGGCATCTCTATGTGGATAGGCTTTGTAAAAGTCTCACACATGTGGTATCACCATACTCAGGAGGAATAACAGAATGTATTTTGGGGTGTCATTTTTGCTATGTACATGCTATGTGTTAGATATATCTTATAAATGGACAACTTTGTGTAAAAAAAAATGTGTTTTTATTTTCTTTCCACATTTTCCAAAAACTTGTGGAAAAAAATGACATGTTTAAAAGATGCATCATGCCTCCTAGATTATGTGTTGGGGTATTTGCTTTCCAAAAGGGGGTCATTTTGTTTGTGTTTCCATTGTCCTGGTGCTCCAGGGCCTTCAAAAGTGTGATAGGTTGTCAGGAATGTGTGTAATTTTTGCGCCTAGAACACCTGGAGATGCTACTTGGATGTTGAGCCTCTGTATGTGGCCAGGCTGTGGAAAAGTCCCACACATGTGGTATCATCATACTCAGGAGGAGTATTTTGGGGTGTAGTTGCAATTATTGCTATACAGTGTATGAGAAATAACTTGGTAATATGACCATTTTGTGAAAAAAGAAAAAAAAATCTTAATTTTGCAAAGAATTGTGGGAAAAAATGACAACTTCAGAAAATTCACTATGTCTCTTACTAAATACCTTGGAATGTCTGATTTCCAAAAAAAAGGGTCATTTGGGGGGTATTTGTACTTTCCTGTCTTGTTAGGGTCTTAAGAAATGAGATAGGCCATCTGTACATCCGGTGTGATCAATTTTCAATGATTGGCACCATAGCTTGTAGACTCTATAACCTTCACAAAGACCAAATAATATATACTTATTTGGGTTATTTTTAACAAAGATATGTAGCAGTATAACTTTTGGCCAAAATTTATGTAGAAAAATTACTAAATTTGCAAAATTTTAAAACCCAAAACGAAGAAAAATGCATTTTTTTTTACAAAGTTTTCGGTCTTTTTTAATTAATAGCGTAAAACAAAAAAAAAAACCCAATGATGATTAAATACCACCAAAGGAAAGCTCTATTTGTGTGGAAAAAAAAGGACTAAAATGTCATGTGGGTACAGCGTTGCATGACTGAATAATTGTCATTCAAAATGTGAGAGCACTGAAAGCTTAAAATTGGTCTGATTAGGAAGGGGGTTTAAGTGTCCAATGGATAAGTGGTTAATGTACCGCAGTGCCGTATCGCAAAAAATGGCCTGGTCAGGAAGGGGTGTAAACCTTCTGGTGGTGAAGTGGTTATGGAGAGTGCCTTCATTTTCTGTTCCAGTGACAGCGATTTTGCTTTACTAAGAAAGGGAAAAGGTGAGAACCTCTATCAGGTGTTTATATCTTCCCAAATTTGTTGGTCACTGGTAGACAAAATTATGTGTAACCTTCTCAACAAGATCCCAAACAGCAGTAAAAAAAACAGCCAAAAGTTTTAACCCTTACACTTATAAAATTGAAGTGACAGAATAAATACCTAATACACAACTGGACTTACCGTATATGTGATTCTGAATATATAGTCTTTTGCTGGAGGTTGTAAAGAAATAGTTATGCAACATTTATATTCCCACCCCCTTACTTTGATTTACTTAAAGTGCATCTAAACCCAAGAACCAACGTGTAATATATTTCAACTTAATAGCCCATATATGTAGTGGTTGCACTGGCTATCATTTTTAGATTTTTTTTGTTCCTTATATTTTCACCTGATGATATAACCAGTGACCCACCTCCTGTCTTAGGATAGCCATGCTCACTCCCGCACTGCATCTATGCAGGAGCAGCGTAGCACCATTAGGCATCAGCATTTTAAGTTTGTGAGTAGTAGTGATAGAACTAGTACATATAGATACGCATAATAAGTGGCTAATAAAGTACCCAATTTTACAAACTAAATTCTAGCTCCTGCTAATTTTTTTTTAAGCAGATACAACATCCCTTTTGGGATAAAGCATTTAACTGTAAGAATAAAAGCTGACCATTGTAAACACCCCTACCAATGATATGGTTTGTCTCAGCCCTCTAACTGCTGCTTTTGCTGGGCAACTTGGTCTGTTAAATCAGAACTAAACCCTCCAACCCTTTACAACCAAGGAAGTTGCCATCTTAGCCTCATTTGCATTTGCAGCTGCCATGGTGCTACACGTGATCAGCCATGATACTAGCCAGATGATGGCTTGATAGTTCTGTTAAGAGCCAACATAAGCACGCACACAGTAACTTTTACTAGTAACAGTTTGCATACCTTGAATTTAATTGTTTTGGTAAACAGTTAATAAATTGGTGGGTTTAGATCCGCTTTCAAAATTGGAAATAAACCAAACAATTTAACTGCTTCCCAAAACCGCTACATTCAAGGTATGTTGTAAATGATATAGGTCACAAGTGTCTGGTGTCATCACTGATTTACATGTGCAGCACCCTGAAAACTGCAGATCAAACAGAGACTAAGATGACAGCTTCTTTGGCTGTAAAAAAGAGAAGGTTTTAGTTCCAAGAAAGTTGAAAAATAACAGATTTGAGGTCCTTTTACATGGGTGGTGTGCATTTTGATCAGCAGGGGATCTGCTCACAGATCCCCAGTTAATCGGAGCAGAGTGGGGTGGATGAGCCATCCATGTCCGCTCAGTTTTTGTAGACCTTGCTGTGCTCTATGGGCGGCTAGGAGTAAACTGACTCCGATGTGCGCTTACACCTGGCTGCTACCAATACAGTCCACCCAAACAAAGGAGGATGCAGTCCTCCTCTATTTATTTTAGTGGGCCTAATCAGACCCAGAGGCAGGTGGGTGTAAAGGGACATTTATTATAAAAGTGCAGCACTAAAAAAAATGTAAAGTGTGAATGCTTAATGGCACCCACACTTATATATTTCAATATGATCAATAAAGTGCAATGTGCAAAACATTTCCAGAACTAAAGTTCATGTGATAAATAAATATTCCCCTCCCCCCCAAGAAGAATCCTGGTTCAGTCACGATGGTTAAGGATGACGACAATCACAGTTTATGTATCAATCGGACATGTGTGAACATCCACCACCAAAGGAGATATTGCGCTTACCAGAACGTGTGGACTCTACTGTAGCACTGAGTCATCCACACTTGTGTAGATCAGGAGTATGGTAGTTAGAAGACAATTCTGAGGGTCCCATATCTCAATCCCACGATAGGGTCACCTCTCACTTTAGCATGTCATGTATTCCATTGGAACATAAAAATACAAAAAGCCCCCAGTGTAAAACTGTAGCTGTAGAATTTATTTAAAAGGTAGAACATTTACATCATATTCAAAGCACAAACGCTTGTCACAATATCCAGCAGGGGATAAACATCTGGATCACAATTGCCTGAATAGCACTGAAACCCGATGCGTTTTGTCTGCTAAGACATCATCTGGGTATGTGTCCATCCTGGTCATTGCGTGTATATAACTTTGTATGGTAGATAGAATAATTAGTTAGCAACCTGGTCCGTATTACAGTGCTGATCATTTGAATGTGTTAGGTAACATGGCGTTGTAGCGTGCCTATCACGCCTCGCCTTCAGCGGTGCTGTGTGCTGTTCATTCCTTGCCCTCAACGTGGCCAGCGTGCATGCACCACTCCGATGACCATACTGCCTGTGTGGCGGGAATAACCCAACAAGCGCGTCATGAGTCAACCCTCTTGGGAATAACCCAACAAGTGTGTCATGCATCAACCCTGTTGGGAAGACAGTGAATCACACAACAGCCAAAAACAAGTCCATTTACAGCAGCTGATCCATAGGAATACAAAGCTTATCCAAGCAGGTTGCCTGAAAAACTGACAGATGGACCTGATCAGATTGCCCATGTGAAAGGGCCCTTACTGTCAGGATCAATGGGTAATACAGTAAAACTATATTACAGTAAGACCCAGGAAAAAACAATGGCTGTGTTCATACCAGTGAGAGACTGCATCTAATATGCCATTTTTTTGCCCATAGATCCACTTTAGATTTTTTAGCTTTATTGTCAGGGGCCAAAGGTCATCTGAAGGCTGACAATCACTTCTCTTTAACACGACAAAAAGGGAGGAAAAAAATATTTTAATATGACCTTGGTCAGTGTTTAAAACCAGGGGTCAATCTACAAAACAAGGAACCTGGATAAACAAATAGATATACTTGACATAATCTATATTAGTCGAAAGGCCTAAGATGTGGCATGAACTAATTTATAGCCTTTTGTGATGGTTATATTTTTTTTTGTGCGTATTACAGCCAACACGAAACCAGCAGCATCAGTGGTCACTGCCTTAAAAGTACTGCTCATTTTCTCCCCTCTATTTACATCTGTAATATTTATTCGATGCTAAAAAAAAAAATGTCTTCTCTTAGCCTGCAGAAAGGATGGCCTTGGATGAACTGCACCCTGAAGAATTTCCATGCATTTGTAAAACAAAGGAGATGAATGAAGACAGATGCTGCACAGCACAATACTGCTCTTATACAATGCCTGATATTCAAGTGTCCATTCAAATTATATAATGCTTGCCATAATACAACCATTCCATTAATTACACCTTTACCTGTCCTGGAAATGATATCCATATAACAGAAAAAAAACAGGGAGCATTTTTATTTTGCACTGTATTTTCAGCAAGATTATTTACTTAAAAAAGGATAGATAGACAGACAGACAGACAGACAGACAGACAGACAGACAGACAGATAGATAGATAGATAGATAGATAGATAGATAGATAGATAGATAGATAGATAGATAGATAGATAGATAGATAGATAGATAGATAGATAGATAGATAGATAGATAGATAGATAGATAGATAGATAGATAGATAGATAGATAGATAGATAGATAGATACTGCTGGTTGAACGAAAAAATAAATGAATTATGTATGGCCAGCCTAAATTAGACAGAAAATTTGTATTTATTCCTTGCACATGAAGAGAAGCTCAGGAAGAATAAAGAGGAGCTTGGAAAAAATAAAGATGAGCTTGGGAAGAATGAAGAGGAGTTCAGGAAAAACTGATAAAAAATAAAGAACAGCTCAAGAGCAACTGGAGAAGAATGAGGAGGAACTGGGGAAGAGTGGGGAGGATCTCAGGGGAAAAATGGGGAAAGGCACCGAAAGAATGATAGGGGAGTAAGGAAGAGCTTGGGGGAAAAAATGGGGAAATGAGGAAGAGCTCAGGAAGAAGCCCGGGAAGGAGGAGAAGGAACCCAGGAAGACTGACAGGGAAATGAGGAGGAGTCAAGGAAGGGGGTGGAGGAGCTTGGATAAAATAAAGAGGAGCTTTGGGAGAATAAGAAGGACAGGCTGAATATGAGGTGTGGTTAGAAAAGGCTAACACAGGAAGGATAGGTAACCTAAGGGAAAAGCAGGTTTAAATGGTGGATTGTATGAGGGAGAGTACTGTATGAACCAAATGTGTTTTTTTTTTTTTTGTTTATATTGGAGGATGGACAGGTGTATGAAAGGTATGAGTTTTGTTTATCTGGGGGAGGGGTGGTAAGTTGCATTTTAACAGTTGCAACTAGGGTGTAAAGGGGGGTGAAAATGAAGGAGGGGTGTATACAGGGTAGGATAGGGTGTGATGGGTGTATGCCGGAATAATGGAGTGTGATGGGTGGTGAGAAGTGCAGGGATTTATGTGATTGGTGTATGCAGAGTATAGTAGGGTGGGATCTGTAGTGAGAGGTGCTGGCAGGGTATTTTGGTGCGTGATAGGTGTATTCAGGGTATAATAGGATGTATTGGGGAGTGCTGAGTGGTATCAGGTCTCTGCAGGGAGTGGATGGCTCTACATTGGTCTGTGGGGTAGCAGGTGCAATGGATGTGTGCAGGGAATTATGTGTGTATACAGAGTATGGTGAGATATAGTTTACATTGGTCTGCAGGGTATCAGGTGTTTCTGTCTACAATTTAGGGGTGTGATGGGTGTGGTGGCAGATGCAGGCTGGTGTACACAGGTTGGTGTAATGGTGATTGGGTGATACTCACCAGCTCCTCAGGGGTGTGGCTCTCCCTCCCCCCACAACAGCAGCACACATCTCCCCTGCAGGCCGCCATCTTCATACGCCCCTCAAATAGCCTCCTGTCACGTGAGGCCAGCAGCCTTCTCCCCGCAAGCCCCATTCCTGTGTACCATCAGAAAAGTCCCGCCCACCACTGGTCACATGACTACCAATCCAGTGAGATGGTCATGTGAGCTTTAATGCGCGAGTCCACAGGAGCAAGTCTGGGCTAGTTGTGGTGGTGAGGGAGGTGAGACAGACTCAGTACTGCAGGGCCCACGGCCAGCTCTCTATTGATCCACCAGATAGCACGGCAACCCAATAAAGAAACCAGTAGCCTCACATTGAGCCCCCTACTGGCCTTGGGCAGTGTCTGAATGATCAGTCTACCCTTGGCATTGGCTGCCTGGCTACCCCCATAAATAGTTTGCAGACCGTGTGGCCTCATGGGGACGGTGCTTTGGGCCCCAGAACAATAACTGGGCCCTGGGCAGCTGCCCCCTTTACCCTGGCCCTGCTCCTGCTACTTGTAAGGACCGTCCCAGCAGAACTGAAAGAGAGATATCATTAGCAACTCCTATCCCTGTCTGACTTGAACTGCACTTTTACAAGATCAATGCACGTGTTTGGAGGCCCAGAATGGGGTGACCTTGGGACTAGTAAGAGGATACCATCATTAATATTATTATACAAGATTTATATAGCGCCAAGCCGCCAACAGTTTTGCGTGAGGCAACAGCAAATTCAATTCAATACAGGAGGAATCAGAGGGCCCTGCTTGTTAGTTCATACAAGTTAATTTGTTGTCTGCTTTGAACTGTTGTGATTTCTTCTAGAGCCCCAACTTTTCTTGCCAACAGTTTTTTTCATCACTGGCTAGTGAGAGAAAATGAGGACTAAAGTTAAAAAAACATGTCCCAATGCTCTTGATGAGCAAGCAGCCAGCAAATTCACATCACCCATATGAATGGATTATCATACCAAACCATATATAGCTGGCGCTACAAGAACCCTTACCTTTTAAAAAATGTATTGAACAAACAAGACAAAAAACAAAAAGAAAATACATGTACTAAGCTCTTCATCACAACAACTTATAGCCGATATAAAATAATATTCATACAATAGGAGAAAATAACACAAAAGGTTATTTAACAACTTTCTTAATTTTCTTTTTTTTTTTTTTTATTCTATGGAGAAAAACATTTTCAGTACTAGACAATGACTTGATTGCAGCAAAAATTGATTTGGCTTTGTGGCATAAGATAACACTGACAGTACACAAAAAAGGGATAAAAAGGATTTAGGCTTCTAGCTACACTAGAAAGCTAAAAACTGCTTTAGAAATGCTGGACAAAAAAAAGACTGTTTTAGTGTTTTTTTGCAGTCGTTCAGCAGTGTTTAGCCTAGTATGTAATCTACTTAGCTGCAGCGTTAAGGAGCGGGGTCGCCAGCATCCTTAACAACCAGTGAATAGCTGGTTGTTAGGAAGCGGGCCAGGAAGTTGGCCGCCATGCCCTTAACAACGAATGAGTCATCAGTGGTCAATATAATGTAGCACTGTCCCCGTAGGGCTTGCTGTGTGATGCCTTGTTGGCCCCCCTCTGATTACCAGCACACAGTCACTTAGGGACAGATCACATATTCATCCTTACTCCCAATGGCTCCTTACTTAATGTGGATGGGCTTGCGCTCGGCAGATACAGATATATCTACTGGGATCTAAAAGTATGGGTACACTGCCCAGCTAGCCGTTAAATCCATATGCATGTATAAACCACCACATGGTGAACAGCAAGAAATGCTATGTATCGTAAATTTCTCTGTGATTTGTGTTGTACTGTTTTGTTTAATCAATACATTTTAATCAGTTGTCTTGTTAAATGAATAAATACATTTTTATAAAAAAAATATATATATATTTATGGCCTGTTGAATACTACAGTGCCTTGCGAAAGTATTCGGCCCCCTTGAACTTTGCGACCTTTTGCCACATTTCAGGCTTCAAACATAAAGATATAAAACTGTAATTTTTTGTGAAGAATTAACAACAAGTGGGACACAATCATGAAGTGGAACAAAATTTATTGGATATTTCAAACTTTGTTAACAAATAAAAAACTGAAAAATTGGGCATGCAAAATTATTCAGCCCCCTTAAGTTAATACTTTGTAGCGCCACCTTTTGCTGCGATTACAGCTGTAAGTCGCTTGGGGTATGTCTCTATCAGTTTTGCACATCGAGAGACTGAAATTTTTGCCCATTCCTCCTTGCAAAACAGCTCAAGCTCAGTGAGGTTCGATGGAGAGCGTTTGTGAACAGCAGTTTTTAGTTCTTTCCACAGATTCTCGATTGGATTCAGGTCTGGATTTTGACTTGGCCATTCTAACACCTGGATAGGTTTATTTGTGAACCATTCCATTGTAGATTTTGCTTTATGTTTTGGATCATTGTCTTGTTGGAAGACAAATCTCCGTCCCAGTCTCAGGTCTTTTGCAGACTCCATCAGGTTTTCTTCCAGAATGGTCCTGTATTTGGCTCCATCCATCTTCCCATCAATTTTAACCATCTTCCCTGTCCCTGCTGAAGAAAAGCAGGCCCAAACCATGATGCTGCCACCACCATGTTTGACAGTGGGGATGGTGTGTTCAGGGCGATGAGCTGTGTTGCTTTTACGCCAAACATAACATTTTGCATTGTTGCCAAAAAAGTTCGATTTTGGTTTCATCTGACCAGAGCACCTTCTTCCACATGTTTGGTGTGTCTCCCAGGTGGCTTGTGGCAAACTTTAAACGACACTTTTTATGGATATCTTTAAGAAATAGTTTTCTTCTTGCCACTCTTCCATAAAGGCCAGATTTGTGCAGTATACGACTGATTGTTGTCCTATGGACAGAGTCTCCCACCTCAGCTGTAGATCTCTGCAGTTCATCCAGAGTGATCATGGGCCTCTTGGCTGCATCTCTGATCAGTCTTCTCCTTGTATGAGCTGAAAATTTAGAGGGACGGCCAGGTCTTCATAGATTTGCAGTGGTCTGATACTCCTTCCAATTCAATATTATCGCTTGCACAGTGCTCCTTGGGATGTTTAAAGCTTGGGAAATGTTTTTGTATCCAAATCCAGCTTTAAACTTCTCCACAACAGTATCTCGGACCTGCCTGGTGTGTTCCTTGTTCTTCATGATGTTCTCTGCGCTTTAAACGGACCTCTGAGACTATCACAGTGCAGCTGCATTTATACGGAGACTTGATTACACACAGGTGGATTCTATTTATCATCATTAGTCATTTAGGTCAACACTGGATCATTCAGAGATCCTCACTGAACTTCTGGAGAGAGTTTGCTGCACTGAAAGTAAAGGGGCTGAATAATTTTGCACGTTTTTCAGTTTTTTATTTGTTAACAAAGTTTGAAATATCCAATAAATTTCGTTCCACTTCATGATTGTGTCCCACTTGTTGATTCTTCGCAAAAAATTACAGTTTTATATCTTTATGTTTTGAAGCCTGAAATGTGGCAAAAGGTCGCAAAGTTCAAGGGGGCCGAATACTTTCGCAAGGCACTGTATTTGATACAGTACCATTAAAAGCCCCAAAAAGTCCCCTTGGTGGTTTGTCCTTGCTGCCTATCTCCCTCTATACCCCTGGTATCAGGGTCGAGAAGGGGTGAGACAGCTTGTGAACCACACTCTATTACCTCCTTATGTTTGAATCGGGATGTAGGTACCTGAGTTTCTCTTTTTTGATTTCTGTTAGATACAGCTACACATATGCTAAATTAATTTGGTATGCTGATGAAAGGAGGTGCAGGGTGATATATTTGTCGGCATTTGGTAGTATGAGGGATTTTCACACTTCCATATACTGTAACTGCAGTAGTTACAGCCTCCACATTTAAATGTACCTAATTGTTTGCACAGATCTCTATTTGAACCTTTCTTATATTTATCATGATTACCTTTATGCTCTAAAAAATCCCATCAGAGGGTTTTCTTTGCACATACTATGCACACATAAACTTTCAGAGGCTTTTGGAGGCATAAGCTTTTAGGGACAGTAGAAAAAACCACAGCCTTTGCGTCCAGGAGCAGAAGCTGTTGAGCTGTAAAAACGCAAAATGCCAAAAAACACTTCTAATAATATATGTATATGTATAATAATATATGTTAGCCACATCTAACCGCTTTTGGCGTTTTTAGTATTTTTTACTGCAAAAACTCCAAAAAACACTAAGTCCAAAAAAAAGCGCATAAACACTCATAGACGCTAGTCAAAAACACGGCTAAAAGCACGTTTTTACAGCTGCTTTTTCCTGGCAGCATCGCTGGCATTTTTAAATGTCCTGTGCGCATGAGGCTTAATACTGTTGAATTTATAAATGTTTGTCTTGCTTGCAACAGGGAAAGTTTTTGCTCTGTCCACCTGACAAACCAGCTCTTTTAGAACTCCTGCTGAATGAATAAATGTTTGTTTCACTTACAACAGGGAAGATAGCAAACAACGTCCACGTCACAGATCAGCTCTTGTAAAAATCTCTATACCCCACACTGAGATTGTTGTTATAAGGTACAAAACATAACTCTTCATTTGTGTGATCAAGACCTGCAGCCACAGCTCTTTCACATTCAGTATGACTCACAAACAAGATCCCAGCATGGTCTATAGCAGACAGTGGTAATGAAGCTCTGTGCCTCCTGTGTTGTAGATCACTTTCTCCAGCAGTACCTCCACCTCACACAGCTTATGCCTTCAGGTTAGGACTCACACACAGACTACCTTCTGCTCTCAGTGTCAAGCCATTGCACAGCCTATCTGCCCTCATGCTGGGGTACCCACCATCCTTGCAAAATATAAAGAACAAAGTGCTCCTCCTTGTGCAGTAAAACAAAACACTTTATTAACCACTTGCCTACTGGGCACTTTTATCCCCTCTCCTGTCCAGGCCAATTTTCAGCTTTCAGCTCTGTCGCACTTTGAATGAATTATTTCACACAAATATAGCTTTCTTTTGGTTGTATTTAATCACCACTGGGTTTTTTATTTTTTGCTAAATAAACAAAAAAAGAGCATACATTTTGAAAAAAAAGAAAAAAAACTTGTTATAAAGTTTTGGAAACAGGTATGTTTTCTGCTTCACTGATGTGCGCTGATGAGGCAGCACTGATGGGCACACTGATAGGCTGCACTGATGGGCACTGATGAGGTGGCACAGATAGGTGACACTGATGAGGAGGCACTGATTGGCAGCACTGATGGGCACTGATTGGCAGCACTGCTGGGCACAAATTGGCAGCACTGGTGGGCACTGTTTGGACTGCACTAATAATCAGGCACTGAAATCAGTGCCCTAATTATTAGTGTACATGTCCCTTTTAGAGAAGCCAGCTATCGACTCTCTTCTCCTCTCCCCATGCTTGGAAGATTGTTTGTCTTTCTACAATAAAGGTGTCGACCTATTAGATCTTCATAATTCCTGTTTATTTGTCCAGGAAGTTTGTTCTTTCCTAAACAGAACTGTGAGCATATGCCTTTGTTTTCTTGGTTAGAGTGTGATGCTGTAAATTTATTTTCAAAGAATTAGTTGAAATACATGTAGCCCTATACCCCCAAAGGAGCTTCTTGATACTTTGGGTTCTCTGTTCTGTGCCTTGACACTAAGAATAACTCAGGCCCCCTGACAAACCTGGTTAAGTAAAAGTTACTACACACTTATAGGAACACAAGTGTGGATACCTTTAACTTGACTGTGAATTAGTATCTGGAAATAGACACAAGACCATTTAGTGATAAATTAAATTAATGTATTGGTATTGTTTAGAGTAAATAGTGGTTTGACCATAAACGAGCATACGGAAGGAAGGTTCAGATACAGTCTGCTAGACTCTATAATCACAACGCAAAAGTAACTTAGAATGGAGTTCTGTGACACTAGACAGGAATCAACACATAAATCAGCAGAGTCAGCAATAAACAGTGCATATAAGCACATAAGTATGAATAGCAACACTATAATTAGTCAAGAGTTTCTTAGGAAAATGGCTAGGATATGATGCTAGTCCCCCAGAGAGTTATCTCTTCGCATAGACAATACGTAAAGGTCTCTCGCTGTAGCAGCTGTAAAGGGGCAGTTTTTAATCCCAGTGACATCTGCAGGCAGCAAATAAGGCCACTAGATGGTGTATGGTCAGTTCCAAAAGGGCTCAGTCTCTCAAGTAGCAGATCGTAAATCCCCAAACAGCAGCTCACCAGTCCCAGCAATATCGCAGCCTACCATCCGGTCAGCCAGATGGTAGGTTGCAATATTTGCCTTTCAGCACCCCAAATTCAACATTCCAGATCCCACTCAGGCTACCAACTTGCAGCAGTGATGGTGCACACTGGACAGCAATTTTCACTCTCCAGTCTTCCTTGTCGCAAAAATAAGCTATTCAATCTGCAGCCTGAGAACTACAGCTCTTTTCTTCACCTAGATGGTCCATAAAAGTCCATAGCATGGTTTCCTTCCTGAATTTTCCCACTTTCCCCAGTCACTGTAGCCGCTGCATGATCCAAGGAATTACTGGGAGCTGCTGCCGTGTGGGGGAGACGTGACTGGCCTGTGTGAGCATCAGGAATGAGTGATACAGGGTAACACAGAATGCGTTTCAGAAGAACCAATCACTTCCTTCATCAGCCTAGCATACTGTTTTAACTCCCGGGGGTGTTAAATAGGATGGGTTAACAATAAACCCAAAATCACAGCGATTCAATCCAGACCTGTGACCTTAGATAAAGGTGCGAGTTTTAAGAAATTGTGTGCCAAGGAGACATATTGGATCTTTAAATTGGGCAGCCATTCACCTAATGGTCCAGCTAGTGGTCACTCATCATCTTCAAGTCCACCAGTGTTCTTTGTTGCTTGTCCATCTACAGCGAATGGAGCCACAGCTCCTGTCCTGACAGCTCTACTTCCAGCATTGCTCATCTAGGATTGTGGCTTTGACTTCCAGCTGCTTTTCGTTTCCACCTTTCAGTGGCACACCAGTCCTCTGGCTCCACTCATTGAGCTGTCCTTTGACTCCACCTGTCAGCTACCACAGCCATCTATCCGTCCAGATGAGGGACTGGACACCATCATGACATGCCTGTGTATTTCTTCACCATGTGAGTGCATTCTCATATGTTTTTACTACATTTACATTAAATTGACATACTTTACTATTTGAGCTTCTGGCCCCTCTATCCCCTTCCCCCTTCTTTTCCATTTGCAGCCATTGGTTCCCACCAGACCAGCACCGAGTGGGCAGCCTTAATCACTTTAGTACTGGTCAATTTGTGAGTGGTCACATTAAAATACAATGATTACACTTCAGAACTTGGACTATAACAATGGATAAGCTTTAATTTGATTTGCCTTCTATTGTTTGTTTTCTTAAAAACTTGTTTTCTTAATTACTCTTTGGAAACAGATGTCATTTAGCAACAGCTAATAATTTTAATTAAGCTTGCCTCTACAAACGAGATAGCCACATAGCCCCTTATTTGCTCCTCTGTGCTCTCAGCTGTGGGCTAGCTATCTACCACATCATTTGGGTTGGAATTGAGCACCTAGGGTAAGAATCTTTTTGTTTGTCTAAAGAATTCAGGAGACCTCTATGCTGGCCACAATGGAATGTGGGACTGGACTTTTATGGACCACTGGACTACAGTTCACAGAGGAAGACAGAGATAGGTGAAGAAAAGAGCTGTAGTTCTCAGGCTGCAGATTGAATAGCTTCTTTTTGCCATGGAAGACTGAAGAGTGAAGATTGCTGTCCCATCACTGCTGCATTTTGGTAGCCTGAGTGGGATCTGGAATGTTGAGTTTGGGGTGCCAACAGCCAAAGTCACCTGTGTGTAGAGCAGTGGATTAATCACCGTGGGTGACTGGATGGTAGGCTGCAATATCGATGGGACTGGTGAGCTGCTGTTTGGGGATTTACTATCTGCTGCTAGAGAGACTGAGCCCTTTAGGAACTTACCATACACCATCTAGTGACCTTTTTGCTGCCTGCAGGTGTAACTGGGACTGAAGACTGCCCCTTTACAGCTGCTACAGCTAGAGATCTTTACGTATTGCCTATGCAAAAAGGTAACTCTCACTGAGACATTTCACCATATCCGAGTCTTTCTCCTAGAGTGCACTTTAGACTAATTATAGTGTTACTATTCACACTGCAATTAATGTTTATATGCACTGTTTATTGCGGACTCTGCTGATTTATGTGTTGATTCCAGTCTAGTGGCAAAGGACTCTATTCTAAACCATACCAATACATTAAGTTAATTTATCACTTAATGGTCTAGTCTAGTGTCTATTTCCAGATACTAATTCACAGTCAAGTTAAAGGTATCCACACTTGTGTTCCTATAAACGTGTGCAGTAAATCTCAGTCAACCAGGTGTGCCAGAGGGCCTGAGGTTATTCTTAGTGTCAAGGCGCAAAACAGAGAACCCGAATTATCAACCAGCTCCTTCGGGGGTAAAGGAGTGTTTCAACTAATTCTCTAAAAATTAAATTTACTGCATCACACCCTATCCAAGAAAAGAAAGGCATGTACTCACAGTTCTGTTTAGGAAAGAACAAACTGCCTAGACTGGACAAACAAAGAGGAATTATGAAGATCTAATAGGTTGACACCTTTATTGCAGAAAGACAAACATTCTTCCATCTAGCGTTTTGTAACCTTGGCCTTTAGAAGGTCAGAAAGGTTCCTAGATGAGGACGACTGTGCCATTTTAAGCACGGAAATGAGAAACTGTACCGTACACTAGTATCTATTGAATCAATAATAATAAATAAACCACATAAGGCAGGAACAGTTACTCTGGCAGAGTGAACATTATGAGTTTTTTTCCTGAGAAGCCAGCACTGTGATATCTTGTACTATGGATGGCAGTAGAATCAATTCATTGTGCTATGTGTAAAAGACCTCTGGTGCGAAAGGTTTACCGAAGAAATCCCAGTTCAAACAAATGCAATTAGCAGGTTGTGGAAGAAAAATTTTACCTCTGCTTTTGTATAGGTCTTCTATTGTCTTTACATGACCTGGATGCGAGGCAGACTGAGGATGTACAACATAATATTACATTGGATTCCTCATACTCAGCCTGTGGGAGGAAGCAATTCCACAAACACATGAATAAATAAAATTGTGTTAAAACCAATATAAAAGGTTATTTGGTCTGCACGATTTGCAGAAATTATTATAAAACTAAACCCTTGTGTCTAACACAATTACCTTCTCAACTGCGTAAAACTAGGGGGAATTCAATAATGTTCCACTCCCTGTATAAAGTTCTGGCTAAAAATGTTCAATACTTTCTAAGTTTACTCAAGAAATCAAAGTCATCTCCTAGTGGTTTGTTGCTGGGGTTCTTTGCTGGCATATTAGTTTCTTTGCTATAATTGTATTTTTGCTGCTGCATAATATAGTGTTTTTAGTAAACCTGACACTTCTTTTATCAGCCTGCTGCTTGGTATCCTCACTAAAAGCCTCATATTTATCTCTGTGTGCATTGCATTAAATGGGGTGAAACATCAAAATCTCTCTCCTATGCTAATGGGGATAGGAAACATCCACTTTCCAGACATGGATGAGTTGAGATATCAATCATTCTATTGTAGAGGCTCTCTCAAGTTTAAATGTCTTACATGGGCTTCTTTGACCTGAAATGTCAATATCCCTTCACCTGCTTGTAGAAGATGTATGAATATGAGTTTTTTACATGTCTAAGTCTCGCTAAATAAATGACCTCTAAAACTTTTATTTAGGAGCCAAACTCCATTATTTTTAATTATTATTATTATTTATTTTTTTGGGGGGTAAGGGTTATAGTAGCAGAAAATATTCAAAGGAATACAATTCACAAAAAAATCCCACTTCAACCTTATAAAGTTTCCTATATGTATTCCTTGAAAAGTTTCATGTCGTTGCTATGAGCCAGTGAAATCGAAGATTCACTACAAGGTTTCCTGGTCTGCAATACTGCTCTGTCTAGGGTACCAACAGCACAGTTAGGATTAAACTGCACTCCAGGCACATAGTTAAATACACATATAGAATACATAAAGGAACTCTTTTACCTGCCATAGTATTTATATTTCTGTTCATCCAGTCCTGAGATTTGCACATAGTTACATAGTGAGGTTGAAAAAAGACACCAGTCCATCCAGTTCAACCTATGATGTGTGTTTGCTGTTAACTGTACATTGTATACCCCTGTATGTCGTGGTCTTTAAGGTGCCCATCTAATAGTTTTTTGAAACTATCAATGCTCCCTGCTGATACGACTGTTTGCGGAAGAGAATTCCACATCCTTACTGCTCTCACAGTGAAGAACCCCATGCGTATTTTAAGGTTAAACCGCCTTTCCTCTAGTTTTAGTGAGTGGCCACGTGTCTTATTGTATTCCCTTTCTCTGAATAGGTTTTTCCATATGCTAGAGTTGCCAGTACAATATTTGTACATTGATATCATATCCCCCCTCAATCGTCTCTTCTCCAGAGAGAATAAGTTCAGAGCTTGTAGTCTTTCCTCATAGCTGATGTCCTCCATTCCCCTAATTATTTTTGTTGCCCTTCTCTGGACTTTCTCCAGTTCCAGCACATCCTCCCTGAGGACCGGTGCCCAGAACTGGACAGCATACTCCAGATGTGGCCGGACCAGAGTCTTGTAGAGTGGGAGAATAATCTCTTTATTTCTGGAGTGAATCCCCTTTTTTATACATCCCAGTATTCTGTTGGCTTTGCTTGCAGCGGCTTGACATTGCATGCCACTGCCAAGCCTGTTGTCTAGCAGTACCCCCAGGCCTTTTTCCATCCTAGACTCAACCAGAGGTCCCCCCCCCCCCTAGTGAGTAGCTTGCTTTTTGGTTTCTGGCACCCAGGTGCATTACTTTACATTTTTCAACATTAAACCTCATCTGCCATGTAGTTGCCCACCCCATTATTTTGTTCAGGTCCGCTTGTAAGGTATCCACATCCTGCCCAGAAGATATTGGCATGCTTAGTTTAGTATCATCCGCAAATACTGAGATTTTACTCGATATCCCCTCCTCTAGATCATTTATGAATAAATTAAACAGGATTGGCCCCAGGACAGAACCCTGGGGGACCCCGCTTTCCACACCCGCCCAATCTGAGTACTCCCCATTAATCACCACCCTTTGCAACCTCCCCTGGAGCCAGTTCTCTGTTCAGGTACTCACCCTTTGGCCAATACCTACCTTCCTTAATTTGAACAGTAAGCGTTTGTGGGGAGCGGTGTCAAAGGCCTTTGCGAAGTCCAGGTACACCACATCCACAGGTTTACCTTTATCTAGGTGGCAGCTCACTTCATCATAGAAGGTTAATAGATTGGTTTGGCAAGAACGATTTTTCATGAATCCATACTGATTACTACTAATAATACCGTTTTCATTACTAAAGTCTTGTATGTGGTCCCTTAACATCCCCTCCAAAATCTTGCAGACTACAGATGTTAGGCTGACCGGCCTATAGTTACCCGGGATATATCTCTGCCCCTTTTTAAATATTGGTACCACGTTGGCTTTTTTCCAGCCTTTTTTTCAGCTGGCACCATACCCGTCTGTAAACTATCCTTAAAGATCAAGAATAATGGTCTGGAAATCACCTGGCTGAGCTCTTTAAGAACCCTCGGGTGCAAGCCATCCGGTCCCGCTGATTTATTTATGTTAAGTTTCTCTAGTTTAGTTCTAAGTCTATCTTCTGTTAGCCATGGCGGTATTTCCTGAGGTGTGTTGTTTAGTTTGGCCCTACAAGCTGGGTTAGTGTAGCCCCCCCAATTCTTTTGTGAAGACTGAAGAGAAGAAATTATTTAACACTACTGACTTTTCTCTGTCCTCTGTGGCCAAAACTCCCTTATCGTCTTTTATGGGGCCAATGTGTTCTGGCCTCGCTTTCTTACTGTTTATATACTTAAAGAATTTCTTGAGGTTCTTTTTACTCTCTTCCGCTATATGTCTCTCATGTTATATTTTAGCCGCCCTGATTTCATCTTTACATTTCCACCATGCAGAACAGCCCATGAGATGGCATCTGTTTCTCTGTTGTAGACTGTACAAGTGATATAGTGGTGTCCTCTCTTCACACACGTCTGATTACTGGTTGGTGAAAAAGAAGCAGACTGATGAAGTCAACTGTCTGGCCACTCTGCTCTACCCTCCTATCAGCATGTTCCTTGTTAGCACATTTACACGCAGCACAACTAATTGGCTCCCTTTCTCGGTCAAAATGCAGCTGTATATGGGATTTCAAAAGGCTAATATCAAGTCAAATTCAGTTATTTACACTAGATACATTTAAAAATGCATTTAATGGTTTATTGCTGAATACTGAAAAAAAAAAATTAAATCATGTTTTTTATAACAGTCTGCAGTGTACTTGACATCTAATCCTGCTTCCTGTGGACAGTCACCATTTTTAGGGGTCTGCCCCTGGCAAAAAAAAAAAACATACTGATGATGTCCCTGGCAGTGAATGCAGACCAATCAGTCAAAGAAATTTGAACCTCTCTCATACACTGCCTGGCCAAAAAAAAAAGTCACCACCAAAAATAAAAGGTCACACACTCTAATATTTCATTGGCTTTGATTACGGCACACATTCGCTGCGGCATTGTTTTGTTAAGCTTCTGCAATGTCACAAGATTTATTTCCATCCAGCGCTGCATTAATTTTTCACCAAGACCTTGTATTGATGATGGGAGAGTCTGACCACTGCGAAAAGCCTTCTCCAGCACATCCCAAAGATTCTCAATGGGGTTAACCTTTTTAGCGGTATTCCCGAGGCAGGCTCGGGGTTAAATTTCGGTAAAAGCGGTAAAAGAGGTAAAAGCGGTAACCCCGAGCCACACTCGGGGTACCACCAGAAGCATCGCTGGATCCTGTAAAAGAGGTTTCTTACCTTGTCACCGGGATCCAGCGATGTATCTCAGCGGTATGTGGCGGCGGATCTTCCTCCCGATCCTCTCCGTGCCCCAGCTTCTGTCTCCTGCGACATGACGTTCGCAGGGGGGTGGAACCGGCGGCAAATTCAAATGTAAAACACACCAAACACACTGATACCATTCAAAATAAAATAAATTCACATTACATTGTCCCCCAGTGCCCTTTCCTGCAGTTTTACTGTACTTTTTATGTGTGTGTGTGTGTGTGTGTGTGTATATATATATATATATATATATATACACGTATATATGTATACATACATACATACTTTAACTTTTTTATAGTTTTTTTTAATATTATAATTTATGATTTTGTGTCTCAAACTTTATCATACCTGAGATGTTATAAAGAAGAAAAAAAAAAATATGTAAATAGTTGGTTTGGGCTGCTCATTCACAAGAATTACATGCAAAATAATTGTACCGCTTTCAGCACCTAAAATCCAAAAGAATCATACTGCCAGGGAGGTTAAGTTCTGGACTCTGTGGTGGCCAATCCATGTGTGAAAATGATGTCTCATGCTCCTTGAACCACTCTTTCCCAATTTGAGCCCAATGAATCCTGGCATTGTCATCTTGGAATATACCCGTGCCATCAGGGAAGAAAAAAATCCATTGATGGAATAACCTGGTCATTCAGTATATCAGGTAGTCAGCTTATCTCATTCTTTGGGCACATGCAGCAACTATCCAATAGGATAGTTACTGCATGCTTAGTTTATTTAGTTACTTAGTTAATTCCAGGTGGCGACTTTTTTTTTTTTTTTGGCCAGTCAGTGTATTTATTTCACTTCATCTTCAAAAAAACTTTA
The DNA here is from genome assembly GCF_965119305.1 of Pelophylax lessonae. Taxonomy (NCBI): domain Eukaryota; kingdom Metazoa; phylum Chordata; class Amphibia; order Anura; family Ranidae; genus Pelophylax; species Pelophylax lessonae. Next base: position 713,945,101 of record NC_138768.1, read on the forward strand.
TTGACACGTGGGCAAATGTACAGAAAACTGAAGCAGTTACTAAATACTAACCTCTGAACTCCAGGTTGCTTACTGCTAGCCCCTGAATTCTCCCTTACATACTACTGACTCCTGAACTCTGCACTATATACTACTGACCTCTGAACTCTCTGTTATTTACTCTTTACTCTTGCACTGTGAATGAATGTGAATGGTAAAAGACTAAAATAGATATATATTTTATTTTTTTTATTTTTTTTAGGGACCTGCTAGGTTAACTACATAAATAAAAAAAAAAATAAAAAAACCACGCTGCACTCTGGTGATCTTTGATCCCTTCCATCTTGTTCAGGCAGATCTTTGACTCTCCAGGGTTGCCAACCCCTGACTTACAGTGTCCACAGGTGCTGCCACCAGCAATATACAGAGGGACAGCAGCGTGTGACACGTTCTCTACAGAACTGTCCGTGAATGTCTGCCTGACAGTAGATCTATAGTCCTGGCTCCACTGGGAGAGAAAGCTCAGCTCTGGAGTGAATGTTCATGTAGGTTTCACTTCACTTTAAATAGTTGGTTTGGGCAAGCTGGCTCAGACAAATTATTTATATTACCAATACACGTGCCTGCTGTCAGTGTTGTATAAACCATATGTAGAATCAGCTACATACAGTATAAAGCGCTGTGTTTCAAGCGCAGAATGTGGACTTCCCTGCCTGCTCCCGAAAAAAAAGGCGGGCTGAGTGCTTGTTAGCCTTTCACAGGGACTTTGTATTTTAACTACTTCAACTCCGGAAGATTTACACAACCCCCCCCCCCCCCCCCTTCATGACCAGGCCATTTTTTTGCGATACAGCACTGTTTTTTAAACTGACAATTGGCACGGTCGTGCCAACACACCTCCTGTATTATACAGCACCACTCTTGATGAAGGAGCACCTTTGAAAAGGAGCATTATCATTCCGGGGGGAAGGGGAGTTTTAGATGTACTAGCAGATTTAAATACACTGAAGCCAAACTCCTGCAGTTACAGCAAAAATGTTTTTTTACCTTTTAGCATAAAGGTTTTACATAAATAAATAAAAGCTGATCATTGCAAGCACACGTGTCAGTGGTAAATGGTTTATCTCAGCTTTCTAACTGCTGGATCTGCAGGACAGCTTGTTCTGTCAGTTTTATTTTTACCTATTGTGCCCGGTGGGGGAGATTTCCCTTCACTTCCTGTCCCATAGCAATAACAGAATGGGAGGAAACCCATCAAGAGCGAGGGAATCCCTGGTTGTCACCAGGGTCACCAGAATTAGTGTCCCTGTTGGAAGATTTCTACTATTCTGTGGACAACCCACATATTGGGATTTTTTTTTTTTTACTTTTATCATTGGTTATAACAGTAAACAGGAAAAATAGAGAGGATGGTACAGACAACAATAAAAACTGACAAGTGTTTTAACCCCCCATACTCCATCCAAAATGTACAAAAAAAAAAAAAAAAAAAAACGTTGCCTTTAGTTATACTATAAATCTGATTTATTAGCATTTATCTAGCCATGAAGTGAGAAAACAATCTCTCCAACGTAATGAGAAATCTGCTCTTAGACAGCTGTCACTGGAATATGTGTGCCCATTAGAAGATTTATCTTCAAAAATGTTGTGTCTAAAGATACACTTGAAAAGTATGGTTACATACAGCTAGCAAAACTACTTGAATGCCCCTTGTCACCATCCTTCTGTACAGCAGCACTCAGGATATGGAGGGCCGGCAGTATAAACCGGTCTGGCCCTTTATTGAATTGCACAGTACTGTTCATCTAACACTTATAGGTCTCAGAAGCCTGTGATAAGACAATGTTCTTCTCCTTGCCTTTTATATTTCATTACAATATATATATATATATATATATATATATATATATAAGTGTGCTGTTGTCAATAAAATTGTAAAGTGTAAATCAAACACTTATAACATATTACATTACCAATACGTACCACCATATATGGCAAAAAGTGCAATACAATGAAAATAAAGAAAAGTGATATCAACAAAGTCCAAATTAAGTGATATGCTGAAACAGATGAAGACTGAATCGTTTCAAAGTGCTGCATGCATCACCAATGTGTTAAAAGGTTGAATTGGCTGCTTACCAGAGCCACAAGGGTCAATGAACATGTAAGCTGGAGTGGGATGGATCCATGGACCAAGAACCAAACAATGCCTCCGAGGTCACGGATGGCTATAAATAGTGAAAAGGGAAGGACTAATAGTGCATTATCTCTTTGTAAAATCGTATTTATTAGATAAAAAACACTTACAGACTAATTCAGAGATACAGCACGGTTCTCGTAGTGGCAAGGACCTCCTGTAGTGCGGCCCGTGCGTGCTGACGTCACGGCTGTCTACACCGGACGCATTTTCCCTGATTGGGCATCAACTGGGTTTGGAGCTGATCAGGGGAAACGTGTCGGGTGGAGAGAGCCGTGACATCAGCACACACGGGGCCGCACTGCAGGTGGTCCGTGCCAATACGAGAACCGTGCTACATCTCTTAATTGGTCTTTTTTTTTCTAATAAATATGATCTTATAATTAACCGCTTGCCGACTGTCGCAAGTAAATTTACTGCGGCGGTCAGCCCCTGCCAGGCAGAGTGACGTTAATTAACGTCACTAGCCTGGGAGGGTCTGGGGAGCGAGCGCGCTCCCGCGCGGTCACGGACCCCCCCGCGCGTGTGACCGGCGGACCCGATGTCCGCCGGCCACTCTGCGATCGGCGGGGGTGAGGGAGAAAGTCAGGCGGCTTGTGTAAACAAGCTGCCAGTCATTCTCCTCGGTGTAAAGACACTAATCACACGGATCTACTATGTAGATCCGTTGATCAGTGTCCTTACAGCTCAAGCCACAGCCAATCACAGTAGAAAGCACGCCCCTAGGGACACACACAGCCCCTCCCTCCCAAATAAAGTTAACCCCTTCACTACCAGTGTATTTTTACAGTAACAGTGCATATGTATAGCACTGATTACTGTAGAAATGTCACTGGTAACCCCAAAAGTGTCAAAAATGTCAGTCAAGGGTCCCATCTGTCCGCCCCAATGTCGCAGTACCGCAAAAAAAAAATCGCAGATCGCCGCCATTACGCGTTAAAAAAAAAAACAACAAAAATGACAAAAATCTTTCCCTTTGTTAGTAAACGCGATAACTTTTGCGCAAACCAATCAAAATATGCTTTTTGCGATTTTTTTTTACCAAACATAGGTAGCATAAAACAAATTGGCCGAAAATGTTAAAAAATTTTGATTTTTACATTTTTTTGGGGGGGAATTTCATATAAAAAAATGTGAAAAATATTGCTATTTTTGCAAAATTGACGCTCTTTTTTTGTTTATAGCGCGTGATCAAAAAATCGCACAGATGATCAAATACCACCAAAAGAAAGCTCTGTTTGTGGGAAAAAAAGGACGTCAAATTCGTTAAGGTACAGCGTCGCACGACCGCGCAATTGTCCGTTAAAGTCACGCAGTGCCGAATCGCAAAATACCCCCTGGTCTTTTAGCAGGAAAATCCTCCGGGGCTTAAGTGGTTAATGAGATAATGTACTATTAGTCCTTCCCTTTCCACTCCTTATATCCATCCGTGACCTCGGAGGCATTGTTTGGTTCTTGGTCCATGGATCCATCCCACACCAGCTTACATGCTCATTGACCCTTGTGGCTCTGGTAAGCAGCCAATTCAACCTTTTTTTAGCACATTGGTGATGCATGCAGCACTTGGAAACGATTCAGTCTTCACCTGTTTCAGCATATCACTTCATTTGGACGTTGTTGAAATACCTTTTATTTATTTTCACTGTATTGCACTTTTAGCCATATATGATGGCACATATTGGCAATGTTACTTATAAGTGTTTGATTTACACTTCACAATTTTATTTACAACAGCGCACTTTACATATATATTGTAGTACTTTTTCTCTCGGTATTCAAGGAGCTTTAGATGCAGCAGTTGTGATTAATCAAAGGCCAGTGCTTCTTTTCTCATTACACATTTATATTTCATTCACACTTAATATTATCATTATTCTAGTGTTTTTTGCATGTTTGTAAGCACACTTTTATTGCTTCTTCAGACTTGAGTGTTTTTGTTTTAGCCAACGCAAAGCTAGTTACTGGGAGGAGGAGATAGTTATTAGGTATGACATTGCATGAAAAATGAGCAATTTTCGGGTGCTACTATTGAAGCCTATTGAAAGCGTGGAATGACAGCACAGCACATAAGTATGGATGGGCACAATACAATTACATAATAATTTGAATGTTAAAGCAGTATTAAACCTTGAAGCAAACAGTTATTATACTGCAGCCTATTGATTCATGGGTGTTATGGCCGATTTGTTTTCCTTTTAAAGTGTGACTAAACCCACAACAGTAAAATCAGTCTGTATATGTAGTAAATCATGGTTGTTATACTCACTGTGGAACCTAAGGGGTTAATCCTTAGCATTGTGTAAAAAGGCTGTTTGATCCCGTCTTCTCTGATCCTCCTCTTCTTTTACTGTCCCCAATCCATCTGTCGATATACAGAGCCTTGGAGGCATGCTCAGTTTGGTGTGTTTTGCTAGAGAGTTTTATTTTTTGGGAAGGTGCATGTGATCAGCACAGGGCCAATCAGCACTGTCCAGACAGAGGGTCAGGGGTCCTGCAGCCTCATTGGACAGTCAGAAGAGAATGAAAACTCCTCATACAAGCTTTAACCAGTGCTCGGCCAGAGACTGATAGAAGTCACAAGACTGATATATACTGCTGATGAGAAAAGGTATTTAGCAGTTAATATTAAACAAAGGGCCTCGCGCTTATGGATCAGTGTTTATATGTGTAAAATCAAAGTGTGTTAGTTTATGTGCTGCTGCTAACAAAAAGGTGAGTGTGCCTTTAAATCATAGAAATCAAACAGTGTCAGAGCTGCTGACACTGTTTGATTTCTATAATTTAGCAGTTAATATTTACAAAAATAATTGCATTTCCATGTTCTGTGTACTGTAGGAGACCAGATATAGTGAATGCAGTGTTCTGGGTTAAGCAACACTTTAAGGCTTTCTTTATTTTATTTTTACCTGGTGATCCAGCCAGTAGGCCTGTTCTTATTGAACAGGAGAAGCTGTCCTGTAGATATAGCAGTTAAAGGATTGAGACACACCATTAACCACTTAAGCCCCGGAGGATTTGGCTGCTAAAAGACCAGGGGGTTTTTTGCGATTTTTTACTGCGTGACTTTAACGGACAATTGCGCGGTCGTGCGACGCTGTACCTAAACTAATTTGACGTCCTTTTTTTCCCACAAACAGAGCTTTCTTTTGGTGGTATTTGATCACCTGTGCGATTTTTTGATCATGCGTCACTTTTGCAAAAATAACAATATTTTTCACATTTTTTTACATGAAATTCCCCCAAAAAAAATGTAAAAATCAAAATTTTTTAACATTTTCGGCCAATTTGTTTTATGCTACCTATGTTTGGTAAAAAAAAAAATCGCAAAAAGCGTATTTCGATTGGTTTGTGCAAAAGTTATCGCGTTTACTAACAAAGGGAAAGATTTTTGTCATTTTTGGTGTTTTTTTTTAACGCGTAATGGCGGCGATCTGCGTTTTTTTTTCGGTACTGCGACATTGCGGCGGACAGATCGGACCCTTGACTGACATTTTTGACACTTTTGGGGGTACCAGTGACATTACTGCAGTAATCAGTGCTATACATATGCACTGTTACTGCAAAAATGACACTGGCAGGGAAGAGGTTAACTTTATTGGACAGGGAGGGGTTAAGTGTGTCCTAGGGGCGTGATTCTAACTGTGCAGGGACATTCCTATTGGTGTAAAAACAAAGATCAATGGTCCTACATAGTAGAACCGTCTGATCTTCATTTTTACACCAGGGAGAATGACGGGCGGCTTGTTTACATAAGCCGCTCCGCCTTTCTCCCTTCACCGGAGCGATCGTAGTGTGAGCGGCGGACATCGGGTCCGCCGGTCACACGCACTGACTTGTCAGTGAACGAGCCGTGGCGGGCGCCCGCCCGCAATTGGCTCGCAAGTCAGTGACAGGCGAGTGACGTATCCATACGTCACTCTGCCTGGCCGGGGCTGACCTTTGCAGTATATAGTCGAGCGGCGGTCGGCAACCGGTTAAACAATTTAAAGTTTAAACCATTAAAAACTTTATTCCAAAAGAAAAAAAATAGTTTTGCTGTAACTGCTCAAAAAGTGTTAGCTGGAGTTTGGCTTCAGGGCCACTGATAGGGGAAGACCATCAGTCCTCCTGTAGGGGGCCCGGGCACACAGGGGAGCCCCAACAGCACGGGGGAATCTGTGCGGTCGGGCAGGGGGACAATTACAGAAGGAAGCCCAGTGTGGCTCTCTGCAGCAGCTGAAAGCCAATTTGTCCCCTTCCTGCCAGCTTTCAGCTGCTGCAGGGAGAGACACAGACACAGGGCAACATTCCTGTAATTGCTTCTCAGACACTGATCCTCCTCCCTGTTCTGCCTGCTTCTGATCCCCCCGTGTGCCCCCCTTTCACTGTGCCACCCTCTTCTCTCCCAGAGCACTGCAGGCTTCCTTGTCCTGTAAAAAAATAAAAATTTAAAATAAAATAAAATTAAATAATAATTAAACATTGTAATAAATAATTTAAGAAAACTGTAAAATATAGTAATTGTAAACATTTTTCAATGTAAAAAACAATTAAAAAGGGCTAATTCACACAGGTTCTCTGTTATATTTGTGTCCACTAATAATGATTTTAGTGAAAATATTGTCTTTATATATTTATTTCAGGTACTTATATAGCGCTGTCAATTTACCCAGCACTTTACATATACATTGTACATTCACATCAGTCCCTGCCCTCAAGGAGCTTACAATCTAAGGTCCTTAACTCACATACATACACAGTAGGGCCAATTTTTTATTTTTTTTTTATAAAGGATCCAATTAACCAGCATGTCTTTGGAGTGTGGGAGGTAACCGGAGTACCCGGAGGAAACCCACACAGGCACAGGGAGAACATGCAAACTCCAGGTAGGTAGTGTCGTGGTTGGGATTTGAACCAGCGACCCTCTTGCTGCTAGATGAAAGTGCTAACCACTACACCACTGTGCCGCCCATAGAGGGGGGAGGGTGCCTGCCAAGGAGGTTGTATGGGGCCCAGTGATTTCTAACAGCAGCCATGTTTGGCTTCAATGTTAGTGTATCTAAATCTGCTAGTACATTCAGACTAGCGCGACTTGTCAGCCTGACAAGTCGCGCTCGGTCGCTGGCCATTGATTAGCACAGGACCCGTTCTAATAGGAGCGACACAAGTCGCTCCGACTTAGAAAAAGGGTCCTGTACTACTTTGGGGCGACCTGGGAGCGACTTGCATAGACTTCCATTATGTGAAGTCCCTGCAAGTCGTGCCGAAGTCGCGGTGCACTTCACAGGTCGTCCCTCGAAGTCGGATCGCGCCAGTCTGAATGGGCTGTAACACTCCCCAACCCCAGACTGACCATGCTGCTGTTTAAAGGTGCATCCTGTGCTCCTTTTTTCCAGAATGGGGTCACTATAATGCAGGAGGCGTGTTACTAGCCAGATCAGCTGGGTGAAAACAGAAGGGAAAGCCATGCAGCCACCAAATCTAATGATTGGCAAGCTACAATATATTACATTTTTGATTTTGGGTTTAATACTGCTGTCCAGATCGCTCAGGGGTGAATGGGAACTTTTCCAATCTCTATCATTTAACTGCAGTATGGAGCACCAAGGGATTCCAGGACCGAGCTGAGCAGAGAGGGGTTCCTGGACCACGAAACTGGCTGAGCAAAATTATGAATCCATTGGCACCTAAGACTCACGTATGTGTATTTTAACTCCAAATTTGGATGTCTGCCTGGAACCATAGACTTCTGCGAGAATCAGAGAGACCATTAGCTGTTTGATGGACTGACTGGCAATACTTGGGGGTTTATGGACTTTTATAACAGATAAGAGAACTCCTACTTGGCTCCTGCCTTCCCCCAGGTAATAAATTGCTCTATCCTTCCAAGAAGGGTCACCCCTGGCCTTTAAAAAGTTATGTTTTGGATGTTGTTATCGATAGAACTTTTTTTGGGATTGGAGGGAGATGAATTTAGAGCAACTTGCTGGCCTGTATATAAAAAAGGTCTGTCAACATAACTAGCAGCAGACTGTCAAGTGTAATATATACAGAGGCTTCAGTCAGCCTATCAGTGGGGATTCTACGTTGATCAGACTTCCCGGAATCAATAGAAAATCACCACTGAGAGCCGTGGAAAAAGGAGACTTAGAATTATGTGTTTGTATCTGTTTCAGTGCACTGGACTGAAACCAGAATACAAGAAATTTTTCAAAGGTGAAGACTGCAGAGAGCTTTAAAGTACATTAGATAAAAAAAAAAAAATATGGAAACTCAAGGTTGTAGCTTTTGCAACCAGTGGGGTGAAACCTAGTAAAACAACATAGAATATTTCAAATGTTATGGCTAGCTGGGCAAAAACTGCTAATGAGGTGAAAAAAAAATCCCTACAAAGAATGAAACATTTAGTTCCAGAGGCCTAAGACTAACCAGATGGAACAACCGAAGAATAAAAGTTCCATCTTTTCACGCTATGAATAGCTTCTGTTTATATGAGTTATTAATAAATATGTCAGCAAACAATACAGCGGAGGGCATGCATTCCCATCATGCATAAACAATTAAAGTATTCTGGACAAGTGAAATGGTTTCTGTGATTATAACCTATAAAAGTAACAAATAAATTAGTAGAATAATTGGTCAGAGTTACATGTTAATAGTAGGATGTTAGATGTCTACATGCAGGCATTTTTTCAGCGAGAACACGAACGCCGGTCCGGAACCTCCAGCACTGAATGGATGTAATAGCAAGGGGTGATGCAGTGTACTGAAGGGTCTATTGATGCTGGCTGCTGGGGGATTTATTGTCCCTGGTGGGAATCAGTTGTTGCGTGAGGATATATTGATGCTTGGGGGTCTTATGTTGCTGGTAGGGATCTACTATTGAGGGAGAGGTCTATTGTTGCTGGCTGCTGGAGGATCTATTGATGTTGGCTGCTGGGTGATCTGTTGTTGCTGCTGTTGCAGAGTGCGATCACTGGGTGCAGCGGAGTCCATTCAGATCAGACATTGTGGAGTAACAGGAACTGGCTTCTTTATTAGAACATAACACAGAAAGCAAAGAATATCACCTTCTCATGGTGAGGAAGACACAGACAGGAAGAGATAACCAACAAGTTCAGTACAGTGTACAGGATATTACAACACATCATAGAAATACATAGCATATCACTGAGCATTAGCGACATCTAGTGTCCTATTTATGAACTGCAGTTAATCTGCTAAACTGAAAGCTGTGGTATCTCCAACAGCTGCTGGGGGGTCTAATGTTGCTGAGGTATTCCATCGTTTCTGAGTGTGTGTGTGTGGGGGGGGGGGTCTATTGCTGTGTGGGGGAAACTATTGTGACTCTGTTTTTTTGTTGCTGGGGTGGGGTCCATTGTTGCTGGAGGAGTCTATTGTTGTTTAAGGGATCTATTGTTGCTGAGGTTGGGTCTATTGCTGCTGGGGAGATCTATTGTTGCCGGGGAGAGCTATTGCTGCTGGGGGCATTATTTGTTGCGTGAGTGATTTGCTTGGGTGGGGTCTACTGGGATCTATTGTTGCTGGCTCCAAGAGATCTATTTTTCGGCTTTTCTGGTTATTAGGCAAGAACAAATCCATACAAATTATTTAGCGCCACAAAATGATACCTGGGGCAGTACTGGGAGGTGGGTAGGGGTTGGAACCAAGGGATGTGCCAGAGGAGGGTAGGGCATGGAGACAAGGGGAAACTCAGAAGGGGGTAGTTCCAGCACCTATTCTTTGGGTGAAATAAAAGCCCTGTCTAGATGTGTATATTACTTATTGCCTCTAGTGTCACTGCCATTTCAGGCTAATATTAGGATTATCTGGGAATTAGCAGAATTTCTCGTGCTTGTTGTGGTCTGCACAGCTGCGTACAGCGATATTAAAGTGATTCTGAAAGCATTTTTTTTTCAAATAGCAAATATGTCCAACTTACTTGCTGTGTGCAATGGTTTTGAGCAGCTCCAATCCTCCTCATCTGGGGTCCCCCACCAGCACTTCTGGCTCCTCTCCCCTGCTGAGTTCCCCATAGCAAGCTGCTTGCTCTGTGGGCACTCGTGTGTGCTTGCTTCCAAACATTGACACAAACAGCGTGGCTTTTCCCCACCCACCGCTGTCTCCTCACTGGCTGTGATTGACACCAGCAGGAGCCAATGGCTCCCCCTGCTGCCTATCTGTCCAGTGAGGAAAGACCTGAGATAGCCTCTGCTCTTAAGCACACTGCTGGATCGAGAGCAGACTCAGGTAAGTATTTAGGATGGCTGGGGGGGAGCTGCATGCAGAAGGTTTTTTACCCTAAAAGAATGCATTCATGTAAAAAAAAAAAAAAATTCTACCTTTAGAACCACTTTAAACCCTCATTTTTAAGCACTTAGCTCATTTATTTACTTACTGAGTATGCGGCTTCTTTATTTTTTTAATCGTTGCCTATGTTCCTTTTGAAAGTGGGAGTAAACTCCCATGCATGAATTGTACCTATAGGTGAGAATATAATAAGGCTTACCTATAGGTACTGTAAATATTATATATAATAAATTTACTGTAGATACAGCCAGTGATGTCACTAGCGCATGCGCTTTGAAATAACGGCATACCTGTGGCATTTCTTCAGGGTCCTGTGCCATATACGTGCGTGCATGCGTGGGGGTGACATCATGGCCGCTCCAGCCACTCACACAGCCAGGGTCTGCGAACTTGGAAGACACCGCTTCGTTCTAGAGTAAGTTTCACATAATGTGCTAGTATGCAATGCATACTATTATGACACCTTGCAGGTTAAAACAAAAAAACTGCGGTTTACTACTGCTTTAATTAGGTGTCATGATTGCTGCCCCAGGTTTCCAGTTTCTAGGTGGCTCCTTTCTCTTGCAGTGTCCTATGGAGCCACCCTTGTATGCAGAATTTAAAGTTGTGTCTCCCTATACTTTGTACATCAATAGAAACACACAGCTCCATAGCCTAGGATGGCAAGGCACCCCCCTGTTCCCCCTTCCTCCTGCTCATTCCCTTGTCCAAGCCACCAGACTATGAACTTTTTCCTGTGAAGACTGGAAGTTCAGGGAAGCAGCACAAGAGTGCAAGAGCCATCAGCATTGAATATTGTAAAATGCAAGTGCTGGGGTAAGAATTTTAACACATAGTTCACTGGGGAAAGGGTTCAATAATACTTTAGGTGTAAGCAGTGGGGGATGCATTGGGGTAGAAAGGTCACAAAGCTTCAAACACAACCAGGGTCGGGACAAGGGGTGGGCGGAAGGGATGGTTTCCCTGGGCTCAATAGTTTACTGGGTGTAGGATCCTCTAAGCTTGCACATCATAAATAGGGGAGGGGGGCAAGGTTTGGCATCTTTGCCCTGGGCACTGGATGACCTTGTCCTGGCACTGGACACAGCTACAGACAGATATGTTTAGTTAACACTGCACAAGGAATTATACTGAAGTGACAGAGTGTGGTAGACCTGGCCATGACCACGGAATTTTCTGGGTTCAGCCTTCGGTCCTTAAATTTGGGTACCTCTATTATCTTGTGGGGCAAAGGAGATCAATTGTTGCAGCATTCACTCCCCCCATAACCATTACCTAAAATAACCAGACCAAACACATTTTTTCTTGACTGAGTTGATACTTTGTTTGCATGCATTTCCATATAGTGAACTGCCCTTCTAGCTCTCTGATACTGGACCCCCAGTTCCCCAATTCTGCAACTGCAAAGTCCTTTGCCCCTCCTCTCCTCTGGCCAATCATGGTAGGCTTTGTTGTTCAAACCCATTCACAAAGTACAAAGTATTCTGCGAATAGACAGTGTAGGGTAATGGTTTGAGACAAACCATTTAACATTGACAGGAGTGCTTACAATGATCAGCATTTATTCATTTATGAAAAATCTTCATCTCTGTTGCTGTAGGGGCTCATATAGACCTGAGGTTGGGGGGGGGGGGGGTCATGTGGGCCTCATTTTTACTGCTCCTCCTTAAGCTGCAAAGGCAGCCAAGATGGAGGGTTCACATGCCATGGTCGTGAGGTTTTGCTTTAGTTGGGCAGTACCACCGATGAAGGCAACCCATTCAAGAATTGTAGGCATTTGTGGCGTGTTGGTGCACCATTTAAAACAGGCAAGGAGAAGTCATATCGTCAACTCACAGCCTGTGAAATGCCTCTGAAAAGAGATCCGACTGTGGATCGCTTTCCATGAGTGTGGTAATTTAGCCGCACAGCTAAACTTAGGCTTACTGCTTAAAATGTTAAGCCCATCTATATATACTAGTGGATCCAACACTAACTTTTCCAGGCAGTGCTGCTGTCCAAAGGTGACACAGTTGCTCCTCCATACTGTAGATAGAGAAAACGCATTTATTCACACCTGAGACCTGAAGAAGGAGGCAACGCCTCCGAAACGCGTAGTCCTTGGCAACCCCTGTGGTATCATGCAAGGGCTCCCGAACGGGGATCTCCCCTCTGTACGTCCACAATTGTGATTCTACTGAGCAGCTACTCGATCCATCCCTGCAGTGTGTGTGCGGCGACGGCTGGACCGTGCGCAGGCGCACTACACACAGTCTCCCCGAGGCGGAAGGTTCAGTCCGGATGTCACGGTCTGACAGTGCGGGACGAGCAGCCGAGCCGGCGGTACGGAGAGGAGAGTGTTCTGCCCATGTTAAAACGGGGATTTTATCTTTATGCATGACACCTTCTGTGCTTGTGAGTACCTGTTTTATGGCTTCTTAATTCATTAATAAACGGTGTCACGCTAGGGCGGCTGTGCGCTCTGTCCTGTTGTTTTTTTATATATTCACACCTGAGCGAATCTTTTCCGGAGTTTTTATGGGCTTTTTTCAGGCTTCTCTTTGGGCTTTTCTAAAGCGTTTTTTTTTTTTTTCCGGCTTTTTTCAGGCATTTTTAGCAGGTGTGTGGAGGCAGGCATTGACATCTAACAAAAACGCTTTAATCTGCAAAAAAATAAGCTCATGTACTTTTTTGATATTCAGGCGTTTTGCTTCAAGTGACAAAACGCTCAGATGTGAACAGGGGCCATTGCAATGAATGGGATTTTGCTTGTTGGGCATTTTGAGACTTCAGAGATAAGCGTTTTATGAGCGGAAATACGCTCAGGTGTGAATAGGGCCGTAGGTATTTGTAATCTGCAATATACTTTTTTTTTTTTTTGGTAAATACCACTTTAACCACCTGTAAGCCAGCACATTTTTAAAAGTACTGTAATTTCTGAATTTTTTTTTTTGGGTTAACATCTAATGCAGTGAAATATTGAATTTAACCACTTGCCGACTGCCGCACGACTATTTACGTCTGCAGTCAGCCCATCACAGGCAGAGCGACGTAGGGATACGTCGCTAGCCTGTAAGGGTGTGGGGAGCGAGTGCGCGCCGCCAGAGGCGCGCTCCCGCTCGGTCACGGACCCCTCCGCGCGTGTGCCCGGCGGACCCGATGTTCGCACGGCACTCGCGATCGTCCGTGACAGCGGGAGAAAGGCAGGCGGCTAATGTAAACAAAGCTGCCTGTCAGTTCTCCCTGTGTAAGAATGATGATCAAACGGTTCTACTATGTAGGACCGTTGATCACTGTTCTTACACACACAGCCACAGCCAATCACAGTTAGAAGCACGCCCCTAGGACACACTTAACCACACCCTCTCCAATACAGTTAACTTCTTCACTGCCAGTGTCATTTTTACAGTAACAGTGCTATATATATATATATATATATATATATATATATATAGCACTGATTACTGTAGTAATGTCACTGGTAACCCCAAAAGTGTCAAAAATGTCAGTCAAGGGTCCGATCTGTCCGCCCCAATGTCGCAGTCCCGCAAAAAAAATCACAGATCCCCGCCAATACGCGTTAAAAAAAAACCAACAAAAATGACAGAAATCTTTCCCTTAGTAAACGCAATAACTTTTGCGCAAACCAATCAAAATACGCTTTTTGCGATTTTTTTTTTTTACCAAACATATGGTAAAAAAAACAAATTGGCCTAAAATGTTAAAAATTTTTGATTTTTACATTTTTTTTGAGGAATTTCATATAAAAAATGTGAAAAATATTGTTATTTTTGCAAAATTGACGCTATATTTTTTTGTTTATAGCGCATGATCAAAAAATCGCACAGGTGATCAAATGCCACCAAAAGAAAGCTCTGTTTGTGGCAAAAAAAGGACGCCAAATTCGTTTAGGTACAGCATCGCACGACCGCGCAATTGTCCGTTAAAGTCATGCAGTGCCGAATCGCGAAATAGGCCCTGGTCAGGAAGGGGGTAAAATCTTCCGGGGCTTAATTGGTTAAAAAGCTCATTAAACCGCACCAATAACGACCCAACCTTTTCCAAACTGTGCAATCACTTCTTTATGTGTTTGATCCTAAAATTTTGATTGTATGTGTTTAAAAAGCCCAAGTATGTTTTGCTTTGCATAAATGTAATGAAAAAAAAAAAATGTAACATCATTTTCTGGGTCTGGGAAGTGTGTGGGTGACTGGAGGCCCCATCACAAAGCTTTCACATGCTTTTTTTTTTTAGAGCTACGTTGGCAGCTCTGCAGGCAGACAAGGTACTGCCGAGATTTGTAACAAAATACTGGCTATAAAAGTCAGAAAATAATACAGAGTGGAAATGTGTTTGTTATCGATACGCTGATAGCAGAGATCCTGTATACCCCATATACACAGCCCCGTTGTTTTTCATGGCCTTGCTGGAGATCCTGCTGGACGAGGCTGTTTTAATCTCTCCAGCACTATTCTAAACTGACAGATCAGAGTCAGAATAACAGTGGCTTCATGTAGCAGAAGTTTTTATTATTGCCTAGAAACCATGTTGGACTGGTGGATTGTTTAGACACAGAGATGCATTTTATGTGTTACTTAGATAATATTGATTATGATCATTCTTTAAAGTCTTATTGCCCTGTTATCATTGACGGTTTCTTGCCTTTGTTGTTTATAACACCAACGCATTAGAGGCTCGTTCAGTTAATTTAAGTATAAATAAAAGCTTATTTCTCCTGAGATGCATTGGAATGCGGGATACCTCTTTTTTACTTCCCTTCAAAACACAGCAAAGAATTTTGCTTTGGGCGAGAGAATGAAGAAGGCTTTGATATTTATGAGCACCAATGACAATTGCTTGTGCGGTGATTACTTGAAAATAGAGGACTGTTTTCTGAAAAATACGATAGAGGAACACAGCGCCGGATGAAAAAGAACCGCAGCACATTTATGGAATATTCACAGGCTGCTTACTTCTGCTGTCCTATCTCAACTTGGTGGAATGCGTCGGTCAGAACGTTCTGTGGTACAAACAGAAGGTTTGGTAATTGTCTATGCAATCAATTCTTCTTATTAAACATATAATACAGTCAAAAATAAGAGATCTTTTTCTTATTAACCACTTATGGACCGGAAGATTTTCCCCCTTAAAGCGGAGTTCCACCTAAAAAACAAAAAAATACATAAAAATACCCCTGGGACAGTCAGGGCTAGTGCATTCCAGCCTCTGAACTGTCCCGGGTTGCACTTACCTGCAAGAAGAAATACTTACCTTGAAAATGTATTGTCCAGCACTGCCATCTCAGGTGTGGGCAGCTTGAAGCTAGCGCGATCCTCTTCCGTCCTCTTCGGTCCCACGATGCACTGCACTGGCCCCGCCGTCACTTCCGGGTCTGCAGCGTCCTCCCTGCACAGCTTCTGGGCATGCCCAGAAGCTGTTTAGCAAGGTATGACGGCGCCTGCACCGGAACTGACGTTGGGGCCGGTGCAGGCGCATTGATTCCTGGGAGCGATGACGTTCAGCTCCCAGGAATCATTGCAAAGCCAAGAAGTGACGACTCGCCGCAGCCGCTGAGGGGAGGAAGAGGAAGTAAGGTAAGTATATTATCTTCTAAACAAGGTAAGTAAAAAAAAAAAAAAAAATTGCGATTATCCATTTGTTTTTCAGGTGACCCGGACCAAGAAGATGGAACGAACTTTCATTTTCGGGTGGAACTCCACTTTAATGACCAGGCCATTTTTTGCGATTCGGCACTGTGTTTTTTTTTTTTTTTAACGGACAATTGCGCAGTAGTGCAAGGCTGTAACAATAAAATTGATGTCCTTTTTTCCCCACAAATAGAGCTTTCTTTTGGTGGTATTTGATCACCTCTGCAATATTTTTTTTTTTGCGCTATAAACAAAAAAATAGCAGCAATTCTGAAAAAGAAAAAAAAAAAAACAGTATTTTTCACTTACTGCTATATGACATTCCCAATCAAAAAAATGTAAAAATCAAATGTTTTCATCATTTTAGGCCAATATGTATTCTGCTACGTATTTTTGGTAAAAAAAAAAAAAAAAAAAATCCCATTAGATTGTAAGCTCTTCTGAGCAGGGCCCTCTAAATCCTCTTGGATTTTATTGTATTGTAAATATACTGTCTCCCTCTAATATTGTAAAGCGCTGCGTAAATTGCTGGCGCTATAGAAATCCTTATTAATGATAATAATAATAATAAGAGTATATTTATTGGTTTACACAAAAGCTATCGCATCTACAAACTAGCGGAAAGAGCTATGTCATTTTTATTTTTTTTTACTAGTAATGGCGGAAATCAGTGATTTTAAGCAGGACTGCGACATTGCGGAAGATAGATCGGACATCTGACATTTTTTACACTTTTGGGGGAACCAATGACATTACCACAGTAATCAGTGCTATAAATATGTACTGGTTCTGTACTAATGACACTGGCAGGGAAGGGGTTAACGCCATGGGCACTCAAAGGGTCCCTAGGGGGTGCTTTCTAACTGAGTTGGGGATGAACTTGCTGGATGAACACAGAGACCTGTGTCCCTAAATAGGAGGAACTGTTTACAATGGCAGACCACCCTTCTGTCTCCATGGGGAGCGATCGTGGGTGCCCGGCGGACATCACTTCTGCTGGACACGCTGATTGGCTCCCCCATGTGGCCAATCAGTGTGTATGCGCCCCCCCCACTAGAGGTACGTTGTTTCGCAAGACAGAGCCAACCTGCCGCTGTATAAGTACAGCGTCTGGTCGGCAAGTGGTTAAACTAACAAAGTAATATACATATCATTTAAAAGCTAAGTTCACCCTTTGAACATGTTACACCCATATTTAGGGTGTAATATATTCTAGTAACTGCCCCCCTCATCCCTTCCCTTGTCACAGCAGACAGGGTTCCTCTCCCCTGCAGCCAATGTCATATTTAACCAGTTTTACTGCGTCAGGCAGCCCCTCCTGCGTGGGACTACGTCAGTCGCGCGCCTGGTAATGGGAGGCGAGCGTGCACTGCCGGCAGGCAGCGGGGAAGCCGGTGCACGGGCCGGCGGTGCGATTGCCGCTGGCTACCCGCAATCGCCCCCTCGCTGAGAGAGAAGGACGGGCAGCTGTTGTAAACACAGCTGACCGCTCTTCTCTCTGGAATGATCACAGAGTACCTGTGATCCTTCTATATAGGATCACAGATCTCTATGGTTATTTCAAAAGACCATCCCCCCACAGTTAGTAAACACTCCCCTAGGCTTACATTGAACCTCTTGATTTCCCATTAGGTAAACCCCTTCCCTGCCAATGTCATTATTACAGTATAAAGAAGATTTGCGTGCGGCGCTTAAATAAATCAATCCATTTCTGTAGTAAGGGGCAATCCAAGCTGCTTACCAGAAGGAAAGAAATAACAGGCCCGTCATCAAGTAGAGCTGGTGGTGGTCCTCCTTATATTACCCGAATCCACTCAGCAAGGGAGGCAGAGTATATGAAATATGTGAATAGCAGAATGTGAAAAATATTGTTTTTTTTTTTGTTTTTTTTCAGAATTGTCGCTCTTTTTTTGTTTATAGAGCAAAAAATAATAATCGCACAGGTGATCAAATATCCCCAAAAGAAAGCTGTATTTGTGGGAAAAAAGGGACATCCATTTTTTTTGGGTACAGTGTCGCACGACCGCGCAATTTTCGGTTAAAGTAACGCAGTGCCGAATCGCAAAAAATGGCCTGGTCATTAAGGGGGCAAATCCTTCTGGTCCAGAACTGGTTAAAATTGTCTCTGCCCACACAGCCACACCATTAATTCATAACAATCTGTGAATGAATAAACAATGTAAAACAAACAGACAATCAGCGCAACCAAACAAAGATGAATAATATGTGTGATAATATATATATATACAGTATCTCACAAAAGTGAGTACACCTCTAACATTTTTGTAAATATTTTATTATATCTTTTCATGTGACAACACTGAAGAAATGACACTTTGCTACAATGTAAAGTAGTAAGTGTACAGCTTGTATAACAGTGTAAATTTGCTGTCCCCCTCAAAATAACTCAACACACAGCCATTGTCTAAACCGCTGGCAACAAAAGTGAGTACATCCCTAAGTGAACATGTTCAATTTGGGCCCAAAGTGTCAATATTTTGTGTGGCCACCATATTTTTCAGCACTGCCTTAACCCTCTTGGGCATGGAGTTCACCAGAGCTTCACAGGTTGCCACTGGAGTCCTCTTCCACTCCTCCATGACGACATTACGGAGCTGGTGGATGTTAGAGACCTTGCGCTCCTCCACCTTTCATTTGAGGATGCCCCACAGATTCTCAATAAGGTTTAGGTCTGGAGACATTCTTGGCCAGTCCATCACCTTTACCCTCAGCTTCTTTAGCAAGGCAGTGGTCGTCTTGGAGGTGTGTTTGGGGTCGTTATCATGTTGGAATACTGCCCTGCGGCCCAGTCTCCGAAGGGAGGGGATCATGCTCTGCTTCAGTATGTCACAGTACACATTGGCATTCATGGTTCCCTCAATGAACTGTAGCTCCCCAGTGCCGCGGCAGCACTCATGCAGCCCCAGACCATGACACTCCCACCACCATGCTTGACTGTAAGCAAGACACACTTATCTTTGTACTCACCTGGTTGCCACCACACACCTTGACACAATCTGAACCAAATAAGTTTATCTTGGTCTCATCAGACCAAGGACATGGTTCCAGTGATCCATGTCCTTAGTCTGCTTGTCTTCAGCAAACTGTTTGCGGGCTTTCTTGTGCATTATCTTTAGAAGAGGCTTCCTTCTGGCACGACAGACATGCAGACCAATTTGATGCAGTGTGCGGCGTATGGTCTGAGCACTGACAGGCTGACCCCCCACCCCTTCAACCTCTGCAGCAATGCTGGCAGCACTCATACGTCTATTTCCCAAAGACAATCGCTGGATATGACACTGAGCAAGTTCACTCAACTTCTTTGGTCAACCATGGCGAGGCCTGTTCTAAATGGAACCTGTCCTGTTAAACCGCTGTATGGTCTTGGCCACCATGCTGCAGCTCAGATTCAGGGTCTTAGCAATCTTTTTTTGCCTAGGCTATCTTTTTGTCGAGCAACAATTCTTTTTTTCAGATCCTCAGAGAGTTCTTTGCCATAAGGTGCCATTTTGAACTTTAAGTGACCAGTATGAGAGAGTGAGAGCAATAACACCAAATTAAACAAACCTGCTCATGATTCACACCTGAGGCCTTGTAACACTAACAAGCCACATGACACCAGGGAGGGAAAAGGCTAATTTGGCCCAATTTGGACATTTTCACTTAGAGGTGTACTCACTTTTGTTGCCAGTGGTTTAGACATTAATGGCTGTGTGTTGTTATTTGGGGTGACAGCAAATTTACTCTGTTATACAAGTTGTACACTCACTACTTTACATTTTAGCAAAGTGTAATTTCTTCAGTGTTGTCACCTAAAAAGATATAATAAAATATTTACAAAAATGTTAGGGGTATACTCACTTTGGGAGATACTGTATATATCTCCGGCTGCTCTCACTCAAATGTGTTTCCACTACACATACATAGACATAAATACCAAAAATTAGTGCTGCGCCAGATATCTAAAATAATCAGTGAAAAGTGAAACAATAAATCAAATATGTGATAAGGATCCATCCAAAAAGTGCAATATATAGAGTCCATAGACAATTAAAATTGATCCAGCAGTATCCACCTTCAGTGCTCATAAATCAAAATCCAGTGCTCAATTTTCCTCTGCCACCCGTGCAATAAAGCCTTTCACCTTACATTCTGACCCCTGTTTGACCAGCAGATCAGAATGAGCAGTTCTCTCCTGGGGTAATAGCAATCAGACAGGGATCTAGGGCTGGATTCTCATAAGCAGATAACATCAAAGGGTCACCCTCAGTCCGGATGTGTCACAGATAAAAATAATAAAAAACAAATCTAGTGCTCTCCATATAAAACCCAAGACAATTTAATAAAAGATTGGCAAGTTAGAAGTAAAGCACTTGAGCAGTGCAAGCTGTGTGAGCTGTACAAGCATTCAAATCAATGGTTGCCGCGATGGGCCGATGTGATGTCGACTGACAGGCTCCGCCTTTAAAATAATTAATGCACATTTTTTTACCTGCAAAATCATGTGCACCTATTATTTTTTTTGCTAAGGGTGAATTTAGCCTTTACAGTGTTACTAAAACCACAACAGTGAAATCAGGCTGTATATGCAGTAAAGCATGCTTGTCAGACTTGTATAAAGTACTCGAAATTTCTACTTGAGTAAAAGTACAAGTGCTCGATCAAAAAGTGACTTGAGTAGAAGTGGAAGTGCTCGCAGAAAAAGTTACTTAAGTAGAAGTACTAAAGTATTCAACATTTTTTTTACTTAAGTATTGCAAGTAGTTTTTTCAAAAAATTTGCTACTTAAGTACTAAAAGTAAAAAGTACCAGTAGTTTTGAAAAAAAAATTCTACTCAAGTACTGAAAGTAGAAGTACAAGTACTGTGTTATGTAGTTATTAAAGAAAGAAGTCAAAAGTTTGAACATCATATTGTTTTTTATTATTTCAAATGATTTATTCAAATGATTAACCTGTGTTTGTTAGTAGTTTCTTGATGCACTTTAAGCGCTGTAGCACCATTTATTTGTTTGTTTCATATTTTCTTTTTATTGGAAAGATTTGGTATAGCAGCTTTTATTATACACAGCCTTTATTTTCATATGCGCTGATTTACAAATGACATTATACACATTTTTTTGAGCTTTATGCAACCTGCCATCTACTGTTCTGGCAGTGGTAATTTTTTTAAAAGTAATGAGTAACTATGCAGCACAAAAAAAAATACTTGAGTAGAAGTATCGAAATCATCGAAAAAATGTAGTGAAGTAAAATCAATATGTGGTAGAAAAGGACTACCAAAAGAAGTGGATGGGGGCTCGAGGTGTTCGAGCCTTCATCCAGAAAATACATGGAGAGCCATGGATGAGCATAGAAAGGAAAGAAATGTAGGGAGGGGGAAAAGCAAAGGCTGGGTAAAAAAAGGGGGGGACAAGAGACAGAGAATGAAGAAGAAAAGAGAGGGAGGGGAAGAGAAGGGGAACAGGAAGAAGGGAGAAGAGAAAAAAATATATATAGAAAAAGAGGAAAGAGGAGAAAAAAGAAGAACAAAGAGACAAAAGATAGAAAAATGAGAAAAAGAAAAAAGAAAAAGAAGAAAAAATTTTTTTCTACGGTACCATTAAAATCCCACCAGCCCTCATTTATATTCTTTCTTGGAACTTTGTTCTGTTCTTCTTTTTTTTTTTTTTTTTTTTTTTTTTTTTTCTTCTTTTTCTTTTTTCTTTTTCTCATTTTTCTATCTTTTGTCTCTTTGTTCTTCTTTTTTCTCCTCTTTCCTCTTTTTCTATATATATTTTTTTCTCTTCTCCCTTCTTCCTGTTCCCCTTCTCTTCCCCTCCCTCTCTTTTCTTCTTCATTCTCTGTCTCTTGTCCCCCCCTTTTTTTACCCAGCCTTTGCTTTTCCCCCTCCCTACATTTCTTTCCTTTCTATGCTCATCCATGGCTCTCCATGTATTTTCTGGATGAAGGCTCGAACACCTCGAGCCCCCATCCACTTCTTTTGGTAGTCCTTTTCTACCACATATTGATTATTCAACTGGGATGTCGGTACTTTGTTAACATGTCTCGCATATCAAACACTTTAATCCTGTAGTGAAGTAAAAGTAGAAGTAGGAGAAAAAAATTATACTCTAGGAAAGTACAGATACCGCATTTCGGTACTTAAGTACAGTACTTAAGTAGTTCTACTTCGTTACTATACATCTCTGATGCTTGTTATATTCCCTGGGAAACCTAAGTGGTTAATCATCTGCATTATGTATAAAGGCTGATCCTGTCTCTATGATTCTCCTCTTCTTTAACTGACTCCAACCCATCTCATGATAGAACAGAGCATTAGGAGCCAGGTTGCACATGCTCAGTTTGGAGTGTATTGCTATTTTTTTTTTTTGAGAGGGTGCATGTGATCAGCACAGGGCCAATCAGAACTGTCCAGACAAGGGGTCCTCAAACTTTTTAAACAGGGTGCAAGTTCACGGTCCCTCAGACACTGTTGTGGGCCGGACTATAGTTTGAAAAAAAATATGAACGAATTCCAATGCGCATATTTTTTATTGTTTTATTTATATAGTGGGGCTGGTGCTCAACATTTTTGGGGGGGGGGGGGCGCAATCAGAAAAATTCAATAGGCATTGCTTTGCAGCAAAAAACGCTGTAAAAAATTGCATGACTTTGAGGTCACAAAAGCGTGAAAGGGGCCTTTAGTAAATCAAGGTATAGTGTGCCCCCATCAATGCAGAGAGACCACAGCGTGAACCCTTTCAATGCAGAGAGACCAGCGTGCCCCCTTTCAATGCAGACAGACCAGCGTGCCCCCTTTCAATGCAGAGACCATTGTGCCCCCTTTCAATGCAGAGACCATCGTGCCCCTTTTCAATGCAGAGACCATCGTGCCCCCTTTCAATGCAGAGACCATCGTGCCCCCTTTCAATGCAGAGACCATCGTGCCCCCTTTCAATGCAGAGACCAGCGTGCCCCCTTTCAATGCAGAGACCAGCGTGCCCCCTTTCAATGCAGAGACCAGCGTGCCCCCTTTCAATGCAGAGACCAGCGTGCCCCCTTTCAATGCAGAGACCAGTGTGTCCCGTTCCAATGCAGAGACCAGCGTGCCCCCTTCAATGCAGAGACCATCGTGCCCCCTTTCAATGCAGAGAGACCAGCGTGCCGTGCCCCCTTTCAATGCAGAGACCATCGTGCCCCCTTTCAATGCAGAGACCATCGTGCCCCCTTTCAATGCCGAGACCATCGTGCCCCCTTTCAATGCCGAGACCATCGTGCCCCCTTTCAATGCCGAGACCAGCGTGCCCCCTTTCAATGCCGAGACCAGCGTGCCCCTTTCAATGCAGAGACCAACGTGCCCCC
Source organism: Pelophylax lessonae (assembly GCF_965119305.1). Lineage (NCBI taxonomy): Eukaryota > Metazoa > Chordata > Amphibia > Anura > Ranidae > Pelophylax > Pelophylax lessonae. The sequence goes on from NC_138768.1 coordinate 713,968,535, forward strand.
TTCAATACAGAGACCAGCGTGACCCCTTTCAATACAGAGAGACCATCGTGCCCCCTTTCAATGCAGAGACCATCGTGCCCCCTTTCAATGCAGAGACCAGCATACCCCCTTTCAATGCAGAGACCAGCGTGCCCCCTTTCAATGCAGAGACCAGCGTGCCCCCTTCAATGCAGAGACCAGCGTACCCCCTTTCAATGCAGAGACCAGCGTGCCCCCTTTCAATGCAGAGACCAGTGTGCCCCGTTCCAATGCAGAGACCAGCGTGCCCCCTTCAATGCAGAGACCATCGTGCCCCCTTTCAAAGCAGAGACCAACGTGCCCCCTTTCAATGCAGAGACCAACGTGCCCCCTTCAATACAGAGACCAGCGTGACCCCTTTCAATACAGAGAGACCATCGTGCCCCCTTTCAATGCAGAGACCATCGTGCCCCCTTTCAATGCAGAGACCAGCATGCCCCCTTTCAATGCAGAGACCAGCGTGCCCCCTTTCAATGCAGAGACCAGTGTGCCCCCTTCAATGCAGAGACCAGTGTGCCCCCTTCAATGCAGAGACCAGTGTGCCCCCTTCAATGCAGAGACCAGTGTGCCCCCTTCAATGCAGAGACCATCGTGCCCCCTTTCAATGCAGAGAGACCAGCGTGCCGTGCCCCCTTTCAATGCCGAGACCAGCGTGCCCCCTTTCAATGCCGAGACCATCGTGCCCCCTTTCAATGCCGAGACCATCGTGCCCCCTTTCAATGCCGAGACCAGCGTGCCCCCTTTCAATGCCGAGACCAGCGTGCCCCCTTTCAATGCAGAGACCAGCGTGCCCCTTTTCAATGCAGAGACCAACGTGCCCCCTTCAATACAGAGACTATCGTGCACCCTTTCAATGCAGAGACCATCGTGCACCCTTTCAATGCAGAGACCATCGTGCCCCCTTTCAATGCAGAGACCATCGTGCCCCCTTTCAATGCAGAGACCATCGTGGCCCCTTTCAATGCAGAGACCATCGTGGCCCCTTTCAATGCAGAGACCATCATGCCCCCTTTCAATGCAAAGACCAGCGTGCCCCCATTCAATGCAGAGACCATCATGCCCCCTTCAAAGCAGAGACCATCGTGCCCCCTTCAATGCAGAGAGACCAGCATGCCCCCTTCAATGCAGAGAGACCAGCGTGCCCCCTTTCAATGCAGAGAGACCAGCGTGCCGTGCCCCCTTTCAATGCAGAGAGACCAGCGTGCCGTGCCCCCTTTCAATGCAGAGAGACCAGCGTGCCCCCTTTCAATGCAGAGAGACCAGCATGCCCCCTTTCAATGCAGAGACCATCGTGCCCCCTTTCAATGCAGAGAGACCAGCGTGCCCCCTTTCAATGCAGAGACCAGCGTGCCCCCTTTCAATGCAGAGACCATCGTGCCCCCCTTTCAATGCAGAGACCATCGTTCCCCCTTTCAATGCAGAGACCATCGTGCCCCCTTTCAATGCAGAGACCATCGTGCCCCCTTTCAATGCAGAGACCAGCGTGCCCCTTTTAATGCAGAGACCAGCGTGCCCCCTTTCAATGCAGAGACCATCGTGCCCCCTTTCAATGCAGAGACCATCGTGCCCCCTTTCAATGCAGAGGACATCGTGCCCCCTTCAATGCAGAGGCCATCGTGCCCCCTTTCAATGCAGAGACCAGCGTGCCCCCTTTCAATGCAGAGACCAGCGTGCCCCCTTTCAATGCAGAGACCATCGTGCCCCCTTTCAATGCAGAGACCATCGTGCCCCCTTTCAATGCAGAGAGACCAGCGTGCCCCCTTTCAATGCAGAGACCAGCGTGCCCCCTTTCAATGCAGAGACCAGCGTGCCCCCCTTTCAATGCAGAGACCATCGTTCCCCCCCTTTCAATGCAGAGACCATCGTGCCCCCTTTCAATGCAGAGACCAGCGTGCCCCCTTTTAATGCAGAGACCAGCGTGCCCCCTTTCAATGCAGAGACCATCGTGCCCCCTTTCAATGCAGAGACCATCGTGCCCCCTTTCAATGCAGAGACCATCGTGCCCCCCTTTCAATGCAGAGACCATCGTTCCCCCCTTTCAATGCAGAGACCATCGTGCCCCCTTTCAATGCAGAGACCAGCGTGCCCCCTTTTAATGCAGAGACCAGCGTGCCCCCTTTCAATGCAGAGACCAGCGTGCCCCCTTTTAATGCAGAGACCAGCGTGCCCCCTTTCAATGCAGAGACCATCGTGCCCCCCTTTCAATGCAGAGACCATCGTTCCCCCCTTTCAATGCAGAGACCATCGTGCCCCCCTTTCAATGCAGAGACCATCGTGCCATGCCCCCTTCAATGCAGAGAGACCAGTCAGTGCACTTTCCCCCGGCGTCTCCTCGAGTCCTCGGCCAATGGCATGAGCTCGCCTTTCGGCCAATCAGGAGGGGGGTCTCAGACACTTTGATTGGCCAGGAGGAGGATCTGTGTGACAATAGCGAATTTTCATTCGCTAATGTCACACAAATGGGTGGGCTAGGGTACAGTGCGCTGCGCCCCGGGTCCACCCATTTCTGAAGCCTATTAGAGCCTCTGGCTCTAATTAGGTGATTCATGAAAAAAAAAAAAAACATGAATGATACATCCCGGCCGGCCGGCGGGCCGGGTTCAGGACCCTGGCAGGCCGCTTGCGGCCCACCGGCCATAGTTTGAGGACCCCTGGTCCAGACAGAGGATCAGAGGAGAATGAAAACTCCTCCTAAAAGCTTTACTAGGAACTGATACAAGTCACAAGCTATATGCTGATGAGAAAAGTTATTTAGCAGTTTATAGTTACTAAAATAGTTGCATTTCCATATTATGTGTACTGTGGCAGATCAGATATAGTGAATGCAGGGTCCTGGGTTTAGTAACACTTTAAGAACAAATAAGGCTTTTTTTGTAATATTGTCTTGCAACTAAAGAAATGCAATTTTTTCTACTTTGATCAATATTAGTTTAAAAACATATTGATACTGTAGATAAAAAGTATAAAGGTCATTCTATAATTTTTTTTGTACTTGCTGACCGTATATATACATTGAGGTTTGCAAGGGGTTTACAGAGGTTATGGCGGGAGAATAGCAGTCATAATCCCAGTACCGTTTTTTTCATAAGACGGCTGGCTTTTTCATGAATCCTGTTTGAGCAGCTCATGAGCCTTCGGGGCTGGAATCCAAAGTCGTGCTCCCCCCCTCCCGCCGCTGCTTCTCCAGCTTACTGTTACCACTGGTTCGTTCGGGAAACGATATGACGGTGCGGCTGTCTGCTCCCATAGGTGATCAAAGAGTTAACACATCATCACGTCACTTCCAGTCCAGGCTGGAAAATATATAAATAAATGAAAGCGAAAAAAAAAAAATCAAAATTTCAATTTTTTTGATCTTTTGCTTTTAAAGATAAAGAAGAGATTTGGAGTGTTTTTGACCCCAGATCTCTTCATAAAGAGGACCCATCCTTATTTCTTTTACAAGGGATGTTTACATTCCTTATAATAAGAATAGAAGTGATAAAAAAAAAAAAAAAAGAATTTCAAACGGACAGTGTAGAAATAAAAAATAAAATAAATAATAAAAAAAAAAAAATTAAAGTGCCCCCATCCCTCTGTGCTTGCGTGCGGAAGCGAATGCATACGTAAGTTGCACACACATATGTAAATGGTATTGGAGCCAACCACACATGAGAGGTATCGCTGCGAACGTTGGAGGGAAAGCATTAATTCTAGTACTAGAACTCTTCTGTAACTCTAAACAGGTAACCTGTAAAGGGGTTTAAATAGTTGCCTACAGATATTTTTACCACTTCTGGACTGGAAGGATTTGCCCCCTTAATGACCAGGCCATATTTTGTAACTGCGTTACTTTGACGGACAATTGCGCGGTCGTGCAACGCTGTACCTAAATAAAATGTCCTTTTTTTCCCCACAAATAGTAGAGTTTTCTTTTGGTGGTATTTGATCACCTGTGCGATTTTTATTTTTAATATAAACAAAAAAAAGCGACAATTCTGAAAAAAAAAACAATATTTTTCACATTCTGCTATATTACATTCCCAAAAAAAAAAAAATTAAAAATCAAAATTTAACATTTTAGGCCAATTTGTTTTCTGCTACATATTTGTGATAAAAAAATAAGCATATTTTGATTGGTTTGCGCAAAAGTTATCCCAACTAATATCTACGGGAAAGATTTATGTAATTTTTATTGTTTTTTTTTTACTAGTTTACTGGCGGCTATCTGCGATTTTTTGCGGGACTGCGACATTGCGGCGGACAGACACCTGGCTGACATTTTTGACACTTTTGGGGGGGATCAGTGACATTACTACAGTAATCAGTGCTAAAAATATGCACTGTTACTGTAATAATGACACTGGCAGGGAAGGGGTTAACACTATGGGTGATAGGCCCCAAAAATTAACTCACATGGGTTTAACCTCCCTGGCGGTATGATTCTTTTGGATTTTAGGTGCTGAAAGCGGTACCATTATTTTGCATGTAATTCTTGTGAATGAGCAGCCCAAACCAACTGTATACATTTATTATATATATATATATATATATATATATATATATATATATATATATATATATATATATATATACAGTTGGTTTGGGCTGCTCATTCACAAGGATTACGTGTATATATTTACATAAAAAGTACAGTAAAACTGCAGGAAAGGGCACTGGGGGGCAAACTAATGTGATTTTTTTTTTATTTTGAATGGTATCAGTGTGTTTGGTGTGTTTTTACATTTAAATTTGCCGCCGGTTCCACCCCCCTGCGAACGTCACGTCGCAGGAGACGGAAGCTGGGGCACGGAGACGATCGAGAGGAAGATCCACCGCGAGACACCGCCGAGACACATCGCTGGATCCCGGTGACAAGGTAAGAAACCTCTTTTACAGGATCCAGCGATGCTTCTGGCGGTACCCCGAGTGTGGCTCGGGGTTACCGCTTTTGGCTCTGAAATTTAACCCCGAGCCAAGCTCGGGAATACCGCTAAGAAGGTTGACTGACAGCAAAGAACGTAGTATTTGATGGCTAGAGGTACATTCACAGAGTATACAGAAGTAAGTGTCAGCCTGCATAGGCAGCAAAAATTAGCTCACATGGGTTTAACTGACAGCAAAGAACGTAGTGTATTTGATGGCTAGAGGTACATTAGGCATTTACAGTATACAGAAGTAAATGTCGGCCTGTATAGGCTCCAAAAATTCAAGGGGTTAAATGGGTACTTAGGGGCGTGTTTCTACCTGTGAGGGGACATGGCTTGTGGAATTACCATAGAGACCTGCATTCCTATATAGAAGGATCACAGGGGCTCTGTGATCATTCCAGGGAGTTTTTACAACAGCTGACCGTTCTTCTCTCTCAGCGGGGAATGATCGTGGTTGTCAGGCGGCCATCGGAGCCGCCTGCAAACTGCATCGGCTTCCCTGCTGACGAGTGGGGGCGGGAGCACAGGAGCGGTTGCCTGCCGCAGTATAACTGCGGCGGGTGGTCATAAAGTGGTTAAGTATCGTAGTAATATTCCACGAGCATGCGCAATTTTAAAAGCATGACATGTTAGGTATCTATTTACTCAGCGTAACATCATCTTTCACATTATACAAAGACAATCGCCATTTTTTTCCCTAGGATCTCTGCTAAAAAAACAATGTATTATGTTTGGGGGTTATAAGTAATTTCCTAGCAAACATTACGGATTTAAACTTGTAAAGCAAAAAGTGCTAGAAAAAGCCTGGTCTGCAAGTGGTTAAAACGACAATAACCTTTTAAATTCTCAAATCAAATATGCGCTGACTTGCACGTTTTTATGTGGTCGCACCCTATAATTTCATACTCTGCTCCACTCCCTGGCAACTTATATCCACAGCATTGGTCCCTAGCAGTGTACTGACAGCTCTCCTGCTTCCTCTTCTTGATCTAAGCATGTTGAGATCATTGAATCAAATAATGTAATATTATAGTTGACATTGCCAGGTGTCACTTAAAGATGTTGTCCGGGGAAGCCCATCCTATTTTTGCTTTGGAGCACTTATACCCTGTAAGACTGTATACAAAAAAAACAGTAAAACTGGACAATAAACAGTTTTAATTGTTAAGTAAATGTGCCCTGAAAACATTATAGTTTCCGTTTTACATAAAAAAAAAATTCTTACAAGTGATTTACTATATTTCACATCATCAGTGCCGGCATAACCAATGGCAGAAAAATAGATTCCTTACATTGACAAAACTAAGACCATCATTTTACTCCATCAAAGAAAACCATCATTTGTGTAAAAAGTATATAATTATTTTTAAAAAATGTACAGTATATAATTATTTTTAAAAAATGTACATATTCAAGTTCCACCATTAAAACCAAACGCTGGATGAAAGTGTATTGGTTTCTCTTTCCAGAGTGCCTAATGTCCTATTTTCCTCCAGGACTGGAGTGTGAGATTGGAATTAAATATAGAATGAAAATCTTTCCTTTTGAAAAAAAAAAAAAAAGTGACACAGACCTTACAAAGCGAATGGCTTTTCTTTTATTGAAGACACATATCAAACACGATAACTGTGTCTCAGAAGGCATGTCAGAAGGCATATTATGGTTGATTTAGTCTGTTTATTGATAGAAAAAAGCTTTTCCTTTCAAATATATATCAGGCGATGGTAGTGTAAGAGAACTATTAGAGAAAAAAAACTGAAAAAGAGTTCTATGAAGCAATTTTATGCTTAGAATATGCACATTAATGCACTGAGATGAGAATGGAAGGTATGCAAATAAAGTAAAAAAAGGCAAAACTCTAAATACAGTCGAAATACATGTATGAGAACTATTGTAATGGATTTATTATTCTGTCCTGTAAGCTTCCTATCCAGGCACAGCTGCCTAATAGCACAGAGAGGTCTTGGACCTCCATTCAGAACTCACTGCAATTAAAGCTGAATGCCTAACAGATATAAAAGACACAAATTATTGTAAATGTTCTATATTTAATAATATACCATTACATTTATTTTTTAAATGCAAACAGTGCAAGTACCTGATTTTAACTTGTTATAAGCATTTTGCAGACCTTGAATAGAGTGAAAAGTCAGAAATCAATTCAAGTGTTGACAAAAAAACATGCTCAGAGGAGGATGAAGCAGAGTGGCAGAGAGATTGCTTCTCCTTGCCTAACAGCCAAGGTTTAAAAGAAGGTTGTTGAATGCTGTTGGCCATTGTGGCAGAAAAAAAGTAACATAGATATTGCAAGAAAAGCTGCTTTTTATTAATATTTTAATGGATATTTATCATATGGAATTATAATTACAAATTGATTGGCCCAACTCAGAGAGGTCGTTCCCTCCTCCTGACAATTTTAGTGCCTTTTACCCATGAAAGGGGAGTTTAAAAAGAGATGGACTGTTCCCACTGTGGACCTGGCCATTCTTGCACTAAATAACCTACTGTTTTCATTCATGTATTCATTCCTTTCAAGGAGAAGTATGGGCTTCTATTTTGGTAAACTCCAATGCGCCACTCTACTAACTCACTTATTGTACAAGCTCAGAGGCAAGCCATTAAATGCTAAGTTCACCTTAATAAATGCACATATTTTTGCAGGATAGAAGTAGAGTTAGGGGTATTGGCTTAAAAATTGGTTTAGCTAGTGTGGGTGCTCCGAACCATGCGTGGAACGGTTGTCTATATCATGCCCGGGTCCACTTGGAAGGGGTGGTCCAGGGCTTAATCACTTGTGATCTAAGTATGATTTGCTTCATTGGGAGCACACTTGTATAAAGTACTCGAAACCCATATTTGAGTAAAAGTACAAGTGCTCGATCAAAAAGTGACTTGAGTAGAAGTGGAAGTGCTCGATCAAAAAGTGACTTGAGTAGAAGTACTAAAGTATTCAACATTTTTTGTACTTAAGTATTGCAAGTAGTTTTTTTTTTTAATTTTGCTACTCAAGTACTGAAAGTAAAAGTACCAGTAGTTTTTTTAAAAAAAAATGCTACTCAAGTACTGAAAGTAAAAGTACAAGTACTGTGTTATGTGCAATAAATAAAATTGAAGACATAGACAAGTGAATTTATTTTTGTGATAAAAAATATATAAATAAATACAGTGAAAAAGTAGAATATATCGTGTGTTGGATAATAATCCTGGCTCTGTTAATTGTGTGGGTATAACATGCCAATACAAAACATTTAGTGATGAAAGTGGTGAATAGACCAGGGGAAAAAATCCCTTAAGGTAAGATGGCAGCTGCAGTCACCTGTGTAACCACTAGGTGTCGCACTGTATATACAACCTGAAGCATATAGAAGTCAATGTGTGTGTCTCCGAGGGTCTCCCTCCACGGTCAACAAGGCACCAGTTGGCGTGTTTCCATATGGAAAAAGAAAAAGGGGAGTCCCATGAAGTATTTGATCAACAACAGTTAGAGAAAACGTAGCATCCACTCACTGTGAGAGCTGCCTCGGATCAGTAGCGAACGCCAGGAAGCTTCCGCGTTCCACGGCGATGGAGTCCTGAAACCGGAAGTGACGCTATGACGCAATGGACCCGCCCCATCATAGCGTCACTTCCGGTTTCAGGACTCCATCGCCGTGGAACGCGGAAGCTTCCTGGCGTTCGCTACTGATCCGAGGCAGCTCTCACAGTGAGTGGATGCTACGTTTTCTCTAACTGTTGTTAGAGAAAACAACAGTTAGAGGCAGTATTTTCTTACTGTATTTTCTGCATTAGTAAAGGCTGCCGGAAAAAAAAAAGAATTTCGCTGCAAGACAATGTCATAATGTGCGAATATGCATACCAGTACATTATGAAAGTCTTACATAAAAATGAAGCCCTCCAGCTGCGTGCTGTCACTGATATTCACTCAATCTTCCTTCTGGGTACACGGGCTGCAGCCGTTTGAATGGCCAAACCGCGATGACATTACTCCCGGGAAAGCGCACTGGAGCCACAGCCAAGGCACAGGGCTCTGAAGAGACTGTGTGAGCATGCCATCCCTTCAGAGTGCATGCACTGATGACATCACCAGCTGCAGAGACAGTAAATATCTCCTAAATGGTGCACATTTAGGAGATATTTCTTGAACCTACAGGCAAGCTTTAATATAAGCTTACCTGTAGGTATAACTGTCCAAGCAGTGTTTACTACCGCTTTAAGCCATACAGCCAGATCCAGGACATATCCCAACCTGCCACAGAATAATTTAGGTGCTACAGCACAATGATGAGGCTATCTCTGTGCTCTCCCTCTCTGTAAGCATGGCCACTGTGTTAGACTGACATTACTGTGTAAAGCAACAAACCTGGGAGTGTAGCCTTGATTCCCACAAGAGGATTACAGGAGGCTTGTATCGAGTACCTCTTTTATCTCTAAATATTTTATATCATTTAAAAATTATTAACTTGTTAAAAGGCGTTTTAAATTATAAAGTAGCTGAAGTCAGGGAGGGTATAAATGCCTGTACAAAGTGAACAAGTGACAACCACCCTAACCTATAACTGGTCTTTGCAGCAAGGTGCACATAGAAGGACAATGCACATCACAAAGAAAAGATTTCCCAGCACACTTACCAGCCAGCCTGTAAAACAACCGAATTGACCCTGTCTAACAGTTTACGCCAAAAACAGAGGATTTTGTTTGCACACATTTGCAAATATATGCTTAAGCTGCAGTGCTTACGACAGGGGACCTCTGTATATACTAAGGTCCTAACTATTAATTTCCAGAGCCTCCATAGTAGGAGAACATATAAGAATGGATAAATTAACGCTGCTAATGTTTGCAAACAAAACCCTCTTTTTTTTAACATTAACTGTTAGATAGGATCAATTTGGTTGTTTTGCAGGCTGGCTGGCAAGTGTGCTGAGAAATCCTTTGTTTATCTACTATATTACAAACTGCAATTGACTGATTACAACATCATGCCTGAAGTGCCACATAGAGAGAACTCAATGACAAAAGGACATTCAGTGTTGTGTACAGGATATGAACTTGAAGGAATAGATGTATAGATGATATAGTAATTTCATTCAAGTGGTTCTAAAGGCAGAAGGTTTTTTTTTTTTTTTAATCTTAATGCAATAAAATAAAAAGCCTTCAGTTTGCAGCAGCCCCCCTAATACTTACCTGAGCCCCATCTCGATCCAGTGATGTTGCACGGGAGCCTCAGCTATCCGGGACTCTCCCTCCTGACTGGCTGCTGTCAAAGTCCGTGAGCCAATAAAAAGAGAGGGGACGGGGCCCTGTGTCTGAATGGACACACAGAGCAGTGTGTGCGTGTGCGTGTGTCCTGCTCTTTTCCCATAACCCTGAATGTTGTGATCTGTGAAATGCGTGTCCAAGAGTCTTTTAAAAGTATCCACACTCCCTGCAGCTACCACCATTTGTAGAAGAGAGTTCCACATTCTCACCGCCCTTACAATGAAGAACCTCTTACGCAGCATAAGGTTAAACTGCCTCTCCTCTAATCTCATTGTGTGGCCACGTGTCTTCTTGCACTCCTTGGGACTAAATAGTTTTCTACCTATGCTAGGATCGCCATTGATGTATTTGTAGATCGCTATCATGTCCCCTCTCAGGCGTCTCCTCTCCAAGGAGAAAAAAAATTAAGCGCTTGTATTCGCTCCTCATAATTAAGGTCCTCTAATCCCCTAATTAGTTTACTTGCCCTTCTTTGGACTCTACAGTTCCAGCACATCCTTTCTCAGGATTGGCGACCAGAACTGGACAGAATATCCAGGTGTGGCCGAACCAGGGTTTTATAAAGTGGCAGGATTATGCATGCTAATATTCTGCCGACTTTGACAGCCGCAGCCTGACATTGCATGCTACTACTTAGTCTATCCTCCGCTAGAACCCCCAAATCCTTCTCCATTCTGGATTCCCCCAGAGGTCCCCCCCCCCCCCAGAGCCTAATTTGCGTTTATGTTTTTTGCCCCCAAGTGTAATACCTTACATTTCTCTACGTTAAATCTCATTTGCCACGTAGCTGCCCACATGCAAGTTGCATTGTGTTAAGGCAGCCAATACATTATACATTGCAGCATAGCACAATGCATGGTATGTGCTTTGCGGTGTATTGTGTTCTTCTGTGGAATGCGTTGGGATGCCATTCACGATTACTTGAATATTTTCTCAATTCATTTTTGCAAGGAATAATGAATGGTTTTGTGATGATCATCTTTTGGTATATATTGTAGAATACTCACTTGCTTTCCTACTCCTGAAGAAATTGTGTAGTCAACGTAATACATTGAGAATTTTTGCTAATGAAGGACTTCATCTCTCTGATCATCAATACTAAATTATTAATTGTGGTGATTAGAGTCCACACTGCTATTCAGGGAGTGCTTTTTATGAGCCAGGAAGGGTTTATTACTATTTTATCAATTAATGCATGCCATTTTTATGGAAGTTTTCTTATATAAAAAAAAAAAAAAAAAAAACACCACAATATTGTTTTACCTTTTGGAGTGTTGTAATGCCCTTTATGGCACAATTTAATAAATCAAGCTTAAAGCGTAGTTCCACCCTGGAATTTTTTTTTTTTTTTATAAAAATACCCCCGGGACAGTCAGGGCTAGTGCATTCCACAATGGCTAGCCTCTGATCTGTCCCGGGTTGCACTTACCTGTTAGGACAAATACTTACCTTGAAAACGTCTTGTCCAGCGCTGCCATCTCAGATGTGGGCAGCTTGAAGCCAGCGAGATCCTCTTCGGCGTCCTCTTCCGCCTTCTTCGGTCCCTCGATGCCCTGCGCCGGCCCCGCCGTCACTTCCGGTGCGCGCGCGGCATCCCTCCACAGCTTCTGGGCATGCCCAGAAGCTGTTTAGAAGGGGATGACGCGCGCGCCCCGGAACGGACGTTGGGGCCGGTGCAGGCGCAATGATTCCTGGGAGCGATGACGTTCAGCTCCCAGGAATCATTGCAGAGCCAGGAAGTGACGACGGGCCGCGGCCGAGGAAGGAGGAAGAAGGAAGTAAGGTAAGTATATTTTCTTCGCTACGAGGTAAGTAAAAAAAAAAAAAAAAATGCGATTATCCATTTCTTTTTCAGGTGACCTGGAGCGGGAAGATGGAGGTAAGTATAAAATTAGGGTGGAACTTCACTTAAAACAAGTTTTTCATCTTTGATTTTTTATTTTTTTTGTCAATTACAATCAATGCCAGGTGTCAAACTCCTGTACCGTACTTCTTGTCTGTTTGAAATAAGCTCAAACGATTTCTAAAAAGCAAGGAATATTTTTTTTTTTGTATCAAAATCCCCCATCTACTATTATGGTAAGTTGCAGGCATTTTACAGTAGCTAAAATAGTGCTATGGATGAATTTTAAATAGGCTCCAAGACTTCATTTACAGGCTCTCTCAGCAGTTCATAAATGTTACGGGGAGGGGGGGGGGGGGGGTCAGTATGTTTTAGTTATTTTCATGGAAAAGCACATTATGAAAGCTTCTGTTCTGCTCTACTAATTCATAGTTTTGCTAGTAAGTGTTTTCAGCACTTGTCATCAAAGCAAAAGGCAAGGACAACTTGAACATCGAAAATGTTTTTTTTTTTTTTTTTTAGTACTAACCATTTTGGTGGAAAAAAAGGAAATTTTCTTTTTTAAGAAGCCTAAAGAATAGACATTCAACAAAAGAATAAACACCTGCAACATTTTACAACCTAGTGTACCATGTATGTCAGTATCCTAAAAATAGGATTCAAAGTCATTTTAGTTGTCATCTATATTTCTTGGCTGAATAGCTTGTCACTTTTCTGGTATTGAACTACAGTGTTCACATAAAAGTAAAAACAAAGTGACCAAAAAATGGTTTCAGATTAGCATGTAGCTTGTATCAAATGCAATAAAAAGAAAGAAAGAAAAAAAAAAAAAAAAAGAGAGGGAATCATTGGTGGTGCTAAAAAACTTTCTAGGTGTGGGGACACCAGTATACACACTTTTGCTTGCCCTTGCTCTCTAGGTTGTATGCCAACGTATTACAAATAGGTGAGACATCCAAGGAGGACAAATCATTGATACTCATTTAGCTAGAAGCATGGAAAAGACTTCATTATACGATTACTATTCTTCCATAATGAAGAGTGACACTGCAGTGTGGATTTGGCCATTTATGGTGTACCTCCAGGTGGTGATGTTGAACACCATAGGAGTTAGAAAAATTCATTACACACAGAGGTTTTTAAATCAGTCATTGCTTTTTAGGTTTTTGCTTTCTTTGTTCAGCTATACACGCACATGCATACTACTGTGTGAGTTGGAAAACAAAGCGGCAAGAACTCCTTCATCCCAACCACTGTTCGCAGTAGGCAATGTTTTCTGGTTAGCCATTTTTTAAATTCTACAATGGTTAAAATGACTCAGTTTACAAAATGTGTTACTCCACACTGGGGATGTTATGTCACGCCAACATTTAAAGCTTCTTATCGGCATTTCAAATAATCCAGGTATGAAATATTAGGGTGGATGCACAGAGAAACCTCTAAAACACAGCAATGATAATGTGAAAGGAAAATATCACAATATCTCACAAAAGTGAGTCCACTCCTCACATTTTTGTAAATATTATATTATCGTTTCATGTGACAACACTGAAGAAATGAAACTTTGCTACAATGTAAAGTAGTGAGTGTACAGCTTGTATAGCAGTGTAAATATGTTGTCTCCTCAAAATAACTCAACACACAGCCATTAATGTCTAAACTGCTGGCAACAAAAGGGAGTACACCCCTAAAGGCCCGTACACACGTACCGATCGTCGGCAGACAAGCGTCGGCCGACGAACGATCTGCCGATTGTACGCTTGTTAGTATGATGCCTCCGACAGCCGTCAGCGCACATTCTGCCGACAAGAATCTGTCATGCAAGCATTAAAATTTTTGTATGCCGACACCAGAGCGGCCGATTGTTCGCCAGTCAGTACAGAATTCGGCCGACAGACCGCAGATTTGCAAGACTGGGCATGCTCAGAAAAGAAAGTTAAGAAAGTTAACCATTACATGACATCACTTCTGCAGTCGGCTGTAGTCGGCGGAAAAAATTCTTGTGCTGTCTTTGCACTTTTCAGCAGACACCGACAGCCCGGGGACAAAAGACGGCCGATCGTTCGCCGACGATCGGTACGTGTGTACGGGGCTTAAGTGAAATTGTCCTAATTGGGCCCAAAGTGTCAATATTTTGTGTGGCCACCATTATTTTCCAGCAATGCCTTAACCCTTTTGGGTATGGTGTTCATCAGAGCTTCACAGATTGCCACTGGAGTCCTCTTCCACTCCCCCATGACGACATCCCGGTTTAGGTTGAACTGGATGGACTTATGTCTTTTTTCAACCTCACTAACTATGTAACTATGGTAGATGTTAGAGACCTTGCGCTCCACCACCTTCCCTTTGAGGATGCCCCACAGATGCTCAATAGGGTTTAGGTCTGGAGACCTGCTTGGCCAGTCCATCACCTGTACCCTCCGCTTCTTTAGGAAGGCAGTGGTCATTTGAGGTGTGTTTGGGGTCATTATCAAGTTGGAATACTGCCCTGCGGCCCAGTCTCCAAAGAGAGGGGATCATGCTCTGCTTCAGTATGTCACAGTACACGTTGGCATTCATGTTTCCCTCAATAAACTGTAGCTCCCCATTGCTGGCAGCACTCATGCAGCCCCAGACCAGGAGACTCTCACCACCATGCTTGAGTGTAGGCAAGACACACTTGTCTTTGTACTCCTCACTTGGTTGTCACCACACACACGACACCATCTGAACCAAATAAGTTTATCTTGGTCTCATCAGACCACAGGGCATGGTTCCAGCAATCCATGTCCTAAAGCCCCGTACACACGCACAGATCGTCGTCATACAAACGTCGGCGGACGAAAGATCTGCCGATTGTACGCGTGTTAGTATGGTGCCTCCGACAGCTGTCTGCACTAAATCCGCGGACAAGAGTCTTTCTTGCAAACATGAAAATTTTTGTCTGCGGACACCAGAACGGACGATTGTTCGCCTGTCAGTACAGAAATCAGCCGACAGACCGCAGATTTGCAAGACTGGGCATGCTCAGAAAATAAAAAACACAGGGAAAATTAACCATTACATGACATCACTTCTGCAGTCAGCTGAAGTCTGCGGACAAAATTCTTGTGCTGTCCTTGTGCTGTCTTTGCACTTTTCAACAGACACCGACATCCCGGGGAGAAAAGACGAACATTTGTATGACGACGATCTGTGCGTGTGTACGGGGCTTTAGTCTGCCTGTCTTCAGCAAACTGTTTGTGGGCTTTCTTGTGCATCATATTTACAAGAGGCTTCCTTCTGGAACGACAGCTATGCAGACCAATTTGATGCAGTGTGCGGCCTATGGTCTGAGCACTGACAGGCTGACCCCCCCCCCCCTTCAAACTCTGCAGCAATGCTGGAAGACTCATACCTCTATTTCCCAAAGACAACACCTGGATATGACGCTGAGCACATACACTCCATGGTGAGGCCTGTTTTGAGTGGAACCTGTCCTGTTAAACCACTGTATGGTCTTGGCCACTGTGCTGCAGCTTTGTTTCAGGGTCTTGGCAATCTTCTTATCGCCTAGGCCAGGGGTGTCCACACTTTTTTCAAAGAGGGCCAGATGTGATGAAGTGAAAATGCATGAGGGCCGACAATTTTGCCTGACATTCTTTGGACCATTAAAATTAAATGCAAATTAACTATTTTATGCAAAGTTTATTGCAAACCGCATACTTTTCATTTCGCCACATGGATGACAAATCTAAACAGGCGTTAAATCACTCTGCCTTTCATATCTGAAGGCCAGATGAAAAAATAATCCAGGAAGCTGAAATATATGTTTGGAACATTGTAAACTACATTACATATTATTGGTAATAAATGTTGTCTGTCAACTTTTAAGTTCAAAAGATATGAACAGGAACAAAGCACCAAGTATACATGTTGTGTCCAAATATATTTATAATTGATTTAGACCAACTGACATTAACTGAGATTTTACAATGTATTCATCTCAATTAGGAGCATGCATTCTCCCTAATCATTCACACAAGGGTTAATCACATATAAGCGCTATATGAACCCACCAATGATGATTAATGATGGTAGCAATAATAGTCATGAATGATGCAATGTAGTAAATAGAACATTGAAAAGTTTTATTCAAAATCAGTTCCGGGTATGTATAAAGCAGCAGTACACCTTGTACAATGACCACCGCTGGATCTGCAATGGTGAAGCCAAAAAAAAGGGGTTAAAAACTCACAGCTTGGTGACCATCCAGTGTGTGTGAAGGCATAAAACCAGCCAGAAACAGTTCAGGAGTGTGGACAGTTGTGCCTTGCTCGGGTTGTAAGGAGATGAAAACGGAATGCTTCAATCCTGGACAGGGAAGGGTAGAAAAGGGGGTCACAGAATGCCCAGTATAGGAGGCAAGGAGGATCGCGGTCTGTGGCCACTGTGATTACCCACGATGAGTGCACACCGGGAAGGAGACCCGGACGTGGCATCAGACTCTGGGGGGGGAGGAGGACCAAAATGAGGCTTGAACCGCTATAGAGCTACTGGTGGTGAGCGGCGTGTGCGATGATCCAATGCAGGGGAGTGTTAACAATAGTGTATTCACAAATAACAGGAGAAAATGGAATTGGATGCACCGGGGCTGGATGGACCATCATTTTGAGTAGGTCATTCAAAACAGTAGCATATTATATATATATATATATATATATATATATAGATAGATGTATAAAAATTTATGGTAAAAGAACGAATATGGCATACATGCAGTCCCGCAGCATTTAACGATCTAGAGATGCCAGGGGTCCTAAGCAGTGCTTAGGAATTCACATGGGCCACAACAATAGATTTTTTTTTTCCAAATTAGCTGTGGGGCGGTATTAAAGGGGCCCACGGGCCGGACTTTGGACATGCCCATCTTTATGTAGAACAATAATTCTTGAATTTAGATCTTCAGAGGTCTTTGCCATGTTGAACTTCCAGTGACCAGAATGAGAGCAATAACACCAAATTTAACACACCTGAGACCTTGTAACACTAACAAGTCACATGACACCAGGGAGGGAAAAATGGCTAATTTGGGCATTTTCACTAAGGAGTGTACTCACTTTTGGTGCCAGCGGTTTAGACATTAATGGCTGTGTGTTGAGTTGTTTTGAGGGGACAGCAAATTTACATGTTATACAAGCAGTACACTCACTACTTTACATTGTAGCAAAGTGTCATCTTCAGTGTTGTCACATGAGAATAATAATAAAATATTTACAAAATAATGAGGGTTGTACTTACTTTTGTGAGATACTGTATGTAGTAAGATTTAACCCATCATTAAACAAAAAACTGCATTGGATGCTAGTGAGCGATGGCATTTTGACTGGAGTTGGGCTTTTTCTTTTATTTTTTTTTTTTTTTTTTAAGTGTTTTTTCGGCTGCAGAATGGGCACAGAAAAGACTCAAAACATCCCTAAGTTTGTGTTCTCTTTGTAAACTCACTAAATCAGGGTTTTTCAACCTTTTCACTTTGGAGGAACCCTTGGCAAAAAAAAGATCTCAGGGAACCCCTGAAATATATTTTTCTCTATCGCTCATTGACAGACGTAGTCCTCGGTGATTCAGCACCTTCGGGTTATGCTGCCCTCCACAGGAGTAGGACTAGACAGGAAATAAAATGCTCTGGCCACACCCTAGGGGCAGTCCCCGAGGGTATATCCTCTCTCTCTGCCACAGCAAATCAGTTTTTTTCTGTCTAGTTAGGAGTAAGGACCTAGATACCTTGCTGGGATCTTCGGTCCTAGCAGGATTTTTTTCTTAAAAAGATTTTTAGACAGCTTTTTTTCTCCAGTGTTCCTGTGAGATCTTCAAGCAAGAAAGCTGAACTGGGCGACGGGCTGGATGTTGAGATCCGGTGGTCACCCCAGTTCAGCCTACGAGCGCGTGCAGGCCATAGCTCCGCGCTGGGTCGGCCGCGACATAGTCCCACTGGAGGGACTGACCCTGCGAGTTAAACGTCTCGCTGAAACGCCAAGGACCATGAGTCACGGCGTCCGTATTGGTCGACAGCCCTCCCGCCCCGGTGGAGAGGGGTACTGTCAGGAGTTGGCGCCCGCCTGGTTCCGGTATGGTGAGTAGTATGTTCCCCCTTTCCCCTGATGGGTCTTGTGGTGAACGCGGGCCCCTCTCTGTATGGTAAGGATGAGTTCCCCTCTATCCTATAACATGGCACAGATCCCCCTACTTTGAGTGTGATTTTTGTGTGCAAAAAGCCAGGAGGCTTGGTTTGGGAGCTGACAATCTAATTGTAAATATGTTAAAAGATTGTAATCAGTGGCAGTACTGGAATCTTACTGTGATAATATAAGTATCCTACCATTCAGAAGCCACGGACATGTAGACTGCTTTCCAAGTCAGGTCTCCAGCAATAGCAGGCCTTCCGACGGCCATGCGGTCCGCCAGGGTCCGGTACCGCCGACCAGGCTAAATCCCCATGTAGAGAAGGTGTTGTGATGCTCTGCAGTCACGCCGCTATTCGGTACAACCGCTGCCATTGTTTGCTAGATCGCACGAGGCCGCCATTTTGGCGTAGCCTCGTGTCTCCAGCATGGGGGCGGCCATGTTTGAGGTGACCCAAACACCTCGTGGAGCTAGGGGAGGCGCCGGAAGGCGTACGGAGGGGCGGAGCCGCCTCCTTTCTTCCCGGGCAGCCAGCCAAGAGACTTCCTGTCGGTTCGAGACAGTGCTGAGACAAGTGCAGTGGAAAACTCTGAGCATCAAGTGGTGAGCCTGGGGGTCTATCTCTCTCTCTCTCTCGCTCGATAGGGGTCCCTAAGCAGCTAACACTGAGGGGCTTTGTGGCGCTGGGGGTCTAAAAAAAAAAAGTTTTATTTTTGGATTGAATTTTCCGGGTAGTAACTGGAATTATCATGGACCCTGCCACACAAGCACCCCCACCTGTTTCCCTCGAGGGGACCACGGGACCCGCCGGTGCACAGAGTATAGACGCATTTACATCAGCTTTGGAGTCTTTGGTGGCTCGGGTGGAGACGGCCTGTCAGGGACGGGGGTCAAGAAAGCGACCCCCGCCTACCCCTATATCATCTGACACCTCTGACTCAGATTCAGAGATGGTCACTGCAGCTGCAGGTCCCTCTGCAAGGGCTGTTATCTCAGGTAAAGTTCCCTCAGACAGTGAGGAGGACGTTCATTCTTCCACCATAATTCGGGAAGAAGCATTGGTGGACGCACTAGTTGTGGCGGTGCGGGAAACCTTAAGACTTGAGGTTTTACCGGCAGAGGCAACTGAAACAGAGATTCCCTTTGGTACTAACAAGCCCATCAAAACGGTGAAGGTTTTTCCTGTACCCAAGTGTTTTGGTAATAAAATTAAAGAAGAATGGGAGCATTCTAAGCATAATTTTACTATTTCCAAGCGTATTGCTAGACGCTATCCGTTTGAGGAATCCTTCATTAAGAAATGGACGGTACCACCAGTGGTGGATCCACCTATTTCCAGGCTGAATAAAGCCACGGTTATCCCAGTGGAGGACACTTCGTCCTTTAAGGATCCGGTGGATCGAAAGGTGGAAGCGGAGTCCCGCACTATCTTCTCCCTGATAGGGTCAGCATTTAGACCAGTAATTGTTATTGGTCTAGTTTCCCCAGACACTAAAGGAATGGGCGAGATTGGTACGCCAAGACCTGAGGGGGAAAGATATCCCCCAGGGAACATCTGATTTGATGGAACAGATTATACAAGGGCTACAGTTTGTCTGTGACACAGCCTTGGATGCTACCCCCCTATTAGGGCATGCATCTAGGTCAGCGGTAATCCTCAGACGTGTGCTGTGGTTAAAATGCTGGTCAGCAGACCTAGGTTCCAAAAAGACCTTGACGAATCTCCCCTTTCAGGGGAATCGCCTATTTGGGGCCACCCTAGATGAGATCATTAAGGACGCCACTGGGGGCAAGAGCACTTTCTTGCCACAGGCTGCTAAAGCTAAGGGACCTCGTAACAAGCGAGGACCTTTCTTTACCGCCCATAAAGGGTTTGCACGCCCGGCTGGAACAAGCGGGAAAGGCAAGACTCCTCCAGGAGGGTTCAAGAAGGGCTGGTCGGACAAACAGAGGACCGACTCAGCCAAACCCGAAGCAAAGGATTACACAGCCTGAAGGTGCGCCCCCACCCGGTTTGAGGGTGGGGGGACGTTTTCACCGGTATTCAGGACATTAGATCGAGCATCGACTACTGCTACCGGTGCGATTCTTCCCTTCCAACATTTAAAGCGGTTGTAAACCCAAAGTTCAAAAAAAAAAAAAAAACCTGCAAGACAAAGGCATAATGAGCTAGTATGCATCGCATACTAGCTCATTATGTATTACTTACCTTAGAACGAAGCCCCGACACGGACCCCCGGACATCGCTGCGGGCGCTGCCATGATCCCTCGCCGTCTCCTCCGGGTTCGGCGGCTCCGGCGCGGTGATTGGCTGGAAGAGACGGCTCCGGCGCGATGATTGGCCGGAGCCGCGATGACGTCACTCCCGCGCATGCGTGCGGGAGTGATTTTCCGGCAAGCTCCCGGCAAATAGATTGAAGGTCCCCCCGGACCTTCAGAGCGCTCGCGCGAGCGGCTGCATGCACTGTAAATATCTCCTAAACCATGCCGGTTTAGGAGATATTATTTGTACCTACAGGTAAGCCTTATTATAGGCTTACCTGTAGGTAAAAGTGTAAAAAAGCGGGATACTACCGCTTTAAGTACTACAGGGAGCAGTAGTCACCGTTCCCTGAACAGATCTTTTCCTTTTACCTTTTCCAAAGATTAGTCTCAATTCCCCACAGGAATCGGATCCGGTTGACCAGACAGACCAAGAAGCCTCTAGCCAGGTGACTTCGGTCCCTGAGGTTCAACCAGGAAAGATCACCGTTCCTGATAGGAATCAGGTGTCTGATAAATGTGTGGGAACAGAAAACGACCAGACTTTGTCGGATGGTCGGGGCCAGATAGCTCTAGGGACGCCTGGTTCAGATCCAGTCAGCGCCAGTGGTCCTAGAAATTCTAGGCTGGCCTCGTCAAGCCGGCCTGGCCGACTTGGACATGCTAGTCGCGGACGCTCCGTGGGAACTTCGTCTCAGGGAGTATCTGCGGTCTCAAGGACCAATTTACCATCGTGCTTTACAGTCACTGGTTTTAATGGCCTGGCCATTGAGACCCAAGTACTGAAGGACAGAGAGTTGTCAGCTTCAGTCATTCCTACCCTTATTAAAGCAAGGAAAGCGACTTCAGCAGAGTCTATTATCACACATGGAAGACTTATATCGCGTGGTGCGAATCTTTAGGATTTCCTCCACGTACCTATTCGGTGACTCGAATATTGACCTTTTTGCAAAAAGGGGTTGAGCAGAAACTAGCCTTGAGCACCATCAAGGGTCAAGTTTCAGCATTAGCAATCTTCTTTCAGATTGAAAACATCAGGGAGATTCCCTTGCTTACTTTATCCCAGAAGGTGGCCTTCTTGGTGGCTATCACTTCTGCACGCAGGGTGTCAGAACTGGCTGCTTTATCATGCCAGTCCCCATACTTAGTGATTCATAGGGATAAGGTAGTGCTTCATCCTAAGCCATCCTTTCTTCCTAAGGTGGTTTCAGATTTTCATCTGAATGAAGATATTGTACTACCTTCCTTGTGTCCTCAGCCCAATCATCATCGGGAACATGCGTTGCATTCCTTGGATGTGGTTCGGGCAATCAGGGTATACCTGAAGGCTACGGAATCGTTCCGTAAGACTGATTCAATTTTTGTGATCACGGATGGCCCCAGAAAGGGGTTGCCTGCATCTGCCGCGACTATCGCCAAATGGATTAGACAGACGGTGGTACAGGCTTATTCTATTAAGGGTCAGAGTCCTCCGTTCCCTGTTAGGGCGCACTCCACTCGAGCGCTCAGTACTTCCTGGGCCTTCCGCCATCAGGCGTCAGTGGTCCAGGTATGTAAGGCGGCCACCTGGTCGTCGGTACATACCTTTACAAAATTTTATAAAATTGATGTGATGGCATCGGCGGATGCCTCATTTGGCTGCAAGGTTTTGCAGGCCGCAATTTGAGGAGACCGGTGGTCTACCTCGAGGATTTTTTCTGTTGAAAAATTTTTTGTTGAGTCTCATCATTGAGGATGAGCATTGTAAAACTTCTAGTTGGCACCGGTTGGGCCTTCTAGATTGGATTTAATTTCCATTTTTCCCACCCTTCATTTGTGGTACTGCTTTGGGACATCCCGAAGGTGCTGAATCACCGAGGACTACGTCTGTCAATGAGCGAGAGAAAAATGGATTTTTGTAAAATCTTACCGTAAAATCCTTTTCTCTTAGCTCATTGACAGACGTAGTACCCGCCCCTCTGTTTTGGAGTTGGGTTGGGTTAAATTCTCTAAACACTGCTTTGTGACATAACTGATTTGCTGTGGCAGAGAGAGAGGATATACCCTCGGGGACTGCCCCTAGGGTGTGGCCAGAGCATTTTATTTCCTGTCTAGTCCTACTCCTGTGGAGGGCAGCATAACCCGAAGGTGCTGAATCACCGAGGACTACGTCTGTCAATGAGCTAAGAGAAAAGGATTTTACGGTAAGATTTTACAAAAATCCATTTTCACTGTCAGAGCCCTCCCCCGCCGTTAGTAAGCACAAATAGGCATACATTTAACCCTTTGATCACCCCCAATATAATTTATACAGTAACAGTGCATATTATTTAGCACTGATTACTGTATTAATGTCACTGGTCCCCAAAAAGTGTCAAAAATGGCAGTTAGGGGTCCGATCTGCCCACCACAATGTCGCAATCCCGCAAAAAAAAAAAAAAAAAAATTATATTATATATATATATATATATATATATATATATATATATATATATATATATATATATATATATATATATATATATATATATATATAGCCAATTGCCGCCATTACGAATAAAAACTAAAAGTACAAAAATCTATCCCGTAGTTTGTAAACGCTATAACTTTTGCACAAACCAATTAAAATACGCTTTGTTATTTATAATTTTTTAACCAAAAATATGTAGAATACAAATGGTCCTAAACTAATGTAATTAGTTTTTTTTCATTGGGACTGGTTTATAGCAGAAAGTAAAAAAGTGTTTTTTTTTTTTTATTATAGCACAAAAATCTAAAAACCGCAGAGGTGATCAAAAACCACCAAAATAAAGCTCTATTTGTGGGGAAAAAAAGGACATCAACTGTATTTGGGTAGAGCGTCGCAGGACCGCGCCGTTAAAGTAATGCAGTGCCGAATCGCAAAAAATGGCCTGGTTATTAAGGGGGTAAATCTTCCAGAACTGAAGTGGTTAAATAATCGATATAAAAAAAATGTTGGATTTTTGTACTTACCATAAAATCTATTTCTCTGAGTTTTATTGACAGACACAGCGCTCCATATTCGCCCCCTACAGGAGTGGGACACTAGGCAGAAAAAAGTCTTGGCTATGTCTATGGGCAGTACTACCTTGTATATACCCTCTTTGCAATAGGGCCTTCAGTTTAGTAACAAGCAGTGCCAGAAGTATCAAAACTCCATAGAGGGGTGGGTGCTGTGTCCATCAATGAACTCTGAAATGGAGGAACCTGACCCTTAAGTGAATAAGCCTGAACTGCTGTCTGCCTGATCTATCTGGATATGGTAGCCGCATATGCAGCCAATCCCTTACGAGATCCTTCGGTAAGGATAAAAAGAGCGTCTGATTTTCTAAGACTCAGTGGTCTCCAGATAGACCCTGATCGCCCAAACCACATCCAAAGAGTGCAACGCAAATTCCTTAGAAAGTTTGGGCTTAGGGCTGAGTGAAGGCAACACAACATCTTCAATCAGATGAAAATCAGAAACAAGGAAGAAACGACTGATTAGGTCAAAGTACCACTTCATCCCTGTGCATCACTAGATAAGGTGAACAGCAGAACAATGCCGCCAGTTCAGATACTCTGAGCGGAAGCGATAGCCACCAAGAAGCCAATCTTCTGGGACAACGAAAGCAGAGAAATCTCCTGAATGTTCTCAAAAAAGAGGCTTTTGAAGAACAGAGAATACCAGATTGAGGTCCCACTGAGGTAGCGGGGACCTTCCCAGAGGAGCCATATGGGGCACTCCCTCTATAAAAGGTACAAATCAAAGCATGCATAGCTAACGGGCGTTGGACATATATAGGTTGCATCAAGAAAGGCGAAACAGCTCCTAGTATGATCTAATATATAGGGGGGGTGCCTGTACTTCAGCTCCTTTTGTTGACTCCTGGGGTAAGAGTCCATTCAGCATAGCAACAGAAAGATGAGGGAGCGCTTCTGGTTAAGGCTAACTCCATAGAGTCACAAATAAATTATTGTAGTGACAATACAATGTTGGTATATATATATAATTTATTTATTAAAACAAGTGAAGCTCCACTCCAGGATAATTATAAGATAATCCAGTTTATTGAGACAATAAAAAACATCAAAGAACAATGGGAATAGTAACTTGCATTTGTAAAAGGTGTCAGGCTGAGCTCTCTTACTTGCCCCATTGTATCGGATTGCTGTAGCCGTAGTTTTTGTGGAGAGCAAACATCCAGGCTAGGGCAGGAAGGGTGTCCCTGGCAGTGGATGCGCATCGATGGACGGCTAGTGAAGACAATGGCGGCACAGGTGATGAAGTCAATCACCCACGCTCAAGGATCAGACTCAGGACAGCTCCACACGTGGGACTGCAAACGGTCCCATCACCATGACGGCATGTTTCACGCTCCGCGCTTTGTCAAAGTCAAGTCACGCCTCTTTCTGTTGGAAATATATAGCCAAAGCAGACACTTGGCCTTTGATAGTGCCCAAAGCCAACCGCTGTTCAACTCCTTTCTACAGAAAGGCCAAGACCCTAGCTATCGAAAACAAGCGAGGGTGCACCTTCATTGATTCACACCAATAAATATAGGATTTCCACGTCTAATTGTATATCTTCCTAGAAGTCGACTTCCTAGCCTTCAACAGCATAGGAATCAAGAGTCAGACAGACCTATCTCTCAACACCTGGCTTTCAACAGCCATGCCATTAAAGCCAGAGACTGTAAAGCAGGATGTAAGATTGGACCTTGAGACAACAGATCTTCCCTGAGAGGAAGTCTCCAAGAAGCATTGGCGACCAACCTTACTAGGACTGCATACCAAGACCAGAGAGGCCAGTCCGGAGCCACCAGAATGGCTGGAATCCCTTCCACCTCTATCCTGCGCAGAAGCCTCGGCAGGAGTTTCAAGGGAGGAAAGGCATAAATATTAGTCGATACGGACCCCAAGGGGCCACCAGAGCGTCTGTGGTGTCGGCCAGAGGATCTCGAGACCTGGTTACAAATCTCTGAACCTTCTTGTTGGGAGGCGAGAAGCAAACAGATCAACATCAGGAGTCCCCCACCGAACACACAGGAGATGAAACACCTCCATGTGCAGGGACCACGTCCCCTTGATCCACCACCTGACGACTCAGGTAATCCGCTTGCCAGTTTGCCACACCTGGAATGTGTACAGCAGAGACTGCTGGAATACATTTTTCTGCCCAGGCCAGAATCTCAGCCACCTCTTTGGCTGCCAAGACACTCCTGGTGCCCCCCGGTGATTAAGACACAGCTGTGGCGTTGTCGGATTGAATCCAAACCAGACAGACAATCTTGCAGACGAGTTGCCAATGGCTCAGACAAAACTTTATTGCTCTGAGCTCCAAAACATTTAAAAATCGGTAGTTTTGACTCTTCCATCGCCCAGGTAACCTGGGCACAGAGCTACCCCAGCCAGATAGGCTGGCTTCCGTGGTCACCGCTGGCTTCCGTGGTCACCACTGTCCAAAACAGAAGGAAGGGCTTGCCCTGGCCTAGTGCTCAAGACTGGATACACCACAACAGAGCAGACCTTGTGTTGTGGCTTAACCGAATCAAAGAGTCCAAGGACTTTGGATCCTTGTTCCATTTGACAAGAATCTCCCTTTGCAAAGGTCTGGTATGGAACTGAGCAAATGGAACCGCCTCGAAGTTTGATACCATCAAACCCAAGGCCCATATGCAGACTCCAAGAGGACAGATTGTTCGCCAACAACAACCAAATCGCCTCCTGCAACTTTTGCAGCTTGCCCAGGGGAAGAAACACCTTGGTTCAAAAAACGAAGAGATTTCCAGTCACAACTTACCAACCAGCCAGCGACCAACCGAATTGAACTGTCGAACAGTATGCGTTAAAAACAGGGGTTTGGTTGCACACATTTGCAAATACATGCGTAAGCTGCAGACCCCGGCAAGGCACCCTGTGATCTGCAGTCCATAACTCTACAATTTAAAGAGTCTCTACAATGAGAGCACATGCATCTAATGGGATAGATGGAGGCCAGGTGACTAGAGGGAGCCTTAAAGGCATAGGGTCACACTGAACACCCAGCACATCGCACAATGGCGGCAAAGGTGTCAGTGCGTTGCCTGGCTCAATATAGATCTCAACAATAATGCAAAGAAGAAACACCTTGGCCAAGGCTAAATCCAGAGTCAAGCCCAGATAATTTGGTCTCAAGACAGGTGTCAGCGCGGATTTCTTGAAACTGATGTTCCAACCAAAATCCTGCAGAATTCGGACAGGGACCGTCAGATCCCCCAACAAGACTGAAGGAGAGTCCACTCTTAACAAGAGATCGTCTAGGTACCCCAGTACCGCAATCCCCCGCTGGCGCAGCAATGCCAATACCAGTAAGACCTTGGTAAACACTCTGAGAGGCGAGACCAAAGGTTAACGCCACAAATTGATAATGCTCCTCTGAGACCGCAAAGCAAAGAAACCGCTGATGTCCAGCGTAAATAGGGATGTGTAGATATGTGTTCTTGATATCTATGGAGGCTAAGAAGTCTCCCTGGTTCAGCAACGCCACCACCGTGCAGATGGATTCCATCCGAAACTTCTGTACCCGCACAAAGCGGTTCAGGGCCTTGAGATCCAGGATGGGGCGCCCCTTGTCTTCCTTCCTGGGCACGGTAAAGAGGTTTCAATAAAACCCTTGAAAACGTTCCTGAAAAAGGAACCGCTACAATCACTCCTTGCAACAGCAAATCGTGTACTGCCCCTCGCAAGTCCCTTAAGCGGACTGGGGATAGTCAAAGATTGGACGGGAAAAGAACCTGTCCGACGGCGAGACCGGAATTCGATCTTGTACCCAGATCAGTTTGTAAACGCATTTGTCCTGAATCAAGGAGGTCCAGGGTTCCAGAAGAAACAAAGTTGTCCCCTCACCCCAAAATTCATGCAGACGAGGACTTGTCTGCAGGTCCAGATTGGCCGCTCTTTGCTTTCCCCAACCACGGCTTCTTGGAACCCCCAGAAGACTTGAATGATTTACCTTTTTCTTGCGACCCAGAGGCACAAAAGCATTTATGAGCATTAAAGAAAGGCCTTCGTCTAGGACGTGGCGCCTTACCCTTAGAGGATTGGGTAAGATGAGTGCTCTTAACTACCGTGATACCTTTGAGCCACTCGTCCAGAGTGGAGCCAAACAGCCTCTCCCCTAAGAAGGGAAGATCAGTCAAGGCCTTTTTAGAAGCCTGGTCCACCGACCAGCTTTTCAGCCACACCATGCACTTAATAGCAATCCCCACTGCAGACGTCATCAAAACATTCACAAAGGTAGTCTTTAATATGTAAATGAAAATAGTCTGGTGCGCTAAATGTGAAGTGTTAAAAACACACAGAATAAGTGATGTGCAAACACAATTATTAAATCCTGTAATGAATATAACATACTCCTTAAACGAATATTTACACCACAGTGAAAATATAAACCATGTGCTACATAGGTGTGGCAATAATGAAACAAATCCCCAAATTAGGGGTAAGTGAATAGTCCCAAAAATAAACTCAAAGTCCAGATTTCTTGGGTCACAATTGACGTGACAAACGGGGAAAAAAAAAAAAAAAAAAAAAACTGGTGCTGGAAAAACAGTGCTCCAACGTGGATGTGACAGTTTCCCACCACCTACAGGTTTGCTTCTTACCAGAAAATGCAGAGATAAGGGCAAGAAAAGGCAGCCACCTTTAGGGAAAGGGCCTCTTGTGAAAGGACAGTAAAGTAATCACTTTCCACATCTTGCAATAGGCAAATGGGACTCTTACCAGATGACAAGAAATAATGCAACGACACGACCTCTTAGGGTGGTCTGCGTCTGCAGCAGCCATGTCCATCTCTGAGTCCGAAGATCCTGCAGATGGGAGGTGAGGGTGTTTGTGGCTGACAGCACTAGCAATGACAAAACCTACCTTATACATAAATTTTTGCAAAAAAGATGCAATCTCTGGCTGAGACTGAGAACCAGAAGGTCCTGTAATCGCTCCCAGGCCCAGGGGGTCTGCAGGTGAATTATCCTGGAACTTCAAGTAACACTTTTTAAAATAATTGGGCAGTGTCTCTTTAAGAGCACCAAAAACGCGGTCCCACCGCTATAAATGCTGGCTCACAATCCCTGGTTATTATAAGATAATAGAGTGAATGAAGAAAAACCCACAGGGCACCCCA
Organism: Pelophylax lessonae; assembly: GCF_965119305.1. NCBI lineage: Eukaryota > Metazoa > Chordata > Amphibia > Anura > Ranidae > Pelophylax > Pelophylax lessonae. The sequence continues at coordinate 713,997,111 of NC_138768.1, forward strand.
GGAAAAAGAAAAACCCATTACCAGACCAAAGAGACGACTTCCAGCACGATGTGTGCAAAAATGAAACTGAAACTGACTGTACAGGAAGAGGAAACTCAGCCTCTATATTTTAAGCAACCATGCCGCATGCCTGTTCAGCTTATGGACTTCAGGAAAACGGCCGCTCATGCATTCTCAATGGGGAATTATAGAAAACGGCTACCCATATAAAACTAAATGGGAATATAAAAATCAAAATCCACAGCAAAATGGTGGCCCAAACAGCGTGCCATGCAGTCTCCAGGATCCCCAAAAGGGGGCCCAGAACAATAGGCATCGGAAAGGTTCCCTGCCCAGGGGCCCATACAGGACAAGTCACCCCCCTCAAATAAGCGCCACAACGGCCGCATTATTACCACCCCCCCAAGATAAAAGCCTGCTAGGGGTAGGGGAATGCCGAGGGGTACACGGGACTAATTCTCCGGAGGTGCCAGGGGAACCGAGAGAGCCCCTAAGGTCCGACTATTCCAGGGAAGGACCACGTCTGCCCTGAGACCTCCAGGGTTTTTTTGGGGGACAATTTACTTACCATACCATGGTACCAGGTGGGCACCCTTCTGAAACAGATCACCTCCCACCCGGGATAGGGGTGCTGTCAGCCAAGGGGAAGCTGTGACTCAGGGCGTTTTAGGTCGTGTGCGTCCCAGCGAGACGGACCACTCGCAGGCTTGTTCCTATCCGTCAGGACTCTGTCGTGGCGAGGCCGAGTTCTGGACTATAGCTTATCTAGTGCAAAACCTCAGCCGGCTGTTGCTTGTAGTTCCTCTGGATCTAGGAACTAAAATAAAAAAACTGAAAATAAAAAAATAAAATAAAAAACTTTTCTATAATAGCCAAGACCGAAGTCCCAGCAGGAAGCTAGGTCCTATTCCTTAAACTAGGCAGAAACAAACTGATGATAGCAAGGTGTGTGGGGTTATGCCTGCAGGGACAGCCTCCATGGGTGTGATTAAGCTTTTTTCCTGCCTAGTGCCTATTCCAGTTAGGAGGAGCATAACCCTATAGTCTGACAAGATGGAGCTGCGTCTGTCGCAGTTATCCATCGTCAGTAACGATAGATAAAAAACTGGAGCCAAAACATCCACTTTGTAGAATTTTGTGAAAGCGTGCACGGACGACCAAGTGGCCACCTTGCAAACCTGCGCCACTGACGCCTGATGACAGAAGGGCCAAGAAGCACTAAATGCCTGAGTAGAGTGCGCCGTTACAGGGAAAGGAGGAACCTGACCCTTGATAGAATAGGCCTGAGTCACCGTCTGTCTGATCCATGTAAAAAAGGTTGCAAAAGAAGAAGAAGCGGACAGCCCTTTTTTAGGCCCAAATCGTGATCACAAACAGCGAGTCTGACCTCCGAAAAGACTCTGTGGCTGCCAGATACACCCAAATCGCCCGAACCACATCCAGGGCATGAAACACAAAAATATTTGGGATGAGCAGGCCTGGGGCACAAAGAAGGCAACACAAGATCTTCATTCAAATGGAAGTCAGAGCCTACCTTAAGTAGGAACAACTGGCATGGACGAAGAGCCACATTTTCTTTGTGGACCACCGGGTAGGGGGTACAAGATAATGCTACTAGTTCCGACACCCTGCGAGCAGAGGCAATAGCTACCAAAAAAGCCACCTTCTGAGACAGCTTCAGCAGGGAAACCTCCCAAAAATACTTTCAAAAGGCAGCTTCTAGAGAATGGAGAGGACCAAGTTCAAATCCCACAGGGGTAGAGGAGACCGCACACCGCCCCCACCCCCTTGAATGAAAAGTATGCACAAATGAAATGTGTGGCCAAGGGTCACTGAAAGAAGACCAAGGCAGACACCTGGCCCTTGATAGTACTCAAGGCCAAATTCTGCTCCACACCCAGTTGAAGGAAAGTTAAAACCTGAGGCACTGAAAAGGAACAAGAGTGAACAGAAATGGACTCCACACACCACGAAATGTACGTTTTCCAAGTACGATGATAAATCTTTCTAGGAGGTAGACTTCCTAACCTTCTGTAGTGTCTGAATCACCGACCCAGGCAAACCTCTATCCCTCAGCCCCTTGCTTTCAACATCCGGTCTGTCAAAGCCAGCGACTGTAAAGCAGGAAGGAAGGTCGGCCCTTGGGGCAGCAGGTCCTTCCTGAGAGGCGACTAATCGTACTAAGTCGACGTACCAAGACCGGCGAGGCGAGTCCAGGGCCACCAGAATGCCTGAGATACCCTCTGCCTCCATACTGCGCAGAAGCGCAAAAGAAGCTTGACCGGAGGAAAAGTGTAGATCAGTTGATACTGGCTCCATCTGTGGTGTCCGCTAGAGGATCCCATGACCTTGCCACAAATTTCGGAACCTGTTGAGCTGAGAAACCCACAGGTGCACCTCGGGATTGAAAAAGATGGGTGTTGTATGGGCGCTTCTGTGAATCTTGGCAGGCTGTATATGAGTCGCTGCACCTGGGCAGCACTTCAGAGAAGCTGCTCTGGAAGTAATAAAAACAAAAAGCTTAAGTGCAGTAAGCTCAAAAAAGTTTATTAAAATAAGGGATTAAAAGCACTCACATTGAGTAAAATGAAACATAAGCAACACAAAGCCTAATGGTCCGAGATCCATACAGAATCTTCTGGGCCACTGTACTATGATGCGGACATCCGGAGCTCCGCTTCCTATATGTGCGTCCTCTCAGCTGTGTGCAGCATGAGACTCCTAGAGACAGAGCAGGGACAAGAGCAGTTGGTATCCTATGGAGCGGGTGGATGGGTGGTTACGTTTCGGAGCATGCGTGGCTCCTTCGTCAGACCTCCCCTTCAAGCACACAGCTGAGGATGAACACATAGGAAGCGGAGCTCCGGATGTCCGCATCATAGTACAGTGGCCCAGAAGATTCCAGATGGATCTCGGACCATTACGCTTTGTCTTGCTTAGGTTTCATCTTACTCAATGGGAGTGCTTTTAATCCCTTATTTTAATAAACCTGATGGGTTTAGCCCACTGAGTTCAGAATTTGCGACATAGGGCACTGGCCAGGACTGGCCGTAGCGCCGAAACAATAGTGAACATAATGCATTCACAGACTCCAATTTTCTGCCAGCCGTGCCTTTAGGCTGGGAATTCCACTATCGGAATCATGGTTGCCTTGATCTCACAGGGAGAAAAAATTGCCAGGACCAAAGATCCCGGCAGGAAGCTAGGTTTCTTACTATTAACTAGGCAGAAGAAAAAAAAAAAAAAAAAAAAGAAAAGGAAATGAAAAACTGAAGGCCTATAGCGGGGGGGGGGGGGGGGGGGGATATATACCAGCTAGGAGTGCCCACAAGCGTAGCCAGGTCTTTTTTCTGCCTAGTGTCCTACTCCTGTAATATAACCTATTGTTCTGAATATGAAGCGAGGTGTCCATCAATGAACGACAGAAAAACAAACTTTCCCCCCAATTGTGAAACTTGGACTTTATTTTTTCTGCACAGATGCTCAATTGTGGGTCGAACTTCATACAAGCACACAGGGAGTTGCTTTCCTCAACATGCAGAGCAACGCAGGAAAGCTGCTCTAGTAACATGCCTTTGCCCCTTGATCCCCGTTAACCCCCCTCTCATTCATTAAAGATGATATCATGTACAAGAGCCTGGGACAGACAGAAGAGGAGGACCAGTGGGGAACAGCACTGTAATTAACAGTATGCTTCCCTGCCGTGCAAAGCCATAACAAAGGGTTTCTCAACTGGAGCTCCGAGGGAAGTCCCCATGGGGTTTCGCTGCAAATCAATAATCCTTAATGTTTGATACACACTGACAGTGCGCATTGATACCTGATGCCTCCTCTGTAGTTGTGGCTTCTGTGAACTCAGAGGTCGACGCCGGGAGGAGCGCAAAAAGTAGGAACATGTGGCTGGATCAGCAGGTGAAATCCTGCGTATGGCAGTGATGAATGCAGACTGCAGAAAGAGGGAGCAAAGAGGTGGGCACATGGCTGGATGAGACTGAATATAGCAGGGGGTAAGAGACCATAATAGCTTTATTTACAGTTTTGGCATAACATAAAAGCTATAATCACCTCACCTCCTACATTCAGTCTGCTCCAACTGTGTGTTCCCCCTCTCTGCAGTCTACATCACCACTGTGAAACACAGGATGTCACCGCCTGATTCAGCCATGTGCTCCCTCCCTCAGTAGTCTGTATGTAGCACTGCCATAGGAAATCAAATCCTCCATCTCCTGCTATCTGCCCTCCTCCCAGCGCCACCCTCTGAGTTCACAGGAGCCAGAACTAAAGAAGGCATTGGATATCAGTGTGCACTGACAATACTGACTGTCATCGTGCATTAAGGAAAGCACTGGATACATTGGGCAGTATACATCCACAACAATGTTGATTTGCGGCAGGAACCCCTTGGCACTTCTCACGGAACCCCATGTGAGAGATACCCTGCACTAAATAGATCCAAAACTGTGGTTATGTATGGCATTATATAGATTTTTTTCAAGACTTCCATAAAAGCATTTGTTTCTTTTCAGGACTTGATGTGTTATAATCTCACACAGCAAGGAGAAATAATATCCCAATATTTTGTCAGCATCTACATTGCAACCTAACAATATTAGTATATAATTATGAATAATTTCATTGGTAAGCGTAAAAATAATATACAGCATATAATTAGGACATTTTATTAAAGTAAAGATGATATACAGTACATAATTAAAACATTTTATTAGCAGCATATAAATATATGAAGTAATAAAACCCACTTATCTACAGATATTTTGCAAAAAAAAAAAAAAAACAACAAGATATTGCTTTACACGACAGAACAAAAAAAAAAAAAAAAAAAAAGGTATGGTTAAAATGATCCTACTATTAGACACAGACTAAGTACAAATGAAATAAAAAAACTTGCTAAAAAATATATATAATGTGCCCCCTTAGCATAAACAGAAAGTAACCTATAACAAATCAGAACTATTGTAGTCCAGCTAGCCCAAGGGTATGTATACACATGTCAAAAATTGGCTGAAAACAGTCCATTCGGCAGTTACCGGTGTGTGTACAGCTCCTAGTCTGACAGAAGCCGGTCTCAAAACCAATGACTGCGAACGCTGACCGTTGTGTTCTGGCAGGGAGGCCCCCCTGTCAGAACACAATAGCCCAGCGGAGAGATAGCTATACTAATATCGCATAGTACAGCACCCCTCTCAGTTTGTTTTGTTCAGCTCGCTGGGTTCAACGAAAAACAGAACGTGTGTACCAGGCCTAAATTTGCCCAAAGACATGAGACAAAGTCAAATTTCATTTACAGTGATAACAAAAAAACATATCTGGAGCAGCAGCCGACATATACCAGCCAACCGTTCGCTCAAGATATGCAAGTGTTGGGAGTTGCCTCATCCCCTCAATAGCACCTCTATAAAAGGTTTGGAGTACACCTGCAGACCTTAGGCTTCTGAAATCGGATTCCTTGTTCGTAGAAACTTCGTAGTAGCCTAGAAGTTACTGTTTCCAACTTAAAAAAAATCAGGTTTTAAAAAAATGAAGAAAAATAAATAAAACCCATACACCACAAGCAAAAGACGAAGTTGATATTGAACAGGTATGAAGTATTGTTTAGGAGATCCTCTAAATTAATGGCTGTGACCGTGTTCCCCCTAAATCAAGTTCCTCACACTCCAGGCCGAATAGAATTTAGATAGTAATGAATGTTTTTAGGAAAATGGAACTAAAAGAGGAAACTTAGAAAGGATCCATGTACTTGAACCCCAACTGTTGTCGGGATGGGTAAGGAATCTGCTTATTTTGAAAAAAAAGGCATCAACTATTTTCACATAACTGAAGTGTAACCTTTATTGCCGGTTCACATACAGGCGACCCGACTTTCCGGGGCGACCTGTGAAGTCGCGGTGCACAGCTCGCACCGCGAACTCGGAGCGGCATGCACGGACTTCATATCATTGAAGTTAATGCAGGTCGCCCCAAAGTAGTACAGGACCCTTTTTCTAAGTCGGAGCGACTTGTGTCGCTCCTATTAGAACGGGTCCTGTGCTACTCTATGGCAGGCGACCCAGTGTGAACAGGGTCTTAGCAAAGCAGCAACTACTAGGTCTGCCATAAAAGCACATGGTTCATTTACAAAAAGGTGTAACAAAGTCTGAATCGTTGAGCAGCACTAATTATCTGGCCATCAGTGACATTTTTTTTTTTTTTAAGCACACTACAAAGATAAAGGCACCACCGGGAGTTTGTTAGATCTGTACCATGACAGTCACTAAAAAGATTCAGCAAAAATAAGCCAGTATACCCTTTGTAGAGAAATACAAACACCTAACCCTTTACATTCTCACACAGGTGACAGCTACAAAGTCACATCGTGTGACAGCAACTGAAGGATGCAACAAGTCTTCACATCTGAGTCGGACCCGGTCTGTTCTTATTGATCGAATCAAAGTCGATGACTATACTTTTTCTCTTGGGAACAAATTTCCTTAAAAATATAAAATATATAGGTTAGTTATATGCCAAAACTATTTTTCCAACTGTAAAAAGAGGAAAAAAAAAAAAAAAAAAAAAAAAGAAGAAGAAGGGGGGGGGGGGGGGGAATAGATACATTGCCTAGGCTTCACGCTCTCTCTAGAGGAGCCAATTATAGTGCCCCATGCAGAGAGAATCCTTAGAAGGGATAGACTGAAACAAAAAGACACATGGGGTTGCTGAGGCTGTGTGTTTTTCAGCTAACGGAGATCATAAATTATCAGGAAAGGAAAACATTTTCTAACAACTGAACTCCAGGAGTTGGTTTCATTGCTAAAGTTTTTTCCTTTGTGCAAAATGCACTACCAGTTTCCCCCCTCCCTTCCCTATTGCTCTGTTAAACTTAATTTATAAACCTAAAGACATAGTGTATTTTTGAAAAAAATGAACCTCAGCTACTGTAACAATCCTGCCCTGTTAGACAATATAATGGAAAGTGAAGCTAATAAAGAGGGCCTGAACCGTGGACGCAAAAAAAAAAATAAAAAATAAAAATCACAAAAGCCAAGCAAAGGACCAGTCACTAAAATTGCCTACAGACTCCTTGCTGCTGAATATTACACACCCACTGCCCCCTCCACCATGTTCTGCATCATAGAGGTTAGCCATCTTATTAGAGACAGCTTTCTCAGCTAAGCAGACCCTCCTGCCTTCATGTCTGAGCTAATGTCATTGATTCCAGGAAGTAAATGCTACATGAATAATCTGACCTTACTCATGCTGGCCATAGCTAGAAATGCCAGCGGGGTTATTTTTAAAAAGATTTAAAAAAAAAAAAAAAAAAGTAAAAAAAATTTAAAAATGTGGAGTGAACAGTAGAAAAATCGAAACCAAATCAATATTTGGTGTGACAACTCTTTTCATATAAAAACAAAGTCTCGAGTTCAGGTCCACAAAAAAAAAAAAAAAAAAAAAAAAAATCACACACCACAACTCCCTTTTGTGGCAATGGACATGTGGTCCCCACAAATGAGCTTAAACTGGCCGTACATTTGTTCTATCATTATCTATTTTAGCACAGTGCACCAGACCACTATTTTCATACACTGAGTGAACCTGGGCCAGTACCCAATGACCCAGCCAAAATTTGCTTTGTTGGTGGCCTTGCTGGACGGCTCCTGCCTGACATCCTTCAACTGAAAAATGGGTCGAGTGCAAAAGTGTCAGCCATTACAATACAACAGGGTAGACGGGGATTCATCCATGAGAGCTGTATAGTATAAACAGGGAAATCGGTTTAGGCTTGCCAGATGAAAAAATAAAATCCTATTAGAATTTGGCCAGACTTAAGATTAATTGGCAAATCTCTTCCTATCGGTCAGCAGAGGTGACCAAAGGGGTCACTAGAAAGAGCACAACATCAAAAACCCATTAAGACTGTGTAACAAAAAAAAAAAAAAAAAATAATAAATAAAAAGACTTCCTTAAACTGAATTAAAGTTACTGTACTTCCAAAAACAGTCCAGGGAAGGAACAGGTATAGTACGACATGAATCCTTTCATCTCAGTATATTACCCTGGTGCAAGGCAACTTTAGTCTCATGAGCAGGGTTCTCTTCTATCCAATTCCCTTCCTCAACATGCTCCCAACACTACCATCTTTGTTCCTACATCAACGGGAATTAGTGGTCTCTTCCATGTTCTTGCAGCAGACCCCTGATAATGCACTGCCAGTCCCACCCCACCCAACTACTGTATGCTCCTATAGCCTCCAGGGATATGTGAGAGATGGCCAGATCCAGGCAGGAATAAAAGGTGAGGGGCAATTAGGGTAAAAATAAAAAAAAATAAAATAAATAAAATTGGCTTTTCTAAAAAGCAAAGGGTTGCAGTGAGGATTTTTTTTGGTTTTCTAGTAAAAAGGTCTACTTTGAAGGGTAACACCACTTTAGAAAGTTAGCACACCAAAAAATGCCCTGTAGGTGCAGCAGCTGAGAAATCTGCAAGAAGGTTTGTTAAAATCCCTGCAATGTACATAGATCACCCAGAAGGGGAATGTTTTTTTTCCCCCTCAGCAAAGTGGAGTTACGTTTTAAACTTGAACTATGAAATAATTGCTACTGGGTAAATAAAATTTTAAGTTATGGACTTATGCTGTTACTCATCAAGGTTACTCTTAGCAAAAGATCAGAATTGATTACTTAGAAAATGTTTTCTTGCATCTTGATTAGGATAAGAATTAGGAGGAGGTTTCAGAAATCTAACTTACAGAAACAAAAAGCATATAGCTTATATTGGTTTGTTGATCTCCACAACACACCAGTATCTATCTACCCTATTTGGCATAGAAAGTAGGACAAAGCTTAGCCAAAGACATAAGATACAGGTCTAGAGATTTCCAGAAAGACTATCGTTTAAAGACCAAACAATGTCAAAAAGATCTGATGAAAATCGTGATTTCTATAGATGAACTAGCTTTTGAAAAGCGTACTAGATCCTCATAATATGGGATTTTTAAGGCCATCCAAACAAATTTATATAAAAGTAGAAATTTCTATTTAAAAAAAGTATTGTTTCTTGATTGGATCAAATGGAGAAAAGGCAGTCCCCAGCTATGCTGAAAATTCCAAAAGGGACAACCAGCTTAGATGTTACCATAGCAGGGGAGAATCAAACACGTTTCGAAATATATAATATAGATTCTTCCTCAGAGATTTTTCTGCCACTTCTGCAATGCAATAATTATATTTCAGATAAAAGAGGCCGCATGTGGATGGTGGTTTTTTCCCCATTCACTTTTGGGCCGCCTGAGGAAATCTCCTGTGTTGGTGGTTTTTGTTCCCAATATGGTTGCAATCTGGTCTCCGGATGTTTTTACTTCGTAGCCTGGAAGTGATGTGGCAGCGTGTGGAGTCATTACGGTGCGCACACGCTCTACATATGTGGAGACGCCGGGGATTGCCTCCGACGCCATTCTCTGTCCCCTCCATGTGTGAATAAGGGGAATTGGATATCTAACGGCTGGATTGCTTCTAAATCTACTTTTTGACAACATTCGGAAGACTTGGAGGGTGCCACCTCTATGGTCAGTTTTTTAGCCACGCAATATAAGTTGCAAAGGATTTGAGTGATCCAATCTTAGTAAGTATTCGGCACCCCTTCTGCCTCTGGCTTCTTAGTTTTGTACCATAATTCTAATGTCCTCTCCCTCCTTTTTTGGCATGCAGGCTCGATCAGATTTGCTTCAGGCCCCTTTGTTGCCAATTGGTCATTGTTGCAATGTCATTTGCTGATCTCAGATATGAGGTATTTTAATTCATAGACGCACCCATGCCATGGTCTCCTTTAACCACTTTAAGACCGGAAGGATTTGCCCCCTTAATGACCAGGCCTTATTTTGCGTTTTGGCACTGTTACTTTAACGGACAAATGCACGGTCGTGCGACGCTGTACCCAAATAAAACGGATGTCCTTTTTTTCCTCCCCACAAATAGAGCTTTCTTTTGGTGGCATTTGATCACCTGTGCGATTTTTATTTTTTGCGCTATAAATAAAAAAAAAAAAAAAAAACAACTACACAATATTTTTCACATTCTGCTGTAGGACATTGTCAAAAAAATTTAAAAATCAAAATTTAACATTTAGGCCAATTTGTTTTCTGCTACATATTTTTGGTAAGAAAAAAAAAAACCACAATAAGCGTACTTTGATTGGTTTGCACAAAAGTTACTGTGTCTACTAGCTACGGGAAAGATTTATGTAATTTTTATTGTTTTTCTTTTTTTTTTTTTTTTACACTAGTAATGGCGGCAATCTGCGATTTTTTTGCGGCGGACAGATCGGACCCCTGACTGATTTTTTGACACTTTTGGGGGGGAGGGACGGGGGACAGTGACATTACTACAGTAATCAGTGCTAAAAACATGCCTTGTTACTGTAATAATGACACTGGCAGGGAAGGGGTTAACATTATGGGTGATCAAGGGGTTAAATGTGAGCCTAGGGGAGTGATTCTAACTGTGGGGTGGCGGGGCTTCTGAAATGACCATAGAGACATGTGATCCTATATAGAAGGATCACATAGGCTCTATGATCACTGCAGGGAGAAGAACGGTGAGCTGTGTTTACAACAGCTGACCGTTCTTTTCTCTCAGCGAGGAACGATCGTAGGTGTCAGGAGGCAATCGGAGCCGCCTGACAAGCATCGGGGTGCGCTCGCCTCCTAGCGTCCCGAGAGCGAGCGACGTATACCTACGTCGCTTTGCCCGTCGCAGTATATCTCCGGTGCGTGGTCATAAAGTGGTTAAGACGTAAGCTTTTTTTATCTGAAACACTTATGAAATGGTAGTCAATAGATTTGTGTACCATTTTATCGGAAATATAATTGTTGCATTGCAGAAGTGGCAGAAAAATCCCTGAGGAAGAAACTATATGATTATATATTTTGAAACGCGTTGGATTCTCCTCTGCTGTGGCAACATCTAGGCTGGTTATCCCTTTGGAATTTTCAGTATAGCTGGGGTACGCCATTTGATCCAATCTGTGACCACTTATTTTCATGTTTATATTACACTTGTATATTCTGTGTTCTCGTTTTTAGAGGGTTGTCCTTTTTAAGAAAGAATACTTTTTGAATAAAAAAATTGTACTTTTAAATAAATTTGTTTTGATTGCCTTAAAAAATCCCATATTATGAGGATCAAGTATGTTTTTCATTATCTACTAGGTAGGATGGCAATCACACCTCTAGCCACCTAGTCATTACAATTCTACCATCAACTAGCTTTTTGCATGCCTTTTTGCATTTTCCAGACCAAATTTTTTTTGTTAAAATTATGGATAGAGTGCTGAACTTCCCCTCAAATTTTATGGCTGTCTGGGTTTCTTTGGGTAAGATTTCACCCCTTTGCCTATTTTGACAAGCATCTGACAGAACAGAAAGTAAAATTAAATCTTACAGATGGCATATTCTTATGCTTACACTAGAGCAGAGATGGGAAAGACATATTTTCGCCTACTTCCTATCCCAGAGATGAATGTCGGGCACAGAGTGAAGCAAGAGAAAAGAACCCCAAGCAGGGAAACACATATGGCTATAAAAAGTTGGGCTTAAACATAATTAACTCTTGAATGATGCATAGATGCCCCAGCCAAATTTAGCAACCCAAACATATTGTCAGCTAACTAATTTGAACACCTAATTTTTTTTTTTTTTTTTTTGATACGTTTAAAGGACATACATGGTTCTTATCTGGTACACGGTTTTCAAAGAAAATGCTGTTTGGTCGATAAATGCACAAAACTGTAAAAACACATTTTTTTTTAGAAATTACAAAGAAAAAAAAAACTTCTATTAATAAATCATTGATAATGTAAATGTATCCGGCAGCTACATTATTAAAAAGTACTGCAGACGTACACTGCAGCCTGAAGTCGGCAGTGTTCATCTGTAGGCCTAAGATTTTCAGGTTTGTCAATAAAGTCTCCCGCCTGCATGTGATCAGTATGTCAGAACGGATATAGTATTATCAATATCAGGAACCACGCTGGCTTTTGATCAGTGGGAACACAAGCCAGGCTCAAAATCAAGCAGCCATGTGAAGTGTTGGCTCGCATATGGAAGAATATTTATTAACCTGTCTTTGTCAAGGTGCAGAAAAACAGAAATATACTAATTGCAGGTAAGGAGGGGCTTAAAATTGTTCAATTCTGTATGTGTGCAAATTTTCTACAACTAAGAATCCAGGCACTATTTTTTTCGTTTTCAAGCAAAAGTTTCATAAAGATTTAGGCGTCTGTCCTCATTGGGAAGATTTCCCCTCACTTCCTGTTCAAGAGACACCAGAAAAAGACTAAGTGGGGTGGATTTACTAAAACTGTAGAGTGCAAAATCTGGTGCAGCTGTGCATAGCATGGTAGTCAATCACCACAAACGATAAAGCGCTACTTATGCAAAATTAATAATACTCCTGTGCAAAATAAAGTACATGCAGTGTATAATGTGCAATATGCTAATATAATTGTACAATGAAAGGAAACAAAACACTCATAAGGGTGCACTAATTAATGAATATCCATATAATACATCAACAGTTCATAAATTTCTTCACGGCCAAACGGTGCGAAACTTGGCAAGAAGATGTTAAAAAGTGCTCGTGCTCCCTCCACCACGTAAAGATGGCCTCTCACCTCAAGGTTAGACCTGTGTTTCACCACAACATCTCATGAGCTATTCCCCTGAGGGAATAGTATAAGCCACATCACTATCTGGAGCCGTTCCTTTAAACCACTTAAGACTGCCGGGCTACTCTCCTCTACTCTGGCTACCCACCACATTCATGTGTGCTTGGAAAAAGAGAGAAAGATCTAGTGTTCTCTGCTTAAAAACAATTTATTGGTAGTAAAACTGGATAGGTACACTCAACGTCGGCACATAAGCTGTGTGGTCTTTCATTGTATATCTGTGTTGCTGCTTGGAGCTGACCACTGGGTCCCATCTCTCTGGAAGTCTCCGCCCCTATACGCGTTACGTCATTTGTATAACACGATGGGCTTGCTCAGTAGGGGTGAAACACAGGTCCAACCTTGAGGTGAGAGGCCATCTTTATGTGGTGGAGGGAGCATGAGCACTTTTAGCACCTTCTTGCCAAGTTTCGCACCGTTTGGTCGTGAAGAAATAATTATGAACTGTTGATGTATTATATGGACATTCATTAATTAGTGAACCCCTTATGAGTGTTTGGTTTACATTTTATTGTACAATTATATTAGTACATATCAAGCACTTTATACACTGCATGCACTATTATATGGACCTTTATTAATTAGTGCACCTATATGAGTGTTTTTTTTACATTTTATTGTACAATTATATTAGCATATTGCACATTTCAAGCACTTTTATACACTGCATGCACTTTATTTGGTTTATTTTGCACAGGAGTACTATTGATCTTGCATAAGTAGTGCTGTATCGTTTGTGATACATGTCCGTTTGTGGATATGCAGTGATAAGCATACGTTGTTATAGCTGCTACTTATGTAATAGTTTTTTTACTTTATGGTAGTCAATCAGCTTCTAACTTCAGCTTATTCAATTAAGCTTTTACACACAAAAAAAAAAAAAAAAAAAAAAAAAAAAAAAAAAAAAATCGGAGAGGAAAAGAAATTACTCTTACGTGTATTTGATACCAGCCAGATCAAACATTAACCTTGCAGCCTTCATTTCCGGAGAGTCATGGTACTTATCAGACATATAGATCACTTCTTTAATGCCTAAACAAAAATACAGATTGCATCAAATGTTGGATGAAAGCAAAAAAAATAATAATAATAATAATAATAATAATAATAATATTTTACAGGGCTGCAAAATGGCCAGAACATTGAATATACAAAAAGTGTTCATTTAAAGTCCATCTGAAGTGATATTATGGAATAAACAATACTTAAACTGCACTCAGAGCTCCTTCATATCTGACACTGCCCTGAATGTAAAATGTACTCAATTCTCAGCTTTCTGTAATTTGCTTTATTTGTTGCCAAGGAGTGTTAAGTTTTACAATTACTCACCTGCTTGTATGATTAGCTTAGCACATTCATTGCATGGAAACAAAGCGACGTACATGACGCATCCTTTTACATCTGCTGAATTCTTGTTCATAATGGCATTCAGCTCGGCATGGCAAACTGTTAAGATAAAGTATAAGGGATATAGTACACCACCAGATGGCATGCCTTCACATGTCTATGAAGACAGGACATACAAAGAGTATTTCATAAATTGCTTTCAGGAAATTATTTCAACATAAAAACAAAAATAAAGTCTCTTTTTAAAGATGAACCTTATTCTCTCTCAATCAACATGGACTATTTCTAACCGTTATGCTGCTAGCATTAGGAAATCGATAGGAAATTATAGAATATTTACTTATTTTCAACTTTTTTTTAACATTTCTTCAGTTACCTTCTGGTTTCCATGCCTAGGAAAATGAGGTCATACATCCCAGGAGTCTTCAGTAGGGGCTTCCTTTAGCTAAAGAACACCCTCCTGCATGCATGCCTGGGCTAAGGGCAAACGGATTCCAGAATGTAAATGTTACAGGAGTCACCTACCCTTACTCAAGATGGCCGCAGCCAGAAATGCTAGGGGAGGGTTTTATAAAGTTAACTTCTCAACAAAATAAAGCATGGGAGACATGAAATGGATGGGTGGGTTTGCTTTGAATGTTAAAAACAAATTAAATGTGGTTTTTGGTTTGTAGGGCTCAGATGCAGTGTAGTTTTGCGTTAAAAAAAAAAAAAAATTCCCCTCAAACATAGTTAAAAGGCTTTAATAATGGTAACGAATGTAAATGGGTTGTATCGAGAGGGCATAAGAAAAATTTCCCATTTGAAATGACTGAATAATTCTTACAATATCTTCTCCACATGTGCAATGCAGACCACACAGACAAGGGCAAGAGACTCATAGTAATTAAAGCCAAAGTTAAAGCAAGCCTGTCATAATTGAAAACCAATCAAATAAGGCACAACAAGGTATTTAACCGCTTGCCGACCGCCGCAAGTAGATTTACTGCGGCGGTCAGCCCCTGCCAGGCAGAGTGACGTTAATTAACGTCACTAGCCTGGGAGGGTCTGGGGAGCGAGCGCGCGCCCGCGGAGGCGCGGTCACGGACCCCCCCCGCGCGTGTGACCAGCGGACCCGATGTCCGCCGGCCACTCGGCGATCGTCGGGGGAGAGGGAGAATGTCAGGCAGCTTGTGTAAACAAGCTGCCTGTCATTCTCCTCGCTGTAAAGACACTGATCACACGGATCTAGTATGTAGATCCGTTGATCAGTGTCCTTACCGCTAGAGCCACAGCCAATCACAGTAAGAATCACGCCCCTAGGGACACACACAGCCCCTCCCTCCCAAATAAAGTTAACCCCTTCACTGCCAGTGTATTTTTACAGTAACAGTGAATATGTATAGCACTGATTACTGTAGAAATGTCACTGGTAACCCCAAAAGTGTCAGTCAAGGGTCCGATCTGTCCGCCGCAATGTCGCAGTACCGCAAAAAAAAAAAAAAAAAAAAAAAAAAAAAAAAAAAAAAAAAAAAAATCGCAGATCGCCGCCATTACGCGTTAAAAAAAAAAAAAACAACAAAAATGACAAAAATCTTTCCCTTTGTTAGTAAACGCGATAACTTTTGCGCAAACCAATCAAAATACGCTTTTTGCGATTTTTTTTTACCAAACATAGGTAGGATAAAACAAATTGGCCAAAAATGTTAAAAAATTTTGATTTTTACATTTTTTTTGGGGAATTTCATATAAAAAAAAAATGTGAAAAATATTGCTATTTTTGCAAAATTGTCGCTCTTTTTTTGTTTATAGCGCGTGATCAAAAAATCGCACAGGTGATCAACCACCACCAAAAGAAAGCTCTGTTTGTGGGAAAAAAAGGACGTCAAATTCGTTTAGGTACAGCGTCGCACGACCGCGCAATTGTCCATTAAAGTCACGCAGTGCCGAATCGCAAAATACCCCCTGGTCTTTTAGCAGGAAAATCCTCCGGGGCTTAAGTGGTTAAACATGCCTCTAAAATCTCAAGACAGCTACGTGAGCCTCCCAATGAACTCCAGCTTTAACTTTCTAATTTGGAGAAGCCCAGAGCCTAAACACACGCCAGCATTACACAGTGTTAAGCAGGTAGCTCACATTGGCACCCACAATGAATTGAAGAATATAGAAGGTCTGCCTAGAGTCTTATTTCTGGGCAAGCATTTGCGGGGGCAGAAGAAAGGCCTTTCAAAATTCCATAAACTGTTTTTTCCCCAGACATAAGCAGGCAACTGATGTGCCCTCAGCTACACTTTAGTTATGACTAGGGATGCACCGAAATGAAAATTCTGGGCTGAAAACCGAAACCGAAAATTACCTTTTCCCCAAAAAATTTTTAAAATAGATAGATAGAACAGGGGCATACACCAAAAACAGGTAGCGACGTACACCTGTCGCTGCCACCCTGTCACAGTATATGTACTGTGATGGGTTGGCAAGAGGTTAATTTAATTACCAATGGTATTTGTATTATGCAGCATGAGGGGGTTAATGTATCGCCACTGCTGGTCACTCATCTATTAGTGACCGACCAGTGGCAGTTAATTAACCCCTTTGTGCTGCATTAGTGCAACCAGTATCAGTGCAACCAGTGTTAATTAACACTGATACTGGTGGCACTAATGCAGCACAAAGGGGTTAATTAACTGCCACTGGTCGGTCACTAATGCATCAGTGACCTGCAGTGACAATACATTAACCCCTCATGCTTCAGAATACAAATACCATTGGTAAGCTGCCTTAGCTCTCCCCCATCCCCCCCCCCCCACTGCCTCAGCGTCCCACTCGGCAGTACACCCTCCCCCCCTCTGGCTCAGCGTCCCTCCTCGGGTGTCCATTCAAAAGAAGCGCCTCTGGCCGGCGGCCCACCTCCCGGTGATGTCACCACTACGATCTGTGTATGAATGAAGTGACACACCAGGCGGGAGGGCGGGGCAAGCGGCCGCTATAGATATAACTATGTGATCCTTCCCTGTCAGCTCAGCGCAGGGGTGGACGCACAGGGGTCGCCATGGCGACAGGGCCCCATGCTGCAGGGGGCCTGAGAGGGCCCCCTGTATGTATAGAGATGAGGAGCGGCAAGCGCAGCTGAGACCGAGCTCCCCGATAAATCGGCACTGAAGGAGCTGGTCTCTCACATAGCAAAGTGAAAGCAGAGTGTGTGCTGTGCTCTCTGCCTCCCCCTACAGTGCAATACCCGGCAGGAAGCTACAGGAAGGTACAACAGTCCTCTCTCTGCCGTCTTTTAAAAAGGCTTTCTGTATGTATGTATTTATATGCATGTATGTGTGTGTATGTATGTGTGTGCATATGTGCATCTATATATGTATGTGTGTACTGTATGTATGTGTATGTATGTGCATACTGTATGTATGTGTGTGTGTGTATGTATGTGCACATGTGCATTTATGTATGTATGTGTATGTATGTGTGTGCATATGTGCATCTATGTATGTATGTATGTATGTGTGTGTGTGCATATGTGCATCTATGTATGTATGTGTGTGTACTGTATGTGTATGGATGTGCGTGTATGGATGTATGTATGTATGTATGTATGTATGCATGCATGCGTGTGTTTATATGTGTGTGGATATATGTACGTGAGTGTGCTTCAAGGTATTGCCTATTTGAGTTTATGGACTTTTAAATGATTTTAAGCTGAAGTGTGCAGTAATTCATCTCTATACATACAGGGGACCCTCTCAGGCCCCCCTGCAGCATGGGGCCCGGTCGCCATGGCGACCCCTGTACGTCCACCCCTGTATGTGTGTTTTACTTTGTTATACATTGGAAAATAATTTCTTGCACCGGGGCCCTGATCAATCTAGTTACGCCTCTGGCTCAGCGGGACTGTGTGTGAATGAGAACTGACCTGACACCGGGCGGGGCGGAGCGGCCGCTAATAATTATAACTATGTGAGCGCTTCACTTCCCTGTCAGCGGAGATACATGCCTGACAGGGAAGTGAAGGATCACATAGTTACAGCTATTAGCGGCCGCTCCCCCCGCCCGGTGTCAGGTCAGTTCTCATTCACACACAGTCCCGCTGAGCTGACAGGGAAGGATCACATAGTTCTATCTATTAGCGGCCGCTCGCCCCGCCCTCCCGCCTGGTATGTCCCTTCATTCATGCACAGATTGTAGTAGTAGGGACGTCATTGAGAGGCGGGCGGCCGGCCAGAGGCGGGACTTTTAAAACCTGCCCTGCGCTGCGCCCTCCTCCTTCCTCGCGGCGGCCATATTAATTTCGGCAATGTTAACCCATTATCAGCCGAAATGGGATAGGCTCATTTTCAGCCGATAATTTCGGTGGCCGAAATTTCGGTGCATCCCTAGTTATGACAGATCTAAAGAAAAGGTCATCTGAATTGGCAATGTATTTTGTGTACGTTCATGATCATTAGAACAAAAAATGGTTTATAAGTAGTCCCCTATGGTTCACAGAATGAGAGGGAGCCTAAGGGCCAGAGGAAGGGGAAGGAATGGGAGTAGATGGCAGTGGTGGTTGGTGGTACCACAGCTGAGGATTGAGAAGCTGATGCAGTGTTTGTAGGGTAAGAGAGCCGATGGTGGAAGGGAGACAATGGTGGTTGTTAGGTGCACAAGAGTTGATAGTGAAGGGAGATCAGACACAGCAAAGACGTGGTAGACAGGATGACAGATGGGTAAGGCAGAAAAATAAATCAAGCAAGGGATGGTGTGAAAGATTCTCAGGAAACAGCACTGCACTACAGTTTACTGATCACTCTGGGAGGGCAGAGAAGGCAGAATATGAAGAGAATAGAGATTTTGCTTGTACCAGACAGAGAAAGAAAGAAGACAAATATCTGTAGTATAGGTGTTGGAAGTTCAGAGGAGGACAGTAGGCTGCCATCAGAGAGGAGCTGAGGGAGCCAAGACATAAGAGAGAAGAACATCCATGAACATAAGGAGAGGGGTATTTTGGACAGATTGCATTGGGGAAAGACAAGCACGTGTGACTGAATCATAGAATGGAAGACCAAGAAACAGTGAGCATAGCCAATAGGGATGATCGAACTTTTGAAAAGTTTGGTTCGACCAGAACACCCGAATGTCCTAAAAGTTCGGTTCGGATTCATGAACCCCATTGAAATCAATGGGACCCGAACTTCTGGAATCAAAAAACGCCATTTTGAAGCCCTAAAATACAATAAATGCCCCTAAAAAGTGCCTAGGGTTCTGGGTCATGCCCCAGGGACTATGAATTAGGCAAAAAAAAGTTCAAAAATTGTCGTTTTTGATAGAGAGCCAATTATTGAAAAAATGATTGAAAAAAAAAGAAAAGAAAAATGAGATTTCTTTGGATTTAGTGTCTGGGGGGTCTAAAAAGTGTACCTGTGAAGTTTCAGCTCTGTAGCATGTCCAGAACCAGAAAAAAAAAAAAAAAAAAAAAAGATTATTTTTCTTAGAATTTCAGTAGCGCAGGGATGGTGTTACCCTCCCATCCCACCTGGGCGTTTTTGTTTCAGGCGGTTTTTTGAAGGCAGGCATGACATCTGAACTTATGTATAGGGGGGAGACAGAGAGAGAGATATAATATATCAGGTCACCATAAACTACACTACGGTCACCCTGACATGCCAGAGTCAGGTCACCCTAAACTACATTACGGTCACCCTGACACCTAAAAGTATCCCTACAAAAACTAGATTATTGAATCTAACTATAGTGGTATATAGTACCCTAACTACACTGCATAACCCTTTCCTCACACTAAAAGAACAGCTCCATACAGCAGAAGATAATTGCAAAATGACACTGGAGCTTTACAAGCTCCAAGCGAACCGATGGTCGACCCGAACCGTTCGATCATCCCTAATAGCCAACACCAGAGAACAAGCAGCTGAGATACAAGCAGATAGCAGGGAGCTAGAGAAGGGTAGGGTAGGAGTGAGAACGATCCTACTCTCAGCATGTAGATGAGCACTGCAGGGACAATGAAGTTTAGGGCCTAACAGCGGATGAAACCAAAAAGGAAAAAAAAAAAAAAAAAAAAAAACTGTAGAAATTGAGGAGAGCAGACCGCTATGTCTTGTTTGGGTTGCATCCTAAGATGCAATAAATCTAAGATGTTAGCTAGTCACAACTGGACAGAAAAAGCTGTAGGAACATTCTCTTGCACAAAAATTGGATTTCGCTTTAAACTATAAAAAGGTTATTAATCTTTCTACTTATATACATAGACATGTACTCAAAATAGCAACAGAATGTAGCCTCGACTTATTCAGCACTGTAATTGAGGAAAATATACATAGGAGGTTTTTTTTCCAGCAGTAGACCAACTCTAAAGAAAGATTGCTGCTGAACTTGCAAATGCTCCATGGCATCATCTGTTTCTGTTGTGAAGGCACAGAAATCCTCATCAGACTATGCACAGGACAGATCATTAGGCTTACAAAGCCTGTGTGGCCAATTCCTGGAGACAAACAATTTAACTTATAAAGAAGTTTCCAGAAATAAAAATATAAAACCCATCGTTGGAAAGTTGCAGAATCCCATTTCATCTACATAGCAGATTCATAAGGGGCAGCAGCTGGGCTCTTCGTGAAATATTAGAACATTACAAATAAGCTCATTTTTACCAGAGCACAAATTCTATTTCAGCAGTTTGGAAGGAGAATAAATGAGAAGTGCTTATTTAAAGGGCAAGAAAGCCCTTCCTCCCCCACTT
This sequence comes from Pelophylax lessonae, assembly GCF_965119305.1. NCBI lineage: Eukaryota > Metazoa > Chordata > Amphibia > Anura > Ranidae > Pelophylax > Pelophylax lessonae. The sequence continues at coordinate 714,017,887 of NC_138768.1, forward strand.
CTGACAAAATTTGGTTAAGATTGTTTTGATGCATCCATCAAGCTATCGTGCGTGAGAGAAGAAATGGAAAGGCACTCGATCATGATATAATAGAAAAAGACTGTGCAGTTGATGTAAAAAGGAAAAAGAAATATTGAGGCATTTGTGGTTCAGTTTTTACACAGCTTTCAACAGAGTAGAACTTCCACATAAACTTAACACTGCTCCCAGACACGTCAGGCCTTTCTCTACACACCATTATAACACTGACAGCCATTACTTTTGATATGCAAGACAGTGCAGGTTTAGAAAACAAAAAAGAACAAGTCAAAAAATAAAATGGAAAAGCTTTAACTATGGATTTGTGAGTTTGGGGTAAATACACAGAATCATTCTGCTTTACAACTAACCATATATGAATACTAGAGACCTGCAGGCAAAGAACACAGCCAAATAAATGCGTAAATTAACGAGCTAGTAACCGGCATGTGAGTTTTTTGTTTTTTTTTTAAAGAGGTTTAGAAGAAAAAAGTAAACTTTTAAAAAGCTTAGACTGCATTCAAATCTGAGCATGCATCATGCATGGTAATGCCATTCATTAATGCCACCCCAAACATGGCAAAAACAGACATGATTTTTTTTTATGTCGTAAAAGACAGTTAAAAAAAAAAAGCAAGTCAAATTTTTTCATCATTTTAGGCCCATTTGTAGTCTGCAACATATTTTTGTTTAAAAAAATTTAAAAAATCCCAATAGGCGTACTTTGGTTGGTTTGCACAAAAGTTATCACGTCTACAAACTAGGGGAAAATATTTGTCATTTTTATTTTACTAGTAATTGCGGCGATCTGCGATTTTTAGCGGGACTGCGACATTGCGGCAGACAGATCGGACCCCTGACATTTTTTACACTTTTGGGGGACCAGTGACATTACTACAGTAATCAGTGCAAAAAAAAAAAAAAAAAATGCAGTTACTGGCAGGGAAGGGGTTAACCCAGGATTGTTTAAAGGTTTAAGTGTGAGCCTAGGGGAGTTTTTTTTCTAACTGTATGGGGGAGGGACTTGTGGAGTCAACACAGAGACCTGTGATCCTAAATAAGAGGATCACAGGCTCTCTGGGTTCTTTCCGGTCAGCTGTGTTTACAACAGCAGACAGTCATTCTCTCTCAGCAGGAAGCAATTGGGGGTGCCCGGCGGCAATCGCGACCGCTGGTCCCGTGGATCAGCTTCCGCGCTAATGGGGGCGTACCCATACATCGATTCGCGCAGCTGAGCCAGCCATGCCGCAGTTTATCTGCGGCGGGCGGTCAGCAAGTGATTAAGTTAATGTGTGTACAGTTCTAAATTTAAAGTGGTTGTAAAGTCACATGTATAAATTACTTTTTCTCTTGTTTAGGTCCTTGTTTGGTACAGTGTGTGTGTGTGTGTGTGTGTGTGTGTGTGTGTGTGTGTGTGTGTGTGTGTGTGTGTGTGTGTGCCCTTTCCTAAAATTATAGTGACCTCCCTCTGCTTTCCTTCCGATCCAAGGGAGTCCACGGGGAGCATGCGAGATTGTCCTCTGATGAATGCAAGCCAGCAGATGGAGATCACATGACAGGAAAGCAGGACTCTGCAAAAAAGGTATTTAGCATTATTTTTTTTTGGGGGGGGGGGGGGGGGGACACACACTGTACTAAACAGGGACCTTAAACAGCGAGGATCAAAGTAATTAATACAGGTTTCTTTGCTTTTCAAGCACTAGAGCAGCTGCAGGGAATAGAATTACATAGGCATTAGAGGAGATGAAAGGGGTGGGGAGGAGAGGAGATGAAAGGGGTGGGGAGGAGAGGAGAGGAGAGGAGATGAAAGGGGTGGGGAGGAGAGGAGAGGAGATGAAAGGGGTGGGGAGGAGAGGAGAGGAGAGGAGATGAAAGGGGTGGGGAGGAGAGGAGAGGAGAGGAGATTAAAGGGGTGGAGAGGAGAGGAGATTAAAGGGGTGGAGAGGAGATTGTTTCTCACACTGACTACGATACAGACCAGGAGAGACCAAGATGATGGAGGCAAGTAAACACGCACAGGTGTAAACCTAACAGTAGCTTCACCCATCCACATACTGGGTGTTTCATGTGGTATCTATAATTACTAAAATAAGGGTTAAAATGAGGTGGGGGAGAGGTAGATGTCCCCAATTTCCACCTTGTTCAATCAGCAAACGCAGAGGGGAAGCCGATGATACAGCCTTCAGAAAATCGTGGCTATCACTGTGTGTGTAACACAGTCAACTACATTGCTTTTCAGCATCCCCAGGACCTCCCCTCCACCCTACCTTTACCCCTGGATTCGAGACGTGGCGCCTTCCAATTAGAAATATCCAATGTAAGTTTGCCAAAAAAAAAAAAAACTATCCATTTCTGGAGTTCCACTTTAGGACTAGACTTTGTGCATCCTAGGATGAGGTAGGACACCAACTATTACAGTGCTAACAGAAGTTAGTTCATCCCACTGAAGAGACAAGACTAAGACTTAATCAGCCCTGTACATATATATTTAAAAGGGACGAAAAAAATAGGAGAATATAGAGAAAACTGAACACCAAGTTGTAAAAAGCTTAAAAATGAGAGCTTGTAAGAACATATTTCCTACCATATGGGTACTTTGTATCAAGCTTATCTGCTGCTGTTCTTGCCCACGGAAGCGCATCATCCGGACAGCCATTGGGCATTCCATTGTATCCAATACCAACAATTTTGTTCTCAGGATTTACGATACATGCTCCAACCTAAATTTAAAAAAAAATAAATAAATACGGTAATAATATACCCATGGTATGTGTGAGCAATATCCTATTAAAGTGACCACTGAAGGAGGGGGGGGGGGGGACACACACACACACACACACACACACACACACACACACACACACACACACACACACACAGTGGTGATCAAATACCACCAAAAGAAAACTATTTGGGTAAAGCAAAAAAAAGGACATAAATTTAGTTTGTGCACAGCTTTGCATAACTGTGCAACTACCAGTTAAAGTAGTGCAGTGCCGAATAGCAAAAAAACAATAGCCTGGTCAGAAAGGGAGAAAAACCTTCCAGAGGTCAAGTGGGTAAAATAACTTTAAATATAATTGGTTTTACAATTTTTTTCATATACTGTCACCAGTGCAGTATAGCATTAAATAACTGGTGTGGCGCTGATCGCTGACTAGTGACAGTATGTAAAAAGTAAATACATAGTAACATAGTTAGTGAGGTTGAAAAAAAGACATCAGTCCATCCAGTTCAACCTATGATGTGTGAGTTTGCTGTTAACCGTACATTGCATACCCCTGTATGTTGTGGTCTTTAACCACTTAAGCCCCGGAAGATTTTACCCCCATTCCGACCAGGGGGTATTTTGCGATTCGGCACTGCGTGACTTTAACGGACAATTGCGCGGTCGTGCGACGCTGTACCTAAACGAATTTGGCGTCCTTTTTTCCCCACAAACAGAGCTTTCTTTTGGTGGTATTTGATCACCTGTGCGATTTTTTGATCACGCGCTATAAACAAAAAAAAGAGCGTCAATTTTGCAAAAATAGCAATATTTTTCACATTTTTTTTATATGAAATTCCCAAAAAAAAAATTTAAAAATCAAAATTTTTTTACTTTTTCGGCCAATTTGTTTTATGCTACCTATGTTTGGTAAAAAAAAAAAAAAAAAAAAAAAAAAAAAAAAAAAAAAAAAAAATCGCAAAAAGCGTATTTTGATTGGTTTGCGCAAAAGTTATCGCGTTTACTAACAAAGGGAAAGATTTCTGTCATTTTTGTTGTTTTTTTTTTTAACGTGTAATGGCGGCGATCTGCGATTTTTTTTGCGGTACTGCGACATTGGGGCGGACAGATCGGACCCTTGACTGACATTTTTGACACTTTTGGGGTTACCAGTGACATTTCTACAGTAATCAGTGCTATATATATATGCACTGTTACTGTAAAAATACACTGGTAGTGAAGGGGTTAACTTTATTTGGGAGGGAGGGGCTGTGTGTATCCCTAGGGGCGTGCTTTCTACTGTGATTGGCTGGGGCTTGAGCTGTATGGACACTGATCAACGGATCTACATACTAGATCCGAGTGATCAGTATCCTAACAGCAAGGAGAATGACAGGTGGCTTGTTTACACAAGCTGCCTGACATTCTCCCTCTCCCCCGCCGATCGCAGAGTGACCGGCGGATATCGGGTCCGCCGGTCACACGCGCGGGGGGGTCCGTGACCACGCGCTCGCTCCCTAGACCCTCACAGGCTAGTGACGTAGCCCCTCACAGGCTAGTGACGTAGGCTGACTGCCGACGTAGATCGGCGTTAGGCAGTCGGCAAGTGGTTAAGGTGCCCATCTAATAGTTTTTTGAAACTATCGATGCTCCCTGCAGATATGACTGCTTGTAGAAGAGAATTCCACATCCTTACTGCTCTGACAGGAAAGAACCCCCTACGTACTTTAAGTTAAACCGTTTTTCCTCTAGTTTTAGTGAGTGGCCCAGTGTCTTATTGTATTCCCTTTCTCTGAATAGTTTGTTCCTTATGCTAGGGTCGCCAGTACAGTATTTGTACATTGATATTATATCCCCTCTCAATCGTCTCTTCTCCAGAGAGAATAAAGTGACAGGAGTCACTTTGGGCATGGGGGTTGTGGACCCCAAATTCCTTGGGGTTGGGAGGCACTATGTCCAGCCTTGTGTGGCTTTATGTTTAAGTCACCCTGCATCTTTTATGGATGCAGGGTGACCGGGAGGGTGGTGTACACTGAGAATATGGTTTGGACTATTTCAAATGGGACAGTATATGCATTACCCATATCTCTCAGGAAATATGGAGATCTACCTTATTCCTGTAAACTGTAAGGCACAGGAAGTGCACTCCTAATATGGTCATTCCAGGAAGTCCAATGAGGAGACGGACTGTCTGAGGTGGCTCTCCATTCACCTATTGTCGGGTGTGCTAATGAACTTGCCTGCTGTCTGCTAAGAGATGTATTGACACTCAGAGTAATGTGTATTGAGGGCTCGTTAGGGAACCATTGTTCTGTGTCTGGCTATTGTGTACATTGATTACCCCCTGGGGGCTTCTGTCTCCTTGCACATGGCAGTCCTTCTGGTCAAGCTATCTGACCAATCACTGCTGACTCATTTTCAAGCCCTCATTTGCATGGCTGGAGAGGACCTTATGGGGAACTGCAGGTACTGTGCAATTGACCAATGGGAAAGCGGTTGTTGGGGGAAGGACGTTCCAAATTCCAAAGTGTGCTGTGTTCTTCCAATAAATGTTGTTCCTGTTCTACCCTCAACTCTGAGCTTTGTCGCTTTATTGGGAGGATTTATTGTATGCTGTTCCAGTTTGACTGCTAGGAGTGTAAACCCTTCATATGGTTTTTCCTATTCAGCTGTATGCAGCATTCATAAGGTTCCAGCTACACTGTTTGCATCATTCCTTGGTTTCCAGTTTGGGAGCTTGGTGTCCTGCAAGTAGCTGTGCCTGTAGCTCTGGAAGGGGAAGATCTCCTAAACGGTTTTAACCCTTTTGTGTCCGGGGTGCCGTTACAAATAAGTTCAGTGCTTGTAGTCTTTCCTCATAGCTGAGATCCTCCATTCCCCTAATTATTTTTGTTGCCCTTCTCTGGACTCTCTCCAGTTCCAGCACATCCTTCCTGAGGACCGGTGCCCAGAACTGGACAGCATACTCCAGATGTGGCCGGACCAGAGTCTTGTAGAGCGGGAGAATAATCCCTTTATTTCTGGAGTGAATCCCCTTTTTATACATCCCAGTATTCTGTTGGCTTTGCTTGCAGCGGCTTGGCATTGCATGCCACTTCCAAGCCTGTTGTCTACCAGTACCCCCAGGTCCTTTTCCATCTTATGGGCCATACACACCAAGATTTTCTGAAGACTTTTTCCTTTAAACTTACCAAAACCATATAATATGAGGTCAGACCTAAACACTTTCAATTTGTATGCAATCTGGCAGGCCCTTGCACTACATAGAAAAGGTAAATCTGAAGGAAATCTAACCACAAAAATTGGATAGTGTGTATCCAGCTTAAGGCTACGGCCGAAACGCGTTAGTATTTTACCATTTTTTCTATGTTGTACACTGCTGTCATGCTGAAAAAAAATGAAGGATCAATTATTTACACGCTACACTTCTCTCCAGTACATAGCAATAGTGACGAGCTCTGATGTGTTCCAACTAGTATCCCATCCCACGAATGAGCCCAAGAAGTGGTCATTTGTATGGTCCCAATCATTCCCCACCCCACAGCTGCACGTAAGGGATACGTAGACTTGCAGATGCAGGAAAGGCCTTGACCACAGATAATTGGCTTTGTACAGGTGACAGCCTCCTGGTGGGTCCACACGTGTGGGTTCAGATCCTCGTCCGAATCCGAACATGCCTGAGGTTGTCACTACAGTGGAGCTGCACCTCTACCAATAAACATGATCCAACCTCTGGTAGAGAGTAATGTACACAAGGCCACGGCACAATTTGAAGTATAACATGCAGTGGACTATGGAAAGAATTCTTTTCACACAATTACTGCCAGAATTCATCTGCGTTTCTCCACATTCGAGAACAGAGCAGTTTAATAATTCTTTATGAAGACGTTCCTCTGTATCAAACCTCCACATAGTAGTAGAGAAGCAAGGGAGCACAATATGAACATGCACAGATGTAATGAAATAAATGCACTTACTTGGGAACTGGGATCTTTACTCCTCTGAGCCGATAAAAAGGCGACGGCCATAAAATATTCACACCATTCTAAGTAATCTTCCCGCTTTTTGCACATTACATCCACTGATTGCCTATAAAGCAAAATTCAAATTGAAGAAGTGCAGTGAACCTTTAAAAAAAAAAATCAGCATGTAAACAACGTAAATATTGATAGCTGTCAATTCTATTCAGGTCAATTCTATTCCCAGGGTACCCTCTCCGTTACATCCCAGGACAATTGGAAAGAACACTAATGAACAGATTTCCATAATGTATGCAGGTGAGAATTCAAGATGAACCATGTTCAGAGATGGAGAGATTCATCATACATATGGAATGCACATAGCTCCGGGAACAATATACTAGGCTAGCCATACACTGTACAATCTCTATTAGAACTGCCACCAGCTACACTGATCAGTAGTAACATTATGAACACTAAAATGTAAATTGAACATTGATTAGGCCAATATTATGACATCTAAATGTCTAAGATGTATTAGACAGCCAGTAAACAGGTTATCCCTGAAGTTAATGTGCTGAAAGCAGAAAAAAAAAAAGGGCATCACAATTTTAGAAGCTGCCAGTCAGAAGCCATCCAAAAGTGGTGATGAGCAGTGGGGGAAGGATAACTGCAACCAACATCAGCTGGTTAGAAAGAACCAAAGAACCAGCACCAAAAAAAAAAAATTAAAGTTGAAGAACTTGAAAGCTAGACTTTTTTTTTTTTTTTTTATTTTTTTTTTTTTTTTTATTGCGGTCATCCATAAGTTGGACTGAATGGACTGGTATCTTTTCAACCTCACCAACTACAGGCATACCCCGTTTTAAGTACACTCACTTTATGTACACTTGCGAGTACGGACACGGCCTGGTCAGCTTGGCATGGCACTACTCCCAGTTTTTAACCTTGGCGTCTATGGGAAATCTTGGTCAGCTTGACATGGCGCTGCTCCCAAACCATAAGTGACAGGGATACCAAACTTAGGGAGCACCGAGAGGAGATCCAGGACTACAACATATCCTATTTGTGGCCAGCCAACTTGCCTAGGTAATCTATCATGTCATAGTCCTGGATCCCCTTAACATGCTCCCCAAGCTTGGTCTCCTTGTCACTTATGGTTTAAGAGCAGTGCCATGTCAAGCTGACCAAGATTTCCGATGGAGCTAGTGATTTTACATGCATTGAGAAATTAAAAAAGGTATTGCTTCACTTTAAGTACATTTTCGTTTTACATACATGCTCTGGTCCCATTGTGTACTTAAAAGTGGGGTATGCCTGTATGTAACAATTCGTTGTGCATAGGGCTACAAAGCAGCAGACCAGCTGTCCTATGTCCACAGCCAAAAGTGTGGGCATGTGAGCATTAGAATTGGACCACAGAGCAATAGAAGTTGGCCTGGTCTGATGAATCATGTGCATGGCTGGGTGAGTGTGCATTGATTATCTGGGGAAGAAGACAAGCTGGAGGAGGCAGGGTGATCTTATGGGCAATGTTCTGCTGGGAATCCTTGGGTCCTGCCATTATGTGGATGTTACTGGACACATACCACCTACCTAAACATCGCTGCTGAGTGCATGCTTTCATGGAAACAGTATTCCCTGATGGCAGAGGACTCATTCAGCAGGATAATGAACACTGCAAAAGAATGGTTGAAGGAACACAGCAATGAGTTTCAGGTGTTGATGTGGCCTCCAAATTCTCCAGATCTTAAGATAAAGCGGAGTTCCAACTAAAACTAAAAAAAATACATAAAAATTCCCCCGGGACAGTCAGTGCTAGTACATTCCACAATGGATAGTCTCTGATCTGTCCCGGGCTGCACTTACCTGCAAGAAGAAATACGTACCTTGAAAATGTATTGTGAAGCGCTGCCATCTCAGGTGTGGGCAGCTTGAAGCCAGCACGATCCTCTTCTGTGTCCTCTTCCGTCTTCTTTGGTCCCACGATGCACTGCACCGGCCCCACCGTCACTTCCGGGGCTGCAGCGTCATCCCTGCACAGCTTCTGGGCATGCCCAGAAGCTGTTTAGCAAGGTATGAAGGCGCCTGCACCGGAACTGACGTCGGGGCCGGTGCATTGATTCCTGGGAGTGATGACGTTCAGCTCCCAGGAATCATTGCAAGCCAGGAAGTGACGACTCGCCGTGGCCACCGAGGGAGGAAGAGGAAGTAAGGCAAGTATATTATCTTCTAAACAAGGGAAGTAAAAAAAAAAAAAATTGCGATTATCCATTTGTTTTTCAGGTGACCCGGAGCAGGAAGATGGACGGAAGTTATATTTTAGGGTGGAACTCCACTTTAAAGTGATTGTAAAGTACTGTTATTTAAAAATATATATATCATACTTACCTGCTCTGTGCAGGTGGTTTTACACAGAGCAGCCCGGATCCTCCTCTTCTCTGGTCCCACTTTGGCTCCTCCTCCTGTGTGAGTTCCCCCACAGCAAGCAGTTTGCTATGGGGACACCAGAGCCAAGTCACATCTCCCTCAGACATGGAGCCAGGACTCGGCCCCTTCTCTCTCCTGATTGGCTGACTGACTTTGACAGCAGCAGGAGCCAATTGCGCCCCGCTGTTGTCTCAGCCAATGAGGAGGAGAGTTCTGGGCATACAAGAACCTCCTGCAACATGGCTGGATAAAGACAGGCTGAAGTGGACTGCTGCACACAGAAGGTTTATTTTATCGTAATGCATTAAGATTTAAAAAAAAAAAAAAAAAAATCTGCCTTTACAATCCCTTTAATTGAGCATCTGTGGGATGTGTTGGAAAATGAAGCCTGATCCATGGAGGCCCCACCTGGCAACCTTAGAGGACAAACAGGATCTGCTAGTGACAGCTTAGTGCCACACACCGTCAGAGGTCCAGTCTCCATGGAACAGGGATGTTTTGGTGGCAAAAGTAGGACCAGTCAATATTAGTTGGATGGTCATAATGTTATGGCTGATCAGATAGTAAGTGATTGCACTCACTGTTTAGGCGTGTCCTCATAGGACAGAGCTAGGATAAAGTTACAATCAGATCGTATGGTGCATGTCCATCATTACATGGAGTCTGGTCACGGTGTCTAATCTATCGATATCCATGCAGTGATGGCTGATCCTGTGATCACACCGAGGAGATCAGGGAGGTAGAAGAGAAGTCTGATCGCATGGTACACGAGGGAAAGAGACACGCCTACCACACCCTCCACCCAGAGCCGTACACCCAGGACAAGCGGTGTACACCGTGTATCGGTATGTATAGGCCGCCCCTGTGCACTCAGTAGAATAGATTACCCGGGGCTGGGGGTTGCTGTCTCCTCGCTCATCCTATACACAGCTCACTCCAACTTCCCACACCGCCCTTCTCTTCTACGTTCACCTTCCTGGACTCTGGTTGGTTAAACGATTGAGGGGCGGGGCGATGTCATCGTCATGTGATTGTTTAAGGTAACCAGTCAGGGGGCGGAGTCGGGTGATTGGAGCTCACTAGCTCAGTTTAGCTGAGAGATTACCGGGAGGGAGAGGGTTTAGGTGCATCCTGAGGGTAGGTGGGAGTGCTGGAAGCAGCAGTAGTGGTGAGTAGGGTGAGGCTTGGTGTTCAGGATGAGGTGTGGGTTAGAGATAGATGGAAGACAGTAGTGAGGTGTGGATGGGATGCAGGGTGGGCGTGGTGAAGGTGGGAGTAGTGGGGTGGAGGTAGTGAGGCGTGGATAGGATGGGATGCAGGGTGGGAGTGGTGGAGGTTGTGAGGGGTAGATGGGAATAGTGGGGTGGAGGTAGTGAGGAGTAGATGGGAGTAGTGGGGTGTAGGTGGAAGTAGTGTGGTGCAGGGTGAGAGCTAGGTGGGAGCAGTGGGGGGGAGTAGGGTAAGGTCTAGGTGGGATTAGCAGGGTGAGGTGTGGGTGGAAGTAGTGTGGTGCAAGGTGGGAGCAGTGGGGTGCAGGGTGAGGTGTGGGGGGGAGTAGGGTAAGGTCTAGGTGGGATTAGCGGGGTGTGGGGGGAGTAGGGTAAGGTCTAGGTGGGATTAGCGGGGTGCAGGGTGATGTGTGCGGGGGAGTAGGGTAAGGCCTAGGTGGGATTAGCAGGGTGATGTGTGGGGGGAGTAGGGTAAGGTCTAGGTGGGATTAGCGGGGTGCAGGGTGATGTGTGGGGGGAGTAGGGTAAGGTCTAGGTGGGATTAGCGGGGTGCAGGGTGATGTGTGGGGGGAGTAGGGTAAGGTCTAGGTGGGATTAGAGGGGTGCAGGGTGATGTGTGGGGGGAGTAGGGTAAGGTCTAGGTGGGATTAGAGGGGTGCAGGGTGATGTGTGGGGGGAGTAGGGTAAGGTCTAGGTGGGATTAGCAGGGTGATGTGTGGGGGGAGTAGGGTAAGGTCTAGGTGGGATTAGCAGGGTGATGTGTGGGGGGAGTAGGGTAAGGTCTAGGTGGGATTAGCGGGGTGCAGGGTGATGTGTGGGGGGAGTAGGGTAAGGTCTAGGTGGGATTAGCAGGGTGATGTGTGGGGGGAGTAGGGTAAGGTCTAGGTGGGATTAGCAGGGTGATGTGTGGGGGGAGTAGGGTAAGGTCTAGGTGGGATTAGCGGGGTGCAGGGTGATGTGTGGGGGGAGTAGGGTAAGGTCTAGGTGGGATTAGCGGGGTGCAGGGTGATGTGTGGGGGGAGTAGGGTAAGGTCTAGGTGGGATTAGCAGGGTGATGTGTGGGGGGAGTAGGGTAAGGTCTAGGTGGGATTAGCGGGGTGCAGGGTGATGTGTGGGGGGAGTAGGGTAAGGTCTAGGTGGGATTAGCAGGGTGATGTGTGGGGGGAGTAGGGTAAGGTCTAGGTGGGATTAGCAGGGTGATGTGTGGGGGGAGTAGGGTAAGGTCTAGGTGGGATTAGCAGGGTCGTGTGGGGGGAGTAGGGTAAGGTCTAGGTGGGATTAGCAGGGTCGTGTGGGGGGAGTAGGGTAAGGTCTAGGTGTAATTAGCAGGGTGAGGTGTGGGGGGGGGGGGGAGTAGGGTAAGGTCTAGGTGGGATTAGCAGGGTGAGGTGTTTGGGGGAAGTAGGGTAAGGTCTAGGTGGGATTAGCGGGGTGTGGGGGGAGTAGGGTAAGGTCTAGGTGGGATTAGCGGGGTGTGGGGGGGGGAGTAGGGTAAGGTCTAGGTGGGATTAGCGGGGTGCAGGGTGAGGTGTGGGGGGGGAGTAGGGTAAGGTCTAGGTGGGATTAACGGGGTGCAGGGTGAGGTGTGGGGGGGAGTAGGGTAAGGTCTAGGTGGGATTAGCGGGGTGTAGGTGGGGTGCAGGGTGAGGTGTGGGTGGGAGCAGTAGGGTGCAGGGTGAGGTGTGGGGGAGAGTAGGGTGAGGTGCAGGTGGGAGCAGTGGGGTGCATGGTGTGAGTGAGAGTAGTGGGGTGCAGAGTGTGGGAGTAGTGGGGTGCAGGGTGAGGTGTGGGTGGGAGTAGTAGGGTAAGGTTTAAGCAATGGAATGTAGGTGGGGGTGCAGGGTAAGGTGTAGGTTTGAGCAATGGGGTGCAGGGTGAAGTGTGGGTGAGATGTAGATGAGCGCAGTGAGGTGTGAGCAATAGGGTGAAGTGTAGGCAGGAGCAGTGAGGTGTGGGTGGGAGTAGTGTAGTGCAGGGTGAGGTATAGGTGGGAGTGGGTGCAGAATGAGATGTGGGATTGATCAGTAAGGTGGGAGTGTTGGGGTGCAGTGTGGGTAGTAGTTTGATATAGTGGTGTGCAGAGTAAGGTGTAGTCTGGTGTATTGGGGTGCAGTGTGACATGTAGCTGTCTGCAGGGGGGCATAGAGTGAAATATTCTTGGAATGGCAGAGCGACACCCTATTAGATGTCCTGGGAGTATTGTGAAGCGTGTTGGATTTAGTGGGGTTCAATGTAAGATGTTTTGGGGATAGCAGGATGAAGTGTAATTGTGCGGTGTGATCGGAGTAGTGGGATGCAGAGTGAGTTGAAGTCACTAGTGAGTGTGTGAAGGCACTACCATGCTAGTTCCTCTAGGACAGAGGCCTCTAATAAGGTGGACTAATGGTTCCCAGTCACCCCCTCCTTATGATTAATCAGTCCTCTCAATAACCATGAGTCTACTGAGGCAATTCTTTTGCACACATGGTAAAAATCAGCATTTTTTGCTAGAACTTACTGTAATACCCTCACCCTAAAAAAAAAAAAAAAAAAAATCATTTTCTGAAATTGGAGACCCTGGAGAATAAAATGGTTGCGATTTTTTTATGTTCTACAATATTTACGCAGTTATTTATCAAACCGATTCCTTCCAGGAAAAAGAGTTAATTTTTGTGCAAATGCCAGAATATTCTGCCCATTATTATGGTAAATCCAAAGGTGGGGTTAGATCAAGTCTTGAAATTGCGCATGCCTGTGGAATGGCAAGAAAAAAAAAAATTCTATAGGCGATGTTTGTCTTACCAATGTCAGGTGTGTTTTTTTTTCTCTGTCGCTCATTGACAGACGTAGTCCTCGTTGATTAATAACAACTCGGGTTATACTGCCCTCTACAGGAGTAGGACTAGACAGGAAAGAAAACATTCTGGCCACACCTTAGGGGCAGTCCCAGAGGGTATATCCTCTCTCTCTCTGCTACAGCAAATCAGTTTTTTTCTGTCTAGTTAGGAGTAAGGACCTAGATGCCTTGCTAGGATCTTCGGTCCTGGCAGGATTTTTTTCTTAGAAAGATTTTTTTTTTTTAGACAGCTTTTTTCTCCTGGAGATCTTCAAGCAAGCAAGCTGTAACTGGGCGACAGGCTGGATGTTGAGATCCAGTGGTCACCCCAGTTCAGCCTACGAGCGCGTGCAGGCCATAGCTCCGCGCTGGGTCGGCCGCGACATAGTCCCACTGGACGGGGACTGACCCTGCGAGTTAAACGTCTCACCTGGACGCCAATGACCAACAGATTCACGGCGTCCGTATTGGTCGACAGCCCCCCCACCCCGGTGGAGAGGGGTTCTGTCAGGAGTGGGCGCCCGCCTGGTTCCGGTATGGTGAGTAGAATGTTCCCCCTCCCCCCCTGTCGGGTTTATGGTGGACGCGGGCCCCTCTCTGGAATGGTAGGATGGGTCTCCCCTCTATCCTATAACAGGTCACAGATCCCCCAATTTGAGTGTGATTTTTTGTGAATAGAAACCAGGAGGCTTGGTTTGGGAGCTGACTATCTAAGGTCATTGTAAAACTGTAAGGGTGACTGAAGTCAGTGGCAGTACTATAAGGGGCATTACTATTGAAGTAAAAGGTATCCTACCTGTCAGAGGTGTACACAAACCGATGCCTATGCCTGAGTCACTGCAGTCCAGATCGCCATTCCTCCAGCAAACGGTCACTTCCAGAAGGACAGAGGGCTGCCTCCCGACGGCCCACGGACCGCATGCGGCCCGCCAGGGTCCTGTACCGCCGGCCAGGCTTATCACCATTCAGGGTGAAGGTTGTGGGGCCGAGACACTCCCGCAGGCCGAATATAGACATCCCGCAGGCCGCTGCTAGCCGCCGCTATCCTACACAGGCCGCCGCCATTGTCTTGCAGATCGCACGAGGCCGCCATATTGGCGTAGCCTCGTGTCTCCAGCATGGGGGCGGCCATGTTTGAGGTGACCAAACACCTCGAGGAGCTATGGGGAGGCGTCGGAAGGCGTGTAAAGGGGCGGAGCCGCCTCCTTTTACCCGGCGTAGCCTCGTGTCTCCAGCATGGGGGCGGCCATGTTTGAGGTGACCAAACACCTTTGAGGAGCTAGGGGGAGAGGCCGGAAGGCGTGCAAAGGGGCGGAGCCGCCTCCTTTTACCCGGGAAAGCCAGCCAAAGACTTCTTGTCTGTAATAGACAGTGCTGGAACAGGTTGTATTGAAACTTCTGAGCATCAAGTGGTGAGCCTTGGGGTCTCTCTCTCTCTGTAGGGGTCCCTAAGCAGGTAACACTGAGGGGCGCTGTGGCGCTGGGGGTCTAAAGAAAAAAAAAAGTTTTTTATTTTTTTTTTGGCAAATTTATTTTTTTCCGGCAAGTGTCTGGAATAATCATGGACCCTGCCACACAGGTACCCCCACCTGATCCCCTCGAGGTGGCCGCAGGACCCTCCAGTTCACAGAGTATTGATGCATTCACAGCAGTTTTGGTGTCTCGGGTGGAGATGGCCTGTCAGGGACGGGGGTCAAGAAAGCGACCCCCGCCTACCCCTATTTCATCTGATGCTTCAGATTCTGAGATGGTCATTGCAGCTGCAGGTCCCTCTGCAGGGGCTGTTGTCTCAGGTAAAGTTCCCTCAGACAGTGAGGAGGACGTTCCTGCCTCCGCCATAGCACAAGAAGAAGCATTGGTGGACGCACTAGTTGTATCGGTCCGGGAAACCTTAAGACTTGAGGTTTTACCGGCATAGGCAACCGAGATGGAAATTCCCTTTGGTACTAGTAAACCTACCAAGACGGCGAAGGTTTTTCCCTTACCCAAATGTTTTGGTAATAAAATTAAAGAGGAATGGGATCATTCAAAACGTACCTTTACTGTTTCCAAGCGCATTGCTAGACGCTATCCGTTTGAGGAATCCCTCATTAAGAAATGGACGGTACCACCAGTGGTGGATCCACCTATTTCCAGACTGAATAAAGCCACTGTTATCCCGTTGGAGGACGCTCCGTCCTTTAAGGATCCGGTGGATCGGAAGATGGAAGCGGAGTCCCGCACTATTTTTTCCCTGATAGGGTCAGCCTTTAGACCAGTGATTGTCATTGGTTTAGTTTCACAGACATTAACGGAATAGGCAAGATTGGTACGCCATGACCTAAAGGGGAAAGGTATCCCCCAGGCAGCATCTGATTTGATGGAACAAATTATACAAGGACTGCAGTTCGTCTGTGACGCAGCCCTGGATGCCACCCCCTTGTTAGGGCATGCATCGATGTCAGCGGTAATCCTCAGACGTGTGCTGTGGTTAAAATGCTGGTCGGCGGATCTAGGTTCCAAAAAAGCCTTGGCGAATCTCCCCTTTCAGGGGAATCGCCTATTTGGGGCCACCCTAGATGAGATCATTAAGGATGTCACTGGGGGCAAGAGCACTTTTTTGCTGCAGGCTGCTAAAGCTAAAGGACCTCGTAACAAGCGTGGACCTTTCTTTGCCGCTCATAAAGGGTTCGTTTGCTCCGCTGGGGCGAGCGGGAAAGGCAAAGCCCCTCTAGGAGGGTTCAAGAGGCGCTGGTCGGGCAAACAAAAGGCCGACTCAGCCAAACCTGAAGTTAAGGCTAATACAGCCTGAAGGTGCGCCCCCACCCGGCTTGAGGGTGGGGGGACGTCTTCACCGGCATTCAGAGCTAGAGCCTTCCTGAATCTCGGACTAAGGGGTTCAGGAGATCATACGATCAGGACACAAGATCGAGTATCGATCACTGCTACCGGTGCGATTCTTCCCTTCCAACATTTAGGTGCTACAGGGAGCTGTAGTTCCCGTTCCCTGAACAGATCATTTTCTTTACCTTTTCCAAAGATTAGTCTCAGTTCCCTACAGGAATCGGATCCGGTTGAGCAAACAGACCAAGGAGCCTCTAGTCTGGTGACTTCGGTCTCTAATGCTCAACCAGGAGAAATCATCACTCCTGATAAGAATCAAGTTTCTGATAAATGTGTGGGAACAGAGAGCGATCAGACTTTGTCGGATTGCCTGGACCAAGCAGCTCTAGGGCAGCCTGGTTCGGATCCAGTCAGACAATATCAGGGTGATGACTTAGGTCGATCACCAAGGATTTCACCATCTGTGTCTTCATCAGAGCATTCCGAAGGTGGATCTGTTGGCATATCGGCTCAACAGGAAGGCGCGGAGGTTGGTAACGCGCGCCCGCGATCCTCTAGCGGACGCAGCAGACGCGCTGAACGGCCTATAAAGGCAGTATCAGCTACTATACGTCTTCCCCCCCTCTCAAGTTGCTGCTGAGATTTCTCCGCAGGATAGAGATGGAGGGAACTCCAGTTATCCTGGAAATTCTAGGCTAGCCTCGTCAGGCCGACTTGGACATGCTAGTCGCGAACGCTCCTTGGAGACCTCCTCTCAGGGGGGATCTGCGGTCTCAAGGACCGATCTTCCATCGTGCTTTACAGTCGCTGGTTTTAATGGCCTGGCCATTGAGACCCAGGTACTGAAGGACAGAGGGTTGTCAGCTTCAGTTATTCCTACTCTAATTAAAGCAAAGAAAGCGACTTCCAGCAAAGTCTATTATCGCACATGGAAGACTTATATTGCGTGGTGTTAATCTTTGGGATTTCCCCCACGCACCTATTCGGTGACCCGAATCTTGGCTTTTCTGCAAAAGGAGGTTGAGCAAAAACTATCCTTGAGCACCATCAAGGGTCAGGTTTCAGCATTAGCAATCTTCTTTCAGAAGCCTTTGGCTACTCATTCCTTGGTGCGGAATTTCATCCAGGGGGTGCGGCACTTGGCTCCGCCAGTCCACGCGCCCTTACCACCCTGGGATCTTAATTTGGTTTTGTCGGTTCTGCAGAAACCTCCCTTTGAAAATATCAGGGAAATTCCTTTGTTTACATTATCCCAGAAGGTGGCCTTCTTGGTGGCTATCACTTCTGCACGCAGGGTGTCAGAACTGGCTGCATTATCATGCCATTCCCCATATCTAGTGGTTCATAGGGATAAGGTAGTTCTTCATCCGAAGCCATCCTTTCTTCCTAAGGTGGTTTCAGACTTTCATCTGAATGAAGATATTGTGCTACCTTCCTTGTGTCCTCAGCCCAATCATCCTCGGGAATATGCGTTGCATTCCTTGGATGTGGTTCCAGGGTATACCTGAAGGCTATGGAAACGTTCTGTAAGACGGATTCACTTTTTGTGATCATGGATGGCCCCAGAAAGGGGTTGCCTGCATCTGCCGCGACTATCTCCAAATGGATCAGACAGACGGTGGTACAGGCTTATTCTATTAAGGGTCGGAATCCTCCGTTCCCTGTTAAGGCGCACTCCACTCGAGCGCTCAGTACTTCCTGGGCCTACCGCCATCAGGCGTCAGTGGTCCAGGTGTGCAAGGCGGCCACCTGGTCGTCGGTACATACCTTTACGAAATTTTATAAAGTTGATGTGATGGCATCGGCGGATGCCTCATTTGGCCGCAAGGTTTTGCAGGCCGCAATTTGAGGAGACCGGTGGTCTACCTCAAGGGTTTTTTTCCGTTGGAATTTCAGTTGAGTCTCATCGTGTGATTGATGAGCCTTTAAAACTTCTAGTTGGCACCGGTTGGGCCTTCTAGATTGGATTTTGATTTCCATTTTCCCACCCCTCATTTGTGGTACTGCTTTGGGACGTCCCGAGTTGTTATTAATCAACGAGGACTACGTCTGTCAATGAGCGACAGAGAAAAATGGATTTTTGTAAAATCTTACCGTAAAATCCTTTTCTCTTAAGCTCATTGACAGACGTAGTACCCGCCCCTCTGTTTTTTGAGTTGGGTTGGGTTAAATTCTCTAAACACTACTTTGTGACATAACTGATTTGCTGTAGCAGAGAGAGAGAGGATATACCCTCTGGGACTGCCCCTAAGGTGTGGCCAGAATGTTTTCTTTCCTGTCTAGTCCTACTCCTGTAGAGGGCAGTATAACCCGAGTTGTTTTTAATCAACGAGGACTACGTCTGTCAATGAGCTTAAGAGAAAAGGATTTTACCGTAAGATTTTACAAAAATCCATTTTTTTTTTTTGTTTTGTTTTTCTTCCAGCTTAAAAAGCCCTTTTCCATGTTATTCGAATCTAACGCCTCATGCACACACAGACTTTTAAGAGCTGTAAGGCTCGGTTCACACTGATGCGATGCGGGAAGGCTGCGAATTCGCAGCCTGTTCCCGCATCGCACACGCACCCCCGGCAGTTCACACTGCCATATGCGATCCGCTGGGGGTGTCAATGTAATCTTAACGACACCCCCAGTTTGATCGCATATCGCAGTGCGATCGTGCAGTTCGCACAGGATTGGATCGCACAAGTGTGAACCGCTGTGCGATCCGATCCTGATGCGGCAGCAAAAATGCCTCCTGTGCGTGTTTGCTGCGGGTGCGATGCGAATTTAGCCATACAAACTGTATGGCTAAACTCGCACCGCACAGCTGATCGCATGTCATGTCGGAGCAGTGCGCTCCGACATGACATGCGAACCCCGCACACGCAGTAGTGTGAACCGGGGCTTAGTGTCATTTTCAAGCTGCAAAAAAAAAAAGGGGGGCAGCGCGTTCTGAGGACCAGCGTTACAGCTGCAAAAACGCCTGATGTTGCTAAACGCGGCTTTTTTTTTTTGGTAAGTATTGGGGGGGTTGCTGTTTACCTTCATGCATAGAATGCATAAAGATAAAAAGCCTTGCGCCTTTAGAACCACTTTAACTGTGAATTATGGCCCTAGAATTATTGCTCTCATTCAGATGTTTGCAACGATACCTCGCATGTGTGGTGCAATTCATGTTTACATACACGTGCTCGCACTGCGCTGCACTTTTTATATCGGATGGAGGTGACAGGGTGCTTTATTTAAATTTATTTACTTTGTTGCTATCACAAAGGGGAATAACAAACCCCCTATGTGATAGCATGGGAAGGTACTTTTTATGAAGACATTGGGAGTCTATTAGACCCCCAGTGTCTCCTCGTGCTCTCCAGTGCAGCTATTCCAGCACAGATCGTGCTAGAATAGCTGCATCCTCAGCTATACTAGCTGCGCAATGACAGTTGTGTTACCCAGCTTCCAGGTCATTTGTTGCAGGAGGGAATGAATGTTCCCTGGATGCCCTGCAAACAAGGAGTTTTTAAAGCTGCTTTTACTAACGTCAGGCAAAGTTTTTTTATTCTGTTATTCTATGGCCTCATGCACATGCAGGCTTTTTGGAGCCGTAAGCAGCATTGGCATTTTCAAGCTGCAAAAAAAAAAAAACCAGGGCCATTGTGTTCTAAAGACCGGCGTTACAAATGTAAAAACGTCTGCTGCTAAACACTGCTTAACCCTTGATACAGTGTCAAGCATTTTTTTTTTTTTTTGAAATGTCAAAAATATTGGTTCCCTATGAGAGCCCATAGATTTGAATGGAAGTCGCATCCAAGTCAGATTACAATGATCCGAATTGTGGTGTGACCTGTGCTCTGCTGAGGATCTTGAAGGGGAACCCCACGCCAAAAATCCATACCAGACTCCTAGGGCCTGGTTTGGATTTTAATGGGGGGGGGGGGTGTCGCCATGCTGAAATGAAAAGAAAAAAACACAGCATGGCCCCCCCCCCCCCAAGACCTTACTAGACCCTTCGGTTTATATTTTGAGGGAAACCCCACGCTAAATAAAAGGGTGATCTATACCAGACCCTTATCCGAGGATACAGCCCGGCAAATCGGGAAAGGGTAGGGGCACCCCCCCCCCCCGCGTGCTCCTGGACCATACTAGGCCACACGCTTTTAACATGGGGACAAGGGCCTCTTCCCGACAACCCTGGGTGATTGTTGTGGGGGTCTACGGATGGGAGCCTTATCACAATCATGAAGCCCCCTTTAACAAGAGTATACATTTTACATTGTACCCCTACCCATTCACCCCAAGAAAAAGCAGTGTAGTGTAAATAAAGAAAAAAGGCGGTTTTGAGAAATTCTTTATTAAAAATCTCCCTCCGGTCTTCGCCGCCAATGACCAGGTCCTCCGACGCAGGCCCCCATCTTCGTGCCAGCTCCGCTCTCTGTCTGTTCTTATATAGCCATGGGGTGTGGCCATCCAGTGATGTGATGTCACAAGGGGCCAGGTCTCATGTAAAGTCACCAGATGACCATGCTTCATGGTTATATTGGAAATAGCAGAGAGCGGAGCTGGCACGACAATGGGAGACAGCATCGGAGAACGAAGGGGTCGTGGCGAAGACCAGAGGAAGATTTTATAAAAGGGACTTCACAAAACTGTCTCTTGTCTGTATTTACACTACACTGTCTTTTTTTGGGTGAATGGGTAGGGGTACAATGTACCCCATACTCATTCACATTGGGGGAGACCGGGATCTGGGGGGCCCCCTTTGGTAAAGGGTGCTTCCAGATTGTGATAAGCCCCCTGCCCGCAGACCCCCACAATCATTGCCCAGGGTTGCCGGGAAGAGGCCAGTGTCCCCATCCACCCCATGTTGAGGGCGTGTGGCCTGGTATGGTCTAGGGGGGGGGGGGGTGCTCACTCCCCCCTTCCCACTTTTCCTGACCTGCTGGGCTGCATGCTCGGATAAGGGTCTGGTATGGATTTTGGGGGGGGGGAAACGCCTTTTTTTTTTTTTTTGCAATTTTGGCATTGGGCTCCTTTTTAAAATCCATACCAGACTTGAAGGGCCTGATATGGATCTTGGGGGGGGGGCACACCTTTTTTTATTTTTGGGTGCGGGGTTCCCCTTCAAGAGTATCAAAGCACAAGTTGGATCAGTTAAGACGGCTCTCATAGGAAACCATTGATTTAAATAGATGCAGAGAAATGCTGCTGAAAGCTAACATGGCATTAAAGCAGAAGTACAGCCTAATACCCTAAATTCTCCCCTGCAATCATTAATGTGAGCTTAGTTCAGCCTTATGTGTCAAAATGAAAAAAAAATCCCAGTTTTTCTACCTTTATTTTGCAGTTTTCAGTGCTGTCACATGACTTCAATTCCTCTTCCTGCTGAGTGCAAGAGCAGCAAAGCGGGTGTGGACCCCGTGTCTCCTCATGCCCTCCAGTGCTCTCTCATTTCAAAGCCATTGTTTCTAATATTTAGGGACTCGATAATGACTGGAATAGTACCACTGGATTGGCATAGGGCCAATGTGGTGCCTATGTTTAAAAAGGGATCAAAGTCTTTACCACGCAGGATGGGCAAGCAGAGACTGACACTGAAGTATCACTGAATGTCACCTCAAAGCCACAGCATGAGCATGCCAGCACCAGATTGTCTACAGCCAGCATAGACTCTCCGCAGGTGCGGGATGCAGGATTCCCTACAACACATCAGGGAGACTGATCCTCTGGCATAACCTGCAGTTCATAGATCACCAAGCTGCAGCTGAGAGAGAGGAATGCCAGAGGGAGGCTGGTTACTGGCACAAACTGGAGATGGATAGGATTCCATTGACAAGCTCAAAACCTTTGATCTCTAGAGTACAGGGATGGCTCTCTGCCAGTAAGCCAGGCAGCCAAATTTCCAGTCATCGAAAAGAACATTGACATTGACGTGTATCTACTGTTTGAAAAAATTTGCCATCAGTATCATCTGCCTCAAGCACAATGAGCCTGGTAGCTGACGCCAGGGCTGTGAGATAAGGATCTGGATGCTTATGTCGAATGGTCAGCGGAGCATGACTATTATAAGGCCGTAAAGGCTGCGATCATCCAAAAGTATCAGTTAAAGCGGTTGTAAACCCAAAAAAAAAAAAACCTGCAAGACAAAGGCGTAATCAGCTAGTATGCATCGCATACTAGCTCATTATGAATTGCTTACCTTAGAATGAAGCCCCGACGCGGACACCGCTGCGGGCGCTGACATGATCCCACGCCGTCTCTTCCGGGTTCTGCGGTTCCGGCGCTGTGATTGGCCTGAGCCGCGATGACGTCACTCCCGCGCATGGACCTTCAGAGAACATGCGCCACTCGCGTGAGCGGCTGCATGCACTGCAAATATCTCCTAAACCGTGCAGGTTTAGGAGATATTAATTGTACCTACAGGTAAGCCTTATTATAGGCTTACCTGTAGTTAAGAGTGAAAAAAAGCGGGATACTACCGCTTTAACCCCGGAAGTGTACTGGAAGCTATTATGTCCTTGAAAAAGGGGCCTGGGGACTCGTATATGGATGTGGTAAATCTCTTACGCACCACGTTCGGGCAGTGGACCAGAGGCTTCAAAGCCAATTCTTTGGAGTTCCTGGAGGATTTTACGATCAACGATTACCTTTTATACATCTTTCCTGCAGACGCCAGTTTGTGTTGGAGCAGAGGCCAGCCTCTCCCAAAGCAACAGCAAAACTGGCAAATACTTCTATCAACACTCGGGTATGTGACCAGCGCAAGCCTCCTCCGAATGCCTGGAAACTAGGGCAATTGCCCATGATAACCCCTCCTGCACCTGCAAATCATGTTCCTTAGTGACCGGCACCTTCAATTCCTGGTGCCAAGCCATTCCTGACTGACAACCGCAGATGTTACAAACAAGAATTATTGCCCAAGGGACTTCAATGAGTAACACCCCAACACAAAAAAAAAGAGAAAATATACAAAAGTTTTATTTATCTAAACCAGCAGTGTAACATACATTGTCTTTTACAGTTGTCAACCAAGAAAAATGCAAAAACAGATGACACAAGAGCAATGAGGTGGAACATTTTTTCATTAAGAATTAATCTGTTAATATTAATATAGGACAGACTCAGAAAGAGGTATATATGTGGGATACTTAGGATATAGGTTCCCACGTCCCAAATATTAAAGAATGAAAAGAAAACGGGGGGGGGGGGGGTCACGCTGCTGTACTGACCATCAGGATTTTCTGATTATACCTGAGTCTTTACTCTTGACTATCCATCTAGCCAAGGACTACTATCTCCCACCCGTCTACCCTGTCATTTGGATGTGGTTTTGGACCCAACCCAACGGGACTTCCAACTCCCGAATATCCACACTTCTATCATAAAGCCTGTTTGCTGTGGTCTGCTCCCGTGCTCGCCCTGGGGGATTACCTTTACCTTATGATCCTTGACCCGTCTGCCGACCTGTGATTGACACGCTATACAGTAGCATTTGTGATGTTCATATAACCCCTCAACTGCCCTTAAGGAAGCGGTGTTCCGCGAAACATGCCGGGCAAGTTTTTGGGCATCTGCGTCTACTACATTTAGAGCTAACCAGTACGTTCGTTTTCTGGTTAGCATAGGGTCTGTATAGATTATTCTATCATCCCTATATGTAGGAAACGACTGTTATTTATATGCTTTGCTACTCTTGGCTTTTGTTCATATGTTTTTATAATCTTTGTAATACTGCTATCTGTGATATCAGAAACACAGTATATGCTTTCAATATATGTTGTCAAACCTAATAAAATTATTATTTTATATTTTATCTCTATCTATGTATATTGGTCTCATGACTGTACCCCTTTTAAAAAGTCCCCCCCTTGTTTTCTTTTCAAGAATTAATCTGTGCTGAAAATTTCTTTACGCCTTTCGCGAGGTCACAGCTCGCTCCCTCAGGAGAATCACAGAAGAGGATATTAAAAATACCTGTGAAATATCTTCACCATTACATAGTAAACCATGGACAATAAACATTGGAAGTGCCTTCTCAATATAACTCACTATCATGCTAGACAGAGCCAACCAAAGGTCAATCCTTTTCCCCCCAGGAGTTGTGGAGGGGGGGGGGGGAAATCGGTTATAGGACTCCCTGTCTCAAGAGCCCTAGTTGGAGCCAATAGAAGGTATATGGAGATCCTGGTATGCCTCTAAGGAGAGGACAATGGAGTCCCTACCCGCAACTCGGTTGCTCTCT
Organism: Pelophylax lessonae; assembly: GCF_965119305.1. Classification (NCBI taxonomy): domain Eukaryota; kingdom Metazoa; phylum Chordata; class Amphibia; order Anura; family Ranidae; genus Pelophylax; species Pelophylax lessonae. The sequence continues at coordinate 714,042,086 of NC_138768.1, forward strand.
CCTAAGGAGCACACCAGGCTCCCCACAGACCCTCCATTGGCTCCAACTAGGGCTCTTGAGACAGGGAGTCCTACAACCGATTTTCGCCCCCCTCCCCTTCACAACTCCTGGGGGGAAAAACTATTGTTTTATTTTAAATAATTTTGTCTCTTTCACACTCTGTAGCTAGAAGATGTTTTTTTCAGTTTGACCTATCTGATGCTTATGTATTATGATCTTCACAAGTTTTGGATTAAGGCACCTTTCACACTTGGAGTCTGTCGGAGGACTCCGTTTTTCTTAGCGGGGGATTGATCTGCCGATCCCCCGCTGAGCAGGCGGAGGGCAGCTCTGTCTCCGTGCTGTGTGTGGAGACAGAGCTGTCAGGTACCTGCTGTTCTCTATGGGGGAATCCATTCTCATCCGATCCGCTGGACGGATGGAAAATAGGGGTTTCCATCCGTCCATATTTGACGGACCGGATTGGATCAGATGTCAGCAGACATGTTTCCGCTGACATCCAATGCCCCATAGAGATGCATGGGCCATCCGTTCAGATCCGCCTGAAAAACTGACAGGTGGATCTGAACGGTCCGCTATTGTGAAAGGGGCCTAAAGCTTTCTACAATCTGCAAGATGTATTTTGGATCAAGTCACTGTCTTCCAATTCTACTGACAATGTAAGTTACAGCTATCTTACCACAGCATAATCAGTTATAAAGAGCTCACTTTCAGTGCCTAGAATGTAGAGGCAGAACAGTGAACACTACATCATCTGTAGTGTTGCAGTACATACTTGCCTACACAGTACTGATGAATAATACCTGGTCTTAACCTCCTCCCGCCCGCGCTATTGCCGAAAGACGGCTACAGCGTGGGCTCTAATTTCCGGGGGGCCGTCTTTATACGGCCTCCCAGTAACAGGCTCCCCGCGCGCAAATCTGTGTCGGCCGTGTCCCTTGGACACAGCCAATCACAGATCGTGGTGAATGGCCAATCACAGCGGCCATTTACCACATGATCGGACCGTGCAATGAGAGATTATCTCAAATGTAAACATATGAGATCATCTCTCATCGCCAGCTCTCCTTCCTCACACAGAGACTGCAGTGTGAGGAAGAGGAGAGCCGATCAGCGGTAAGGGGACACAGAGGAATGTAATCGGGGCACTGATCACCAGTTCCCTGATTACACAAGAGGAGAAAAAAAATGCCATAAGTGCCCACAATCAGTGCTCATCTAGGCACTGATTGGCACTAACTAGAAGCACTATGGGCCCTGATGGTGCTGCCCATCAGTGCCACCCATCAGTGTCCATCAGTGCCACATATCAGTGCGGCATATTAGTACTTCCTCATCAGTGCCCATAAGTGCCACCTCATCAGTGCAGCCTATCAGTGCCGCCTCATCAGCGCACATCAGTGAAGGAGAAAAATGTATTTATTTTCAAAATTTACTCACAGAAAATAAGAAAAACTTTTTTTTCAAAATTTTCCCTTTTTTCTTTTTTTTTGTAAGAAATAAAAAACCCAGAGGTTATTAAATACCACCAAAAGAAAGCTCTATTTGTGTGAAAAAAAATGATAAAAATGTCATATGGGTACAGTGTAGCATGACCACGCAATTGTCATTCAAAGCGTGAGAGCGCTGAAAGCTGAAAATTGGCCTGGGCAGGAAGGGGGTAAAAGTGCCCAGTAGGCAAGTGGTTAAACACCAACTTTATAATTAAATGCATTTATAGAGCAGTGGAAAAACATAGCAGGGTATTAGGATATCAAATAGATTACTTCTATTTTAGTACACCGTGGGGTTGATTTACTAAAACTGGAGAGTGCAAAATCAGGTGCAGCTGTGCCTGGTAGCCAATCAGCTTCCAACTTCAAATTGTTCAATTAGGCCCCTTTCACACACTCCGTCCGTTGGACGGAGTCCGTTTTTCTCAGCAGGGGATCGATCCGCCGATCCCCCGCTGAGCAGGAGAATGACAGCTGTGTCTCCGCGCTGTGTGCAGAGACACAGCTGTCAGTTCCCCATGCATCTCTATGGGGGAAATCGGATGGGAACGGATCGTCAGTCCATTCTAATCCGATCCGCTGGACGGATGGACAATAGGGTTTCCATCTGTCCAGATTTGACAGATCGGATCGGATGTCAGCGGACATGTCTCCGCTGACATCCGATGCCCCATAGGGATGCATGGGGGGACCGTTCAGATCAGCCCCGTACACACGTACCGATTTGTCCAGGTCTGTTGTGTCTGTTGAAAACTGCAAAAGACTGCACACGAATTTTGTCGGCCAACAACAGCCGACTGCAGAAGTGATGTCATGTGATGGTTAACTTTCCTTGTCTTTTTTCTTTTCTGAGCATGCCCAGTCTTGCAAATCTGCTGTCTGTCGGCCGAAATCGGAACTGACTGGCGAACAATCGGCCGTTCTGGTGTCGGCCTGCAAAAATTTTAATGCTTGCACGACAGATTCTGTTCGGCCGAAAGTGCGCTATCGGCTGTCGGAAGCATCATACTAACAAGCCTACAATCGGCCGATCGGTCGTCGGCCGAATCTTTACGGCCGACAATCGGTACGTGTGTACGGGCCTTTAGAGTGCTATTCTGATTCCATTGTCAGTGTATCAGTTTATTGTGAATCTTGTTATAAATCAGTCCATTTGTGTGTTGTGCGACCATTCATTTTTTACTTTACTGTGACTCTAGTAAAAGTTCAGTCAGTGTGAGTGTAGTGTGACAATTCATTTTTACTTTAGTGTGAATCTAGTGATAGTTCAGTCAGTGTGAGTGTAGTGACCTGACCATTCATTTTTACTTTAGTGTCAGTTTGTTTTGTCAGGGCAGGTTTAGTGCGTTGGTGCACGTTTTACTGCAAAGTATGTTTCTGTGCGTTAGTGCAGTTTAACTGCAGTATATTGTAGTGTGTCTGTGTAGTGAGCACTCAGGTTAAAGTGCACCAAACACCACTTTTCATTGATTAAAGGGCATCCAAGTACATATTTCCACATCTTTGTTACATGTTGTTAATTAGTTCCTTCCCATCATTTCTGGGAGGCAAACAAGGAGAGGCAGATGTTCCCATGGCAATGTGAAGGGGCCAGCAGCGTATGTGTCCACAGGCAAAGATGGAAGTGGTCAGTCCTCAGGCAGGGCATCATTTCCTCTGTTTAGTGATGTTGCCTGTGCTATCCTGCCACAGCATGCAGAGGAGGTGGTGGACTGGCTTACTAAACCATCCTCATCCTCCATCACCCAAGCAGAAACTAGTGCACAGTCCACTGCAACTGCCAGAGTGGCTAAATCTGCCTCCTTGTCCACAGCTACTCCTGCCATTTAGTCAGCTGAGTTATTTGAACACAGTGTCAGCCACTTGCTCCTTGATGATGCACAGCCGTTACTTGATTTCAGATGTTGGTTCTAAGTTTGAGGAAGGTAGGAACATGAGCCTACAGAGAGGGGAGAACTCTGGTATACAAATTGGCAGTCATGTTTCCCCAGCCACAGCGTATTGCCAGCTTGTCTTCAGTGACCAATTTTACATCTGTTACTTCTATCCAGTCTGTGAAAGAGACACTAGAATTTATCCAAAAAAAATCCAATTGATCCCAATGCACTACATTGTGGCCTCATCATACAGGCTGGCACCGCAAACTGTTGTTTACAAAATAAAGCTTCAGGGAAAATGTCATTTGTTTGGCTATATAAATGCAATTATTTGTGCAGCAGCTTCTATACACAGTACAGTTGTGCCACTTTACAGGTAGACTAAGGGGACCCCCAGGCTCTATATTGAAAGGAATTTTTCATTTTTGTTTCCCATTTTGATGCTTTCACATTAAGCATCAGTAAATCACTGCTTATTTAAAAATGACGTTTTTTACAAACTTTATTTTCATTAATAAATGTCCCCCCAGGGCAGTACCCAGACCCCCATAACCATTGTATGCCCAGTTACTTGTATAAAAGCCTTCAAAATGGGCACTTTTGATTTTTCAAGTTTGGGTTCCATGGACTTTAATGGGGTTCGTTATTCGGTTTCCCGAACTTTCACGATGTTCGAAAGTTCTGGTGTGATCCAAACAAGGGGGTGTTCGGCACATCGCTACTTAGGAATATATGTTGTATAACGAATATTGGATTTATACAGTATAAGGAACTTGCTGATCAAATATCAACATTGTAATGCAGTTGGTTTTTAAATAGTTTTAAATGTTATTCATTTGTATATATGCTGACTTTTGACATTGATAAACGTAATTAAAATAGATAGAGATATTGTCAATATGTAGGACCATTGTTGACATTTTCGGGTTGATTTAGTAAAACTGGGGAAGGCAAAGTGTGGTGCAGCTGTGCATAGAAACTAATTAGCTTCCAGGTTTTTTTGTCAAAGCTTAATTGAGGAAGCAGAAATTGTCTAGAAAAGAAAGTGATTGGCTACCATGCACAGCTGCACCAGATTTTGCACTCTCCAGTTTTAGTAAATCAACCCTTTATATATTTAGGGGTTTACCACTTGCCGACTGCCCCACGTATATATACTGTGGGGCAATGGCTCCTACAGGGGAAATTACGTACCTGTAGGTGAATGCCTCTTCTGGGTCTGGGGCGCGCACGTGCACCGCAGGCGACCAGCTGTGATTAGACACAGCGGGAGCCAATCAGCGGGTCCAGCGGTCCTAATGTCGACTGGGAACGGACAATCGTCTGCCTATGTAAACTAAGCAGATCACCGTTCTGTGACAAGGGAAAACAGACATCCTATGTTTCTGGTAAGCAGGAACACGAATCTCTGTCTTCCCACAGTACAAGCACCCCCCCCCCCCCCCACACACAGTTAGCGCATTTAACCCTTTGATTGTCCCCTGATGTTAACCCCTACCCTGCCAGTGTCAGTACAGTGACAGTGCATATTTTGTTTAGCACTGATCACTATATTGGTGTCACTGGTCCCCAAAAAGTGTCACTTAGGGCTTTATTTACAAAAAAAGTCACAGTTCTGCAGCTTCCAGGTTTTACTGCTAAACCTTAATTGCCCCCCCCCCCGCCCACCGTCAAATGACAGCGGAGCAGTGCAGCTTTCCTACTGGGAGGAAGTCATATGACGGCGCCCCAGAACGGCTGCTCTCATGCGCCAGCATGGGCACGCGGCGCGGCGATCGCGGCACTGATCACAGTAAAGAAAAAACAGTGCCCATCAGTGACACAAACCAATGCCCATCAGTGACACCAATTAATGCCCATCAGTGACACCAATCAGTGACCCCAATCAGTTCCCATTAGTGATGCCAGTCAGTGCCTGCTCATCTTTGCTGCCCATAAGTGCCCATCAGTAGTGCCCGTCAGTGCTGACCACCAGTGCCACCTATCAGTGCTCATCTGTCCTGCATATCAGTGCGCCATATTAGTGTCTCCCCATAAATGCCACCTCATCAATGCCCATAAGTTCTACCTCATCAGTGCCCATTAGTGCTGCCTCATCAGCGCACATCAGTGAAGGAGAAAAATTACTTGTTTACAAAATTTACTGACAAAAATTAGGAAAAACTTTTCTTAAGAGAAACTTTTAAGAGAAATTGTGTTTTTTTCAAAATTGTCGCTCTTTTTTTGTTTATAGCGCAAAAAATAAAAATCGCACAGGTGATCAAATACCACCAAGAGAAAGCTCTACTTGTGGGGAAAAAAAGGACGTCAATTTTATTTGGGTGTCGCAGGACCGCGCAATTGTCCGTTAAATTCAAGCAGTGCCGTATAGCAAAATAGGGCCTGGTCATTAAGCAGCAAAATCTTCCGGTCTTAAAGTGGTTAATAAACAGAGATTAACCACTTCAGCACCGGAAGGTTTACCCCCTTCATGACCAGGCCATTTGTTGCGATACAGCACTGCGTTAATTTAACTGACAATTGTGCGGTCGTGCGATGCTGTACACATAAAATTGATGACCTTTTTTTCCCCACAAATGGAACTTTCTTTTGGTGGTATTTGATCATCTCTGCGTTTTTTTTTTTTTTGTGTTAAAAAACAAAAAAAAATACCGACTATTAAAAAAAGAATTACAATATTTTTTACTTTCTGCTCTAAAACACACCCAATAAAAAAAATTTAAAGAAATCTAATTTCTTCATCAGTTTAGTATTCTGCTACATGTTTTTGGCAAACAAAAAATCCCAATATGCGTATATTGATTGGTTTGGGCAAAAGTTATAGCGTTTACAAACTATGGGATATTTTTTATGGAGTTTTTATTTATTTATTTTATACTAGTAATGGCGGCGATGAGCGACTTATAAACGGAACTGCGACATTGCGGCAGACAAATCAGAAGGGGTTTATTTACTAAGGATAGAGAGGGCAAAATGTGTCACAATTCTGCAGAGAAACAGCTTCTAACTTGTTTAACCACTTCAATACAGGGCACTTTCACCCCCTTCTTGCCAAGGCCAATTTTCAGCTTTCAGCACTGTCACACTTTGAATAGCTATTGCGTGGTCATGCAATGCTGTACCCAAATGACATTTTTATCATTTTTTTCACACAAATAGAGCTTTCTTCGTTTTTTATTTTTTACTAAAAAAAGAAAAAAGTCAGAAAATGTTGTATTTTTCACATTCTGCTATATGACATTCTCAAAAAAAATTAAAAAATCAAACTTTTTTTACATTTTAGGCCAATTTATTTTCTGCTACATATTTTTGGTAAAAAAAATTGCAATAAGCGTATTTTGATTGGTTTGCGTAAAAGCTATTGCTTTTACTAACTACGGGAAAGATTTATGTCATTTTTATTTATTTTTTTACTAGTAATGGCGGCGATCTGCGATTTTTTTTTTGCGGGAGTGCAATATCGCGGTGGACAGATCGGACCCCTAACTGAAATTTTTGACACTTTTGGGGGTACCAGTGACATTACTACAGTAATCAGTGCTAAAAATATGCACTGTTGCTGTAATAATGCCATTGGCAGGGAAGGGGTTAATACTATGGGTGATCAAGGGGTGAAATGTAAGTGGGGGGAGTTGGACTTGTGAGATGACCATAGGGACATGCGATCCTATATAGCAGGATTGCATGGTCTCTGTGATCATGTCAGGGAGAAGGACGGGCGGCTGTGTTTACATCAGCCGTCTGTCCTTCTCCGTCAGTGGGGAAAGATCGCGGCAGCTTCCCCGCTGACGAGCGGGGGCAGCAGCGCGCCGCCAGTGGCACGCGATCGCCCCCTAGCTCCTCCCAGGTGAGCACCGTAATTGTACGGGGCTTTGCCTGGGAGAGGCAGCCTGCATCAGCACAAGTGGTTAATATTTAAAACACATACAGTATTGTAATATTTGATGTGAGATACCAGATGCCATTTGCATATCATGTATTTTATCTTTCATAACAGATCAAATCTATTGCATATGCTATGTAACACAACATTTCAAAGCCCCATTTTTTGTGTGTGTGTAACTATCTAATATATAAAAAAAAAAAAAAAATGTCATTGAAATGTAATCTGGATACAATACTGTAACTGTCCATAACACAATGCCAATCAGGCTTTACGTAGATGGACTTGTGTACACACGCTGCAGGTATGCCTCCTTTTGAAAGCAATTTTTTTTTTTCGCATTATGACAAATCATGCACCGGTCCATTTCATTCTAGCCTGCACTCTACAGAGCAGGCTAAATTACACCGTCTGCAGAGATGACCTGCATTCAACCATATAACATGCTAAGTGCAATGTGAAGGGCTCATTTTGCAAGGGGGTGTAATGCTGTGGTGTGATAAGGTGAATTCTAGGGTGTGCAGGGACAGTGTTGATAAAACCCATTATAATTCTCAGGCATTGTCTTCCTTTATCTAGCATCATTTGTGTTACATTAGGTAGATTCTACACTATAAACCTGCGTTTACCAACCTTTTTAACACAGAGGAACCCTTAAAATTATTTTCAGATCCAATAATAAATATTTGCTCCACAGCTCATAGTACATTAGCATGGACAGCAAGTTGATATACCGAATTAAAAGAAAAAGGAATGTGGCTATCTTATGCAACAAAATTATTTTCAGTAATGATAGTGAAATGAAACAAATGAGAAGAATGGCCAGACAGAAACAGTGAAAACTGTAGTGTTCAGTCTCATTGGTGGTCAGTGGAGAATGTCCCCTTTACATTCGTGGTGAGTGTACTGGGGGTACTGGTGGACAACAGGCTTGGCAGTGGCATGCAATGCCAAGGCGCTGCAAGCAAAGCCAACAGAATACTAGGATGTATAAAAAAGGTGATTCACTCCAGAAATAAAGAGATTATTCTCCCACTCTACAAGACTCTGGTCCGGCCACATCTGGAGTATGCTGTCTAGTTCTGGGCACCGTTCCTCAGGAAGGATGTGCTGGAACTGGAGAAAGTCCAGAGAAGGGCAACAAAAATAATTAGGGGAATGGAGGACATCAGCTATGAGGAAAGACTACAAGCACTGAACTTATTCTCTCTGGAGAAGAGACGATTGAGGGAGGATATGATATCAATGTACAAATACTGTACTGGTGACCCTAGCATAAGGAACAAACTATTCAGAGAAAGGGAATACAATAAGACACAAGGCCACTCACTAAAACTAGAGGAAAGGCGGTTTAACCTTAAAATACGTAGGGGGTTCTTCACTGTAAGAGCAGTAAGGATGTGGAATTCTCTTCCGCAAACAGTTGTATCAGCAGGGAGCATTGATAGTTTCAAAAAACTATTAGATGGGCACCTTAAAGACCACAACATACAGGGGTATACAATGTACGGTTAACATCAAACACACACACACATCATAGGTTGAACTGGATGGACTGATGTCTTTTTTCAACCTCACTAACTATGTAACTATGAGTGAGAGAAGGGCTCCTTTACGCTGGTGGTCAAAGGAAAGCATGCCCCCTTACATTGGTGAGCAGTGGGAAGAATGACCCCCTTACAAATAGATTAAAACGATCCTCAGGTAATTATTTGAGAGGCAGAAATTGTTCATTTCTTAAAGTGGTTGTAAATTGTCAGAGCAAAAACACCTATATCTGTAGTGTTTACTTATCTCTCTCCAAATCTCTAAGTGTGGTTTCTTTCAGGTGCTTTGTTTCTCTGTTATCAGGATGTGTTACTTCTGCAAATTTTTCCCAACACATGAGATTGTTGGGGGGAGGGGGTAGCTAAGCAGACAGCTTGTCTATTCAGAGCACAATTCTTCTGCTGTGTGAAGAGGGGGGGTGCCTTTCCTCTAATTAGCTCTCACACACTGTTACTGCAGCCTCTCGACCCCCCTCCTCTGTTCTCCTGACAGATGAAGAAAGATTTTAACACTTTTTTAACACAGGGGTGTAGAGAGGAGAAGACTGCAGATAAACAAGTAAAACCTATGTAGCAGGATTTGTTTCATCCCTGTGTATCATCTGAGGCTTTTCACTTCACTGGGTATATGTGAGAGTTTACAACCACTTTAAGTTTAAAAGGAAATGGTTTAGGACTTTAAATGATGCACATGACACATAGCTGGTAAAGTGGTCAAATGCATGATAGCACATTTATTCTTTCATACAGTGGTGATCAAAAGTTTGGGCACCCCAGGTAAAAATTTGTATTAATGTGCATAAAGAAGCCAAGGAAAGATGGAAAAATCTCCAAAATGCATCAAATTACAGATTAGACATTCTTATAATATGTCAACAAAAGTTAGATTTTATTTCCATCATTGACACTTTCAAAATTACAGAAAACAAAAAAAAATGGCGTCTGCAAATGTTTGGGCACCCTGCAGAATTTAGAGCATGCACTGCCCCCTTTGCAAGGCTGAGACCTGCCAGTGTCGTGGATTGTTCTCAATCATCGTCTGGGAAGACCATGTGATGTCAATCTCAAAGGTTTTAAATGCCCAGACTCATCTGACCTTGCCCCAACAATCAGCACCATGGGATCTTCGAAGCAGTTGTCTAGAAAACTGAAACTGAAAATAGTTGACGCTCACAAAGCTGGAGAAGGCTATAAGAAGATAGCAAAGCGTTTTCAGATGTCAATATCCTCTGTTCGGAATGTAATTAGGAAATGGTAGTCATCAGGAAGAGTGGAAGTTAAAGCAAGATCTGGAAGACCAAGAAAAATATCAGACAGAACAGCTCGCAGGATTGTGAGAAAAACAATTCAAAACCCACGTTTGACTGCACGATCCCTCCAGAAAGATCTGGCAGACACTGGAGTTGTGGTACACTATTCCACTATAAAGGGATACTTGTACAAATATGGTCTTCATGGAAGAGTCATCAGAAGAAAATCTCTTCTACGTCCTCACCACAAAAATCAGCGTTTGAACTTTGCAAATTAACATATAGACAAGCCTGATGCATTTTGGAAACAAGTTCTGTGGACCGATGAGGTTAAAAATGAACTTTTTGGCCGGAATGAGCAAAGGTACGCTTGGAGAAGAAGGGGCACAGAATTTAATGAAAAGAACCTCAGTCCAACTGTTAAGCATGGGGGTGGATCAATCATGCTTTGGGGTTGTATTGCAACCAGTGGCACAGGGAACATCTCACGAGTAGAAGGAAAAATGGATTCAATAAAATTTCAGCAAATTTTGGATGGTAACTTGATGCCATCTGTGAAAAAGCTGAAGTTAAAGAGAGGATGGCTTCTACAAATGGATAATGATCCTAAACACACCTCGAAATCCATGGGGGATTACATCAAGATGCGTAAACTGAAGGTTTTGCCATGGCCTTCACAATCTCCTGACCTCAACATAATTAAAAAACTATGGATAGACCTTAAAAGAGCAGTGCGTGACAGACAGCCCAGAAATCTCAAAGAACTGGAAGACTTTTGTAAGGAAGAATGGGCAAAGATACCTCAAACAAGAATTGAAAGACTCTTGGCTAGCTACAAAAAGCGTTTACAAGCTGTAATACTTGCCAAAGGGGGCAGTACAAGATATTAACTCTGCAGGGTGCCCAAACTTTTGCAGACGCCATTTTTTTGTTTTCTGTTATTTTGAGAGTGTAAATGATGGAAATAAAAACTTTAGTTGACATATAATAGGAATGTCTAATCTGTAATTTGATGCCTTTTGGCGATTTTTCCATCTTTCCTTGGCTTCTTTATGCACATTAATACAAATTTTTACCTGGGGTGCCCAAACTTTTGATCACCACTGTATATATATATATATATATATATATATATATACTGTATATACAGATATCATGATGGCATATTAACATTATAATTCATATATATATATATAGTATATACGCAAATGTCATGAATAACACATTGCAGTATAAAGTAAAATTATTGTGAGCTGGCTTGTAATCCATATCGTAAAATAAATATTAAAATCATTAATAGTTGCAGAAAGTTCATAATAAGGCTAAGCTGTAAACATATGTACAGTAAAGTTAGTACACCCCTCACATTTTTGTAAATATTTTATCTTTTCATATGACAACACTGAAGAAATGACACTTTACTACAATTTAAAGTAGTGAGTGTACAGCTTGTATAACAGTGTAAATTTGCTGTCCCTTCAAAATAACAACACAGCCATTAATGTTCTTAATCGCTGGCAAAAAAGTGAGTACACCCCTAAGTCAAAATGTCCAGATTGGGCCCAATTAGCCATTTTCCCTCCCCGGTGTCATGTGACTGGTTAGTCTCAGGTGTGAATAGGGAGCAGGTGTGTTAAATTTGGTGTTATCGCTCTCACTCTCTCATACTGGTCACTGGAAGTTCAACATGGCACCTCATGGCAAGGATCTGAAAAAAGAATTGCTGTACATAAAGAGGGCCTAGGCTATAAGAAGATTGCCAAGACCCTGAAACTGAACTGCAGCACAGTGGCCAAGACCATACAGCGGTTTAACAGAACAGGTTCCACTCAGAACAGGCCTCGTCATGGTCGACCAAAGGGGGTTAAATGCATGCGCTCAGCGTCATATCCAGAGGTTGTCTTTGGGAAATAGACGTATGAGTGCTGCCAGCATTACTGCAGGGGTTGAAGGGGTGGGGGATCAGCCTGTCAGTGCTCAGACCATACGTCCCTCACTGCATCAAATTGGTCTGCATCGCTGTCACCCCAGAAGGAAGCCACTTCTAAAGATGATGCATAAGAAAGCCTGCAAACAGTTTCCTGAAGACAGGCAGACTAAGAACATGGATTACTGAAACCGTGTACTGTGGTCTGATGAGACCAAGATAAACTTTTTTGGTTCAGATGGTGTCAAGCGTTTGTGACAGCAACCAGGTGAGAAGTACAAAGACAAGTGTGTCTTACCTACAGACAAGCATGGTGGTGGGAGTGTCATGGTCTGGGGCTGCATGAGTGCTGCCGGCACTGGGGAACTACAGTTCATTGAGAGAATCATGAATGCCAACATGGATGGTGACATACTAAAGCAGAGCATGATCCCTTCTCTTCGGAACATGATATTGACCCCAAACACACCTACAGATGACCACTGCCTTGCTAAAGAAGCTGAAGGTAAAGGTGATGGACTGGCCAAGCATGTCTCCAAACCTTAACCCTTTTAAGCATATGTGGGGCATCCTCAAACGGAAGGTGGAGGAGCGCAAGGTCTCTAACCTCCACCAGATCCGTGATATCACCATGGAGGAGTGGAAGAGGACTTAAGTGGCAACCTGTGAAGCTCTGGTGAACTCCATGCCCAACAGGGTTAGGGCAGTGCTGGAAAATAATGATGGCGACACATAATATTGACACTTTGGGCTCAATTTGAACATTTTCACTTAAGGGTGTACTCACTTGTGTTGCCAGTGGTTTAGATATTAATGGCTGTGTGTTGAGTTATTTTGAGGGGACAGCAAATTTACACTGTTATACAAGCTGTACACTTACTACTGTACATTGTAGCAAAGTGTCATTTCTTCAGTGTTGTCACATTAAAAGATATAATAAAATATTTACAATAATGTGAGGGGTGTATTCACTTTTGTGAGATACTGTATATAATGCATCTAAAAAAGCTTGAGTAGTGCATTTCATGGAATTTGCGTCACTTCTTCAAGAGCGAATGCAAGGTGCATATCTGCAAAAAAACACATAGATACCAATGTAGTTTCATGGTTAACTCAAAAAAGAAAAAGGTGGAAGAAAATGTATCCATCTCTGAGTTGCTTACAAATTCCGCATGTGGTGTTGCAAATTGAGAGCTTCCAGGGATGTGTCTGTCCCGGGAGCTGTGGCAGTGGCCCGTGGGAACCCAAGGCACACACAAACAAACCCCCAGAGGGATATGGGTCTTTGTGTCCTAGAAGTTATAAATGCAGGTGACAGCTCCAGTGAATTTCTGTAAAGACTATTGAATTGTGAATGAATATAGTAGGTGGTTCTGTGTGCTTAAATGCCTATCACTATTAATAGGATGAAAAGAGATGGAGAGAATGTGTGGAAAATAAGTGGAAGTAACCACAACCCAAGTGTGGAATAAATATAATCATTTCATTGAACCCATCTTAAAATATCTCCAGCAGGGGACTGGTAGAGTATAGAAAGGCACAATACTAAAGGAACCCGTATAAAAGAAGAGAATCTCCCAGACTGATTACCTGGTGATCCCAAATGGTAACAACATAATCTGGGTGTGGTGTGCAATGTCCTCAGGAGAGACAGAAAATAGAGACTGTCTAATCCAGCTGGGGGGGGTGACATATATACCAAGCCCCGCCCCAGGTTCCTCCCAGTGACCTTTTCCCTTTCAATTTTAGATTCAGGAATAAGGGCGTATGACTATAATGTGTCAAGGGCCTCATTTAAGGTCACAACCCCCCAACATACCCACTTTACAACCACTTTAAGGAACACCTAGCAACCTCTGGAGGAACCCTAGGATTCCAAAAAATCCTGGTTGTAAAAGGCTGCTACAGACACATCTCACCTAAAATCCTCAGTATTTTTTAGACAATGGCATCCTTTATTCTGCTAGGAGCTACCATTTTCTGTATAAAGCTGGATACACACTACACAATTTAGATTTTTTCCTTTAGATTTACCAAAACCATATAATGAGGTCAAACCTATACACTTTTTCAATTTTTATGCAATCAGGCAGGCCCTTGCACTACATAGCTGAAGGTAAATCTAAAGGAAATCAAAAAACAAAAGTTGTATAGTGTGTATCCAGCTTAAAGAGGAAGTAAACCCTCCTCTGACACTTTTACCTATAGGTAAGCCTATATTAAGGCTTACCTATAGGTACTGTAAATATCTCCTAAACATGTACCGTTTAGGAGATATTTACCTTACATGCAGCCAGTGACGTCACTGGCGCATGCGCTCTGAAGGAACGGCCGCTGGTGCCGTTTCTTCAGAGCCCCGTGCCGTGACCGTCGGCTCCCGCGCGCGTGCGCGGGAGTGACGTCACCGCGGCTCCAGCCAATCAGATGGCCGGATGCCGCTATCCCAGAAGACAGGCGACTGGACATGTCGCCAGTCATACAGGTGAGCGGGCGGCACGGCAGGGGGTCGTTCCTAAGTATTTCATGCATGCGATGCATACTAGCTCATTATGGGTTTCTCTTTCAGGTTACAGCAAAAAAAAAAAAAAGTTTCGAGAGTTTACAACCTCTTTAACATTGGCATGCATTCTGTCACAACAGAATGCATGCCATCTGTACTTTTAGATAATGACAGAAGTATCTACAATTGTCTGTTATTGGTTAGATTCTACACTCTGTAAGGATACCTTCCTTAGAACCTGTTATACTTTTTAGACAATTACATTTTTTTTTTTTTTTATATACACTGTAGCATGATCTGTGTCACATTTTATTAGGTTTTTGTGGCGTGAAAGATGCATGAAAACACAGAAAACCCTGCCTTTAAAATACAAAATGTCAAAACCATACATTGTAAATCTGGCCATATCCCACCAAGGTTTAGCATCCTCTACATATATTTGAACAATTTGATACACTTCTATAAAGCTTACTTACTAGGCATGTCTAGGGATTTGTTAAACATAATGGCACATGTGGGCCAGTGTCTAGTCCAGCCTTTTTCAACCTTTTCAACACAGAGGAACCCTTGAAATAAATTTCTTGTCTCGGGGAACCCCTGCTAACAATTAAAAATCTACAACTCATGACACATTAGTGTGACAGTCAGTGGGAAGAATGCTCCTTACTCTTGGGAATAATTACCCCCTTACAGATAGCTAAAAAGAACAATGGTGTCATTGGAAACTTATCTGAGAGGCAGAAATTGCTCAAGGAACCTCTAACAACCTCAGGAGGATGGTTGAGAAATCCTGGTCTAGTCTAATAGGCCATACACACTATAAGATTTTCTGAAGACTTTTTCCTTCAGACTTACCAAAACCATATAATATGAGGTCAAACCTAAACACTTTCAATTTGTATGCAATCTGGCAGGCCCTTGTACTACATAGAAAAGGTAAATCTGAAGGAAAAAGTCTTCAGAAAATCTTTTAGTGTGTATGGCCCTTAAGGCAACAAGGCAAGATGATGAGTAATACCAAGCCTTAAAGGGTTCACCTTTAGTAACATTGTAAACCTGTATTTAGAGTGTAACATGTTACTCTGCAGCATCCTCATCCCCCCCCCCCCCCCCCCACACCTTGACAGTGAGCAAGGGTTCCTCTCCGCTGAAGCCCCTGTCACATTTTAAAGTCAGAACAACTGTGCTGGGCTCTGCCCGCACAACTAAGTCATTCATTGACAGTAATCTGTGAATGAAAAAACTACAAGTCCTGTCTGCCGCCACGGCAGATGGCTTGTAGTTCTCAATGAATTGTGAGGGCACTGATGAGTGCCCTCGTAGTTTATTCATACTTCTTCCAGCTTTCTCACAGAAATCCTGTATGGTGGTACAGGCAAGAAAGCTGGAGGGAGAATGTGCAGGAGCCTTACATTGCAACCAGGATCCACTGATCACAGGTGCAATACTCTGCAGGCTCCTGTGAAAAAAAAATGCCCCTGTTTACCTGTAAAAAAGAGGTGCATTTATTATTTTTTTCAGAAAGTTGAGCTTAGCCCTTAAAATTTGTAAACTGTGATGACATTTTCCTTATTTTGGAAAATGGGGAGGGGGGGGGTTTAATTCAGCAAAAGCACCATTTCCAAAGCATTTTGCATTTTTCGCAATGGATGCAAAGTGATCTCTGACTGGACAAGATGGATAGGTGATGTTTCAATTGGACAATTCTCTTGTCCAATCAGAGAATGCTTTGCATTAATTAGGAAATATGCAAGATGTTCTGGAAATGGTGTCTGTGCTGAGCAAGCAACCTTTTTGTGAATGATACCCAGGGCCCAGTAAGCGACCCCCTGTGTTCACGCAAGCAGCCGCTCAGCATAAGAACTGGAAGATACCGGCAATCACTGCAGTAGCTGTTACTACAACAGTGATTTTTCACTTCTTCTGTGGTCCCACAAGTATGACATATGCATGTAGTATTGCAGTGTCACCACAAGATGGCCCTTGTGGACACCCTTTAGTAGAGCATGTGCCACGTCCTAATTGTTAGATATGAAAAAAATTAGCTTTTGCTAAAGGAATGGACTTTTTCGGCACAGTAATTGACACTCATGTCGTAAAAACAAATTATTTATTGAAAATTGATTAAAAAGGTTTGGAGATATATATATAACATATATATTATATTATATATATTATAATATATTATATTATATATATATATCTCCAAACCTTTTTAAACAATTTTCAATAAATAATTTAAAAATAATAATAATAATAATAAATAATAAAAATAATAAATAATACTGTGCCGAAAAAGTCCATTCCTTTAGCAAAAGCTAATTTTTTTCATATATGACATATGCATACTTACAGTACATTGGTTCAAGATGGGCTAATGTAACTATGCCAGAAAATCCATACCTTGAATTCAGCTTTAAGTATTTTAGTTTGCTACTAGAACTACAAAGAACTGTGAAACAAGTCAGATTTTCTAAATTAGTTAAAAAAGCAAAGGGTTAACAATTGTTTTATCATTAAATATAACGCCACAAAAATTGCTGAACATTTGTTCCAACTGTTAGTCCCCACAGGATTGAAAACTATTTTGTTTCCATTATTTTTCCCTTCAGTGTACAGTAATTCCTTCTTACCCAGGACCCTTCACGTGTAAGCGACAACTTGAAAAGTGACCTTGAGAACACAGTTTTGTTGCACATATCCTTGTCACAAAACTCTGTTGTAATCATTATCCTAGTAGTAAATGCCCTCTATGTGTTATTGTTTAAAAAATCTTCACTTCTGGGTTTATTAGCTATTATAACCACATGGTACATCTCAGAAGATTAGACAAACCCTGGGAAGCCATTTCACATCATACGTAAGTACCGCCAACAAAGTGTTTTTCTCTTACATGAAAACGTTTTAAAATGGAGTCACACAGCATCACTTTGCCTCTAGTTTCTTGTCTTTGATCATCCATTAGGTCCAATCCCTTGGTGAACCATATTTGACTCTCAGCACCGTATCACAGTTGTACCTTATATAAAGTAGGCATACCCATCGTGATCTTCCTTTATCCTCTCAGAAAACACTTAAGCAAGCGGCCAAAAAGCAGAGGAAGCAAGATGTGTCTAAGAGCTGGCTGCACGGTATGAAATGGACTATTTCATCTCCCCAGAGGCATTTAGGTGAATGTTACCTAGTTCTGTAAAATGTGCTATTTTCTTGTGAAGCTAACAACAGCAGACTCCAGTAAAGTTTCATTTAGGTCAGATGGCTTGACAATTGATAATTTGAAGTCTTGTATCAGCCTGGCACAACTTGTTTCATGATGTCACTATACAGAGCAACGTCTTTGGTTTTCACTTTTTATCAGAAATTTTAACCTCAACATTTTCTGGATGTCTTTACACAAAAAAATGCTGGTAGTAGATGATTAAAGTCTACCTCCAACTTTGTGACAAGTTTATTACTGTAAAGAAGAGTATTGAAATGTAGCCGGTTTTCCAGGCATTGGGCCTGATGTGGGTCTGCCATTGTTACCGGTTACCTCTCCAGCCCATGTGAGCTGCGACCCTGGGTGAGAACTGAGACATGGACAACTCCGGCATCTTTGTTTGGTTGTTTTATTGTATTTTTAGGGGATGGGAGAAGGGAATGAGTGGGATACTCCTTTGGCTCGACTATGTACAATTCTGGGACGTTATAGCAAAAATGCCCATTAGCACTGTCTTGACGCCAGCCGACCCTAGCCAATGCTTACTGGCGCTTGGAACACACTGTATCTCTGAAAGCTGTGCTGGAACTCCGACTTAAGTCCAAAAGATCCAGGACTGTAGAATACTGAACAATACTTACACTCAAAAGTCATTGACTACTCTCTCCTGCCTTGCACTGGCTTGAGGTAGCCTGTTGTGAATTCCTATATGGCTGCAACTCTTAACTGATGCACTACACACTGTGCCCTGACTCTTCAGTGCCCAAACTGCAGACGGCCCCTTTAACTCTTCAGGGTCCACCAACTAGGCAACCCCTCTTGCACTTCAGGGTCCTCTACCTAGGCACCCCCTTTACAGCTAGCTGACACTTGGATCCTAGAACCTTCTCTGGAGTGGTCCTCACTGACACTAGACAGACTCCCAGGGGCAATTCTCAGTACTCACGACCTGTGTAGGCTTTCCTGGGACTGGACCCCTCTTTCCCTCCGCTGGTTCTTGGCACACCGGATCCCCACAGCTCAACTCAGCATCCTCTGTATTCTCAGACAGCACCCCGAGACATCAACTTCCTCAACAGGAGGAGAGACAGCCGTTCTCTCCCTCCTGGAACTCTGCTCCCGTCAAAGACGCTGAGTCACGCACTCCCCTCAGACTTATACCCACTCCCAGAATCTGTCTTCTGGGGTAGTTACAAGCCTGAATGTGTCCCTGATTGGGTTTCCTCCAATGCCCTATGAGAAGCCTCTCACAGAGCCAGTGGGGAGACTCCCCTCTCAGCAGGCACACCTGGAAGCCCTGACACCCTGACCAAAAAAACAATCATGACCCTGCTGTTAGGCAGACAAGGCCCACTATGCATTTACCTAGCACCTACCTGTAGGGTGCTACAAAATAATATAATTTGTAAACAGCATTCTTTACCTAATTAACCATAGACATGGGCAAGTGAAACTGAGCATGTAATAAGAAATATTTAATCAGGGGTTACCTTAGTCCTGTTTCACGTGAACTTTGGCTTGTATAAGAGCAGTGTGGACAGCAAGCTTTGATAAAACATTTGCAGAGCTTTTTGCAAGCCTGTTGAAGCTTTTAAATTACCATTCAACTCCAGTTTGTAAATGTTTGTAAATGTAAACCACTGATCTTGGAGTGCTAATTGCCACTTTAAACAAGCTGCTAGCAGGCTTTCAACAAGCTTCAAGATATGCTGAAGTCTGCTAGCAGCTTGTTTAAAGTAGCAATCAGCACTCCCATTGAGACCTGTATTTAAAATTTACAAACTGGAGCTGATTGTAACTTTAAGGCTGGGTTCACATATGTGTAGCCACGGTTTCCAGCTTGGGGTCCAGTGCATTTTGTTCACCGGCTCAGGTGCGATTCAGGTCCAATAAGATGTGGTGTAGTGCAGCGCTGCCTCTTCTCAAGATGTGATAGTGTAGCAAAATAAATATTAATAAATAGATAAACTTGGTATGTGTGTCAATCCTAAAAAGTGCTACAATCACTGATAATCAACCATGATACAATTCATAATAAATTATAGAATAAATAAATAAATCCCAAAAAATATATAATAGATGAATAAAAAATGTGGATATGCAAATAAAGTGCTGGGAAGTAAATCCATAGGTGCAGATGGTGTAATATCAATTAGTGGCTCATGGAATAAAAATATACCATGTGATGCGTGGGTGTGAGCCAAAATTGCTTATACCTAAACAAACAGTGTGCAATATAATATATACAGCTGCAAGAAAAAGTATGTTAACCCTTTGGAATGATATGGATTTCTGCACAAATTGGTCATAAAATGTGATCTGATCATCATCTAAGTCACAACAATAGACAATCAAAGTCTGCTTAAACTAATAACACACAAAGAATGAAATGTTGCCATGTTTTTATTGAACACACCATATAAACATTCACAGTGCAGGTGGAAAAAGTATGTGAACCCCTAGACTAATGACATCTCCAGGAGCTTATTGAAGTGAAATGTCAGCCAACTGGAGTCCAATCAATGAGATGAGATTGGAGGTGTTGGTTACAGCTGCCCTGCCCTATAAAAAACACACACCAATTCTGGGTTTGCTTTTCGCAAGAATCATTGCTTGATGTGAATGATGCCTCGCACAAAAGAGCGCTCAAAAGACCTACGATTAAGAATTGTTGATTGCATAAAGCTGGAAAGCGTTGTAAAAGTATCTCCAAAAGCCTTGCTGTTCAATCAGTCCACGGTAAGACAAATTGTCTATAAATGGAGAAAGTTCAGCACTGCTGCTACTCTCCCTAGGAGTGGCCGTCCTAGTGTCAGCTAAAGACTTACAAAAGTCACTGGCAAATGCTAACATCGGTGTTAGCGAATCTACAACAATACGTAAAACACTAAACAAGAATGGATTTCATGGGAAGATACCACAGAGGAAGCCACTGCTGTCCAAACAAAACATTGCTGCATGTTTACAGTTTGCACAAGAGCACCTGGATGTTCCACAGCAGTACTGGCAAAATATTCTGTGGACAGATGAAACCAAAGTTGAGTTGTTTGGAAGAAACACACAACACTATGTGTGGCGAAAAAGAGGCACGGCACACCAACATCAAAAACTCATCCCAACTGTGAAGTATGGTGGTGGGAGCATCATGGTTTGGGGCTGCTTTGCTGCGTCAGGGCCTGGACGGATTGCTATCATCGAAGGAAAAATGAATTCCCAAGTTTATCAAGACATTTTGCAGGAGAACTTAAGGCCATCTGTCTACCAGCTGAAGCTCAACAGAAAATGGGTGTTGCAACAGGACAATGACCCAAAGCATAGAAGTAAATCAACAACAGAATGGCCTTAAACAGAAGAAAATATGCCTTCTGAAGTGGCCCAGTCAGAGTTCTGACCTCAACCCGATTGAGATGCTGTGGCATGACCTCAAGAAAGCTATTCGCACCAGACATCCCAAGAATATTGCTGAACTGAAACAGTTCTGTAAAGAGGAATGGTCAAGAATTACTCCTGACCATTGTGCACGTCTGATCTGCAACTACAGGAAACGTTTGGTTGAAGTTATTGCTGCCAAAGGAGGTTCAACCAGTTATTAAATCCAAGGGTTCACATACTTTTTCCACCTGCACTGTGAATATTTACATGGTGTGTTCAATAAAAACATGGCAACATTTTCATTCTTTGTGTGTTATTAAATTAAGCAGACTGTGATTGTCTATTATTGTGACTTAGATGATGATCAGATCACATTTTATGACCAATTTGTGCAGAAATCCATATCATTCCAAAGGGTTCACATACTTTTTCTTTCAGCTGTGTGTATATATATATATATATATATATATGTATATCCTGAAGGTGCTCAGTGTCCGTTACAGTGACTGGATATTCTTTAAGTGATTCGACTCCAGGTGGTATCTTCACATGTATTTCTATAATAAAGGATGTGTCCTAGTATCAGATGCTGTACAGTCTAGGTCAACTATATCCAAGGGTACATGGGGTTGGTGGATCCTTACGGTACCGGGGTTGTAGAGGAAAGTGCAGGTGATATTCAGTGGGGTGCCACCTATCTATGTGGTTGGCATCTCCCCTGACACTTTCTTGTATACAGCCTTAGAAATATACAGATGTCTCCTGGGGTCCTGAATGGATGGGACCCTCGCGGTTTGCCTTGTATCTGCTACTCCTATTTCTCTCTTGGGGGAAGGGTACAAACACAGAGGCCTCTCATGGTGTAGTATTTAAGTGAATTTATTAAATAAAACCATGTAGAAACTCACATTTAAAATCACATTAGACAGCACAGTGTCTCTCCTGCGTATGCGTCTCTTCCGGGTATGTCACTTCCGGGTCTGCTCCGTACTGTCTTACGCGTTACGTCACGTGCGTCATGACGTCTTCCGGGGATCAAAATTTTGCCTGAATTTGCACCTGAACTGGACCTAAAAACACACAGGACCCTTTTGGAAACTGCACCGCGGCCGTACCGGACATGTGAGAGCCAGTCACACTTGCATGTCATGCGAATTGGATGGTGTGAAAACCCAGCCTAAAACTTCAGTAAAGCTTGCTGAAAGCCTTGCAAATGATTTGTCAAAGCTGGCATATTGCTCCTGTATAGGTTGAAGCCCATGCGAAACAGACCTTTAAGCCTAACTTTACCTACAGAGGGACAGAACATTACCTAATGTCAGTGTCTTGTGTCCCTTGTGCTTTTGTCTTCTAGTTCAGTAGAAACCTTCTGTCTTCCAATTTTCCCCACCACGACACTGTAATCTTTTCAGTGCGGTGAGGGTTAATAGAACTGAGGAGCTGTCACAGGCTCGCATCTAGAATGGCTAACTATGCCTGACCTTTTAACCTAGCTCCTCCAATTCATAGAAGCCATTATTACAACTTCTATGTATTAAATGTGTCCTATGAATAGAGGAGGTTGACCTTTCAATCATCTCCCTGTCCTCCATTCTGTTACTGTTTCATTAACCAGTTGCCGACCACCCGCCGCTCACTTACTGCGGCAAGGTGCCTCGGCTGAGCGAACTGACGTACCTGTACGTTGCTCGCGCCCGCTAACCTATCGGTGATCAGATTTGTTCCAGAACCGATCACTCATCAGGTCCAGGCCAATGATTTATGGCCCGGACTTGCTGATCGGTTCTGGTGAATCACAGAATGTCCTATGCCTGTGTAATATAAACACAGGCTCAGGAAATTATGCAATCTCCCCTCATGGAGCCATTTTTGGTTCCAGCGAGTGAGGAGAGAGCATCGACACAAGCACTAAACTGACACCAGTGCCCATAGGCACATTTCTCACCCCCTGATAACCCCCATGTTAACCCTTTCACTCCCTGTTTGCAACAATCACATGGTTCTGGTATGCTTGAGTGTTGGTACTAGTGCCGCTCAACCTACTGGTGAACTGGCAAGCACTAGCGGCCTAGTACATCCTGGTCATAGACAAACCAGCACTGCAGTAACTCTTGGTGATGTGGCGAGTCCCGTAAGTGCAGTTAGGGCTGGTGTGGTGGCTAGCACAAGTAGTGTCCCACAGCCACCAAGAATTAAAAGACAGGCCCATAGAGCCCATAGTGTCCTTCCTGATGGGCTTGCAAATCCTGAATGGGAGTCCACCACTTCTGCAGTGCTCGTACTTCCCCCCCATTCACTGGCCAACCCAGAATTTAGGTGAAAATAGTCGATTTTACTCCCCTTGATTATTATGAGCTGTTTTTCACAGAAGATCTGTATCGTGGACCAAAGCCGTTTAATTTATCACCGCAAACCCAAATTTGACCCTTGCCAGAGAATTTGCATGGAAACGTATTCCGAATTTAGAACCTTTCTGGGCCTATCCCTCATCATGGGCATTACTAAAAAGAGTGAGTTGTGGTCATATATGTCCACTGACCCAATTCATTATATGCCTGTGCTCTCTGCTGCCATGGCCAGGACTAGATACGAGCAAATCTTGCCGTTCATGCATTTCAATGATAATGAACTTTGTCGTCCCTGGGGTAACCCTGGATATGACCAGCTCCACAAAACTCAGCCCCTCGCAAATCACTTCAACAATAAATTTGCAGCCTTGTATACGCCCCAACAAGCTGTCTGTGTTGATGAGTCCCTGATTCGTTTTTCTGGCTGCCTTGTTTTCAAACAGTTACTCCTCAGCAAGTTTGCCAGATATGGGGTCAAGATGTATAAGCTCTGTGACAGGGCAACAGGCTATACATGTAGTTTCTGGATTTATGAGGGAAAAGATAGCAGTGTGGAGCCCCCCGACTGCCCAGACTACATAGGAAGCAGCGTAGTAGCAGCTCATCGTTTGGGACTTGGTGTCATCCTTATTCATAAAGGGGTACCATTTATACGTGGACAATTATTACACAAGCGTGCCACTTTTTACTCACCTTTGTGACACCGTGCAACCTAATCCCTGGGGCAGGGGGGGAGAGAGTATTCTTGAAGTGTAATAAATTGCTTGCAGTGAAGTGGAGGGGCACACGGAATGTTTTTGCTTTGTCTTCTATTCATGCAGATGCGACAGTCCGAATTACAACGGCAACTGGTGTTGTTGAGAAGATCCTCTGTGCCCACGAATACAACCTTAACATGGGAGGGGTGGACTTCAAGGACCAGATGATGGCACCGTACTTAATTGCCCGTAAGGCCAGACGCTGGTACAAAAAGTGTCTGTATACTTATTCCAATTGGCTCTGCTGAACGCTTATGTGC
Source organism: Pelophylax lessonae (assembly GCF_965119305.1). Classification (NCBI taxonomy): domain Eukaryota; kingdom Metazoa; phylum Chordata; class Amphibia; order Anura; family Ranidae; genus Pelophylax; species Pelophylax lessonae. Next base: position 714,066,500 of record NC_138768.1, read on the forward strand.
TATACAAAGCATCAGAAAGAAGAGGCTCCTTCTTAAAATTCCAGGAAACGATCATCACAGACCTTCTGTATCCAGAAGCTGCTGTGGCCCAACTTCACAATCCAGATGCAGTGAGCCTAGTACCCCTACCCAAAGATCACCCCAAAGAAGATGTCATGTCTGTAGAAAACGTCGATATAGGTGTGACACCCACTTATTTTGTCCCTCCTCTTTCTGGCCAACCTGGTCTCTGTATTGGGGACTGTTTCCATCGCCACCACACAATAGAAGAGTATTAGTATAGGGTACAGCACCGCACAATCTAGGGCACACTTTAACACAGGGTCTCAAAAGAGGTTAGATGGCTATCGCAATTTAAAAGACACTAGCAACTTGCAACTGTACAGTTACAAAAAAGTGTAAAAATAAGTTTAAAAAAAAACATAAAAAATAAAAAAGCCAAAAATAATTGTAGTTTTTATTGAGTTAATTTTCTGTTCTTACTGTTTTACTGTACTTTATAATATACTGCTATACTGTAATGTTCTATTGTTTCTATTTTTCATTGTTAACCATAGTTTGCTTTGCAGATACTGCCAGTCTACTGTTTTACTGTACTGTATATTAATATATTGTAATGTTTTTTTGTTACTGTGTTTTTCATTGTTAACCATAGTTTGCTTTGTAGATACCTCCATTCTACTGTTTTACTGTACTGTTTACTATTATATTGTAATATTTATTGTTACTGTGTTTTATTGCTAACCATTGTTTGCTTTGCAGGTACGCCCATCAGCTTCAGCACTGATTTGTTTATCCTGACAGCAACAGTGTTTGCTTTCAGCATATACTGTACATAAATCAATTATTGCAGCACTGTAGGAGGTGATTTCAACACCACAGTAAAAAAAAAAAGTGCATATATAGCGAAGCATAGGGGATGGAGTGGACACAGGGTGGATCTCCCCTATGCTTCCCCATATATTTTTTACACTTTTCTTGGCAGAGATTTCTTCATCCACATTGATCAATTTGAATGGAGGAATCTGTTATGTTCTTTTTTTTGTTCAGCCCATGGACTGAACACATCGGCTGAACAAAAAAAAAAAAAGAACATTGCATTTATGCCCATCATTAGAAGTGGGTGGATGCTGGGAGGTCTAATGGTGGGCATACCACACACTTTCTGGCAGAGATTTCTTCATCCAAATCGATCTATGTGAATGGAGGAATCTGTTAGGTTCTCCTTTTTTCTTTCAGCCCACAGGCTGCATGAAAAAAAGAACCTTACAATATAAGCCCAACAAGGACCAACAACATACTGGAACGTCGCTGGACTTTTGTTCTTTCCCTCATTTTTTGGAGGTCTTATCTGTAGCACCCTACAAGGTAGGTGCTAGGTAAAGTGCAGTGGGCCTTGTCTGCTTATCAGCAGGGCCATGATTTTCAGCTAGGTTGTCATGGTTCCCAGGTGTGGCTGTTGAGACTGGGCAGTCTCTCCACTTTGCTCAATGAGGGCTCTCATTGGGCAGTGGAGGAAACCCGGCCAATGGCACACCCAGACTTGTATCTATCCCAGAAAGGCAGATTCTGACGCACAGCATTTTGGGAGTGGGTATAAGTTTGAGGGGAGCACATGATGCAGCATCTTTGGCAGGAAGGAGAGTCCCAGGAGGGAGAGTACAGCTGTCTCTCCTCCTGTCAAGAGGAATCGGGTGTCCCAGGTGGCTTGCCTGAGGGGACAGAGGGCTGAGCTGAGTTGCAGAGAGGATCCGGCGTGCTGAGGACCAGCGGAGCTGAGAGGGGTCGAGTTTCAGGAAAGCATTCCTAGTCGTGAGTACTGCAAACTGCCCCTGGGGGTCTGCCTAGTGAGAGGGGACCACTCCGGAGAACGTCTGAGGGATGCGGGAGCTAGCTAGCCGGTGCAGGAAGAGTAAAAGGGGGTGCCAGTGTTGACCCTGAAGTGTAAAGGGGGTGCCAGTGGTTTGGCCCTGAAGTATTCCGTGTGCAGTGGAAGTGTGCAGTGTGCAATGTACAGTGTTAAGAGTTGCAGCAGCAGCAGCATTACAAGAGGCTACCTTAGTCAGGAAGGACTGGAGGGAGCCGTCAAGGACTTTTGAGCTAACCCGAGTGTCAGAAGTCAGTCTTCAGTACAGTGCAGCAAGTCAGTGATTTCAAGCGCCAGCAAGCGTTGGTCGGTATTCAGCCGGCGTCAAGTCAGCGCTGAAAGGCGTTTTACTCAAGCGTCCCAATTTGTACCTAGTTGAGCCAGAGGAGTATCCCAATCATTCCCTTCTCCCATCCCCATATAAAATAAACAAAACAAACCAAAGATGCTGGACTGTTCTTTGACTCAGATCTCACACTTGGGCAATCAGCTTAAATGTGCTGTTGGTGTTACCGGTGACCATGGCAGACCCACATCAGGCTCAATGCCCGGAAATATTGCTACATGTCTAATCAGGGCCACTGCCTCTATCAGCCCCCTAAACTGTGCCTTCAAGGTGTCCACAGAAGCTGTACAGACAGGGTCAGCTGTGCAGGCTCCTCATCTCCCTCTCCCATAACAGACTGCTCCACTCCTGCTCGGTCAGCTTGAGTTGTATGCTGCCGCAGCCACTCTGACTCTTCCTGTTCTGTGTGAGATATCTCTGGGGGACAAGCACACTCCTCATCCACCCCCTCTCCTCATGGCCAGATAATTTGTGGGCATAGAATCTCATATCCCTTTGATTATCCCTGGGAGCCATTTTGGGGGTTTTAGGAGGTTTACTCACAGCATCCTTTCTGTCTGTTTAACGTGTGCTTCCCCCGCTGGGGACTACAGGCAGTGCTGTATCTTCCTTATGCTTTCAGGTCATCATGGCCGTTGTGGACTACAGATTATCAGCCTGGAACAGCAGTGAACTTGTGGGAGCAGATTGGAGAAAATTTGGAGCGCTTAGGGGTCCAGGAACAGGATATTTTCAGGATGTAATCTGGGAGCTCTGTGAGATGTGTCTGCTCACATGCCGCTCTTGGCCATGCTGTACTTTAAATGGTCATACTGGGATGATGCTTGCAGGTTTAGGCATCATCTTGATATCGTTTTTTACAGCCAGTGGTCGGCTTTCATGAAAAACCAATCCAAGCGGCTAATTAGCCACTAGACTGCTTTCACAAGCTGTCTTCCATGGTTTTTAATGCAGCCGGTGGTTCCTTCAGCCAACCATAGAGCTGATTGGAGACCAGAATGGCTCCAATCATCTCTATGGCCTAAGATACCAGAAGCTATGAGCATTTTATCATTTCAGTTTCGCCGGATATAAACAGTGCCATTTTTAAATTGAGAAAGCATCTTATCACACCAATCTTGGTGTAGTCAGATGCTTTAAGGGTGGAGAAGATATCTAGAGTTTAATAGATCCTAATATTTTTAATAAAAAGTACCTGTCACTACTTATTGCTATCATACATTCCCTGTGTTAACAATAAAAGTGATTTAAAAAAAAATGAAAGGGAAGGTGTAAAAATAAAATAAAAATTCAAAATAAATAATAATAAAAAAAATAAAATTAAAGCACCCCTGTCCCCCCGTGTTTGGGGGCAAAGGCGAATGCAAGCATCAGTCTCGTGTTATATGTAAACAGTAGTGTTGAGCGAACACGGACTGTATTATTCGTGTTCGTACCGAATAATTGGATTTTTTGTACCCGAACACGGACACGGACACTTTACTGTATGTTCGGGTAAAAATCCGTGTTCGGTCGTTTTATTTCCGGGTTTTGCATGCTTTGGCGCTCTTTTCATGGCGGGCTTTCAACAGCCAATCAACAATCGTTTAACTGGTGTGCCTTAAGCCATCCCAGCCATGCCTGCAAATGTCTCAGTAGCTGTGATTGGCCGTCTGAAGCATGTGACCAAGTCTTTATAAGTTCGAGGCAGCCGCAGCGGCGTCATTATGCTGCTTAGATTCAGGGACAGAGCACACATCAACGTGCTGGCTGCTGATTAGGGAAAGATAGGCAGGAAAAAAACATTTGTGTCCGGATAGAATTGAGGGACAGGTCGGAGTGTTTAGGCAGGGCGAGTTGTAGGCATTTTAGGGATAGAGTCTGCTGAATTATAGGGTCAGTGTCTTCTACAAACTACAATCGATATTGCTGTGTGGGGGGTGGGGTCTGCACTCAATCCTGATCTACGATCTCTTCTCAATCCTGTTAGGGACAGAGTCTGCTGAATTTTAGGGAAACTGTGTTCTACAAACTACAATCGATATTGCTGTGTGGTGTGGGATTGGAGATAGGCAGGTGTCAGTGATCCACATCCATTTTTCTGTGTGTGAGCTGCAGTGAACACAATCTTTTTGGGCTGCAGTGAACACAATCTTTTTGGGCTGCAGTGAACACAATCTTTTTGGGCTGCAGTGAACACAATCTTTTTGGGCTGCAGTGAACACAATCTTTTTGGGGTGCAGTGAACAAAATCTTTTTGGGGTGCAGTGAACACAATCCTTTTTGGTGTGCAGTGAACACAATCTTTGTGGGGTGCAGTGAACAAAATCCTTTGTGGGGTGCAGTGAACACAATCTTTTTGGGGTGCAGTGAACAAAATCCTTTTTGGGGTGCAGTGAACAACATCCTTTTTGGGGTGCAGTGAACACAATCTTTTTGGGGTGCAGTGAACAAAATCCTTTGTGGGGTGCAGTGAACACAATCTTTTTGGGGTGCAGTGAACACAATCTTTTTGGGGTGGAGTGAACAACATCCTTTTTGGGGTGCAGTGAACAAAATCCTTTTTGGGGTGCAGTGAACAAAATCATTTTTGGGGTGCAGTGAACACAATCTTTTTGGGGTGCAGTGAACACAATCTTTGTGGGGTGCAGTGAACACAATCTTTTTGGGGTGGAGTGAACAACATCCTTTTTGGGGTGCAGTGAACAACATCCTTTTTGGGGTGCAGTGAACACAATCTTTTTGGGGTGCAGTGAACACAATCTTTGTGGGGTACAGTGAACAGAATCTTTGTGGGGTGCAGTGAACACAATCTTTGGGGGGTACAGTGAACACAATCTTTGTGAGGTGCAGTGAACACAATCTTTGTGGGGTGCAGTGAACACAATCATTGTGGGGTGCAGTGAACTCAATCTTTGTGGGGTACAGTGAACACAATCTCATACTTCTGAAGGTTTGAGGGTGCTGCCTGTTCCATACTCCCCCTACTCCTCATCTAGCCTTTTAGGGGTACAAACAATAGTAATTGGGGCCTAGTGTGGTTGTGTACGTGTGATATACATACACTTTTTTGGGATCATATTTTCTATTCCGCTATTTAATCAAAAACCTTTGGGGATCAGTTAAATTGGGGGATAGTCTGTGTTGGTACGTGTGAGAGAGATCCACCTTTCCAAGTTGTTGGGGTTCATCTCATACTTCTGAAGGTTTGAGGGTGCTGCCTGTTCCATACTCCCCCTACTCCTAGCCTTTTAGGGGTACAAACAATAGTAATTGGGGCCTAGTGTGGTTGTGTACGTGTGATATACATACACTTTTTTGGGATCATATTTTCTATTCCGCTATTTAATCAAAAACCTTTGGGGATCAGTTAAATTGGGGGATAGTCTGTGTTGGTACGTGTGAGAGAGATCCACCTTTCCAAGTTGTTGGGGTTCATCTCATACTTCTGAAGGTTTGAGGGTGCTGCCTGTTCCATACTCCCCCTACTCCTAGCCTTTTAGGGGTACAAACAATAGTAATTGGGGCCTAGTGTGGTTGTGTACGTGTGATATACATACACTTTTTTGGGATCATATTTTCTATTCCGCTATTTAATCAAAAACCTTTGGGGATCAGTTAAATTGGGGGATAGTCTGTGTTGGTACGTGTGAGAGAGATCCACCTTTCCAAGTTGTTGGGGTTCATCTCATACTTCTGAAGGTTTGAGGGTGCTGCCTGTTCCATACTCCCCCTACTCCTAGCCTTTTAGGGGTACAAACAATAGTAATTGGGGCCTAGTGTGGTTGTGTACGTGTGATATACATACACTTTTTTTGGATCATATTTTCTATTCCGCTATTTAATCAAAAACCTTTGGGGATCAGTTAAATTGGGGGATAGTCTGTGTTGGTACGTGTGAGAGAGATCCACCTTTCCAAGTTGTTGGGGTTCATCTCATACTTCTGAAGGTTTGAGGGTGCTGCCTGTTCCATACTCCCCCTACTCCTAGCCTTTTAGGGGTACAAACAATAGTAATTGGGGCCTAGTGTGGTTGTGTACGTGTGATATACATACACTTTTTTTGGATCATATTTTCTATTCCGCTATTTAATCAAAAACCTTTGGGGATCAGTTAAATTGGGGGATAGTCTGTGTCGGTACGTGTGAGAGAGATCCACCTTTCCAAGTTGTTGGGGTTCATCTCATACTTCTGAAGGTTTGAGGGTGCTGCCTGTTCCATACTCCCCCTACTCCTCATCTAGCCTTTTAGGGGTACAAACAATAGTAATTGGGGCCCAGTGTGGTTGTGTACGTGTGATATACATACACTTTTTTGGGATCATATTTTCTATTCCGCTATTTAATCAAAAACCTTTGGGGATCAGTTAAATTGGGGGATAGTCTGTGTCGGTACGTGTGAGAGAGATCCACCTTTCCAAGTTGTTGGGGTTCATCTCATACTTCTGAAGGTTTGAGGGTGCTGCCTGTTCCATACCCCCCCTACTCCTCATCTAGCCTTTTAGGGGTACAAACAATAGTAATTGGGGCCTAGTGTGGTTGTGTACGTGTGATATACATACACTTTTTTTGGATCATATTTTCTATTCCGCTATTTAATCAAAAACCTTTGGGGATCAGTTAAATTGGGGGATAGTCTGTGTCGGTACGTGTGAGAGAGATCCACCTTTCCAAGTTGTTGGGGTTCATCTCATACTTCTGAAGGTTTGAGGGTGCTGCCTGTTCCATACCCCCCCTACTCCTCATCTAGCCTTTTAGGGGTACAAACAATAGTAATTGGGGCCTAGTGTGGTTGTGTACGTGCGAGATACATACACTTTTTTTGATCATATTTCCTATTCCGCTATTCAATAAAAACCTTTGAGGATCAATTGAATTGCGGGATAGTCTGTGTCGGTACGTGTGAGAGAGATCCACCTTTCCAAGTTGTTGGGGTTCATCTCATACTTCTGAAGGTTTGAGGGTGCTGCCTGTTCCATACTCCCCCTACTCCTCATCTAGCCTTTTAGGGGTACAAACAATAGTAATTGGGGCCCAGTGTGGTTGTGTACGTGTGATATACATACACTTTTTTTGGATCATATTTTCTATTCCGCTATTTAATTTAACTGGGCCTCCATGCGAGACCTGTGTGCCTTGTTGCGCTGTTTTGAGTACTCCACCAACATGGCCAGTGGCAATGACGCCGTTCTCAGCTTAACTATCCCACTTCTATGCCTCCTTGAAAAAACAATTCGGGCGATGATGGAAGAGGATGTGGCACAGGATGAGGAGGAGGAGGAGGATGAAGAGGTAACATTTCCAAGGCTTTCAGGGCAGTCATTCGCAAGGGGCTCCGAGGGTGGGTTCCTGCACACGCAAACGCCAGGGACGCAATTGTCCAGCAGGGGCACAGTTCTGGAGGATGAGGAGGATGAGGAGGAGGAGGAGCTGGAGGAGGAGATGGAACCATGTTCACAGCAGGGTGGCACCCAGGCCAGCTCATGGCCATCACTGGTGCGTGGCTGGGGGGATACAGAGGACACGGACGATACACCTCCCACAGAGGACAGCCTTTCGTTGCCTCTGGGCAGCCTGGCACACATGAGCGATTACATGCTGCAGTGTCTCCACAACGACCGCCGAGTTGCCCACATTCTAACTTGTGCTGATTACTGGGTGGCCACGCTGCTGGATCCCCGTTACAAGGACAACGTACCGTCCTTAATTCACTCACTGGAGCGCGATCGCAAGATGCGCGAGTACAAGCGCACGCTGGTAGACGCCATGCTGCTGGCATTCCCATCTGACAGCGGGGCCACAGTGGAAGCACAAGGCAGAGGAGGAGGAGGAGGAGGTCGCCAACGCAACCAGGGCACCGCCAGCACCTCAGAAGGCAGGGTTAGCATGGCCGAAATGTGGAAAAGCTTTGTCAGCACGCCACAACAAACAGCAGCACCAGCAGCTCAGATGGAACGTCTTAGCAGGAGGCAGCATTTTACCAACATGGTGGAGCAGTATGTGTGCACACGCCTACATGTAGTGAATGACGGGTCTGCCCCCTTCAACTTCTGGGTCTCCAAATTGGGCACATGGCTTGAGCTTGCCCTTTACGCCTTGGAGGTGCTGGCGTGCCCTGCAGCCAGTGTATTATCTGAACGGGTATTTAGCACGGCTGGGGGCGTTATAACAGACAAGCGCAGCCGCCTGTCCAGAGACAATGTGGACAAGCTCACGTTCATTAAAATGAACCAGGCATGGATCCCACGGGACTTTTCCGTACCTTATGCAGAATAGCAATGGATACCGACCTTACCCACCCATTGTTCCATTTTTGCTCTTTCTCACTCTTTTGGGGTGTACCCTCATTTAAAATTTTTGAAAAGAAGCAGTGTTGGCTACCTCGTCCTCCTCCTCAGGGCCAGATTAATGTAGGGGCTATTGGAGCTGCAGCTCCAGGCCCCTACCTTTTATATAGGCCCCGGGTTGGCCATATTCACTGTTACCGCTCTTCTGTCACTTGTAAACACAGAAGTCTGGCTTCTATGCTCGCTTCCCCAGGCAGCACCCTCAGAACCTCCCCACACAGCGTGAAGGCCGGACAAGGAGGGACAGTTGGCGATGCATGGATGTGTTTATGGGCTTCAGAGACAGCATCCCATGTTGAATTAGGCATGCGTGGCTGCACCCTTCCTCCTCTGGGTGCATGGCAAGGCACGGCCCTTAAGGCCCTTCAAAATCCTCAGCACCAAGCCCATGATGCTGTTAATCCGGCCCTGGTCCTCCTCCACCGCCGCTTCCACCTACACCGCCCATAGGTGTGCGCAGCCTATTGCATTAAGGTGTGCACCCCAAAGTTGAAATACACATGCATGTGTTTGCCAGCAGGGAGAGTAATGTATCGGGGCCATGTACCTGTAGGCAAGGAGAAATAGAGCAGAGCAGGTCCCAGGGAGATCTTTCCCATCTCCTCACTGGCAATGCTATGTGCCCTAGGTGATTAGGGTGTGCCCAGGCACACCCAGCACACCCTGTGCGCACGCCTATGTCACCGCCACATCCACCACCACCTCAACCTCCCTCCTACTCCATATGGGCCTCGTCCTTCAGAGATGAAGAAGAACATTGTTTTATTTTTCTGTTTTTTTTTTGTTGTTTTAAGTTATTTCCCTATCCACATTTGTTTGCAGAGCACTTGCCATGCTCTTAATTACGTTTTGCTGCCATTTGCAGCACTCTAGCCCTTTCCTTTGGTGTTTTAGAGCCATTTTAGTGCCTTAAAGTTCGGGTCCCCATTGACTTCAATGGGGTTCGGTGTCCGGGAAAAGTTCGGTAAAAGTCCGGGACACGGACCCGGACTTTTTTTTAAAGTTCGGCCGAACCCGTCGAACACGGACATCTAGGTGTTCGCTCAACCCTAGTAAACAGCAATTGCACCATGCATGTGAGGTATCACTGCGAATGTCAAATTGAGGGCAGTAATTATAGCAGTAGACCTCCTCTGTAAATCTCCTCTGTAAAACTTTAGGGTCTCTTAAAAATGGACGTAGTTTGTTGCTGCTGCACAGGCGTCGGCAAATTTAAAGCATGTCATGTTTGGTATCGATGTACTTTGCAAAGGATCATCTTTTATATTCTACCAAACAATTGGGCAATATATTGTGTATTTGTGTATTAAATTTCAAAAAAACTTTTTTTGTTTTTTTAAACAAATTGCGTTTGGAAAATCTCTGCGCAGATACTGTGTGACAATCTGCAATTGCAACACCCACCATTTTATTCTGCAGGGCCTCAGCTTTCTTCAAAAAAATATATAATGTTTGGGGGTTCAAAGTAATTTTCTAGTAAAAAAATAAAAATGTTTTCATATAAACAAAAAGTGGCAGAAAAGGCTTGGTCTTCAAGTGGTTAGAAGAGTGGGTGATGTGTGGCATAAGCTTCTAATATTGGGCATAAAATGTCAGGACATTTAAAACACCCCCTGATTTTAACCCTTTTTGGAAAGAAGACACCCCAAGCTATTTGCTGAGAGGCATGTTGAGTCCATGGAATATTTTCTATTTTGTCACAGATTTCCGGAAAATCTTTTTTTTTTTTTTTTTTTTACACAAAGTTGTCACCAAATATAATGTTTTGCTTACACATGTCATGGGTATGTATGGAATTACACCCCAAAATACATTCTGCTGCTTCTGCTGAGTACAGAGATACCACATGTGTGGTTTTGGGAGCCTAGCCGTGTACAGAACCCTGAAAACCAATCACTGCCTTCAGGCTTTCTAAGGGAATAAACTGCTCATGTTACTTCCTCATTATCTATCACAGTTTCGGAGGCCCTGAAATGTCAAGATAGCACAAAACCCTCCCAAATTACCCTATTTTGGAAAGTAGACACTCAAAGCTATTTGCTGAGAGGCATGTTGAGTCCATGGAATGTTTTATATTTTGCCACAAGTTTTGGGAAAATTATATATTTTTTTTTCCACACAAAGTTGTCACTAAATGATATATTGCTCAAACATGCCATGGGTATATGTGAAATTACACCCTAAAATACATTCTTCTGCTTCTCCTGAGTACGGGGATACCACATGTGTGGGACTTTTTGGCAGTCTAGTCGTGTACAGGACCCTGAAATCCAATCACTGCCTTCAGGCTTTCTAAAGGGCGTAAATTGTTGATTTCACTCCTCACTACCTATCACAGTTTCAGAGGCCATGAAATGCCAAGATAGCACAAAACCCCCTCAAATTACCCCTTTGGGAAAGTAGACACCCCAAGGTATTTGCTAAGAGGCATGGTGAGTATTTTGCAGCTCTTATTTGTTTTGGAAAATAAAATAAAAAAGGAAAAACATTTTTTTTCTCTTTTTTAAAAATGTAAAACTTTGTGATAAAAAGCGAGATCTGCAAAGAACTCAACGTGCCTCTCAGCAAATAGCTTAGGGTGTCTACTTTCCAAAAAGGGGTCATTGGGGGGGGGGGTTGTTATCTTGGCATCTCTTGGCTTCCGAAGCTGTGATAGGTACCGTAGTGAAGAGTTATATCAATAATTTATGCCCTTAGAAAGCCTGAAGGTAGTAATTGGTGTTCAGGATTCTGTACACGGCTAGACTGCCAAAAAGGCTCACACATGTGGTATCCCCATACTGGGGAGAAGCAGTAGAATGTATTTTTTGGGTGTAATTCCAAATATACCCATGGCATGTCTGAGCAATATAACTGTGTGAAACAGAAATTATCATTTTTTTAAACACGTGACAAAAAAAATAAAATATTCAATGGGCTCAACATGCCTCTCAGCAAATTCCTTGGGGTGTCTACTTTCCAAAAATGGGTAATTTGGGGGGTGTATGTACTGCCCTGCCATTTTAGCACTTCAAGAAATGAGATAGGCAGTCAGAAAGTAAAAGCTGCGTAAATGCCAGTTTGTAGACACTATAACGTTTGCGCAAACAAATAAATATAGGCTTATTGAGATTTCTTTTTTATCAAAGACATGTAGCTAAATACATTTTGGCCTATATGTATGACAAAAATTTAGTTTATTGGATATTTTTTATAAGAAAAATTAGAAAATGGCATTTTTTCTCAAAATATTTGTTCTTTTTTTCGTTTGTATTGCAAAAAATTAAAATCCCATTGGTGATAAAATACTACTAAAAGAAAGCTCTATTTGTGGGGAAAAAAGGACATCAATTTTGTTTGGGTACAGCATTGCTTGACTGCACAATTACCAGTTAAAATCACAGAGTGCCAATTGCAAAAAATGGCCTGGTCATTAAGGGGGTAAAACCTTCTGGTCATTATATGGTTAATAGAAGCTGTAGTATGATTTGTATGAATGGAGGAGCTGAGCAAGAAAGACGGACATAGTTGGGCAGTCTTGATGAGAGCTTCTGACAGCTCTTCAGTTCTGTGAACCCCCGCAACACTTGAAGATTGTTGTGGTGGGGGGGCATCAGAGGATGTAATATTTCTACTGAACTAGAAGACAGAAGCACAAGGGGCACATCACGTTAAAGGGAAGTAATGCCCTTGGTTCTTTTATTTTGTTTTTTTTTGTAGGTATGCTTCAAACTAAACAATATATAGAAGATTGGAAAAATGTTAGATGGTAGGGTCAGAATTCAGCGTAAACAACATGAAAGCATGGATCTATCCTGCCTTGTAGCAACAGTTCAGGCTGGTGGTGTAATGGAGTGGGGAATATTTTCTTGGCACACTTTGGGTCCCTTAGTACCGATTGAGCATCTTTTAAATGCCACGACCTACCTGAGTATTGTTGCTGACTATGTCCATCCCTTTATGACTACAGTGTACTCATCTTCTGATGGCTACTTCCAGCAGGATAATGCACCATGTCACAAAGCTCAAATCCTCTCAAACTGGTTTCTTGAACAGGACAATCAGTTCACTGTACTACAATGGCCTCCACAGTCACCAGATCTCAATCCAATAGAGCACCTTTGGGATGTGTTGGAACGGGAAATTCGCATCATGGATGTGCAGCCAACAAATCTGTAGAATCTATGTGATGCTATCATGTCACTATGGACCAAAATCTCTGAGGAATGTTCCAACACCTTGTTAGATCTATGCAACGAAGAATTAAGTCAGTTCTAAAGGGAAAAGTTGGTTCAACCCGGTGTTAGCAAGGTGCACCTAATAAAGTGGCTAGTAAGTGTATATGGAGCTGAGTGGCCAGCATATCATGCAGTCCATTACTGAGTACATTGTATTAAACAGAGAATCAAACCCAAGGGGTAAGCGCAGAGGTGCAATTCACTAATCTGGGATACAGCTGAGACACAGGTACTAATGTACATGTGGGTGGGGGTACCTATGGCGCAAGGCATGTTTATCAATGCCCCTAACCAGGTGAAGACTGTGCTCATGTGAAGAATCTAACAAAGTATAGGCAAACTAAACTATAAACTAAAGGCATTTTTTTTTTTAGTTTTGGATAGAGTAGAGAGGAATTAGAACAATTGTCAGTTTTTTATTTTTTTTGTTTTGTTTTTTTACTGCCTGTGCCTTGGTTTAAGGAGATTCACCCTCTTTATTTGTCCTGTTTACCATTATATTGAGAGTGAAAATAAAGGAAAATCCCACATTTTTGGTTGTCCCCAGAAAAATAATAGAGGGGAAATCTTCCAATGAGGACAGTAGTTCTGGTGACCTGGGGGTCCCCAAGGAATTCCCTTAATTTGCAGAGATTTTCTCTGACTTCCTGCACTATGTCTTGCCGAGTTAACCTTTTGATGCGGTGTCACTTCATATCCCTCTGTGCTTTACAGATCCAAGTTCTTTTGATACACGAGTACTCACATGCACCTCTTTGAATTACTTCAAACCAGACTCATGACAGTTAATGTAACTTTTACAGATGAAATTTGGCAGAATAGTTTAACAGTTCCGGCTCTATTTGTAAATGAATCTGATCTTAGCTATGTGCTGTGTTTGGGGGAGGAGATCTGTTGAGTGCCCTATGTGTAGTGTGGGCAGTGCCAGGACAAGGTAATCTAGAACCTCAGGCAAGATAAGATTCTTCAAAAACAAGAATGCAAAATTCCCACCTCCTCCAAATTTGAATCCCCCATCCCCAGGGCCGGCCTTTGGGGTGTGCGAGCTGTGCCATCACAGCTCGCAGACTGTGAGTTGCAGACAGCTTACTCACATGATCAGTGGAGTGGAGTCCGAACGAGTAGTAGCAGCAGGCGCTGCCAGGTCCCCCTGCCCTGGGACTGGGTGAAGAACTAAGAGCATCGGATCAGGATCGGCACCTAGAAAAAAATGGCTGCTGCCAGCTCCCGAAAGGCACACTGCGCAGGCGCCGCTGCTCGGGTCCCCGAACACACTCGGAATACGCTCGGGTATTCTCGGGCAGACGGCGCAGGCGCATGCGCAGTGGCGTCTAAGCGCCAGGACTCGGGAGGCGCCATTTTTAAATGCAAAGCCAGTAGCCACCTTCCACAGAACGGGTAAGTCACATTGTCACTTCTGCTGCCTGCCTGTGTCGTGTATGATATCTATTTTTCAGACAAATTAGGCTAAATACTCTATTTTATTGAAGGGGAGGATAAGGGACTGTCACTTGTCTTAACATAAGGGAAAAAAAAAAAGAAGAATTAAAATACAAGAAAATAATACAATACTTAAAAATAATATTTTTACTACATAATTGCATCGGTAATGGCACAGTTACATACATGTATGTAATGCATGTATGTAATGTATATGTATGTAATGTATGCATTTCATGTAATGTAATGTATGTATGTAATGTATGCATCATGTAATGTAATGTATGTATGTAATGTATGTTATGTATGCATGTAATGTAATGTATGTATGTAATGTAATGTATGCATTTAATGTAAGGTATGTATGTAATGTATGTATGTAATGTATGTTATGTAATGTATGCATGTAATGTAATGTATGTATGTAATGTATGCATGTAATGTTATCTTTGTGTATGTTTAGGTGACCAGGGGGGCGAGGGGTGAAGATGGGCGGGGGGGGGGGGCGCCACAGGATTAGCTCGCACAGGGCGCCTGAACACCTAAGGCCGGCCCTGCCCATCCCAGCCAAATCTTTGCCCCCCCCAGTCCCACCTCCCATACCAAATCCCTCCCCCATATCCCCCACCTAGCACAAATCTCCCACAGCCCCAAAAAATGACACCTCCTGGCAAACCTGCAGTTTAGTGTAACAGTTCATACCTTGAGACACAAAAGAGGACACTTCTCAAAAGTATGTGTGTATGACAGCAACAATACACTGCAGTAAAGCTTTCACTTGACAATTGTTAATACATTTTTATGGGTGCGAAAGGTCTACCTCAAGCACAATTAGGTAAACATTAAAGTAGAAAGGCCTCAAGGAAATAGATATTTTCTGTTGTAATTGGAATTCCCAGAGAAACTGCAACCAGCATTTTCAGTTTATCAAACACCTAAATTGGGGACAAAATCAAAAGTCCTAGTAACAACAAAGAGAAATATTATGATGACAGACTTCAGTGAGATGTAGATAACTCTTTTGATATGTTTTCTTGATGTGTAAAGGTGACGATTTTACCCAGCAAGATGTTTTTGTGATGTGTAAAGGTGACAGTTTTACACAGCAAGCCAAAAATGGATGAAAACGTCAGCGATAACTTAATAGGCCATCTGCTGCGGTTCTAATGAGCCTGGTAACTATTATTGTTTACAGCTAAGCACCGGAGGTCATATGTATTTGCCATAATGAAGAAACATGCGATATGTCATTACTGGATCCATAGTAAACTGCATTCCTTATGCAGGATAATTATATGCACCACCAACTAATGTACCTCTGATCATATATTCCTTATACCCCTATAGTCATGCATAATATGGTAAAACACACACAGCGTGACTTAGTGCCTGGCTGTTCCTGACAGACTACCTTGTGTTGTAAAGACAATAAATTAAAAGTAGAACTTTTTGACGTGAACCTATACATACGGAAATTCCTTGTAGTATTATATTTATTTTCAGCTTATAATTTTCAAATAATACACAGTTTACTATGCATAGTAACATTGCCACAAATGTCCTGTATTTGGTAAATGTTTCATATTCTATTCAGCCAACCTGACCTTTCTGTCATGTTTCATCTTGTAAGGCAAAGCAGCAAAATAGTCAACTTTGTAAGCGCAGCTTCCTGCTCATCTTATTCTGTTGTGCTGATGCAGGCTCTTATCCATTGTGCCCATTGATGCCATATAGTTGCTATATAGTCAACAGCTGTCTTCTGTTTATATGACTGCAACAAGTACAATCTGAACTTGACTTTTAGAATGGATGTCTGAAAACCAGTTATAAATGTAGTGCCTCCTGACCCCCTGGCATCAGGGAGGGCTGACATTTCACTCCAGGGTGCTGGTTCCTAGACATGGTGGGTATGGATGGTTGCAGACAATTGGATGCTATTCACGTCTAGGCTGAACAAAAGTGAATTTATTTCTCACAACAACAAAATGTAAGGAGAGAGGGTTAGGGCACAAGACACCCTAGGACAGTAAGCAAACAGACCAGTACAGAACAAGGGCCTTAGGCCTGCAACCAACGTTTTGTACCTTTGTAGCAGCCAAAAACTAAAAGCACCATGCAGAGATTCTTTGAATGAGTCCATCTTGATGCTTTTCCAGGCTCTTTACAGTCCCCGGCTCATGGGAGGCTCTGGTACTTCATATCAGAACTACATCCCTTTCCTCATGGCTCCAGGCAACAAACAGGCTTTCCCTTACAGAGCCTCGAGCACATGGCTAGGCCTTAGGCTTCAGGCCTACTTAACGCAGATGTTCCTCACACATCCACACTAAACCAAGGTCTGGGTGTGAGGACTGATCTTTTGACCTCCCAAAATATAAATACCCTCTCCCAGCATGCAACAGTGGCCATGAAACTCCTACTGATTGGCTGAGAGAAGTATGTATATTCATAACCCAACTTATCTGCAGCTTAACATACTAATGCCAAAGTTAACAGTGCCACCTACTGACAAAAGGGAGGAACTACAGCTATACAGGGCTTAGGAGGAAACCCAAATGATCACAACGACTACGAATCAGCCAGGTTAACTACAACCTAGCACAACTAAATTTACTGGTAGCCTCTGTTTAAGACAAGGGGGCTACATAAGCATAACAGAGTAAGACATGTAGTGAATACCATTGACAGAGCTAATTATTTATTATCCAACATCAACTTTTTTGATAGTGTTTAAAGTCTATAGTACATGCTATGGAATGTCTGCAGCAGAAGAGTGGACATGGGCTGTGGCAGTAAATAGACTGTTCAGGGATACTAATAAAGTTATATCCATAAATGATGGAGACTAGATATGGGCTGAACAACCCCCTGTTCGGTTCGCAGCAGAACTCCCGAACAGGGGAAATGTTCTAAGCCGAACAGTGAACCCCATTAAAGTCTATGGGTGCCGTACAGGAAAAATCAAAGGTGCCCATTTTGAAGGCTTATATGCAAGTCATTTACAATAAAAGGGGTATAGGGGACTGGGTACTGCCCTGTAGGACAAGTATCAATAAAAAAATAAATAAATAAAAACTATTGTTTTTTAGGAGCAGTGATTTTAATTTTGCTTATAGTGCAACAATAAAAAAGAAAAATTCCTTTAAATATAGTGCCTGCGGGGTCCCCTTAGTGTGCCTGTAGAGTGGTGCATCTGTAGCATGCATAAAACATGCAGCAGAAAAAATGACATGTTTAAAGAAAGAAAAAGTGTGTCAAATCACAATTAAAATGACTCGCAGTTACAATTGCTGGCACCCGGCTATTGAAAAAATAAAGAACAAAACAGCGTTGGGTCCCCAGTCCATACCAGGATCTTCGGTCTAGTATGGATTGTAAGGGGAACGCCACGCCAAGATTTTTTAAAAAAATGCATGCCCCCCCCAAAATCCATACCAGACCCTTATCTGGGTATACAGCCCGGCAGGTCAGGAAAGGGGGGGCGAGCAAGGGCCCCCTTCCCTACCAGGTCATGAGCCCTCAACATGGGGGGGTGGGTGCTTTGGGGCCTGCACATAATTAAATTACCGTATGTAAGTCAGCATTCAGCAGGCTGTGGAGAAAATTCTCTTTGCTAAGTGCAACCTTACTGGCAAAGTCAGTTTAGTAATTCAGCCCATAGAGTAGACATAACATAGTATATTGTACAAAGGTCCTGCTCTCTTTCTTTGATGTGAAAAGTTCCCATTAAAACATTTAGGTGGATGCAGTTTGTCCTTCATCCACTAGGTGGCACTTTGCCACTGTACAGATGCAGGAGAGGCCCAGGGGAAACTTGTTCCTTTGCAGACTCCTTTGATATCTCAGAGGAAAGAGCTGGTATCTGGTGACCTTGAGCGGCTATCGTGTGTGAGCCAACCCTTTTTTAAATAAGGGCCCCCAACTCATTTGGCATGCCTGGAGCAAGTGGATATGTGAAGGACAGAGACCCTGCTTGTTAGGGAGAGAAATAGCATAGTGAGAGATACCTTCATGAGGAGGGATAGAGCAGGGACATCGCTGGTGCTCAGTCAACATTCTGGTTACCAGTCCTGCCTACAAACCTATCCCCTTTAATCCATGCATTTTGCTGCAATTGGATTGAAATGCATGGCAATGAAACCTGCATTAAATTTCTCTAACACCAGCCTTCCACAACACTGAAGGAACGTGTAAACCATTCTTAGGTCTCGGGGAGTCCCTGCTAAAAATGATTATAAGTACAGCCTATTATATATTAGCATGATTAAAAAAAATCTTAAATAAATCATTGTAATAGCCAGACTGTGGAAATTATAGTGTTCCCTTACACTACACTAGTGGATATTGAAGACGTATAAATTGGAGGGAGATTAATCCGCCACTGCTCAAGGAACCCTTAAAGTTCTCTATAGGAACCATGGTTAGTAATGACTGCCCTAGACAATAATGGTGTTTCATGTCTGCTCCTAAATGCTCCACGTGGTGGATTTCCTTATTTCTCTATGGCAGGGCCAATTATCACGTCACTGAGTGCATGGGGTTGTGTAGGTGACACAGCAAAAGGCTTTACTTTACAAACACTGTTGTATGGAGTCTTATGGAAGTTATTGCTCCTGATGATGAGGGGAGAACATTTAAAATGGCATTATTTAAAGCGTACTGTAATCTCAAGCATGATATTTATTGTTGGTGAGTAGATGTTACAAGGCCTTGACTTACATCTACATCATAATTTAGAGAAGATTAGCTAGTGTAATGAATGTTGATGGCTGAACCTACAAAGGTACAACCAATATTCACCCATGGGACTTTGTATGAGGCATAATACAAAAGTCATAAAGAATCAATTTATTGTACAAGGATTGGACACAAAAATGTATAAAGTACACATAAAAATGTTTGGCATATCAAGCCAATGGGTTAAAAAACAATATATACTGTACATCAAGCTGGTATATTTTCAAATACATGCTTTACATAACCAAGATGATTGCAATATGAGTGAGGAATGCTTCTTGTAACTCGATGCGTTTCATGGATACTTTCACTTTTGCAGGAGTAGATGCCTCCAACAACAGAACCCTATAAAACCAGCTTGGAACTTGGTAAAATGTAGCATCTCTAAATAGTGACCACTGCTCAGTGTCTGACACAGAAGTAGTGGAGGAACAGGACCTAGACACCCAATTGGTAAACCAATGAGGGGCACAAGAGAGATCATGGCTGTGGTAAGAAAATCATAAATCAAAATACCAAAAACCAACCAACCTAGTGTTCCAGAGGTGAGTGATGATTTACCAATCAAACAGATCATGATCTCAAACGATAAGAACCTACAGAGGTTTCCAGTAACCAAATAACTGGAAGCAATTCTAAATTTTGTAGGACTAAAGCTGGGTATACACATATTGAAATTCAGCTGATTCAGCAGGAACTGGACAAATTTTGATCTGTGTGTGTAGCCCTGTCTGTTCAACAGAAGCCAATGGCTGCAGCAATGATCTGTGTATTTTGGAGGTGGAGTCCCCTCTGTCAGAATACAAAAGCACAGCGGAGAAGAGATTCCTGCATCCACATCTCTTGTGTGCATGCAGGGATCTGTGAGGGTTTTTAAAATTCAACCTGCTGGTAGGTGGAAAAAAAAAAAAACTCTATGTGTATGCCCAGCGTAACCCTGGGGCATGTAGTGGACCTTTCAGGGAATATGTAATCTTGTCAATGCTTTTTTTATGTACATGTGAAAAAGATCAACTTGATATAAATAATTGTATCAGTCTCTGTTAATGATTGAATAACCTCGTTTCTCTGTACAGCTTGTAATGTTATATTTAAATGGGGGGCGGGGGCAGCCTTATTTGGTGATTACATATGCAGGCTCTACTTTTTGCCTTTTTAGACTGCAAGTCTTTTAGATTGGATCCCTCAATGAGTAGAGACAGTTCACCTAATAAAGGGAATGGTTATAAACATTGCAAATGTCTGTTCACTTTTCATGCCCAATCATGAGCAGAGAAAGAAAAACACGATTTTTACAGGCATGTGATTGTTTTTTTTGAAGTGCCCAGAGCTTCATCTTGTTTACTAAGACCAGTGAATATTCCGTATTTAAAGTGTTTCTAAAGGTAAAAAAATGTTTTTTTACCCTAATGCATTTTCTGCATTAAGGCAAAAAATATTATGCCATTAAACCCCCCCAATACTTACCTAAGTGCTGAATTGATCCAGCTCTATGCCCGTCTGCCGGTATGCTGTCCTTTTTCCGTGCTATTACAAGTGTTCTGAGAGCAGGGGGAGCCCTTGGCTCCTGCTGCTTTCAGTCAAATCCTGTGAGCAGAGAACAGGGGCAGGGCCAAACGGCACTTTGTGTGTCAATAGATGCACACAGGCCAGCTTGAGATCAAGCCTGCAAATCTTCCCCCATAGCAAGCACTATAAAGCAGACATAGAAGAGGAAGCGTGGAGAGCGCCGCCTGGGGAGGAGGTTTGGAAGAGGAGGTTTGGGGATGCTCTGTGCAGTACCATTGCACAGAGCAGGTGAGTATAACACGTTTATTAAACAGTAATAAAAGCAATAGTGCAGCGCATAAATAAAAAACATAGAGTAACACAATTATGTAAAAAATGACATAAAACAGTATAACACAATAAATGCAGCAGCGTTAATGTGCAAACCCAACAACCATAAAGTGCTACAGTGCTCTGGAGATGCGAGTATCCAAAAAAAAAAAATATATATCATAAAGTGTTTAATTTGAAAATAAATGTCCAGATGATCCTCTCCAAAATCAGTAAACAATGCCCCAATGTGCAAAATAGAGCAACTCCCCTCTATCACCAGAAGTGTAAAGATCCTCCACCTTTATGCACTCACCAGACAGCTAAAATACAAAGGCGTGTATAATAGCTAATCCTGTGAATCCATGCACTCTCCCCTAAAGTCCAGCCCCAAGCCACGAGAGCAATCTCCTAGACCAAAAATCACCACTGAGCCAAGAGATGAAGTATATAGTGCAGTATTTTATTATTAAAACCACCAGTACAAATATAAAAACATCTACGTGGTAAAACAAACAAACAGTCCAGGCTCACGGAGATGGCCGCCAATCCAACTAGCCATCTGGTGAGTGATGGAGTATCTTTACACTTCTGGTGATAGAGGGGAGTTGCTCTATTTTGCACATGGGGACATTGTTGAATGATTTTGGAGAGGACCATCTGGACATTTAATTTTCATAATAACACTTTATGATATGTTTTCATTTTTTTATATTTGGAGTTTTGGAGACTCTTGTTTACTAGCATCTCCAGAGCACTGTAGCACATTATGTTTGTTGGGTTTGCACGTTAATGCTGCTGCATTCATTGTGTTAAAGTGTTCTATATAATTTTTTTATAGAATTGTGTCACCTTTTTGTGCTAACTGTTACTTTCCCTTAGCGTTACATACACTCTTTCAGTTATATAACATGTTTATTATTTTAATAAAAATGCATTTAAAACATCCTCTATTATTTTGATAAATCCACCCCTATGAACCAGCTGCCTCACTAAAGACAATGCTATCTTTACATATCTGATATCTAATCTAAACAGTTGACAAGCAGTTAAGCTGGGAGCATATGGTTAATTCTTGCTATAGCTTTCATTCATTGATGTCTCGACAAAGAAATCAATAGAGATTGTTACTCATGTAGTTGCATGTAGTATTGATTGATCACAAAAATTTGGAGTATTCGCCTATTATTTGGGTTAATCGCTGCTTCATACTACACACCATCCCCTATGTGTAGCAGTTTATAGCAATTAATTGAAGGGCAATCGTGGGCAATGATTTCTATAGCAAACATCACCTATGTGCACCCAACCTCGGGCATTGCAGCAGCTAAATTTAACTACTTCTAATAACTAATCTTTACATTTCCTAAAAGGACCAAGTAGGCTTGTAAAAGAGTGAAGGTCACATCAAAAAGTAGGAAAACACTGCAAAAATAACAAAAAATGTGCTCCCTGAAAGTACAATATATATTACCGCTTGCCGACCCCCCCCCCCCCACAAACATTTACTGCTGCATGGCGCTGAATCCTGCATCTGGTGCGTGAATAGAGCTTCCAGGTGAGGCGCGTACCCGCCGACCAGGCTATGCTGTGATTTGTTACAGCACAAGCAGATCCTGGCCAATGATTGATCATCGGGATCCACTGAATGGCTTTGTAATTCATGGAAGAGAGCTCTGTGTAGTAAACAACACAGAGCTCTGTACACTGACAGATGATCTTGCTGTTTTTTTAAAAAAAACAAGATTGCTTAGTAAAAGCAGCAAATATTACATTGTAAGGCACACAGTTAACCCCTTGATTGCCCCTAGATGTTAACCCCTTCCCAGCCAGTGTCAATAGGACAGTAACAGTGTATAATATTAGCACAGATCACTGTATTAGTATCACTATTGATGTCAGTGCCAGTTAGTCAGTTAGTGTACCCCCCCAACCAGCTCCAGCTAGTGTCAGATTACCCACCACACTATCACAGTTCCACTAAAATTTGCTGATCACCGCCATTTTAAATAGAAAATCCCAGTATATACCATAGTTTGTAGATGTTGTAACTTTCACACAAACCAAATAATATACACTTATTGAGATTTATTTTTACCAAAGACATGTAGCAGGATATATTTTGGCCCAAATTCACGAAGACATTTTTTTTTTGTATTATTTTTTATTGGATATGTTTTATAGCAGAAAGTAAAACACATAGTTTTTTTCCCCAAAACATTTTGGTCTTTTCTCATTTATATAATAACTATTTTGTGAAAAAAATTACATAAATTTAATTTAAGTACAGTGTTGCATGACTGCGCAATTGCCAGCTAAGGCACAGTGCTGAATAGCAAAAAATGGCCTGGTCATGAAGCGGGTAAAACCTTTCACAGGGCAAGTGGTTAAAGGAAATGTATGTAGTATACAGTTTTTTCTTTATTATGTTCAGGACCAAAAAATACAAATTACAAAATACTTCAATTATAATAAAAAACACGAATACATGAAATGTCAAGGCCTATGACAAAAGGGTAACCTCCTGTGTTCACAATGCAATAGGGCAACTGCTTAGCACAAGAGCCGGAAGCAAGTTGAAAACATTTTAGTAGCAGCATCTACCACAGTGATTTCCAGCTCCAGGGTGATCCCACAGGTATGTTATATACATACAGTTTTTACATTGGTCCAAGCTTGACAAATGTGACTATGTAAAAATATCCATACCTGGGATTCTTCTTAAAGTTTGTATTTAATAATTTTGAATACTGTCACAGCCGGTAGGATTCAAACTTTGATGTTTTCATAGCTTGTATTTGCTCAGTCTGCAATGCTCAAGATCAGAGCATGAACACATGAAGAAACGGGGCGATTGGCGGGAAGTTCCCCATAATGCACTGCAATCTCACTTTTTTCATTGATAATAATTTATGTTTTCAAGTTATTTATTTATTATTTTTTACAGCATCAGGTTCTGTTGCTGCATTATTAGTACCCACCCTTCTGTCTCGCAGGTGCTATTCCTTCTGCGTCAGAAGTGGTTTCCTTTTGTTTTTCTTTTTTTTTTTTTTGGCACAGCAGCACTAATAATATTTAGGGCATAATTGCTGTCCTCCCTTCTGTGTCATGGTTGTTCCTCTTTCTGCATCAGCAGTGGTTTTCTTTTCTTTTCTTTTTTTTTTTTGGCGCAGCAGCACTAAGAATATTTAGGGTATAATTGTAATTGCTGTCCCCCCTTCTGCATCACATGTGAACCCAGCAAGAGCAACTGTGAGGGGTTACAGTGTTCAGGTGAATGGTTTGGGCCAACATAAGTTTTGCTTAAACATCGCCCATTCAGGTACTCACCTAACACCTGAACTTTCTGGGCACTTAGCAGGATGTTTGCCTGCTGACCACACAGTCATTAGGTTATTAAGGCTTCCCTGCTAAGAGCTGAATTTAAAACAATAATTGTAAATTTAAAAAAAATGGGGAAAAATCAGTTTGGGGGGGACCCTTTGGGTCTGCTATGGTTTTTAAGGGGAACCCCAATGACAGAATAAAAAAAAAACAACATGGGGTCCCCCCCCAAAATCCATACTAGACTCTTATCCGAGCATGCAGCTTGGCAGTCCAGGAAAGGGGAGGATGAGCGAGCACCCCCCCAAACCATACCAGGCCGCTTGCCTTGGGGTGCCCAAGGGCCTCTTCCCGACAACCCTGGGCTGTGGATGTCGGGGTCTGTGGGTGGGGTGCTTATCAGAATCTGGAAGCCCCTTTTGACAAGGGAGCCCCCAGATCCCGCTCCCCCCACATGGGAATGGGTATCGGGTACATAGTACCCATACCCGTTTACCAAAAAAGTGTCAAAAAGTATTAACCTGGAAACAGTTTTTGACAAGTCCTTTATTAAAAAACAAAAAATAAACAAATAGTATCCCTCGATGTAAATCCATCATCAATAACGACGCCCACCGGACCCAAAAAATAGAAAAAATAAAAATGCTCCACCTGTTAAGACGCCTCCTGCCCTCTGCCCGATCTGCTCTTTGACAGTTCTTATATAGACAAGGGGGTGGCCACCCGGCTACATCACCCGGTGGCACCGCCCCTTCTGAACACCCCTGCCCCAAAGCACCCACTACCCATGTTGAGGGCATGTGGCCTGATATGGTTCAGGAGGGGGAGGGGGGCGCTCACTCTTCACCTCCCTTTTCCTGACCTGTAAGGCTGCATGCTTGGATAAGGGCCTGGTATGGATTTTGAGGGGGACCCTATGCCATTTTAAAAAAACAATTGACATAGGGTTCCCCTTAAAATCTATACCAGACCTGAAGGGCCTGGTATGGACTGCGGGGGGGACTCCACGCCGTTCTTCTTCATTTTATTTTTTTTATCTGTATTGCCGGGAGCCGGTAATACATTACAGCAGGGAGCAAGTTTAAATTACATTGCTGCAGCAGGTTCCATACATAGTACAGATGTGCCACTTTACAGGCACATTAAGGGGACCTCCCAGGCAGGATATTTAAATAAATTTTTCATTTTTATTGTTTCACTTTAAGCATCATTAAAATCACTGCTCTTTTAAAAACGATTGTTCTGGGGGGTGTTTGGCCCATCCCTATGGGTCAGTGACCCACACACTTCTTAACCCAAAGACAGCCAGAAAACTTGCATTTTCCGATGGTCAACAATGTCAGTCTGTATACTTCCCTGAGTTCAGGTTTACTTTAAATTTTCAATTTTATATTTTTTAATAAAACCAACAGAGAATAAAAATGTTGGGTAGATAGGAGCATGTCAATCACAGATTACCATAATGCAACAGAAAGAGTACAGCAATAAACACAGTTTGAAAGGACAATATATAGCAGAGGTAGTGAATTAAAATTCAAGGAGGTCCTGTCACTAAAAATTTTCTTCCGGCCAAGATCCGAAACACAAGAGAGATTGTGCACGTCTACTTTCCTTATGTTGGCACAGGCACGCTTTCTGGCGCTTTTCTTTCTGTTTTCTCCACACACTCTGGTAATACCCTGTAAATGTAAATGTCCCCAATAGTATTCCCCCTTATATCGGGTGCCCCTACCAGAGTAATTCATTACATTGGGTGCCCCCATAAATCAGTTGCCTCTGCCAGGGTACCCCCTTATATCGCTTAAATCAGATGTCCCCATCAGAGTACCTCCTTACATCAGATATTCCCATCAGGTTCCTTCATCAGAAGGCCCCCTTTACATCTGGTGTCTCCCATCAGTGTGCCCCCTTACATCATTTGTCCCCAGCAGAGTTCCCCCTTACATTAGTTGCCATCATTAGAGTGCTCCTTTACATTAGGTGTGCCCATCAGAGTGCCCCTTTACATCAGGTGTCCCCATCAGAGTGGCACCTTTCGGCAAGTGGCCCATCACAGTGCCACCTTACATCGGGTGTCCCCATCACAGTGCCATCTTACATCAGGTATTCCTGTCAGAGTGCCCCCTTACATCAGGTGTCCCCATCAGAACGCCTCCTTACATCAGGTGTCCCCATCACAGTGCCACCTTACATCGGATGTTCCCATGAGAGGGGCACCTTAAATCAGGTATTCCCGTCAGAGTGCCCCCTTACATTAGTTGTCCCCATCAGAGTGCCCCCTTAACATAATATGTGCCCATCAGCGTGCCCCCACTAACATAATATTTGCCCATCAGTGTGCCCCCTTAACATAAAATGTGTCCATCAGCATGCCCCTTATTTTATGTTAAGGGGCACTCTGATGAGTACATTTTATGTTAAGGAGCACGCAGATGAGTACATTTTATGTTAAGGGGCACGCTGATGGGCACATTTTTTTGTGCTCATCAGAGTGATCCTTAACATAAAATGTGCCCATCAATGTGCCCTTACCATAAAACGTGCCCTTTAAAATAAAATATGCCCATCAGAGTGAACCTTAATATAAAATAAGGGGCATGCTGATGGGCACATTTTATGTTAAGGGGCACGCTGATGGGAATATTTTAGGTTAAGGGGCACATTTATGGGCACATTTTATGTTAAGGGGGAGCCCCTTAAGAGAAAATGTGCCCATCAGCGTACCCCTTAAGAAAAAGTGTGCCTATCAGCATGCCCCTTAAGAAAAAGTGTGCCCATCTGCGTGCCCCTGTAAATATTACACCCCACATACCTTGAGGCAGGCAGGGAGCAGGAACCAGCAGAGGTAGCAGGCTGCCGGGGGCCTCCTGGCCGACAAAAGGGTGAGATCCGGGAGGAGCGAAATAGCAAGCAGAAGGGGGTGGGGCACGCACGTGACACCACGCCTTACCTCGCAGCCTGGCCGGGAGACGTGAGATAGTCAGCAGCAGGGGGCAAGGCGCAAACGCGACATCATTGGTTGCTGAGATGCCCACAGCCCCAGCGACCAATGACTGCGGATTGGAGATGTGGCACTTTACTCCGGCAGCCTGGCGGTTCGGACAGGAGCTTCACTCGGTCCGTGTTCGGACCATGAGGCACCATTTAATGGCGGCTGATCTACAGTATGGTAATGAATTCAGTGTTCAGCAGTAGAAGATGAAGCACCGTCATATGTAGGTGCTAGGTAAAAGCATTGTTTGCTCTGCCTTCTTCACAGGGGAGCCTGATCATTAGTTCTGCTTGTTACATGTGTCCATGTGTGATTCATTTGGTCTGAGGGAGTGTCCCCACTGTATCCAATGGGGGAGCCTGTTGGACAGTGGAGGAAACCCAGCCAGTGACGCACAGGCTTTTGTGGCTGTCCCAGAGGGTTGGCACAAGAGTGTTGCATCCTGGGATTGGTGATAAAAGGGCGTCTTTGGGCGGGAAGCCAGGTCCCAGGAGGAGGGTGACGGTTGTCTCTCCTCCTGTCAGCAAGGAAGGTGGTCACAGGCAGTCGGCCTAGTGGACCAAGTGTGTGATGCTGAGCCAGGAAGTCCAGGATACTGACGAGTGGAGCTGATGGCAGAGCAACCCAGGGAAAAACAGTGTCCGTGAGTACCAGGAAGCTTGCCAGGGGTCTGCCCAGGACGGAGACCACTCCAGTGGAGAGTCAGTGGACAAGGGGCTAGCATGCACGGGAAGTGAGAAAGGTGGTGCCAAGTCAGGACTCTGAAGAGAAATTAAGTCAGGAAGAGAAATTCAGTCAGGAACATATCTTCTTTTTTATCCCAATATTTTTATATTATGATTTTCAAAATAATACAAATAACATAAAGGACAATTCATATATAATAATATCGATAAATAATAACGGCGTATATAGAACCATAAGTGCAAAAGAACTTAAATTACCCCTAGAGGGGCATCCATGCCATAAACCCCACTTGTCAGTACCTATAATCCATTATTGACAATTAAGCATTCAAAAAATCCATGCAATATCCACTAAATTACAACAAAAACCAAACAGACAAGACACAAAAAACAAAAAAAGGAGAGGGGGGAAAAACAGGGAAAGGGGGGGGGGGCAGAGAATACTTCCCTTCCAAGATATCTCAACCACGCTAAGAACCAATCACATGTGTTCAGTCATCCCAGATCACAGTAACATATCTTCTACTTCACTTCTATGGCAGGGTGAAGCAGCGGCCTTGCCGCACACACTACAGTCAGTTGTCTTCAAGAATTGTGCATAGTTTAAGTTGGAGTATCCCACTCATCCCTTCTCCCATCCAAGTTCTAAAATAAAACAAAAAAAAATCCCCTGGACTGTTCATTGTCTGAGCCAAGCTATAAAGTGATAAGTTTTACAGACTGTTGCTATGGGTAACCCAGGGCAATCCATTCTCAGCAGCTCCCTAGGGGGCAGTGCTACAAATAGAAAACAAGTACTCCTGAATATTGAAGAATATAATGTCAGATAGTATCTTAGTATAGAAACAGATGTAAGAGACAGGTGGAACATATTTATCCATTCATCCCAGATTGAGTAAAAAAAATTCAATTGACCTCTGGATTCTTAAATATAGTGTTCCCTAGGAATGAGCAACATTGATCCATGCTGCTTGTTTAGTAGTGGGATCAGGAAAAATCCAGTTTTTAGAATTGTCTTCGTGAACACAAAAAGTAATTTTAAGGTCAGAAGGAGAAGAGGGAGATAATCTGGAAAACCTAAAATACAAGATAGGGGGCATGGATTTAAATTGTCAAGAAACAATAAGGATACTTCCTGCATAACTCATAGTGGCAATGAAGTTTATAACAACACCATAGCACATATGAAGTCACCTGTATAGAAATGACATTTGGGACAATCTGGGTTACAATGCAAACCGGCTTTAAATGCTTTTCTGGATTTCCATTTACCACTGACAGGGGTGCTTACAATGATCAGCTTTTATTTATTTATTTAATTTTTTGAAACCTTTATCCCAAAATAAAGAAAAGGTGTTTGCTGTAACTGCTTATAAAGTTTAAGGTGGAGTTTAGCTTCAGTTTGTTAGTATATTTATATCTGCTAGTACATCTAACACCCCCCTCCCCAGACTGATAATGTTGTGTTCAAAGGCGCCCCTGTGCTCCTTCATCCAGAGCAGGGATACTCTATTACAGGTGGTGTGTTACTGGCCAGATCATCCGGTGAAAACAGAGGGGGGGGGGAAGGAAAACGAATGCAGCCACCACATCTAATGCTTGGTAAGCTGCAATATAATATGTTTTTGTTTTATTTCCGATATAAGTTAGTCCTGTACACTAAGACTTTAGTGATTTCTTCAAGAATAGTGGGCCACTGGTTTTCAGAGACTGTGCCAATGTCAGTAGAAGTAACTCTATCACTTGTCAATGTTCATAACAAAGATGGTGACAATGTAAGTGTAAATTTACTCTAGAGATTACTGTATACATTCCTGAGCTGGAAGGTATCTGTAGAAGAATCCTGCAGAGATCTCAAATTCTGTTTGTAGGATGGAGAAGTTCAGGTTCTCTTAACTTCCAGTCCTCTTTGCATTGTTAAATGCAATTTTAAAAGATACCACAAGAGGGAAATATTATATCCAAATTCCAGTCCACTACAGGTCTCCTCCACAGTCGTTTATCAATACAATTTACCTACCATGATCAGCATATTCTACAACATTAGTAAGCCATTAAGAAAGCTTAAAGTGACAACTTTTATATATATATATATATATATATATATATATATATATTATATATATATATATATATATATATATATATATATATATATATATATATTTAAGTATGTATTTTTGACTCAAAAAGAGTACCTTTTTTGCTCTAAGCCTCCTCCATGTTCCTTTTTTTTTGTGCTATCCTGATCCAACTCCCTGTTAGAGGGCTACCTTCGTTATCCATGGCCTCACTATATGAATGTAGCCATCCTCGCTCCTGAGATTGACTATGGAATATGTCAGTTCTAGTGTGCATTGAGCAGTGCACATGATGACTGCAACTAATATGCACTGCTTGTTTCAAACAAATGGAAGGAAGAAGGAAAAAGAGAGGCTTATGGAGGACATTGCAAGGAGGCAAATAAACACAATAACAAACATTTTCTTTAAAAACTGTTTACCTTTCCGCCAGACCCGCCATCTTGCAGGTAGCCGCATGAGATCTCGAGCTCCCGTAGGGGCAATTGTTAGTGAAAAATGACGAACACAAGAGGCAAAAGGCGAGGAACCCGTTATATGTTCTCTAGACCCTTCCGCAAGCATGGTCCGGTGCCACTGTCAACCTATATGCGCATCTACAAAAAGGGTGATATTGTGGACATCAAGGGTACAGGCACAATCCAGAAAGGTATGCCACACAAGTGCTACCATGGCAAGACTGGCCGGATCTACAATGTCACACAGCATGCTGTTGGAATAATTGTGAACAAACAAGTCAAGGGTAAGATTCTTGCCAAAAGAATTAATGTCCATGTAGAACACATCCGCCACTCAAAAAGTAGAGACAGTTTCCTGCAGCGCCTGAAGGAGAACGAGAGGAAGAAAATTGAAGCTAAGGAGAAGGGAACCTGGGTGGAGCTAAAATGTCAGCCAGCCGCGCCAAGTGAAGCTCACTTTGTCCAAACATTTGGAAAGGAACCTGAGCTCCTTGAGCCAATTCCATAAGGGTTCATGGCATAAAGTACTGCTAATAAAACACCGTTTTCTCAAGACACTGCTTGTGTGTTTTATTGCTATTAACTGGACTTGTACTGGCATATTGCAAAAATCTGTAGAGGCTCTTGACTGTTTGGGCTCCTCCTCTGAGCTGTTAGAGATCTGATTCGCCAACACAAATTCTCAATTTCTCGAAATCACTGAAAGCTGAAGTTTAGCACATGTAGCAGCTGGTCATTCTGTGTTTAAAGAGATTGAAGCAAGTTTAACACCTTGAGTACATGGTGTCCCTAGCAATTATATATTTCGAGAAATAAAGCTTTTCTGAATACAAATGCAAAAAAAAAAACTGTTTACTGGGCCATTAGGTAGTGGATGTGTATGGATAATTTGTGGACAATTAAGATATCGTTTAGTGTCACTTTAACAAATTATGTGCCTAAATTCTTTCTTTTTAAACAAATAATTCCTCTCCTAGAAACAAGATGTGCTATTTGTGCCTGGATTGATTGTAAAGTAATCAGATATTTTTTTCTCCTCTTAAGGCTAGTACACATTATATGAAAATCGGGCGAACATTTTCGTCCAAAGAATTTTCGCACGATTTTCGTATAGTGTGTACACAACTTTCGACAGCCGATTCTTTGTCGTACAAAAATTCTCAAAGGGACAAACTCCAAAATTGTTCTCGTACGGAAGAAAACGAACAATTGTAGTTTAATGTGTACCTTTTCGTACGATTTTTGTATAAGAAAAATCAGAAAAGAAAGACTGCGCATGATCAGAATCAATAAACAACAAATAAAAAGCCTTTGTCGTACGAGAATCTTCATTCATCGGTTCCGATTTGCTGTGAAACAACGAGGAAAATCAGACGATCGTTTGCCTGATTTTCTTATAGTGTGTACCCCACTTTAATCCCTAATTTCCCTTGGTCTTAAATTATCCACTGTGACTCTAGCTGTGCACTTGGTCAGTGTCTGTTGGCAACAGTGAGACTGCATTCAAGATATATGGCCCCATCTCACAGAGCTATCCATACCTCTTAACCTTCTAAAGCAGGGATGTCAAGCTCAATTTCATCAAAGGGCCACATAAGCACTATGATTGCCCTCAAAGGGCCAGTTGGATCTGGGGTGCGCTACATACAGAGTGTAGAGTTCAGGAGTGCATTATGTACAGAGAGCAGGGTTTAGGGGTGCGCTATGCACAGCGTGCAACCCAACCCCCCAAAGCTTTCTCGCATTTCTCTCTCCTACCTGGCCTGGCTCTAGTACCTACTTGTATAGGCAGGTCTGCCTCGCCTTGCAAAGAGGTGGCTCTTTCACTCAGATTCTCGAGATCTTTCCCTGCCATAAGTGTATGCAGGGATCTGTTACTTCCCAGGAGCCGCTGCGGTTGAAAGTGACAGCAGGGAGCGGAGGGCCAGAGCTTGAAGTGGTGGAATGGAGTTCCACCATGTTCTGGCTGCAAAATAGGGTGCGAGGGCAGGATTCGGCCCCCAGGCCTTGTGTTTGACATGTGTTTTGTAAAGCATAAAAATAAATGCTTAAAAGAGAAGTATGGTATTTTAAAACATTTTTTAATCATACTTACCTAAGTGGATGCAGCATCATTCCGGTGCTGCATCTGTCCCCCACCTGCTCTAAGGCTGAGAACCGAGCGATCTAACACCAGCGATCGCTCGGTTCACAAACCTCCCTGAGCAGAGAGCTAGTGACTGTCAGTCACAGGTGTCTACTCTGCTTAGGTCTGCTCAGGCTCTCAGCAGCTCACTGAGCCGGGTGCTGGTCCAGGCAAGTGGGCGGATACCGACGATAAGGTTGCGATATTTTCCAGGCTTGGCCTGGCTCTGTGACATCAGCCGATGGTGGGATTTATACCACTGTCTGCTAAAAACGGGTCACAGGAGGGCAGAACAATCTGCACTCTTGTGATCCCCAGGAGAAGTACAACCAAACGATATTTGCCTGTGCATTCCTCTTAAACTCATGGTGATTTTTCAATTGCTATTTTTCCTTTATATTGTCAAAAAAAATATGACTAATGCAATAATCTGAAGAACTGTTGAAAAATTTACTACAATAAAAAAAACTTTGGCAGTTAAATACATTTATTTATATAGATCTCTACACAAGAGCAAAAAGAGGGACATTTGAAGAGGAGCGACAGACATAGGGATTTGTTTCCAAAAGCAACAAAGTCCATCCAAACGAGGGACATTGGGGAGCTATCACTGTGATGCTGCTGGGAGCAATAAAACCCTTTCCCTCCACCACCACCAACCATGTTATGTCATTTTTATTTTTACAAAACCAAATTATCCTGTTGGAGATATTAATGTGTTCTTTATATGGAGAGCTGCCATTCAGCTGTACAGATTGCCAATTGAGAACCCTGCAGAGGAAGAGAATGTGCGAATTGAAGGATAATTGAGCTCTGGGGAAACGTATTACTCTTCTCAACAGCCGCTGGACAATCCCTCCCCTAATTTTGTTTTTACTGCCAGCTTTGATTACACCTTCCCAAACGTGGCAAAATAAAGAAAATACTATATAAAATTGAACAGTAACTTAGATGTTGGGTTTTGGTTCTGCCTCCTCCATTCCTTTTGCTCCAGCCAACAAATGCCTTTTGCACATCTAAGCCAATCCTCACCTGTGTACACTAAATTTATAGAAGAGCGTCCATTAAAGATTTCAGGGATTGCCTTAAGCTGGCAATTTTTTTTTTTAGACAACCTAGAAATCTGAATGAAAGAAATCTCTTGATTCCCCCCATCCACACTAAACAGCCTAAATAGGTAAATCTACAGTTCAGACTATTGTATTCTGATAGCTGTCGCAAGGATCAAACAGTCCCTGGATCTGACTGGAAGCAGATGCTGTTTGGCCAAGACCAAGGCTCCTTCAGCCAAAGTTGAATAAAAAATAGGCTTTTGTCGAGCCAGATGGTGCCAACAGAGTCACCCACGGAATGGATTGCATACAGTTCAGAAGGAATCTGCCAAAAATGAATCCCTGTATGGCCAGACTTAAGGCTCGTACACACGAGTGGAAATTCGGCCGGGAATTTTCACCCGACGACCGATCTGCCGATTTTCGGTTGTTAGTATGATGCTTCCGACAAGCAACTCCGACTTTTCGGCCGAAAAAATCCTGGTGTGCAGGCTATATAATTTTTGTCGACCGTCAAAACACGTCCGATTTTCGTCTCATTAGATTTTGATGGGGAAAAATCTTATGAGCAAGACTAGGCATGCTCAGAGATGAAAGAACACAAAGAAAGCAATCCAACACATGACATCACTTCTGAAATAGAATTCTGTCGTGCGGGAAAATTTGTGTGCAGTCTAGAGCACATTCCAACCAACAGAAACCACTCTGGACAAAAGACGACCGGTCGGCGAAAATTCGTTGCGTGTGTACGAGGCTTTAGACCTACCTAAAAAAAATTTTGAGGAGATGGAAAAGAAGAACACCTAGACTCCTGAAACAAAGTGGGGTTGATTTTTTAAAACGGGAGAGTGCAAAATCTGGTGCAGCTGGGCACCAATCAGCTTCTATTTTTTTTTTTGCTTTTTCTTTTTTTTTTAAGACAAGCTGAAGTTAAAAGCTGATTGGCTACCATGCACAGTTGCACCAGATTTTGTACTTTCCAGTTTTAGTAAATCAATCCTAGTATGTAGGAAAAAGAGACCCTCCTGCCCCTTGTCATGTCCCAAGCTATGTAGACCATGAATTAAAGTTGAAAAAAAAAATGTTTGGGTATCTTTCTTTTCCATTGTTCTGGCGCTTTTAATGTACCCAATGCAATACCTTAGAGGTTAGTTGAAAAGGTTTATGTATTGAATTAATTTGTATTTAAATATTACATTTTTATAGAAGTCTACACATCAGACCAGAAAAAAAGAGGAACAACTGAGAAGGAAAGAGACAGTAGGATTTTTCCCAAATGATGGATAAACCCTACAACAAACGGACAGTTAAGTGCTATGGTCTCAAATACACAAAATTCTGTATAAAGGATATTCAACATACAATAAGTAGTAAAAATTACATATAAAATATCTGACAAGGAAAATCAATTAATAGGTCTTAATACAATCGACAGCATGTGTTTTGATGCAGTAAAGTTTACAGTACAAGAAGAAGTTAACCTTTAGCTCAGTATCCTAACGTTACATTATAATAATACTAATAAGATTATGTTCACAATGAAAGCAGAATATCCTTTTTAATATTGTTATTCAAAAGAAAATACTGCACATTCCTTTTCATCCGTGTAGAGATTTCTCATTAATGGTTTCTGTTTAAAAAAATAAACCTGTAATAGCAGTCATAAGTGTCTACTGACTGCTTTTTAAATACACTTCCAGAGTATAATGACCTTATAATCCCATCAAGCATCCCTCCTATGGTTTATAGGTCAAATCACACTTGGATGTGCGAAAAATAATCTATGCAACATGCTTAAGAAGTCATTAATTACTCTGTTAACTAGAGGAAAGGCAATGAAGTGCTTTATTCACGTATACAAAAAAAACAGCTTTGGCAAACATGACTGACTGTGTCTTGTACAAGAAAGTTGACTGGCCTTTGTGACCATGGTTGTAAGACTGGAGGAGATGTTGTGAAATTCCAGTCATTACTACAGTATAGGAGTTTATGCCACATATGGAATATCTTGCAAAATGTTTACCATTTTGCTTCATACCGTCAAAAATCAAGCTGTGAGACCTAAGCCCCGGTTCACACTATAGCGATGACAGACATCGCATGTGATTGGGAGCGCACTGCTCTGAAAATCACATGTGATGTCTGTGTGATGCGAATTCAGCCATACAGATTGTTTGGCTGAATTTGCATCTGATTAGAACAGAACACGCACATGACCCTTTTTTGGGTCCACAGCAGTATCGGATCGCATGGTGGTTCACACCAATGCGATCCAATTATTGCCTGAACTGTTAGTTTGCACTGCGATATGCAAACTGATCTGGGGGTGTCGCTAACTTTGCATTGACACTCCCAGCGATTTGCATATGGCAGTGTGAACTGCCTGCAATTTGAATACGATGCGGGTACCCGCAGTGGATTCGCAGGGTTTCCACATTGCATATATGTGAAACGAGCCTAAAGCAGTATTAAACCCAAAATCAAACATTTATAATATTATTATATTAAAATTAACCAATTCATCGATGTGATGACTGCATTCATTTTGTTTTAGGCTTTCTCTCTTCTATTTTCATTTGGCGAACGATTCAGTCAGCAAGGGCTGTTGTCTTTCAAAAGCAAAAGCTCTCCAGCAGAATGTTTCGGTTTAAATGGATGACACAAGCAATAGCTTTTATTTATTTATGTCAAACCTTAAATCTAATATTGAGGAAGGTTGGGACTTTAAATGAGGCAAGTGGCACGACACTGGTAAAATGATTGGTGCATGATAACATATTTATTGGTCATTTATATATATATATATATATATATATATATATATACACACACACACACACACACACACACACAGGTGAACATCATGAAAAAATAAAATATAAGTATTTTATTGCGAGCTGATTTGTGTTGTATGTTGACATCTAAATCAATAGATCACATAAAAACGGAATAACGGTCATACAAGATTACAGAGCTTTTATGTATAAAATATAAATGCATAATTAAAGCTGCATCAGAAGGCTCGACGCCTTTCGTGAAGTCATTTCCACTTCTTCAGGAGAAAATATGCAGGATGCGTATAAAGCAGCTCTGAGTTTGATGTGTGGTATTGTAGGCCATGAGCTAGTGGAGGAGTCTGTCCCGGGAGCTGAGGTGATGTAACCCGCAGAGACCAGAGAAGTGGATAGGCGAATTTGTAAAGGAAATAGTGTCCTATGACGTGGACAATGATGATGCTAAATAGCACCTTTAAAGGGTTTCTTGTAGTCCAGCATGTGTGAGCCATGATCTAAGTCTAATGTGGATGACCCAACAAAGAAGGGAGCAAACAGAAAGTATCCAGGATTTAAACTCCCAACCTTCCTCATTATTAGATTTCAGATATAGGGATGGAGGCACATGACCCTACGGTGTTATGGCTTCATTTAAAGTTTTTTTAAAAGAACCCTTCCTTTTATGTAAAACCTTTATCCCAGAAGGAAAAAAAACTGTTTGTTGTAATTGCTTATAAAGTGTGAGCCGGAGTTTGGCTTCAATTTGGTATTGAGTTTAAAGCGATACTAAATGCACACTGTTTAATTTACAATGTCCTTTCTATTTCTGTATGTGGATAATGGTACTGTAATTATTTTAATTAAAAAAAAATATATCTAAGTACCTTTTCTTAATGAATGTACAGCTGTCACATGACCCAGATCTTTCCCAGCCCATCTGCAGGGAGACATAAGCAGGAGGAGCTTCTAGTCCTCTGATGCTGGTCACATCAAAAGAAAAAGAAAACAGTTTTTGGAATAAAGAGTAAAAATAAATAATATCACTAAACTGTTCACTAAATCAGATCTGCCAGTCACAGGTTGTGTCACGCCCCTCCAGCCTGTGTCTTAGAATAAGATGGAGGTGAAGCCTCTATTAATCTAATCTGTAATATCCTGCCCCCATTGTGTTTAGCTGGTTAGTGGGTATAAAAGAGGAGGGAGGGTGTGGGCGGTCATTCACCACTGTGTATACGTCCACATATGTTAATGTCACGCTAAGCCCTAATGCAGGTGGTCAGACATTATAGCTCACTTCTGTGTTCTTCACCTAAACCAGCCCCCATTCCCATAAGGCAAGCCGGCCTACCGGTACTCGGTTGCCCCCAGGTCTTATACACAATGCTATAATGCCTGGCCACCATGCAGGGGCAGGCTAGAGCCATCTTACTGAATGGGCACGATACTTGCCCGAGGGGCCCCACCTGCCCAGCGACCCAGCCCCAGCCAAGCATTAGTCCCGATTCCCGTGTACATCCCGCCACCAAACTTAGCAGGTGGCAAGCGCCTGACGGCACTGTGCTGCTGTCAGGCCACTTGGGCCGTGGAGGGGGAGCCCACAACTGCAGGAATGCCTGTCTGCCAGAACAGGCACACACAGGACAGTCAAGCCAGACTCCCATCCGTGTGTGTGTGTGTGTTCACCGGACCCAGCTGCCGAACTTGGAAGCGGTCATTATCCTGGCAATGCTGTACCAATAAATATCACCTTATCGATAATTTGCCATTTTATTCTCATGGGTAATTGTGTAGGCGGGGCCCCAGTGCACTGCATTGCCCGGGGCCCTTTAATGCTCTTAAGATGGGGCAGGCACCAACAAAGCAAAGCAAAAGGGCACTTGCAGTTGGCAGACAAGCAGAGTGGTTCAATGACAGTCCAGGTACACGACAGGCAAGGTTGAGAATAAACAGGCAAAAAATTTGGGGGAGCATACCCGTGTATTTCCAAAGCTGCTGCAGCAGCTATGAACCAAAAGACATGTATATTAAAAAAGAATAGCGCGCAAATGCAAAAGAAACTACCAAATCTGAAGAGAGTCCATAAATAAAAATGGGGGTTTGGTCCCACCATATGGCCATATCGTGCTCAAGCCCACTACTGCGTCAAAGTACCCCATTATCAGTGGGTCCTACACTATCCATGAAAAACATAAATAAAAATGGGGGTTTGGTCCCACCATATTTTTTTTTCATAAATAAAAATGGAGGTTTGGTCCCACCATATGGTTTTTTCATAAATAAAAATGGGGGTTTGGTCCCACCATATGGTTTTTTCATAAATAAAAATGGGGGTTTGGTCCCACCATATGGTTGAGAATAATCTGCGTCTATCCATAGTCAAAAGTAGTGATTGGGTTGAACACCCCCCTGTGCGGTTTGCAGCAGAACTTCAAAACAGGGGAAATGTTTTAACCCAAACGGCGAACCCCTTATGGGACATGTTTCAATTAAAAAGAAAAAAAAAGATTAACAAAAACAATAATTTTTGCAGGAGAAGTGATTTTAATTATGCTTAAAGTGCAATAATAAAAATGAAAAAATCCTTTAAATATAGTGCCTGGGGGGTCCCCTTAATGTGCCTGTAAAGTGGCACATCTGTAGCATGCATAAAAAAATGCTAACGAAAGAAACAAAAAGAGTCAAATCCCATTTAAAATGACTATCGGTTACAATTGATGGCTATGAAAGAAATAAAAATGGCGTGGGGTCTCCCCTAAAATACATACCAGGCCTACATACCAGGCCCTTATCTGGGCATGCAGCCTGGCAGGACCGGAAAGGGGGGGGCGAGCGAGCACACCCCTCCTAAGCCATAGGGATGGGGACAAGGGCCTCTTCCCGACAACCGTAGGCTGTGGTTTTAGGGGTCTGCAGGCGGAGGGCTTATCGGAATCTGGAAGCCCCCTTTAATGAGGGGGCCTCCAAATTCTGCCCCCCCTTGCCTATGTGAATGGGTATTGGGTACATAGTAAAAAAGTGTACAAACGTAATAACAAGAGACAGTTTTTGAGAAATCACATGACATCAGAGGGGGCAGTACCACCAGGTAACATAGCCAGATGGCCCCACCCCTTGCCTATAGAAGAAATGTCAAAGCGCAGAGCGGGCATACGGCGGAAGGCCTCCCCTGCCCCAAAGCACCCACTCCCCCATGTTGAGGGCATGTGGCCTGGTATGGTTCGGGGGGAGAGCACTTGCTCGTCCCCCCTTTCCTAACCTGCCATGCTGCATGCCCGGATAAGGGTTTGGTATGGATTTTTGGGGGTTCTCACTGCGGTTTTTGTTTTTTAATTTTGGAAAGGCCTGGTATGGACTGGGGGGGTTTATTTTTTTTTACCGCAAATTTTTTTCTTTTACCATACATCTGTCAGTGGGGAAGCCTATTGATAACTGATAACCAGAGGTGGGGGGACTCGAGTCACATGACTTGACTTAAGTCAGACTTAAGTCACCAGTTTGAGGACTTGATACTTGCTTGACTAAAATTAATAAAAGACTCGACTTGACTTTGACTTGGTATTCATGACTTGAGACTTGACTTTGACTTGGTATTCATGACTCGAGACTTGACTTTGACTTGAGACATATGACTCGAAATGACTCTACTTTTTTAAGTTATTAAATATTTACATTTTCTCAAGATGTGTTAAAGCAAAATATTGTGCCTGTTATGTTTCTGACACCACAGTCACTTAAAACACCTCAGTGTGTTCTGATTTTTAGGACACTGGCTGTTTAACAATGGAAATACTTAACATGTTTTTAGTGACGAAACATGATCGGATGAAGGATATTGAGCTGTTTGGGCATTTAAAGTGTTTCTTTAATATGCCAAGAAAAAAGCACTAAGCTGTTTTGTTAATGTTGAAAATAAAACAAAACCTTTCCTGACCACTGACTTTTAACTGATTTAAAGGTGAAAATTGGGGTAGATCAGTATTTTGACTTGATTTGTGACTTGACCAAAATAAATGACTTGACTTGACTTGCTTGACTTCTAGCAGGGACTCGACTTGACTTGCTTGCTTTTCGCCACAGTAATTTGGGACTTGCTTGAGACTTGAAGGTTAAGGCTTGAGACTTGCACATGTGTGACTTACTCCCATGTGTGCTGATAACTCATTGGTTGTTAAGGATGCTGTGGCCGGCTTCCCGGCCCCGTTCCTTAACAACCAGCTTACACTGCGCCCTGATTGGGCAAAGATTTGCCCAATTAGGGCGCATAATGCACTGTGCAGTGCTCAGTGCATTGAAGGGTGTATGTCAGGGTGAACATCTTGCTAATTGGGGTGTTCGGCGAACGGCTGAACAGGCAAATGTATGGCCTGAACTGATGCTCGGGTTGAACCGTTCACCCATCCCCAGCCAAAAGGCAGGCAGAGTTCAGAAAGTAGTCAATATGCGATCTGAGGTCATAAAAAGGAGAATCTAAACAACAGAGCAGGACGGACAGACAGACAGACAGAGAACTTGCAGGTATTACACACACTATCACAAGCATGCAGGCTTGGCTTGCTTAAATCAGGTTTGGTCTCCACCCACCTTGCAGATGGACGGGCAGAGAGAATGTATTATAGTCAAAACCAGGATGCTGGAATGAGACCAGCAGCTGTCAAAGAGTGTTTTCCTGACATTGACTCTATAGTCACATCAGCTGCTCAGATGTGATAGAGAGGAAATGCTCAGCATAGAAACTCACTGAAAACTGAGCATGTGCAGAGTTACCACCAGAGCTGCAAAACCCCTAGCTGAATTGGGGACATGAACAGAAGGTGGAGATACAGAACAGCAGGATCAACCAGGCTTTTTGCAGAATACAGAAAATATATCTCTTAGTGACTGAGTGAGTATGAACAGCATGTATTGATAGTTTTTATGATGTGCATTTAGTGACAGTTTAAATCTGCTAATACGTTTAACACTACCCTCCCCTTTAGAGTGAAAATGCTGTGGTCTGCTGTGCCTCCTATGCTCCTTCATCCCAAGTAGTGTCTGTATAATACAGGAGGTGTGTTACTGCCAGATCACCAGGTGAAAACAGGGAGAAAAGCCAAAGAAAGAAAACAAAGGCAGCCACTCATAGGTGTGTGTAACCCATTATGTTAGGGTGTGCACCCAAAGCTCAAACACATATTATTATTTTTTTACAATTGTATTTTCTTTCAATTTTGTTAGGAGCCCCGTTTGGGGGCTTTGGTGAAATATTAAGGGTCTAAACAGACCCCTCATGCCACATTTTTCAGACAGAAAAAGAGACTGAGGACAGAGATTCCCTCGTCCCTTTCTCTGCAGCTGCACTGGACAGTGAATGAATGGGAAGCGCTGTGTGCTGAGCAGCTTCCTGTCCATTCACAAACTGAATTATGTATAAACACAGTGATTAATCGGTATCGATCACTCTGTGTTCATTCAGAAAATTACATATTTACCGACCCCTTCCCTCACTCTCCATCCTGAAACATCCCCCACAGCAGTGGGCGGGAGAGGAGGGAAGCTGCGAGGGTAGCCTGGGGTGGGGGCGGCCCTGGCAGAGCAGGGGGAATCTGTGACGCATGGGGTGATTAGGGTGTGCCCAGGCACACTCCATGCGCACGCCTATGCAGCCACTACATCTAATGTTTGGTAAGCTGTAAAATAAAACATTTTTGGTTTTAGATTTTATACCGCTTTAATTACTTCATGAATCCTGGGTTTAAGAAATAGGCCACAGATGGTCAGAAATGGATATATGTCACACTGTTTTGTTCAAACTGCAGCGGCACAGAAATAGATTTCTGACCCTTACTTTTTTACAAAAGGAAAACGAGAGAGATGCGACTCTTGCTGATAGCCTAGAGGCACTAACTTCTAACAAACACAATCGCATGCGCTCATTGTCTTATCACTGCTGTTTCTACATAATCCCATCAAGCATCCCTCCTATGGTTTATAGGTCAAATCACACTTGGATATGTGAAACATAATCTATGCAACATGCTTAAGAAGTCATTAATTACTCTGTTAACTAGGTGAAAGGCGATGAAGAGTTCTACTCACACATACACAAAAAAAAAAAAAAGCTTTGGCATTCATGAGCGCCTTGTTGAAGTAACTTCACTGCCTTTCGTAGACACAGTTGTAAGACTGTAGGAGATGGTGTGAAAATCTAGTCATTAATACAGGAGTTTATGCCAGATACGAAAAATCTTCCAAAAGGTTTTTTGGAAGATTTTTCTTTTGCTTCATACCGATAAAAATCAAGCTGTGAGACTTTATATCACAACGTGAAACCTGAGCTTGATAAATAGGCCCCAGATGGTCAGGAATGGATATATGTCACATTGTTTTATTCAAACTGCAGAGGCTTATAAATAGATTTCTGCCCCTCACTTACAAAAGTAAAAAAAGAAAGATACAACACTTGCTGATCGCCCAGAGGCACTAACTTCTAACAAACACTATTCACTTGCAGCCATCGTCTTATCACAGTTCTTTCTACATCTACTGTCCTTGTCATTTTTCTAAAACAGTGGTCTTAACAACAGCCTTTAGAAGTGTAGATTCTTCGATTATTCGGTTAAAGTGGTACTAAACCGCAAAAAAAAATGTTCTCTGCAAGTTAATGGCATAATGCGCCAGTATGAACTGCATAAGAAAGACTTACCTGAAAACGAAGCCCTCCAGTAGCGTGCTGTCACCGCTGACAGGACTTCCATCTTCACCCGGTCTTCCTTCCGGGTTCGCGGGCTGCAGCCCTGGAGAGTGCAGTGAGCTGGTGACAATACCAGTGCTGCTTAAAGCGGAGTTCCGGCCTCAAATACCTTTTTTAACTAAAAATACCCCTATAATACGAATCCATTGCCCTTTACAGAATTGCTATTCTCATACTTACAAGGTGTATAGTATTGGATTTTAGTCAAAATCGTACTTTTAAAAACGCTGTCTGAGCATGGCCATCTTGGATGTGGGCATCTGAAGCCGCAGTTTAATCTGCTGTGTCCTTCTTCCTGATTCCAGGGAGTGTTCTGGGAGTTCTTCCTGATTCCAGCCTCCTGGGAGTGATGACAAACAGCTCCCAGGATGCAATGCAAAGGTGGAAGTGATGTCGGTGGCCGCGGCCACAGAGGAGGGGGGAAGGAGGAAGTACAATCCAAAAATGCCCTGAAAATAAGGTAAGGGACCCCCCAAAAAAATTGAAAAGGCCCAATTGTTAATCAGCATAGCGAGCATTCCAGGAATCACTAAAGTTGAAAAATAGGCCGTAACTCTGCTTTAAAGTGGAGTTCCACCCATTTTTGGAACTTTAGATCTATGTAATCCCCTTTAAAATGGCTTTTACCAATGGAAACTTTTTTTTTTTTTTTTTTGCTAGTAAATACCTTAATTTTTGCTTTATTCCTCCTCTCCTCACTTCCGGGTCCGATCGGCGATGACGTCATTCGGCGATTCGCAGTGTCTGCTGGGATGTATTCTATTCCAGAAATCTCGCAGTAGCTGAGCTGTAGTGAGCCGTGCCTGCCCCGCCTTCGCCCCGCCTCCTCTCATTAAGTTGTATTGTATGAATGTATTAAGGCCGTTCTCTGCCCCGCCTCCTCTCATTGGTTGTATTGTATGAATGTATTAAGGCCGTTCTCTGCCCCGCCTCCGCCCCGCCTCCTCTCATTGGTTGTATTGTATGAATGTATTAAGGCCGTTCTCTGCCCCGCCTCCGCCCCGCCTCCTCTCTTTGAGTTGTATTGTATGAATACAACTCAATGAGAGGAGGCGGGCAGAGGAGGCGGGGCGGAGACGGGGCAGAGAATGGCCTTAATACATTCATACAATACAACTTAATGAGAGGAGGCGGGGCGAAGGCGGGGCAGGCACGGCTCACTACACCTCAGCTACTGCGAGATTTCTGGAATAGAATACATCCCAGCAGACACTGCGAATCGCCGAATGACGTCATCGCCGATCAGACCCGGAAGTGAGGAGAGGAGGAATAAAGCAGAAATTAAGGTATTTACTAGCAAAAAAAAAAAAAAAGTTTCCATTGGTAAAAGCCGTTTTAAAGGGGATTACATAGATCTATGTATTCCAACCTATTAAAAATGGGTGGAACTCCGCTTTAAGTAAATATCTTCTAAACGGTACAGGTTTAGAAGTTATTTACTGTACATATAGGTATAAATCAACAAAAACACATTTACCACCACTTTAACATTACTGTTTACCCACTTGCCAACCAGGCTTTTTCTGGCACTTTTTGTTTACAAGTTAAAATTTGTATTTTTTGCTAGAAAATTACTTATAACTCTCAAACAGTATATTTTTTTTTTTAGCAGAGACCCTA
This sequence comes from Pelophylax lessonae, assembly GCF_965119305.1. Lineage (NCBI taxonomy): Eukaryota > Metazoa > Chordata > Amphibia > Anura > Ranidae > Pelophylax > Pelophylax lessonae. The sequence continues at coordinate 714,111,093 of NC_138768.1, forward strand.
GGGAAAGAAATGGCAATCGTTGCAATTTTGTATGTCATACAGTATTTGTGCAGCAATTTTTTGGGAAAAAATACACTTTAATTAATTGAAACAAAAAACACAATAGTTACCCCATTCCTTCTCTGCCTTAGGAGGGAATGTGTGTGGCTGTACAAAATACAGACTGTGGGAGTTGATCAGTCTTCGCCGCTTTAATACAGTGGAATACTTATCTTTGTGATTTGATGCTGGAAGCGGTCTCCCCTACATTTAATACCAAGTCATTTATTATATGCTGTTTGGCCAATATTAAGGAATATATATCGGTGCATCTTTTCCCCAGTCCCTTGTGATCTCTGGCGTGGGCTACAGCGCTGGGTTGTCTTTCCTTGCATGCCTTTAAGTCACAGCCATAATATATATTTTAAATTCTATCTCACTCTGAGATATGGTTCAAAAACTTTGGACAAAAGTACCCCCAGAAGAAGACCTTCGGTTGAAACACGTAGGGGTTTGGAGTCCATATGTACCAATATATTTGGGTGATTTTGTGCACTGTTTCCCTTTGTACTTTGTTGCAACAATTATGTTTTGTATTTTTGATGCTGTGACGCTATTATAGCATGAGGAGTCTTTTTACTTAAATTCAAATAAAAGATAATTTTTTATACACCTTTGCATCCACATTTTCCATCTTATTTCCCTGGTATCGCAATTCCCCTTTCCCCGTTTTCCATTCCCATCATTCCCATTTTCCACAATAGTTACCCCAATTTTGTTTGTATAATGTGAAAGATGAGGTTATGCCGAGTAAACAGTTACCTAACATGTCATGCTTTAGAACTGTGCATGCTCATGGAATGGTGAAAAATTGCTGTACCTAAAAATCTCCATAGGTGGCGCTTTTAAGCGCCTTTACAGGCTACCTTTTTAAAGTTACAAAGGAGGTCTAGTGCTAGAATTATGGCTCTCACTCTAACGTTCGTGTTGATATCTCACATGTATGGTTCAAATACTGTTTAAATTTGATGTGAAAAAAAACACTCGCATCAAACATTAACAAATGAAAAATTTGGACTGCTGCTGCTACAACCCACAGCGGTGTATATTGACAAAATGTTATGTACAATCACTAGCAGCGCAATACCCAAGTGGACAAATGGATAAAAACTTACTTTTCCTTTTCAATCTGCAGCCGCTGTATTTTCTGAAAATGCAATGCAATATGGCGCCCTGGAGTTGTTCTGTACACAGAATGTGTACTGAATGCCCTCCAGAAACATGATTCCTGCTTATGTGATTGGCTCACTCATTTTCCCAGAAGTCTGCACTAAGATACAAGTCAGATTTCAGGCATCCCTGCAACAAAAATGTCATTTTTGGTGAGATACTCCCAATAGGAACACATCTAAAGGGGTGCAGACCCAGCAGCTTTCTTCATAAGTGCTCTGCAGGCGCTGCAGCTGATTTATAAATATGAAACCACTCCCATTAGACTCACTTATCACAGAGCCACGGAGGAACAAACAGTCATATTCTTCAGAATAACAAAAGGTAGGAATCTGCAACAAAAGTTGTTATAATCCTTGCAATGTACAGAGATCACCCAGAGTGGAATGTTTTTTTCTCAACAAAAGTGGAGTTACGCTTTAACATATTACAAAACAGTAAAAGCAAATGTAAATTAACAAAGCTATGCTAGATACAAAATTAATTTATTAAAATGCAATATAATAGATAAAGTTCATGTGAAATAGTGAAAAACATTGAAAAAACCTTTAAAAGTCCATTTAAAACTCCAACACCTCAAGTGATAGAAACTCCTTTTGTGAACACTACCACCTCTGATGATTAAGGGTGCTTACCAGATCCTATTGACCTTCTATCTCTAGAAAGGTCAAACAAGCAATGTTTACAACCATCCGTGAAATGTTGTATGCCCCCCTATGGAACTTTGACTGTCTCTCGTCCATATATAAAATAAAAACCACAATATTATCTGCGCTTGGCTGGAGAATAGTTTGTTGGCTGCCAATAGGCTTGATATACTCCCATAAAACAATTACAATCCACAGAGGTTGCAGCACCACACAAGTGTTCAAGAAAGTCCAAAAAACACCACATAAAGACCACCAGCTGAAAATAGTAAATAAGTCCCCACACCAACTGCTGTGAGAAGGAATAGGAAGGAACCCGTCACCACTGTGAGGAAGGGGGCAAACCTGCTTACCAGATTTAATTGACCATCAAATTATAGAAAGGTCAATAACTGCATGTGTTAGAGAACAGGGAAAATGGATTAGTAACTTGAACCAGGCACCCGCTATATTTCCTTTACTGCGGCTCCTTAAGAATGGTGTATCCCACAATCCTAAAGCGGAAGCTCACACGCCCAGCGATGTACGCATTTACAATAGCCCATTTTACCGCTTTGCTGCAGTGGTTCTGCTAGATCTGTGGTTTCATTCACATGTGCTGCTGGCTTCTCTGTTCACCTTTGCGTGTTCCCAACAGATTTCTGGATTGCCTCCAGCCCTCTGAACTCTTCGGCTTCCTCAGTCTCCTATAGCTGGCCAGCCTTTTGCAGTCTTTGGGCATAGAATCTCACTTCCACGGGCTGCTGTCTCCAATAGAGGAAGAGCAGACAGTTTTTCTGACAGGTACAAGTTGCTGATCCATTTTGCCCTGTTTTCTACACATGCGGTTATTGACCTTTCTATAATTTGAAGGTCAATTAAATCTGGTAAGCAAGTTTGCCCCCTCCCCCACAGTGGTAATTAGTGCCTTCCTATTTCTTCTCACAGCAGTGGGTGTAGGGACTTCTTTACCATCATCTGCTGGTGGACTTTATGTGGTGTTTTTTGGACCTTCTTAAACACTTAGGTGCCGCTGCACCCTCTGTGTATTGTATATGTAGCGGACCCCCCAGAACCCCCTAGGGCCTAGTGATGACCTTCAGAGGCAGAGAGGGGCTACATACCTCCTGTGGGTGTGGATTGTCAGGCATGGTGGGTAGTGATGCAGGTAAAATAAAGGTTGGGCGCCAGTCACTTTTATGCTGAAGAACAAGATAGTTTATTTCTTCTCAACAGGTCAGAAATAAAATGAGGGAGAGAGGGGTAGGGTCCAGGACACCCTTTAAGAACAGTCTATTAGGCAGACTCCTATTGCAAAAGACAGGTTATTCAGACAGCAGTACAGGATAGCAGACCTTGAGAATCATTAGGTTTCCATGAGCTTCAGATCGATCTGGGAGACAACTTCTCTCCACCAGATTCAATCCCTTTTTGTGGTCTGTACTGTCTGGACAGCTATCCTCCATAAGATACAAGCAGGTTACTCACACAGGTTACTGGATGTCTGTGGATGATCTTTCCCTTGTGGGTCGCTGGCTCTCCTCAGCAGAATCCCAGGCATCTGACTAGGCCTCAGGCTTCAGGCCTAGTCAGCAGCAACCGCAGCACACACCCTTCCCCAAGGGGGGTAGGGGCGGAGAGAGACCGATCATTGGACCTCCCATCCTTTTTATAAGATCCCCCACAATGCCGTAGTGACACTGTGATTGGTTGAGGGACACCTGGACATTAACAGTTTGCTTAACTGTAATTCTCACTCTAGTGCCAGAGGCTACAGTGCCACCTACTGACGGAAGGGAGAAACGCAGTCAAACAGATTAGAAGGGAAGTCCAATTAAACCACAGAATAATTATAGCCAAGCTAAGTAAGGCTCAGCAAACTAAATTTAACAGCAACCTTGCATAAAGACAAGGGTGCTACACACTCCCCCTGCCAAGGAGACTACGTCCTCGGAGTCTGCCGAGACAGAGACTCTCAAGCCTGAGAGTGGATGTCCTGGTAAAAATGGATGGGTAAGGGTGAAAAAGGAAAAGGTTAAACTTTGGTGTACAAATACGTGTGGCATTCCACACGAAGCAAAATATGAAACAATATGCACATTACAATACTTCCTAACTGACTAACTGACTGTCAGTACATCCTACAATGTTATAAGGCAAAAACCATACTCACCAAAGGCACTGTCTCACCTCAGCCGAGAGAGAACACTGTGGGTATGAAAAATTAGCAACATACTCATAATATCAATCACTATACTATAGACATATATACATCTAAAAATTTTGTTTAACCTCAGCCGAGGGAAACAAGATTTTAATAAGCAAACACATTTTATCACATCCTAATACTCTACTCAATTTACCATGAATATATACAAAATATTTGCATGTCAGAGAGAAGGTGCCTATCTCCAGGGGTAAGAGACTGACCGAGAACCCCCCAAATAAGGGCACATCCCCTGAAACATACCAACACATCAGAGAAAATAATCCACTTTAAACTATTTTACTAATAGTATAGAATTTTACTGCTCACTAGGATAGACACTCTCACGCCATCTAGTGGAGAAAAACAGAAAACACTTTGCATCATCAAAAAAAAAACTTTTCAGTCCATAAGTTCCAAAAATGCAGATGAAGACTTGCCGTTTTCCTATAGCACAGCCTACCTGACTAACTAACTATTTTACAAGGTCTCTGTGACCCCAGAGTCCCAATAGTCCGTTCAATACTCTTGCTAGCGAAGATTAGTTCTTGCTGGCTCTGTTACACCAAAGTCCAGCAGGCACTTTACTTATTGCATAGGTTTCAAAAATAGGAAAACACACTCCTTTCTAGGAAAGTTCGAGTTCAGTAGTTATACCAGACTGATGATAGTGTTGCAAACAGGCAACACCAATAACTGAAAGATAGCATCAGCCATTTTCTCCAGGAGGCTGAGGCTAGTTTTCTTCACACCTGGATGAGAGGCATGCTGACAATTCAGGAACATAAGCCAGCAGGTATTTAACTTGAGCTTGTTTGCATGGCTACTTCCAGAAGCAACACAGCCACACAAAAATGCAGAGGACTATCATCATCATGAACTTTGCTGATTCACTTTTCCAGAGCAAACAAAGTCCCACTGCACATGTAATTTCATCTCACCTTTTTCATAGCAAGACACACTGACAATGAAGAGCAACAGGTCAGCATGTCACTTTCCAGGGCACCTCCTGTAACTGCTGGCAATTCAGAGCACAGCCCAGCAGTAACATAGCACAGACAGGAGTGTCCCCAAAGCAACTTTCAAAAGAGGAACAGCATCTGGTGAGACGGATACAGCTTCAAACTTGACATCACACAGCTGTATTCCATAGGATTTTGACACAGAAATTCAAGCTTTATACATCACCAGTAGTATCGTGGATCAGGCAGTTGAATAGGCTTCCAGATGATCCAATGGTAGTGATGTACTTTATCTGGTCTTGGAGGGACACTTGTGAGACCAGATTCATGACTTGTAGGCAAAGGCAAGGTAGGCCTAATACTGGAGGTAATATTGGGTGAATGGACATCCTCCTTTGTAGGCTCAACTTGCGGTTCAGTCTCACTATCAGACCAATTTTCACAAAATGACACAGTGTCAGAGAACAGTTCTGAGATTCGGTCAGACATTATATCAGAGTCTGACTCTGCAGAGAACTCTTCAGCTGGGAGCAGGTTAGGCCGGGAAATTATAGCAACAGACTCTCCTGACTCTGCTCCCAAGGAAGACACTGGTCTCACAGTCCCAACAGGTACGCCACCCTCACCCACATCAGGCTTACCAGGTTCAGGCGATTTCTTTTCCGGTGATCCCATCATCAAAGCAAGCAGGCGACCTCGACCGCGACCACGGCGGGAGGTCACTGGGATGTCCGGCATTGCAGCGGTCACTGTAGCTGAAGAAGTAGAAAGAACAGGAGCTTCAGCAGGTAGAGCAACAGTAGTAGTGACCACTGGAGCCGGTCCGGAATCGGCAGCTGCAACACATTTGAGCCAGTCCACTTGCAGCACCCGGGGTGATAAGGCCGGTGAGACTACCTCCAACAGCGATTCCCCGCAACTTCCGCAGGTGATCCAGGGCCGAATACTAGTAGCCAGTCCAGAACATTTCACACATGTCAGCCCGATCGCTTCGTAGCCTCCAGCCGTGTACAGCACCAGGTTCCCTTTAGGTGTGTACCGCACCGCGGTGTCAGTGATGACTTCTTTCAGCCCAGCGGGGCTAGAACCGATGCCTGGCACAAACACTCTCAGGTCAGAAGAGGGAATTCCAAAGTGCGCCATCTTCACACTCTTCCAACACGTGCAGCCAGGTAACTGCGCACACAACCGCAGTTTAATTTCCTCCGCGTGGGAACAGCGACCCCTCCCCCTGCCAAGGGATTGGTCCAGCCGTTCAGCAATATCTTCAGCGCCCGCCTCTTTTCCTTTGCGGCGCCAAAAATCTTCTGGAGTCTGCCTTAACCCCTTCAGCCCTGGCGTAAAGTGACAAAAGACCAGGCTGACACTCTCCCCAGAGCAAAGAGACAGTTAGGTTCTTCCCACTTTGTAAAAAGGACAAAACACAGTCTTTGAGGTACAAAAGATGTTACTTGCCACTCTCCCACGGAGCCAAACGGTGATTCCTGCGCGGTTGCTATAGGCGACCACCACAAAAATACCGCTTCGCCCCACGTTGGGCGCCAGATGTAGCGGACCCCCCAGAACCCCCTAGGGCCTAGTGATGACCTTCAGAGGCAGAGAGGGGCTACATACCTCCTGTGGGTGTGGATTGTCAGGCATGGTGGGTAGTGATGCAGGTAAAATAAAGGTTGGGCGCCAGTCACTTTTATGCTGAAGAACAAGATAGTTTATTTCTTCTCAACAGGTCAGAAATAAAATGAGGGAGAGAGGGGTAGGGTCCAGGACACCCTTTAAGAACAGTCTATTAGGCAGACTCCTATTGCAAAAGACAGGTTATTCAGACAGCAGTACAGGATAGCAGACCTTGAGAATCATTAGGTTTCCATGAGCTTCAGATCGATCTGGGAGACAACTTCTCTCCACCAGATTCAATCCCTTTTTGTGGTCTGTACTGTCTGGACAGCTATCCTCCATAAGATACAAGCAGGTTACTCACACAGGTTACTGGATGTCTGTGGATGATCTTTCCCTTGTGGGTCGCTGGCTCTCCTCAGCAGAATCCCAGGCATCTGACTAGGCCTCAGGCTTCAGGCCTAGTCAGCAGCAACCGCAGCACACACCCTTCCCCAAGGGGGGTAGGGGCGGAGAGAGACCGATCATTGGACCTCCCATCCTTTTTATAAGATCCCCCACAATGCCGTAGTGACACTGTGATTGGTTGAGGGACACCTGGACATTAACAGTTTGCTTAACTGTAATTCTCACTCTAGTGCCAGAGGCTACAGTGCCACCTACTGACGGAAGGGAGAAACGCAGTCAAACAGATTAGAAGGGAAGTCCAATTAAAACCACAGAATAATTATAGCCAAACGAAGTAAGGCTCAGCAAACTAAATTTAACAGCAACCTTGCATAAAGACAAGGGTGCTACATATATATAAAATGTACCCGCCAACTGTACAGTCTCTCTTGTTGGAAAAACTATACACCCGCTCTTCCAGGATCAGAGTAAACGCAATGACGTCAGTACGCAGCACCGCCCTACATGTTTCATCATAGATGACGTCTTCCAGGGCACGGGCGCCATGCTACGCTATCGCCATTTATAGTAAGGTGGAATGACCTGACCTCGTTTTGACTGGCAGCAAGATTAGTGCTAAACCAAGCCTCATTTTGAATTCGGGCTCAATTTATTAGAAAACCAAGCCTCGTTTTAGAATTCGGCTTGGATTTAGATGAAAACATACTAAAAATGTATTTATATAAATTTGTTTATATAAAAAATTATTGTGTAAAGACCTTCTACTTCCAGCAACAGAAGATAAAAAAAAGGATATACATATATATATACAGGAAAGAACGTCTAATACTAAATGATATATGAGGTTACTTATACAGTAATGTATCCACGTCTGCCATCTTGTGGTCAAAATCCAAAATTACAAGTCTAAAAATTTGTTAAACTCCACCTGAATCAAAACAATCTTACTTTAATTTATGTTTAAATATAAACCAACCATCAAAATACATGATCATATAGAAAGAAAGTTAACAAATTCCTCTAATAATATTATTTGTAAAAATGAAAATAAAAAATAGGAAATAAAAAATATAATTTCTCCTGTTGAATAAAAGGGGGAGAACTGTATTCAAATCTCACTAAGCATTATCTATGAATGCATTAATTTCTATATCTACATTAAGCCCAAAGGGAGTTTAGGTTTTAACATCATAAATCCATTTCCTTTCAAGTTTGGATGTCTCTCGTCGTCTCAGACCATCTCTCCAGTGTAATTTTAGTTTATCAATCCCTTTAAATTTCCCACTAGATTTCTATTGTGTGTTTTAAATGTCTCACAACAGGATGGCCTTTGAAACCCCTTTTAATATTACTGACATGTTTCCCTAAATGGACCTGTAGGGTGCGGGTCGTACTGCCAATATATTGAAATTTGCATGGGCAAGTTAGCAAGTACACTACGTTTGCAGTAGAACATGTAATAAATGGTTTTATAGAAAAATGATGTGACATACTATTAGATGTAAAATGCTCTGTCTTTTTATTTGTGATGGCATTGATAGCACATCTCGAGCACTTTTTACATTTATGAAAGCCTGTCTGGATTTGAAAGAACATTTGTTTATTACAGGGGGGGATCATACACGTTAGAGCCACCCTATCCCTTAAGGAAGGGACACCTCTATATAGTGCATCCGGAAAGTATTCACAGCGCTTGACTTTTTCCACATTTTGCTATATTACAGCCTCATTCCAAAATGAAATAATGAATTCTTTTCCTCAAAATTCTGCAAACAATGCCCTCATAATGACAACGTGAAAGAAGGTTGTTTGAAATCTTTGCAAATGTATTAAAAATAAAAAGTATTCACAACGTTTGCCATGACACTCAAAATTGAGCTCAGGTGCATCTTGTTTCCACTAATCATCCTTAAGATGTTTCTACAACTTGATTGGAGTCCACCTGTGGTAAATTTAGTTGATTGGACATGATTTTGAAAGGCACACATCTGTCTATACAAGGTCCCACAGTTAACAAAGCACAAACCAAGCCATGAAGTCCAAGGGATTGTCTGTAGACCTCTGAGACAGGATTGTATGGAGGCACAGATCTGGGGAAGGGAACAGAAACATTTCTGCAAAATTAAAGGTCCCAATGAGCACCGTGGCCTCTATCATTTATAAATGGAAGATGTTTGGAACCACTAGTGCGGGCTGCCAGCCAAACTTAGCGATCGGGGGAGAAGGGCCTTAGTCAGGAAGGTGACCAAGACCCCGATAGTCACTCTGACAGAGCTTCAGCATTTCTCTGTGGGGAGAGGAGAACCTTTCAGAAGAACAACTATCTCTACAGCACTCCACCAATCAGGCCTGTATAGTAGAGTGGCTAGACGGAAGCCACTCCTCAGTAAAAGACACATGACAGCCGGAGTTTACCAAAAGGCACCTGAAGGACTCTTAGATCATGAGAAACAAAATTCTCTGGTCTGATGAAAAAAATATTGAACTCTTTGGCCTGAATGGCAAGCGTCATGTTTGGAGGAAACCAGGCACCGCTCATCACCAGGCCAATACCTACAGTGAAGCATGGTGGTGGCAGCATCCTGCTGTGGGGATATTTTTCAACAGCAGGAACTGGGAGACTACTCAGGATTGAGGGAAAGATGAATGCAGCAATGTACAGAGACATCCTTAGTGAAAACCTGCAGAGCGTCGTGGACCTCAGACTAAGGCAAAGGTTCATCTTCCAACAGGAGAATGACCAGCCAAGATAACAAAGAAGTGGCTATGGGACAATGCTGTGAATGTCCTTGAGTGGCCCAGACTTTTTTGTGTTTTTAGTTTTAACCACTTCTGGGCCAGAAGGATTTTCCCCCTTAATGACCAGGCCATTTTTTGCGATACGGCACTGCGTTATTTTAACGGACAATTGCGGGGTCGTGTGACACTATAAACAAATATGTATACAGCGCTATATAAAATCAAATAAAGTGACAATGTGCATCATATAAATCAATAAACTCGCTTAAAGTGCAATATATATTCCTCTTCAGTGCAATATATAATGTCCATAAAGTGCATTCAAAGTAAAGTGCATAAGAGTCCACTAAAATATAAATATAACCGTGGATTAAAATTCAATAAGGTGCTTGATAGATGTTTCATATAAAAGTGCAAGTGACACCACCACCGTTTAGCCACCAGATGGCCTCTCACCTCACTGAAGCATTAAACCAGCATTGAATCCTCAATAAGACCAGTATAGGGAATGCCACTTCCTGAATCGATCTCACTGAAGCATTAAACCAGCATTGAATCCTCTAATAAGACCAGTATAGGGAATGCCACTTCCTGAATCGATCTCTCACCATCCCATGGACATGATATGTGAATAAAGATAATGAGGCATCTAAATGTACACTGCTATTATCCTTTAATTGATTCACATTCAAAGTAGAATTGCACTCAGATGAATCGGCACAATGGGCTTCTGCGGACCGTACACACCAAAAACAGTAGCTGTCGGGAGCCGTGCTGGTGGGTCGCTGCTCGTCTGTCCAGGTCTCCTCCCCCTATACGCGTGGCGTCTTACGCTTTTGCGACACGACTTCCTCAGTATGGGTGGAGCTAATGACGGACCAGCATGCTTATATACACTACACTCCTCCTCTAAAGGCGCGGTCTCCGGAAGCCGGAAATGTAGGTAGGAAATACAAACCTCTATGTGCTAGGCTATTTACACTACACTCCTCCTCTAAAGGCGCAGTCTCCTGGTGTCCCCGGAAGCCGGAAATATGGGTAGGAAATGCAAGCCTCTATATATTAGGCTATCTTGCTATGTAAACAATAGGAAACCGGATGGCCAAGCAGGAACCGCCAGCCAGATCCCCGACAACCATTACAAAGTCCACACAATTTTATTAAAACATCAAAACAATCAAGATTAATATCAAAAAATCCTAAAAGTGAGGATTATTATTTTTATTTTTATCAAAAAGTGACATAATTTGAAATAATAATGAAAATCAAAATATAAAATAAATAATAAAAAATAAATAATAAATAATAAAAAATAAAAAAATAAAAAATAATAAATAATAAATAAAAAATAAATAATAAAAAATAATATATAATAAAAAATAATAAATAAATAATAAAAATAAATATAAATATAAATAGTAAAAATTAAAACATTATTGTATCAATTGAGATAAAATGGGATAATTGCGGCACAGAAATACTAGTCCATAAAGGGACTAGAAAATCATTATTAAAAAGGTTAAAATATTAAAATATTCAAATTCAACGATCACTGATAAAACAATTTACATCCAGTTCTACATTCAAGCCTCTCGGGGTTAATACTTTAGTTTGATATATCCAGGCAGTTTCTCTTTTACTCAATGCTCTACTGTAATTCCCACCCCTCCAATGTTGGGGGACTTTTTCGATCCCCCAAAATTTGAGAGTGCTGGGGTCTCTCTGATGACAAACTCTAAAGTGTTTAGAAACATTATATTGCACCTTGCCCTTTTTAATACTAGTTACATGCTCTCATAGGTGGACTTTTAGAGGACGTGATGTCCGCCCCACGTATTGCAGGCCACACCCGCATTCAAGCATGTACACTACCCCCTCCGTGTCATACGTAATAAAATCCTTAATAGGGAATGTGACACCTGTACTGGTTGCCACAAATTCCTTGGTTCTTTTCCGATTTACTTTACTGTGTGAACATGCTGAGCATTTTCCGCATGCATAAAACCCCTTTTAAAAAGTTAAAAGTGGAGTTCTTGGTTAAAACTGGGGGATCTATGGCACCTTGTACAATTTTGTCTTTTAGAGTGGGGGCCTTTTTATATATAAATTGAGGGAATTTGGGTAAATGAGGACCTAAAACACTATCCTTTTGTAGCACACCCCAATGTTTTTTAAAAATGTTTTCTATTTGTCTATATTGGGTGTTATACTCCAAAAGAACACCAAATTCTGATTTCCCACATTCTTTCCTTTCGTATTGTGGGTAACATTCATCTCACGTATTTGATCTCGTTCTCTGGTAATGGTATCAAGATCATACCCCTTCACTTGAAATCTCTGAATAAGTATATCCGATTGATACTGATAGTCTTCACCTGATGTACAATTTCTTCTAATTCTGACAAACTGCCCCTTCGGTATGTTTTGAATCCAGGTACGATGGTGACAGCTGTCCACTGGTAAGTATGCATTACGGTCAGTCGGTTTAAAATGGTTACGAGTATACAATTTTCCCATGTGTTTAAATATTTCCAAATCTAAGAAGGCTATTTTTTCATTACTAATATTCCATGTAAGCTGGATCCCTTTGTTATTTTCATTCATCATTTGGACAAATTAGTCCAATGATGTATAATCACCCTTCCATACAATAAGTATGTCATCAATAAAGCGTCTGTATACTAAAAGTTGTTCTGGACGCACACAGAAAATTTGTTCATCTTCCCAGCGGGCCATATAAATATTGGCCACGCTGGTCGCAAATCTAGCCCCCATGGCTACACCTCTTGACTGTATACAAATATAATTGATGTCCTTTTTTTCCCACAAATAGAGCTTTCTTTTGGTGGTATTTGATCACCTGTGCGATTTTTATTTTTTGTGCTATAAACAAAAAAAGAGCGACAATTCTGGAAAGAAAAAACAATATTTTTCACATTCTGCTATATAACATTCCCAAAAATTTATAACATTCCCCCCCCCCCCCAAAAAATGTAAAAATAATTTTTTTTTTACATTTTAGGCCAATTCATTTTCTGCTACATATTTTTGGTAAATAAAAATTGCAATAAGCACATTTTAAATGGTTTGCCCAAAAGTTATCGCGTCTACTAACTACGGGAAAGATTTATGTCATTTTTATTGGTTTTTTTTTACTAGTAATGGCGGTGGTGTGATTTTTTGCGGGACTACGATATTGCGGCGGACAGATCTGACCCCTAACTGACATTTTTGACACTTTTGGGGGTACCGGTGACATTATTACAGTAATCACTGCTAAAAATATGCACTGTTACTGTAATAATGACATTGGCAGGGAAGGGGTTAACAGAGTGGGTGATCAAGGGGTTAAATGTAAGCCTAGGGGAGTGTTTCTAACTGTATGGGGGTTGGGCTTTTGAAATGATCACAGAGACCTGTGATCCTACATAGAAGGATCCCAGGCACTCTGTGATCATTCCAGAGAGAAGAACGGTCAGCTGTGATTACAACAGCTGCCTGTCCTTCTCTCTCAGCGGGGAACGATCGTGGGTGCCCAGCGGCAATCAAAGCCGCCTGCCCTGTGCATTGGAGTCCCCGCTGCCTAGCTGCAGGCGACTGACGTACAATTAGGTAGGTTCGCGCAGAAGGGGCTGCCTGCCGCAGTAAATCTGCAGCGGGTGGTCCTTAAGTGGTTAATAAATTTGCAAAAATTTCAACAAAACTTCTTTCATTTTGTCAATATGGGGTATTGTTTGCAGAATTTTGAGGGAAATTATGAATTGAATCCATTTTTGAATAAGGCTGTAACATAACAAAATGTGGAAAAAATGAAGCGCTGTGAAAACTTTCCGGATTCACTGTATACAGCCTGGGGTTTATCAGATAAAGTTGGACCCAGTACCCTGTCGCTCCTTAAAATATGCCAGTGTTCACGTACCTGCTTTTTGATAACCTAGTGCTGATTAGAATAAGTAGTGACTAAAGGTAGGGAAAAATTTCCCCCCTTATCATCATTGACCTTGAGACTTTCTGTTAAGTGTTATTATTATTATTATTATTATTATACATGATTTATATAGCGCCAACAGTTTGCGCAGCGCTTTACAATATGAGGGAAGACAATATATACATGATTTATATAGCGCCAACAGTTTGCGCAGCGCTTTACAATATGAGGGAAGACAATACAGTTACAATACAGTTCAAAACAGGAGGAACTAGAGTGCCCTGCTTGTTAGAGCTTACAATCTAGAAAGTGTTGACCCCTATCTAAATTTTGGTGGAAACTAACTCTGTTAGAGTGTTCTGTTGAACAGCCTTTTTCAATAAACCTTCCCATTAGTGTTTGGGCCTGGGTATTAGAATCCTCAATTTTTTTTCATTTCTGCTTTAAGCGCATATATTGACTGCATCAAACTGAGTGAGCTATGATTCATGGTGACAGCTGTCGAGGGGAATAAACGAGTTACGATCAGTGGGCTTAAAAAAAGTAGTTGTGATTAATTGTCTGTCCTCAACATAAATCTTTTAATCCAAAAAATGGATCATCTCCAACCTAGCTTCATATTTTAATTCTATGCCCCTGTCATTGTTGTTCAACATTTGCATAAAAGTTTGTAAAGTCTCCAAGTTGCCATTCCATAGAAGTAGAACGTCATGTATGTACCTGGTCATCTAGTCTCCAAGTTGCCATTCCATAGCAGGAGAACGTCAGCTATGTACCTGGCTCACAATTCTGGTCTTTGTTGGACATTGATTACGTCCTCCTCCCATTTGGCCATAAATAGATTGGCCAAACTGGGGGAATACTTAGCCCTATAGGAACTCCCCTATTTTGAAGATAGTATTTGTTGGTAAACCAAAAATAGTTGTGTGTGGTAGCATACTTTAGGAGCTCCATAATAATCTCTTTTTTGCTCTGCTGATAAATCAAATCCATGATTGAGATAGTTTTTTGTAAACAGACAATAACCCCAATGATGAGGTAATATTGTATACAGGGAGGTCACATCGGCAGTTACTACCCAATAACCTTTGCTGTATTCAGAATTCTCCAACAAACAAATATTGTGTCTAGTATCTTTAAACATTTCCCATCCTGGCCATTTCTGACCCTTTGCTCCTACATGTAAAAATCGACTTGTTTTTGAAAAAAAAAATAGAACCCCCAAACATTATATATATATATATATATATATATATATATATATATATATATATATATATATATATATTTAGAAGAGACCCTATAGAATAAAATGGTGGGTGTTGCCATTTTTCATGTCACACAGTATTTGCACAGCTGTTTTTCAATCGCAAATTTTTGGGAAAAAAAACACTAAATTGATTCCAATTTTCTTGTATGATGATGTTACGCCAAGTAATTAGATAACTAACATATCACGCTTTAAAATTGCGTCTGCCTGTGGAATGGAAGCAAACTATGGTGCTTAAAATTCTACATAGGCAACGCTTTAAACGCTTTAAACGCCCTTTCAGTCTAGAGTTGCACAGGAGGTCTGGTGCTAGATTTATTGCTCTTGCTGTGAAAACAATACCTCACATGTGTGGTGCGATCACTGTCTTTTACATATAAGTACAGGAGTAACGTATAGATTTGCATTTGCATGGAAGCACTGTGGGAAAGGGGCGCTTTACTTTATTTTATTATTATTTATTTGTTTTGTTTTTTTATACAATTTTTTTTACACTTTTTTTATTTTATTTATTTTTTTTGTACTGACTTTATTGCGATCACAAGGGATGGACAACATCCTTTGTGACAGCATGGGCCGAGCCCCGAAATCTCGGCCAAGTAAACAAAGAGACGGAGCCAGAAGTAACAAACTACTCGTTGCTCCCAGTTTCCGAGGTTACAAAGAGAGAGGAATGATGTCAGTTCCTCTCGCCCTATACAGGGCAGCCATCGTCGCCGGCCGAATTGCTCCTGGGCTCCATGATTGGATAGCAGAGCCCGGGAAAGGTGGTGATGTGAGGGGGGTGATTGATGTGAGGGGCAAAAGTGATTGAGTGGCTTATTAGCCACTCAGGTGACTTCTGCAATACTGGGAGCCACCGGCTGAAAAGATAGATACTGAGATGATGCCTGTAGATGCAGGCATCATCCTGGTATAACCACTGAAACCCAAGGATGTGGGAAGTGGTTAAGATAAGAAAGTGTATTTTTGACCAATGGCTGAAGATAATGGTCTATATATTTGTCTACCCGGGACGTGACAGAATCATTTTTACTGATAACTGGGCACCCCGTGGGGAAAATAGCATTTTTTTTAATTTTAGGGAGGTAGTACATGGCTGAGGTACGTGGAGCCACCAGAACTAAGAAAGCTTGTTCTTTTTTATTTAAGATTCCTTTTTGTAGCCTTTATTTACAATTTTATTTCTAATTCCATTTAATATATTCGACTAGGATCAGTTCTCAAAAGAATATAAGTGTCATTATCACTTAAAATGCTCTCCATCTCAGCTATATAGGTCGCACTTATCCAAAATAACTATCCTCCCCCCCTTAGGTCTGATGACCAATTCCTTTTGTTCACATAACTGATCAAGGCATGCTTCAAGCTCCTTTTGCATCTTGGTGTTCTGAACTCTTGTATTATCAAGATCTCTGAGAAAAACATCCCTAAATACTCTTTTGGAGATTGAATAAAGAGGCATTTGAGAGGTTAGAATGTTAAATGTCTGTGGAAATGATCCTATTACTTTTTGATTAGGTTCATCATCATGTACTTCTTAACATTCAGTTTTATTGTATATTTATGTGTGTCCATATAAGTTTGGAGTTTGTTCAATCTTTACAGTGGGGCAAACTTTAGACCCTTATCTAAAATAGCTGTTTCAGCATCAGTCAAAAAATTTTCAACACGATTAGGCCCCTTTCACACAGGCGGACCGTTCAGATCCGCCTGTCCGTTTTTATGGCGGATCTGAACGGCCCCCCCATGCATTCCTATGGGGCATCGGATGTCAGCGGAGACATGTCCGCTGACATCCGACCCAATCCGATCCGTCAAATCTGGACGGATGGAAACCCTATTTTCCATCCGTCCAGCGGATCGGATCGGATCGGATCGGGTGAGAACGGACTGACGGTCCGTTGACATCCGATTTCCCCCATAGAGATGCATGGGGAACTGTCAGCTATACTCCTGCTGCTCAGCGGGGGATCGGTGGCTCGATCCCCCTCTAAGAAAAACGGACTCCGTCCAACGGACGGAGTGTGTGAAAGAGCCCTTATAGATACCTTTCCTCTTTACTCTGTTTTTTTTTCGCTTGTGATTTCTTCCCCCCTATGACTCCTCTCTTTCCTCTACAGGCCTTTTTTGATTTTGGCCCGACCTGGGAAAACCCCAAATTTGGGGGCATCCTTGGTTCCCTCCTTATTGATAGGGAGGATACATTAGAGAATTACTGTCTTCTCCCTTGGGGATGATAGGAGTTGTAGGGAAAATCTCTCCTATCATATTGTGCTCTCCCTTCATCAAGATAGTCTCTGTCTTGTAATTATTAAAATCTATTTTGTGTAGGAATATTATAGTTGTAATAGTGGTCATCTTCATATTCTCTAGTTATTGGACCTGTCTGTGAATATCCCTGATTACCTCTCCAGGTGTCATGTTTCTATCCTGAACGGTTCTTAGGACCTCAATATGGTTTGGGGATAGGTTTTAGGTGTGTTAGGCTGTCTATATTGACTTACACCTTCCTGATTAGAACCTTTGATGGTTGTTGGTTGAGTGGAATTAGTATCCATTATTTGTGCGCCTCCCTCCCTTTCCCCTTCTGTTACTAATTTGTTCTGTTAAATTTCTTCCTTTTTTCATTTTTTTGTTTGATCACCTCTTTCCCCAAAATTATTTTTCAGCTTTTTAAGCTCTTCACTTTTACCTGGACTTTATTTACTATATTGCATTTTTTTCAGTTGTTTTGTATCTAGCACGACTTTGTTGGTTTACATATATTATTATTTATTTTACTTTTATTTTTTATTTTTACACTTTTTTGTTATCACTTGTATTCCTATTACAAGGAATGTAAACATTTTTGCGCATACGCGTGCGCACAGGACACACACCCCTATACACAGGCTCATAGAAAAACATACAGAGCTGAAGCTGAGTCACGTAATGTATGCTGGAGGGGGGTGGTTTACAATCACTTCAAATAAATACCAAACACCAAAAGCTCAGTTACCAAGACTCAAGCTCAACGCAAACAGTCTGTTAAAGTATTTAAGCACACTGTAATGTGCCATCAACAATGTATTGTCACAACTTGGGGAAGGGAAGGCTGGACAGCTCAGCTTGATTGCAGGTCCATCTTATGACAGGAGCCTCAGAAGTGAAAATGTTTAACCCTACGTTCACACTTATGTGCTTTTTTTTGTGCATTTTTCGTTTTTCAGAAACACACTACAGTCAATTTACAATGGTTTCCTATGGTACACATTCACATCTATACGTTTTTCAGTCGGTGCATTTGTGGAAAGGGTTTGGAACTTTTTTACCTGCAGCAGATTGTGTTTTGCATATAATAGACTTCAATGGAGTCGCATCTGAAATATTTTGCGTTTCTGATGCTTTTTTTATTGTGGGGGGTTTTTCCCTTTAAAAACACTGTATATAGCTGGTTGCTAAGCAGTGGGTCGGGAAGCCAGCCGCCGTGTCCTTAACAACAGATGGGTCATCAGCTGTCAGCGGGGTTTCCCACTGACAGGTACTGTAAATGTAAAAAAAAAAAAAAGAACTACTGGCTTAAAATGTTGTGAAAAAAACACTGGGGGTTCCCCCTGAAAATCTATACCAGACTCTTATCTGAGCATGCAGCCCTGCAGGTCAGGAAAGGGAGGGGACAAGCAAGTTCTGCCCCCCCACCCCAAAAGCACCTTGTCCCTATGTTGATGGGGACAACGGCTTCTTTCCCACAACCCTGGGCAGCAGTTGTGGGGGTCGGCGGGTGGTGGGGGGCTTTTCAGGATCTGAAAGATCTTAAACAAAAGAGGATCTTAAACAAAAGAGGTTGCAGATCCCAGCCCCCCACCCAGTATGAGGTACATAGTACCCCTACCCAATCACCAAAAAAGTGTAAAAGTGAACAAAGACAGGAGCCAGTTTTTGACAAATCCTTTATTGAAAAATAAAAAAACAATGTCTCCCGATGTAGATTCCTCGCCATTTACAACGTCGCTGCCACCACAAGACCCTGAAAATGAAAAAAAAAAAAGCTCCACTCGCCATGAACGCTCCCACAGACTGCCTGCCCCGCTCTGTGACATTTCTTAAATAGCTATGGGGTGGGGCCACAGTCTTTGACATCTTTGACTGGTGCATCCTGTGCCACAGACGTCACGGGGGGGGGGGGGGCGGTGCCGCCCCATAGCTATTCAAGAAATTATGAAAAAAACACATCAAGTGCAGCCTGCATAGATGGGAACCTAGAGTATAGGTGAATCAGATCCACAATTGGTTGCCAGGTTTTTCTTCCAAAAGTCCAGGGCCAACCCAAGCTGATAGGAGCCTGACAGATCTACCCAGTGACAGCTGATAAGATAATCCCTGTCTGGAGGTGACTTGAAACAGACGAAAGGGACAACCAGAAACTGACCATTAAAAAAAAAAAAAATCATACCATACCATATTGTTGGAGAACCTTAGTGAACAAACTGCATCATGAAGGCCAAGGAACACATCAGACAGGTCAGGGATAACATTGTGGAGAAGTTTAAAGCAGGGTTAAGTTATAAATAAAAAAAATCCCAAGCTTTGAACATCTTACAGAGCACTGTTCAATCTATCATCCAAAAATGGAAAGAGTATGACACAACTGCAAACCTACCAAGACATGGCCCTCCACGTAAACTGGCAGGCTGGGCAAGGAGAGCATTATTCAGAGAAGCAGCCAAGACGCCCATGGTAACTCTAGAGGAGCTGCAGAGATCCACTGCTCAGGTGGGAGAATCTGTCCACAGGACAACTATTAGTAGTAGTGCATTTCACAAATTTGGCCTTTATGAAAGAGTGGCAAGAAGAAAGCCATTGTTGAAGAAAAGCCATAAGAAGTCCCATTTGCAGTTTGTGAGAAGCCATGTGGGGGACACATCAAACAGGTGGAAGAAGGTGCTGTGGTCAGATGAGATCAAAATTAAACTCTTTGGCCTAAAAGCAAAACGCTATGTGTGGCAGAAAACTAACACTGCACATCACCCTGAACACACCATCCCACCCCCCCCCCCCCCCCCCATGAAACATGGTGTTGGCAACATCATGTTGTAGGGAAGCTTTTCTTCAGCATGTTGTAGGGAAGCTGGTCAGAATTGATGGGAAGATGGATGGAGCCAAATACAGGGCAGTCATAGAAGAAAACTTGTTAGTCTGCAAAAGACTTGAGACTGGGAGGGAGGTTCACCTTTCAGCAGGACAACGACCGTTAACATGCAGTCTGCTCCTGTTTCCCTCTAGCGCTGGGCTCGGATTATCTGCATCACATTCCTGAGTTTAGATGGGAGCATTGTGGGAATTGTAGTCCCCTGCGCAGCCATCACTGAACTGTTGGATTCCCTGCAACCTACAACTTCCAGCAAGCCTCTCCATGGGAGAATTATGGGAAAGGCTTTATTAGAATCGGGGTTCTTGCTTCCCTGGACCCACTGAGGGAGCACCGGCCCCGCCACCTAGTCAGGCCTACCATGGCATCCAGTGTCCCTGAGGTTCCTGCCCACAAGGATCGGACACGCATCGTCATGCCAAAGATCCCCTGCATTATCGCTGTGCAGGAGAGACACAACGCAGGTTGCTGATGCAACCCATCAATTCATCGCATCTGGCCTCCTGCTGAATGGGGAACATACTTGAATCGCTTTCAGAGTATCAGCCTGTTGTCTTCAGGATCTGGAGAGCAGGCACAAGCCCAAATCCTCCCATGCCATGCTAATAGCAAATCACATTTGGACACTGCAATCAGACATCAAAGTCCAGATTGCCAAGTAGACCTGTCACTTTTTAACACCAAGAATCCCTTTGCTGATTACTGACCCCCATTTGTTACACATTGAGGGTCCTTTGTTCTTCTCTCCAACACTGCTGGTGAAGATAAATCTCTCCATTCAGACACTATTCCTTTTGCCTTTGGTTTCTACATAGCTCCGTCTCTCATTAAGATCAGAGTCACTGTAGGCCGGCCCTTGCTCCCCCCTTTACTAGTAGCATAATCAGCTAATGTTCCTTTGAATATAACGTGGCTAAATGTCTGTTATTGTCTTTTTGCTTTGAGTGCTTTTTGTTATTCATTTATTGATGCTACTTGTACCACAGTCTTACTGAGAGTTAATTCAACTGAGTTGTGGGCTGCCTTTCCTAGGATTTGGCTGACTGATACTCGCATACACCTTCCTCTTCTGAGTATATGAAATTGTTAAGGTTGAATTCAGTTTGCATTGTGTCAGTGTCTAATTTAAAGGGGTATACACCATGTCACAACCAAGAATGTCAAATGGGCTGGAAAGTTCACAGGGTCAAGGCTGTACGGGAGAACAAGTAAAGCCAAGCGAACCCTGTGGGGGTAGTGCTACACTGTCTAGGGGGGAACCCAGCCTGCTAGCATAAAATGAAGTTGAGGGCCCTTGGAAGGGCTGAGGCGAAGAGTCTAAGGAATCGCCTGGTTTTATCCAGAGCTCCTACAGGTGGAGATGCGTTGCACTGTAGAAGATTCTCCTGTTGCGGCTTTCTGACTCACCTCCACAGACAGCTACTGGGAACTAAGGGCTGAAAAGAATGCCTCGCAGGGCTGAGGAACAGTCTCGCAGGACTGTAGGGAGTACAGCCCAAGCTGGTAGGTCTGCATTAAAACACATAGACACTGGGACATGTGCACAGAGACCCAGGGGACAACTAGGAATGAATAGCAATGCAAAGAGACAAATAGGAATCTCTAGAAGCAGATAGAAGTGCACAGGGACATCAAGAAGTACACAGACTAAACGTACTGTACACTGGGAGACACTGAAGCCGACTGCAGACACAGGCAATGGTAACATATAGCAGATTTTGGTCTACAATTCTGCCTTTCTGCTACTTGTGCAGAACTCAGATTTTCATATGACCCCTGCACCTGTACTACCTGCTCTGACCTTAGCTTGCTCTCTGACTTTCACTGCTGTGTAGACTGACTTAACCTTGGCTTGTCTTCTGACGACAGCATTTTCGCTGCCTGACCTAGTCTCAGCTTGTCCTAAAACTAGTGCTCCTGCACTTCCTGTCCTGACCTTGGTTTGCCTTACGCTACTACACTCAATCATTAAATACACTGTCTAACTTCTATTGTGGCACAGTTCTAGATAGAGGGCTTATCTCTTTCTTCAGATTAGCATATATTAGATGTGTGCCAAAGTTCCAAGTAAAAGTGAAGTTAATGTTTGGCAAAGTACCAGATCAACAGAGTTTGATTTACTAAAGACATATAATATGTTCACTTTGCAAGGGAATTTTGCCTTAGTTTAATTATTGAGGTGAAGCTGACTTCTATCATCTAGTCATGTGCAAATAAAAATACAGATTTGTATTTTTTTTTTTTATTATTATAATTTTCCTTGCAGGTGGTTGAGTGTTCTTTCACCACATCCATTAAGCTAAGGAAAATTTTACTTTGTAAATCTAAACTCCCCTTGAAAACTGAACAATATTTGCCTTTAGTAAATCCACCTCACAGAGTAAGGCAGGGTCATACATGATTCAATATTTTTGTTCAGCCAGCAGGTTGAACAAAAAAATGAACCGATACCCCCATCCACACATGATGTGGATGGAGGAATCATTCCCACTGAGCTATTGTATTCTGCCGGCAGGGAGCCTTCTCCATCTGTGGAATTCAATGATTAGTTTTACCGGCTATAGCCTGTAGCACAGATTGTTTGGGGAAAACCCCACAGGATGGCTGTAGGCAAGTTGATCCATAGATCATCTTGTGTACAACCAGCTAGACCACACATGGATCGAAATTTTCCCATGCCCTGCTGGACCGGGCGAATTTTGATCCTTGTTTTTCTGGCTTAAGATTTGGGCAAAACCAAATTTACTATCCGGCAATTTGCAGTGTTGACAGATGGTTTCCATATTTCTCATTAAAGGTTAACTTTGAAGAAACCACTAACCTAAAGTGAGGTCATGGTATTATGAGAAATTTATATTGAAAGCACTGTTTGCATGGCAGTAGTAAAAATTGTGCTTGAACGTGGCCAACAAAAGTTTTAATTAAGAATTGAACATAAATGTCATTATAGTGAGACATTCTTTAAAAAATGAATTATTAGTAATAACTATGCTTATGCATGACTGATTTGTTTTAGGCCAAACATTTATGACTTTAACCCCCCCCCCCCCCGGTTGATCTATGTACATTGCAAGAATTTTAGCAAACTTTGTTGCAGATTCCTACCTTTTGTTATTCTGAAGAAATCCCTGTATGTTTGTATCCATGTGGGAAAGTGAGTCTAAGGCCCCTTTCACACACGCGGACCGTTCAGATCTGCCTGTCCATTTTTCAGGTGGATCTGAACCATGCATCTCTATGGGGCATCGGATGACATCCAATCCGATCCGATCCCTGAAAGCCGGACGGATGGAAACCCTATTTTCCATCCGTCTGGCGGATTGGATGAGAACAGACAGATGGTCCATTCTCATCTGATTCCCCCATAGAGAAGAATGGGGACCTGACAGCTCTGCGTAAGGCCCCTTTCACAAATACGGACCCTTCATTTCATTAGTTCAGTCACGTCAAAATGGATGAAGTATTTATCAGTTTTTCATCCATTTTTCTTCTGTTTTCCATCTGTTTTTCGTCTTTTTTTCGTCTGTTTTTTTACATCCACTACCAACACAAAAACAGATGAAAGACGGACCGTTTGTCTGTTTACATCTGTTTTTCATCCGATCCGTTTTTTTAATGGAAGAACAATAGGGCTTTCATCCGTTAAAAAAAATGGATATTGACGGAAGCGGATGAAAACGGATGTGAACGCATGATCATCCGTTGTCATCCATTTTTCCATAGGAGTGCATTGATGTCTGTTTTTCATCCATCAACGGATGGATGAAAAACAGACAAACGGTCTGTATGTGTGAAAGGGGCCTAATAGGAGTGGTTTCATAATTATCAACCAGCTGTGCACCCTCAGGGCTCTAATGAGGAAAGCTGCTGGGCCTGCATCCCTTTGGACGTGTTCCTATTCGGAGTATCTTACCAAAAATTGCATTTTTTTTTTTTGCTGGGGATGCCTGAAATCTGACTTGCATGTTAGGTAGACTTCTGGGAAAATCAGTGAGGCAATCACACAAGCAGGAAATGATGTTTCTGGGGGTGTTCTGTACACATTCTATTTACAGAACACCTCCAGGTAGCCATATTGCATTGCATTTTCAGACAATTACAGAGCTTCAGATTGAAAAGGAAAGGTAATTTTTAATAACATTCAATTACAATATGACTTGTGTTGCAATTGTATATGCTAAATTGCCCTTTAATTAAAAAGAAAAAAAAATTAGCATAATCAAAAGAACAGGGGTGGTTTGCTACTGTGTTTTGACATTCCTTTTTTTTTATTATTATTTGTAGTTTTTGTTAACTATGTAATATTTTGTCCATGTACAGTTTTATGAAGTTGCTAGACACGCTTATGAGTTCTAACTCTGGTGTCAGATTGAGTAGTATATTCCAGGACTAAATCTGTTAGCAAATAGTTATATGTCACATTGTCTCTGCTAGGAACTAGCAGGTGTTTTCAAGTGATAAGGCAAACGCCACAACTCAGAATTTTAATCCAAGCCTTAACCAGTTTGACACCAAATTCCTTATGTTTTTAACATTACGACCCACATGTAAAGGATTGCAATATTTTAAAGAAAAACTGCTTGCACTAGTCTTAGCACCTAATCACTGTGCAGTTCATAAAAGTGAGCTATGAAGCTGGCAGGCTCCTGTGGGCAACACACAATCAATGTTTCAGGAATTTTGGATTGTGATACTAGTTTAATTAGTCCAATGCCTGGGATAAACTCATATGGACCGGTTGTTTATTATAGGTTGAAAAAAATAAGACTAATAGGGACCTGTTCTCAGACATTTTCCCAGTGCACTAAGCAGAATTTGTATTTTTATTTCATCAGAATAAATAATAACCTGTGTGTTCAAATATCTTCCTAAAGTTGAATCTATATTTGGTGGGATAAATGAGGATGTTTAACAAGCTCCTATTATCTTGTAAGTGAGTTTTAACAAAAGAAAGATTAGAATATTGCCGTAAATAAACAAAAAATGTTCAATAGAAAAATCTTTATTGTACAAAAATTACTTCCAAATACCGAAATTTTGATTGAAAGGACTGCCAAGATAAAAAAAATAGCTATTAATGAAAAGAAGACCCCCTACAGTCACATTGTCAACACTCCCAATAGTTCAAAATAAACTCATACAAATACTGAGTAATCAATGATTATATAATTTCCAATCAAGGACATGTGAGTCTCTTTAAAAGCTAAGCAGCACAGACAATTTGAAGTACGATTTTCAACAACTCCAGCCAAGCAGATAATGATACATCATCCATCTATTACTAAGTTTCTATTTCCTCACATAGTGTTAAATTGTATTGAATGGTCAAAATTTTAAGAAAATCTATGGTCACAGCATACACTTTTATTTTAAAAACATCAGTTTGTAATAGCAATTTGAACAATAGTTTTTTTGGGCAAACCAATATAAGCTTACTTGAAAAATCTCTTTTTGTGTTGTGAGCTGCCTGTCTGCTGACCATCTCTTTCCATAACGCCTTGGATTTCCAGCATGCTTTGCAGCTTCTCCTCTGCCGTTTACTTTCAATTTCTAAGAACTACATACCCCATGGTACCTTGCTGCCTGCAATCAGTGATTCCTGCACTGACTCCGCCTCCTAAAACCCCTCCTCTCTGCACCTCTGTAGGTCAGTAGGCAGACTCTGTGATATATGTGACACAGCAGTGCCTACTCATAAGGCATAATAAATACATGTCACAGAACTCAAGGAAGTATGTGTGGGCATCTTTACAAAGTGAGTTTGCAAACTTCACGATTGATCAGATTAATACGAGTAGTCTAGAAATGTTTTAAATAGTTGTGGAAAGCAGACAGGCAGTGCTCACCACATGAAAGGTGATTTTTCAAGTAAGCTTATATTGGATTGTCAAAAATAATTATGGTTTGTATTGTTATTACAATCAAAAGGTGAGTAAGTTAGCGCTAATCAGAAAATGATATATAAATAGAAAAAAGCAGCTAGCACAAGAAGAGGGATTATACACCTCATAAACAATCGTAAACAACCAGAGAAACTAAAAAAGTGCAGGGCTACATATGAAAATATAAACGTGACAGCGTGAATCGCAAATTCGAAGTCTCAATCTTTAGGTTAAGCAACAGTCCTGAACAAAAGATGGATCTCCATTGTGTATTTTGGTTGATGATCAGTGAGTATTACTATTCACTTATGCACTCACAAGAAGCTTGTGCAGCAACACCAACAAGTGCATTCCACCAGGTGTAATAGAAACAAATCAGCACTCTTGAGCCTCCACCAGCATATGCACTCACCAGAAATTAGATAAATATTGATAACCTTGATAACCTCCTTTAAAATGGGGTCCCTCCCAGGTTCCTCTCATCATTATGAGAAAAAAACTGCTCCTGAGCACACAGATGCGGCAAAAATGACGACAGCAGATTTGAAATGTTTCAACTTCCGCCAGCGTAGCTGGCTATAAAAGGAGGATATGTGACGGCGTTGGCAATAGCCAGATCCCTTGAGAACGTGCTCTTGCACGAAACGCGTTGGGAAGGGCCAAAGCGCTGACCTCATTGCCGCCCCAGCTGTGTGCTCAGGAACGGCGACATTTGTTGTAAGTCTAGCCAGTTTATTTTAGCGATTTTTTTTTTATGCTTTAGCTTTGTAATTGTTTTACCAAACATTTTAATAAATATTGCACAATATAAGCACTCTCATGGGCTCCTGGTGGTGAGCTTTTTTATGCAGCTTATGATTTCCCTGACTGATCTCCTCAGTTAAACAACAACAGGAACCGAGAGGGACCCCATTTTAAAGGAGCGGTGAGTGGATTTGCTGGTGGAGGCTCAGGAGTGCTGATTTGGTTCTATTGCACCTGGTGGAATACACTTGTTGGCAATGCTGTTTTACAAGCTTCTGGTGAGTGCGTTAGTGAATAGTAGATGCTCACTGATCATCAACTTATATAGACAGTAGAGATCCATCTTTTGTTCAGGACTGTTGCTTTACCTAGGGATTAAAACGTATATTTCACTTTTAAGGTGCGGTTCACACTATCATTGTTAGTACAATGCTTATGTTAAAAATGAGTGTATGCACTTCACTGGCAGTCACTATAAAAAAAAAAAAAGCAAAAAAAGAAATAAAAAGAGTGTATGCTGTGACCATAGAACTCATTTAGGTTTAAAATATGTGCTCAAACAAAAAAATGCAAGTTTGTACTTCATCCATCTTTAGGAAATACCCCATGTAGAGACTGCAATCTAATGGCCTGCTGAGCTGTAGAAATCAAAGAAGTTCCTTAGACCTATGAGGGAAGAGGGGAGACATGGTCAGTGTGGCTACAGCAGTCTGACTATAACTGTAACACCTATCATCGCCATTATAGGTGACTCAATCCGCTTGACTAAGTCACAGATATTTGCAACGCAATGCTGGTATTACTATTTTTAAATTTTACTCGGGTAAAATTGTTTTTCTTTAATTTTTTTGCCAGTGAGGGAGAAAAGTATAAACTAAAATGTTCTACAGCATTTCATTTAATTTCCTAGGGCATGTTGAGTCATGCTTGGAGAGTAGCTCTGCTGCATTCTCAATTATTCCTCTAGATGGTGTGGGTGTGTTCCTTTGAGGGTATGCATAGAGCAGACAGTGGACGTTTATTAAGGGAAGCCTGTCATGAGAGAAATATGAAGGCCAGAGGCGTACCTAGGGTCTCCATCGCCCTTGGCGAGGAGCTGTATCGGTGCCCCCCTCGCCTCTGCCTCGCCTACTATGCTAAGCAAATTTGGACTCCAGCTGTTCTGAGTGTCTTTGAGAGCACTTTTTCCATCAGACTTTCCTTCATTTTGCCTGAGACACATGCATCTCTATAAAATTTCTACTCCGTGAACACACAGCAGTGTTTGGGTTCCAGCGTATTCCTTGTTTTTAAAAGCAGCAAGCTCTTTGTTTGTCAGTATGAAAACCAACCATGTAAGTGAAAATCACCATTTTGTACAAATTTTGCTGAATGAGATTCTATATGTTTCATAATGCTGTTTTCATGCAAATAGTATCAATTAAGATTTTGTGTATTATATATGTCTTTTTTGACGCTTACAGATAAGATTCCTGCATCATCCCTGACGAAGAGGTTAAAGACCTCGAAACGCGTCGGATATTTAGCCTGGTTTTGATGGTTGAGTTGTTTCATCATGTACACATTATTGCTTGCTAAAAATTGTTTTTAACAAAACATTATAATATTTTTTTC
This sequence comes from Pelophylax lessonae, assembly GCF_965119305.1. NCBI lineage: Eukaryota > Metazoa > Chordata > Amphibia > Anura > Ranidae > Pelophylax > Pelophylax lessonae. The sequence continues at coordinate 714,139,426 of NC_138768.1, forward strand.
TGTATATTTATTACTGTCTTTGCATTTGTTAATAAAATAAACATTTTTTTATATGAATCCTTGATATTTTCAATTCATGCCTAAAAAGTCCCACCCCTAGGGGAATCCACATTGGTAAACTACAATTTTTTGGAATGTGGCACGTTCTTAGAGGCCTATAGCAGGAACACACATAGACTATATATATATATATATATTGTGAGGGATTAGCTCGGTGGCGGGCGTGGATGACCCCCCTGGGGGGGTGCGTTTTCACAAGAAGATAGCCGAGAAGTGCTTGCAAACAACAGTTTGGTTTATTAAGGCATTTTTCTTCACCAGACTGCAAGCGTCAAAACCAGCAAAATAAAATAAAAGACAAAATAAATCCTTGCCTCAGTTTGGTTTATTAAGGCATTTTTCTTCACCAGACTGCAAGCGTCAAAACCAGCAAAATTAAATAAAAGACAAAATAAATCCTTGCCTCTGTTGGCGGCTACCTTCTCACACTGGAACCTACCTAAGAGTCTGTCCCCAACCTACTGTTGGGCAGACTTTCTTATCCTACAGCGGATACTCAACAGTCCATGTTTTATCTCTTCCCACAGCACATGTTCATTTAACAGGTCCCTTTACTCTTCACACTCTTCACATTGAACACAGTTCATTTAACAGGTCCCTTTACTCTTCACAATGAGAATGTCCCCTTGCTTGTCTCTTCACATGGCAAACATTCCTTTATTTCTTCCACATAGAAATAGTTTGTTTTCTCACCTTTGAGAAGTCTTCACAACTGGTTAAATTTCCCCTTCACACAGGAAATGTCCATTGGTTTCTTTTCACCTAGAAACGATCCAAGACCTCACTTCAAGTAGTCTTCACCCTTGTTACCCTCCTCAGCTTCACATCGCTTTAGGAGGTCTTCCCCATGCTCACACAGCTTTCAGGGGGCACACGTCTGTCTGTCCTCCTCTCCCAGCCCACACGGCGACAGGAGGCAGCAGTCCTTCTCCCAGGCTTCCTCAGCGTCGGGAGGCACACATCTGTCTGTCCTCCTCTCCCAGCCCACACGGCGACAGGAGGCAGCAATCCATAGACTTCCTCTGGACAAATTATAGAGGCCTTCATTTCCTCATTCCGAACAGCTGAAGGCCTTTCAACTTCTTTACACCTTCCTGCTGCCTTTGGCAGCCGACACCCTATAGTAATTGGTGAACTTTCCAAACCAGGTGGGAATGTGTCTCCTCTCTGTGACTACATCCCCAGATTTACCTGACTTCCTGTCACATACCCCCCCCTCTTGTTTCAACCCTAGGTTTGGGACACAGATTTCCAGACACGCATGTGTCAGGCACTGCTCTTGACACTCACTGATACGCCTCTTAGTATCTTCAAGCTTCCGAATGAAACTGTTTCTGTCATCTTCATTGACAGATTTCTCATAAATGTCAAACAGTTTGTCTCTCATCTCATATACACATTCCTCAACTGCATTTTTAGCATCATTTCGCTTCCTCTTAAGTTTCTCTTGCATACAAGTTTGTCCTATCCTCCATGGAGGACCGTGATCCATAGGCAACTCAATTGGGCTAGTCTTAATGTCTTCAACATTCTTGAGCCGCCTCTCTCTGCAATCCATAAATGTTTTCCACAAAATTTTGAGAACCTCTGCTTCACTAAGCTTTGTTCCAAGTAGGGACTCTTGATGTCCCTCTGTGACTTGAGTTGCCTCTCCATACAGCTGTACACAATCATTGACTCTTTGTTTCTTGAGCTTAGCTTGCTCTAAGATGCTGTGCAGAGGGCCTTCCATTTGCAACAACAGGCTGTCACACATTTCTTCAAAGTGACCCCTGTTCCTTTTTCCAGAGACATCATCAACTTTCCTTCCACCAACACATGGGTCAAAGGCAACAACACAGTTGAACCCAGCGATCTGGGTGGTATCCATTATTTACCTCCTCTCTGCATCAGTGAAGAAGCATGGAACTGCAACACATTCTTTTACAGGTTTCTTCAATGCACTTTCTGCTGAACTATTTGACCGCTCAAGGTCACCTAGTTCCTTTTCTCTATCTGAATTCCACATGGAATGCATCTCAAGATCACGATCAAACTTCTGCCACCTGTCTTTCACCAGTTCCATTTTGGAAATATTCCCTGAAAGGCACTTATTCATTTGCTTCACGTTTTCACCAATAGCCTTAGTTTTCTCCACTAGGTGGCGTTTGCTTTTTTCTCCAAGATTTATATCACTTGCTTTAGTTTTCTCCACTAGGTTTTCAGCCTGAACTGAGAAATCATCACATTTCTTACACAGCTCCTTTGTTTGCTGAAGTTCTAATGATACATTTTCCAATGCTTGAAGTTTTTGAAGGAACGGTTTATTCCAAAGGGGTGATTCAAACAACATGTCATCACATTTCTGAGGCTCACTCAGGACAGACCCCAAAACACTGATCCTTCTAAAAACTGCATCAGGCACACTATCCCCTCTTTGGGACAGATCCTCTGTTGCCTGTAATTCCTCTTCCAGTTCCTGCAACGGAATCTTCATCTCTTCTACTTGCTGTTCTAAGGCTCGCTTAGACTTTTCTAGCTCCTGAACGCTTTTCACAACATCATCCTTGGAGCTGACCAAATCTTCCATTTCTGTACACAGCTGTTGGTTAACTCTTTCTAGTTCAACCTTACACTCTAGAGCTTCCTCCAAGGAGCGAGCCAAGAACAGGGCTTTGCTCTCGTTATCACGCGCCTCCGTTTTTGCACGGTCGCGTTCTTCTGCACATTTTGCAGACACAGTCTTCTCCTCACCAAGCATCTGATCAAACCTCTTTTTCACATTTTCAACATTTTCTAATAAACCAAAGCTTTCTTCCAATGCGTTTTTCCATATCCGCTATCTGAGCTTGCAATGTTGCGACTTGCTCTGATAGGTTTTTCTTTGCTTCCTCCTCCTCTTTAAATTGTTCCAGGAAGCCATTTTTCTCATCTTCCATTTGTTTGAGCTTTGTGCTAAAACTCATCCTTTGACACCTCTCTTCCTGTAAGAGTTCCTGCGTGTCTTGCAGCTGCGATTCCAAGATAGAAAAATCTTCCGCAATTTCTCTAGATTTGCTGTCTGCTTGAGAAAGCTGATTTCTAACATTGTCCAGCTCAACCTGCAGTCGGTTTGCCTACTCTGACAGCTTAGCACACACTCGGTCACCTTCTGACACCTTGACTTGCGATTCCTGCAGCTGTGCCTCTATTTTTTTTCTCTTGTGTTCCGAATCTCCTTTTCCCTGCATAAGAGCCTTCACCTCATTGGCTAGTTTCTGGGAATGAGACTGTAATTCTGCCACACAGGCTTCTTTCTCCTTTAACTGCTGCTGGAAACGTTGGGCTTCACCTTTCCAACTTTCACAGTCTGCACGTAATTCATCTACCACATTGCTCAAAGTGGTGAGCTCATACACAGTACTCAGTAATTTAGCCTCTCTTTCACTTTTCTCGTTGTCGCTGAGAGACAATGTCGTTTTCAGAGCAACATTCTGTTCCTGCGCCCCCTGCAGGTCTATTTTTGTAGCTTCCAAACACTGAAGACTTTTTTCCAGCTGATTACGCAACTCCAACATTTCACACATACTTTGCTTCTGCAAAGTCTGAATTTCAACTTCCTTTTCCATGAGGGTGGTATCTTTCTCCTTTATAGTGTCTTGACGTTTTTGCAACTCAACCAAAAGAAGAGCAGTGGTTTCTTCCCACTGTGACACATGAGAATTGAGTAGTTCATTCGTTTCCTGCAAGTTTCTATGCTCCATCTTAAGCAATTCCAAGGCTTGTTCCTTTTCTTCCATTTTCCGTTGCAAGGCATCCAACTCAGCCCTGCACACATACTCGGTTTCCTCCAAACCGATGGCCTCCATTGGCTGCTGGCGTCTCTGTTTCCAGCCTGCTATGCTCTCTTGGTGAGCCTTTTGTTGAGCTGCAAAGCTCCGCTGTTTCAGCATCTCCCCCATTTTGAGTTTACTTTTCATCTGAGCACACTGCGTCTCCATAGCAGTTTCATCAGTGTTGCTAGGGACAACAACCTTCCTCTTTAGTAGACTCTCTTTAGACATGGATGGGGCTCGTTCAGACGGTAACATCCCCTCCATCCATAGAATCCGGTCTCTCATTTTATCTATCTTTGCATTTTTCAGGCGTTTTGATCGCCCCATCTTCAATAACTCCACAAGCAAATTTTTCACAGTCCAGCAAAAAATTTTCAGACCACTGTCTCTTTAACACATGTAAATGTTCTCTCTCTTGCAAGATCTCTTTTCCTGCTCACACAGTTTGTGCAGTCCCTTGCACCAGACACAACAAAGTTCATAAAAAATTTTGAGACCGCTGTCTCTTTAAAACACGTTTTTTCTCTTTCAGGATCTTCTCTCCTGCACACATAGATTGTGCAATCTCGTGCACCAGACAAAGTTCATCAAACATATGCACTTCTTTGCAGGGATCTCTGCTTCTGCCCACTGCATACCTCCACCATATGTGAGGGATTAGCTCGGTGGCGGGCGTGGATGACCCCCTGGGGGGGTGCGTTTTCACAAGAAGATAGCCGAGAAGTGCTTGCAAACAACAGTTTGGTTTATTAAGGCATTTTTCTTCACCAGACTGCAAGCGTCAAAACCAGCAAAATAAAATAAAAGACAAAATAAATCCTTGCCTCTGTGGGCGGCTACCTTCTCACACTGGAACCTACCTAAGAGTCTGTCCCCAACCTACTGTTGGGCAGACTTTCTTATCCTACAGCGGATACTCAACAGTCCATGTTTTATCTCTTCACACAGCACGTGTTCATTTAACAGGTCACTTTACTCTTCACACTCTTCACATTGAACACAGTTCATTTAACAGGTCCCTTTACTCTTCACAATGAGAATGTCCCCTTGCTTGTCTCTTCACATGGCAAACATTCCTTTATTTCTTCCACATTGAAATAGTTTGTTTTCTCACCTTTGAGAAGTCTTCACAACTGGTTAATTTCCCCTTCACACAGGAAATGTCCATTGGTTTCTTTTTACCTAGAAACGATCCAAGACCTCACTTCAAGTAGTCTTCACCCTTGTTACCCTCCTCAGCTTCACATCGCTTTAGGAGGTCTTCCCCATGCTCACACAGCTTTCAGGGGGCACACGTCTGTCTGTCCTCCTCTCCCAGCCCACACGGCGACAGGAGGCAGCAGTCCTTCTCCCAGGCTTCCTCAGCGTCGGGAGGCACACATCTGTCTGTCCTCCTCTCCCAGCCCACACGGCGACAGGAGGCAGCAATCCATAGACTTCCTCTGGACAAATTATAGAGGCCTTCATTTCCTCATTCCAAACAGCTGAAGGCCTTTCAACTTCTTTACACCTTCCTGCTGCCTTTGGCAGCCGACACCCTATAGTAATTGGTGAACTTTCCAAACCAGGTGGGAATGTGTCTCCTCTCTGTGACTACATCCCCAGATTTACCTGACTTCCTGTCACAATATATATATATCAAAAAAATATGTCAAAAGTATTGGGACACCTGCCTTTACACGCACATGAACTTTAAAGGCATCCCAGTCTTAGTCCCTAGGGTTCAATATTGGGCCGGCACACCCTTTGCAGCTATAACAGCTTCAACTCTTTTGGGAAGGCTGTCCACAAGGTTTAGGAGTGTGTCTATGGGAATGTTTGACCATTCTTCCAAAAGCGCATTTGTGAGGTCAGGTACTAATATTGGACAAGAAGGCCTGGCTCGCAGTCTTCACTCTAATGGTATGGTGTTGGAACGGTTTGGTACGGTTTGCTTTTCCACTAAAGTAGTACTAAAGTAAGTGGGTGGGATAACAACGATTCTCTGACCAATCAGTGGCTAGTAGTGACAAACAGTCAAGGCTGCATGCAAAGGATTTTGGGATATGGTACCGTTACGGCCCTCTTGGAACCAGAACTGAGGTGGTACTGTTTAAGCGAGCTGTACCATTCGGTTCCATGTAGTGGAAAAGCGCCGCCGTACCGTACCATTCCTACACCATACCATGCGGTACCATGCAGTGGAAAAGCACAAAAGCGAGCCGAACCGTTTGGTTCCATGCAGTGGAAAAGCGTCATTATTCATCCCAAAGGTGTTCTATTGGGGTGAGGCCAGCACTCAAGTTCCTCCACCCCAAACTCACTCATCCATGTCTTTATGGACCTTGCTTTGTGCACTGGTCCAAATCATATGGCGGAGGGGGGGGATTATGGGGGGATTATGGTGTGGGGCTGTTTTTCAGGGGCTGGGCTTGGCCCCTTAGTTCCAGGAAAGGAAACTCTTAAGTCCTCAGCATACCAAGACATTTTGGACAATTTCATGCTCCCAACTTTGTGGGAACCGTTTGGGGATGGCCCCAACATGACTTCACACCAGTTCACAAAGCAAGGTCCATAAAGAAATGGATGAGTGAGTTTTGGGTGGAGGAACTTGACTGGCCTGCACAGAGTCTTGACCTCAATCCGATAGAACACCTACCTATGCGCTTCTGGAAGAATGGTCATCTCCATAGACACACTCCTGAACCTTTTGGACCGCCTTCCCCAGAACAGTTGAAGCTGTTATAGCTGCAAAGGGTGGGCCAACTCAATATTGAACTATGGACTAAGACTGGGATGCAATTAAAGTTCATGTGTGTGTAAAGGCAGGTGTCCCAGTACTTTTGACAATATAGTGTATCTATGTCTTCTAAGTTTTTACCTTGGACTTTAGCTTAGACTTGATAAATATTGTTAACTGTTAGCAGTTGTTTGCTTTTGTTAATACCTTTGTTGTTTTTTTTACTGCTGTTGTACTTAGTTTATTTTCATCCAGTTCCTTTTTTAATTTGTTTAAACATGAGAAACAGTACAGTGTTGTAAGCTGTTTCCCAGCACAACATATTTTTCTCTACATTTAGTCTATACATATAGCCACTAGATGGAAGCATTGTGTCTTCCAACGTATCATAAAACGTACTGTAAAGAGAATTATTTTACTTCCGTTCTGTATGGTAGTATATGATAAAGCAATAGATAGAAAACTGTTGTTTCCAGCCACACAAGAATGAATCAAACCTATTACAACTTCTACTATCATTGCAACAAACAATACAATTGATATCTCAGTTCCATTGAAAACCTTATAGATTTTAAGTTTACAATGTACCTAGCTTTCTTTCATTTGAAAACAGTTTTTATCTTTCTTTCACTTTCACACAAAAAGCAATGCAGTTACTGAAGAAAAAACCGATTGATAGGAAAAAAAAAAACAATCCTAAATAAGACAAAAAACACATACAAAGTGTACTGCATACCTACAACTTTTTTTAAAGTTGAACTGTGTGTACAAAAGAAATAGCAAAAATCAATGCATGGTGCCTCCCCTAACTGTTATCATCAAATATACTTCTTTGTCCCCTTCCACTATTAAAGTCACTTGTCCTGGCTAACTCTACCAGCTACCTGTACATCTTTGTTACTTTACACTTTATCTGAAGCAACACAGGCACAGTGATATGGAAGTGAGGCCATGCCTATCTGGTTATCTTGGACTGCAAAGTCTCTCATAACCTTACCAGTTTTGTCTACTTTAATTGGTGTACCTTCCCACTGATACCCATCATTGTATTCATTGAGCAATGCTAGAAATATGACAAACATAGTTCCACCACAAGTTGCGCACGGAATTGTAGTCTTAGAGCCAGGGGCATAAGCAAAGCTCACAGAGTCCTGTTGCAAAATTTTGATGAGGCTTTCCTATCCCCCTGGCAAACCTTTACCTGTGATACACAATACTTTCAATATTGTAAGGCAGCAGTCTATACTGCAACCCTAATACATTGGCTTTCAATTTAGGCGCACCCCTTTACATTAGTACTAAGTAGAATTTCACCCTTTGCTTGGAACTGTCCAAAACTATGCTGGCATGAGCCTGAAGATCCAGTCCACAGAAAAATGGAAGATTGTATACTCACCTTTCTTTCATTTTCCTTTTCGGACGCATCTTCATGGCAGCACACACACTGGGTTGTCCCCACAGCCTTATAGGATTGGTTAGCTATAAATCTGAGAGGGAGACCCCGCAGCATTCTCTGTATATATCACCTAAGAAAGGGCAGGATTCTGTGTGCTGCCATGAAGATGCTTAAGGAAAGGAAAATTACGGAAAGGTGAGTATACAATTTTGCATTTTCCTGACACTTAACGGCAGCACACACACTGGGAAATAACTCGCTAGTCGGGTGGGTGCAAGAAAATGATCATTTATTAACATGGCATATAAGAATTAGCCTGGATAAAGGTCTGATCGAATTTCACTGTTGTTAGCTGAGACAAGTCCACTTTATAATGGGACATAACGGTGTTTTTGGATGACCAGGTTGCTGCTCTGCATATAGTTTCTGCAATATGCTGCCTATGATGTTGCCACTGCTCTGGCACAGTGAGCCTTCAGGGCCTCAGGAATCAGAAGTTGTTGAAGTGCATTGGCTTACTTGTTGGTCTATACTAGTCAAGACGCTATAGTGCGTGGTGAAGCTGCTTGACCTTTTCTAGGGCCATGAGGGATAACCAGTAGATTGTCTGCTTTTCTGAAGGAACTTCTGGCCGACAAATATGTGCTCATATCGCTTTTTACGTCTAAAGAATGAGGTTTGCCTTGATTGTCCAAGAACACTGGTGGACTTATGTATTGATTAAAGTCAAAAGAAGTCACTACTTTTGGTATAAAGCGATCCAAGAGTCTTAGAGTCACTCTGTCTGGATAAAAGATCAGGTATGGTTCCCTGCTCCTTAGTGCTTGCATTTCTGAGACTCTCTGCGCTGAGGTTACGCGATCAGAAAAGTTATCTTTAACCTTAAATTCCATAAGGAAACTGAGTCAGCCGGGTGAAAAAAGGGAACCTGAAAGAGCCTCTAAAACTGTTGACTAATCCCATGAAGGGAATGTTGGTTTCAACAATGGGCCAATGAAGTAAACCTCTCCCACCACTCTTCCATAAGTGGTGTTGGTGGTGCGTTTCCTGGCTTGTAGTAATGTGGATACTACTTCTACCCAACATCCTTGACTTAGAAGTCTAATCCTCTCAATATCCATGCCATCAGGTGCAATTTCTCCAGAGCCGGGGGGAGGAACTGACATTGAGATTGTAAAGTCGGTGTGACTGGAAGAAGCAGTGGTTCCTCTAGGCTTAGTTGTAGGAGGGTCGTGAACCACAGTCTCCTTGGCCAGAAAGGGATTACCGCTATCACTGTCGATGCCGACCTCCTTAGTCTGGAGAGAAATCTCATGATCAGCGGTGTTGGCGGGAAGATGTAGCCTAGCTGAAAATCCCAAGGATGGGGAAGGCAATTAACTCCCTCGGCTGGGGGGTAAAGCGTTCTCGACAAAAATCTCAGACATTTGGCATTTGCTGGTGTTGCTGCCAAGTCGATGTTGGGGACTCCCCAAGTCTGGATCAGAAGCAAAAAAACCTGAGGGTTTAGCGATCATTCGTTGTTTGATAAGAAGTCCCTGCTCAGGATGTCGGCCAACAGGTTTTGTCTTGCCGAGACATATACAGCTTTCAAGTCTTCTAGGTGTATCTGGGCCCAGTCCAAGATAGGGCAAATCTCTGACATAAGGGCACGACTTCAGGTGCCCCCTTGTTTCTGGATATATGCTTGTTGTCCATTTGAAGAAGGACGCATTTCCCCATTTGGGAAGGACCAAAGGCTAGAAGAGCTTGGAAGACTGCTCCGAGTTCCAGGATATTCAAGATCATGCCTTGTGAATGGAATTGCCAGTGACCCTGAACTGCTTGATTCCGATAGTGGGCACCTCATTATTTTTGACTTGCATCTGATGTAACTATCTCTGGTTTCAGAGGAACTATATGTCTATGTTTTTTGAGGTTGTGAGCTTGTGTCCACCACCATACAGACTGCTTCACAATTCTATGGATGAAGATCGGCTGAAGCATTGAGGCTCCATTCCATTGCCTTAGAAATGAATTCTAAAGAACACTCGTATGCCACTGAGCCCATTGGACCATTGGAAAGTTCACTGTCATGGAACCCAAAATGCTCATAGAGACTTTGACTGGCAGGAAGGTTACTGCCAAGATTTTCTTTACTTTTTGGATCAGATGATCTAACCTCTCTTGGGGAAGCTCCACGATGTTCGACCTTGTGTTCAGATCTGCCCCCAAAAAAAGCAGGGAGCAGCAGAATGTCCACACTGGCAGAATAGAAGTACAGCATAAAAAGACAGGGAAAACACTGGTCTTTTAAATCTGCTGCCGCCATTGCGGCAGAAATGACGTCATTGCGCATGCGCAGAAGCGATCTGGTGCCATCTTGGAAAAGGATTTCCTATGACCTCACTTCCTTCCACACATGTGCAGAAGCGGCAAAACAAGCAGCCGCCATCTTTAAACAGGTCTGGCCACCTGTGGGACTACAAGGGGCAGAATAAAATAAATGAAAAAAGTGGGTGCTAGCAGAAAAAGAGAATAGGAGGCCACTGCAATATATAAAGCTAATTTAAAGCTTGTGCATACCAGACAGCATGGAAAAAAGAAAAGACCCCTGAGACCATCAGACTGGGGTTCTCTCCATATAGCTCATTTAGAGACTGCACAGGAGCGGACTTCCATCCAGGAGAGGCTGAACCTGCCTGGTAAAAGCGGTAAGAGGTACTGCACTATCTATCCAATCTTGTCAGATGAGGATAAAAAAGAGAATGCTGTGGGGTGTCTCCCTCTCAGATTTATAGCTATCCAATCCTATCAGGTTGTGGGGGCTGAGTCACAACCCAGTCTGTGTGCTGCCATAATGCGTCAGGAAAGTAGCCTGCTTCTAAAGCAAATGTGAGGTGCATTGTATCACAGAGAGTTTTCCAGTTCTGTAATGTCCCATTTACACCTGAGCGTTTTGTAGCGCAAAGCTCCAAAACGGTCAACATCCAAACTCCCACGGTTTTCAGTTGTGCCTGTTCACGTCCGAGCATAGTGTTGCTTGAAGCTTGTAGCTTGAAAAAGTTTATGAGCTTCTTTTGAGCTACAAACTTCAAACATTTTTGGTCCTAATAGACTTCAGCGTAAGTGCCTGAAAAGCATGCAAACATGTTAAAAGCACATGGAAATGCACAGATCATGCATTTATTTTCCCTAGTACTTAGCTTTCCATTGGCTAAAAATATATATATATTTTTAAAAAGCTGTAAATCCTAAGATGCCCACAAAAACTTCTGCACAAGTGCTGGAATGACTAAAGTGTGAATGCAACCTATTGGAGCTAATGGACCATTGCAATGCAGCACAGTTTTATAAACCTACTGTAAGTGCTACAGACTGCTGTTTTACATTTACATGTAAATCAGATAACATTTTTATATATAGCAAAGGCAATGACTGATCTGAAGTCATGTTTTAGTGGCACCTAAGGTCAAAACCTGTATAAGTAAGTGAGTAAGTAAGAATGGTAGCATTTTATGTACACCAAGTCCTCTTTCTCTGGCCTCTATACACTTGGTGTTATAATATTGTAATGATCATTCCAACCTGTCATCTTCAATGGTAAATATTACACATTAGTGTATCCATTGTGACCTGTTTCATTGTATTCAATTACAGTTGCCTGAATATATTATGTACTGTAAGTGCTGAGGTTTACACTTATTAAATCATAATTATAGCCCTTTGAAACATTGGTTGTAGCTTTGCTATCTCTGCACAATGACACATTTCATTTGTTCTGATAAATATAAGGCAGGTTGGCATAGTGCTACAGTATTTCTACATTTTGATATTGTCATAGATTTAAAGGGTTTTTTGTATATACATTTTTGTTTCATTAAGATGAAAGCTGCTTTGCTGTATGTTTTCTGTTTCTATTATTGTGAAATATTGTTATACAGTTGTGTAACTCCACAGCCATTTTTATATGGTCATACTTAAAATATACAGTATGTGAACTCTTTCCTTGTAAAACAGCCCATTCAGCCTAAAATAAAAAATGCAAAGCAAAAGCTTTCTGTGTAAAAAAAAAAAAAAAATATATATATATATATATATATATATATATATATATATATATATATATATATATATATATATATATCACAGATACTATTTTTTTTTTTTATAAGTGATCCCATGACCTCTAGTCTCTGGTGCATAAGGGGTTTAAAGAAGAACTCCAGTAAATTTTTTTAAATATTAGAAGTTAGCAGCTACAAATGCTGTAGCTGCTTACTTTTAAGAAGCAGACACTTACCCACCCAGGACTCAGAGTCCAGCACTGACATCACCCAGGCTGGTTCTTTGCCGCTTTTTGGATGCCTGGCGCCACCCTCTTAGCTTGGCAGCATGATCTCACTTATGCGCGGTGGGGAACCAACTGTGAAACTGCAGGATGTTACAGCTGACTCCCCACTGTGCATGGGTGGGATTGCGCTGGGCTGTCAGATGGGTCCCTCAGCCTCCTGGCACATCTGACATGTTCCAGGAGATTGCGGGCGGGAAAGTCAAACTTCCATAATTCTCATCTAGGCGAGAATTGCGGAAGTAGGAGCTGGTACCTGTCAGAAAAAAGGTACTGTTCCCCCAAAAGAAATGTTAGGGAAGGGGGAGAAGCACATTAGTGGCACTTTCATGTTCAGGTGGGGGCGGAGACGCCTTATGACCATGGAGTGCTTTTAGCAGGAGGCAGAAAACAGCAGAACACTTATTTTCCCAGTGAAGAGCTGTGCAGGAGGGGATGTCTGATCAGTGAAGTACAAGCAGGCTGTACTCCCAAGTAGAATTGACCACACTCTAAAGGATGCGCTTCCACACTTATGTTTTCACCAGCCGTAGCCCCTGCACAGGCAGACCAGGTGTGTTTGTATTACTGAATATTTTTGATATACCTACAATAAAAAATAATTAAACAAGAAAGGATGAGCTTCCATACCCTGGTGTGGCCAGTTTAAAATAGGAGCGCAGCGGGGCTGGCAAAACCCCCAGGTGTTTTTCACAAAGGAAGCAATTTAAAGAAAACACTATATAAGTACATGGTAACACTGTATATATCAGAAATAAATAATACAGAGGTACCATACACTTAACCTCCCTGGCGGTATGATTCTTTTGGATTTTAGGTGCTGAAAGCGGTACCATTATTTTGCATGTTATTCTTAAGAATGAGCAGCCCAAACCAACTATTTACATAAGATTTTTTTTTTACTGTGCGTTCTTCTTTATAACATCCCGGATATGATAAAGTTTGAAACACAAAATCATAAATTATAATATAATAAAAAACTATAAATAAGTTAAAGTATGTATGTATGTATGTATGTATGTATGTATGTATATATATATATACACACGTATATATATGTGTATATGTATATATATATATATATATATATATATATATATGTATATACATAAAAAGTACAGTAAAACTGCAGGAAAGGGCACTGGGGGCAAACTAGTGTGAATTTATTTTATTTTGCATTGTATCAGTGTGTTTGGTGTGTTTTACATTTGAATTTGCCACCGGTTCCACCCCCTTGCGAACGTCACGTCGCAGGAGACGGAAGCCGGGGCACACAGAGGATCGGGAGGAAGATCCGCTGCCACACACCGCCGGGATGCATCGCTGGATCCCGGGGACAAGGTGAGTACCCCTTCTACCAGGATCCAGCGATCTTCCTAGCGGATCCCCGAGTGTGGCTCGGGGTTGCCGCTTTTGGCACTGAAATTTAGCCCCGAGCCACACTCGGGAATACCGCTAGGAAGGTTAAAAGTGAACCAGAACTCAAAAACAGAAGTTTTGCTGTCATGTAAGAGATTTCTAGACATTTTTATTGTGCCTCCCTAGCTGTACATGTGCAGTGTAGTATTCTGAAGAACTGTGCCTCTAAATGTTAGTCTTACACAATTTGGTGATAACAATCAGACATACATATACTAAAATTCCCTTTTCTCATTCATTTTAGTCCTCTTTTATTTTCATTTTACTCCTATGTTGACATTTTATAGTAACAAATGATTCATCTTATCATCCTTTTATTGAGCATCATTTTTATGTATATGTACATGTAGCACCCTGCTAGGTAGGTGCTAAGAAAAAGGATAGTTTGCTCTGCCTGCTTCACAGGGGAGCCTGATCAGTAATTAGGATTGTTGCATGTGTCCATGTTTGATTCATCTGGTCTGAGGGAGTGTCTCCACTGTACCAAATAGGGGGGCCTGTTGGACAGTGGAGGAAACCCAGCCAGTGACACACAGGCTTTTATGACTGTCCCAGTGGGTAGGCACAACAGTGGTGCATCCTGGAATATGTTATATAAGCCATGGGCACATGTGACAGGGTGTCTTTGGGCAGGAAGCCAGGTCCCAGGAGGAGGGTGATGGTTGTCTCTCCTCCTGACGCTGAGGAAGGTGGTCACAGGCGGTCAGCCTTGTGGACCAGAAGTGTGGTGTTGAGCCAGGAGGTCCAGTGGATGCTGACAAGGGAGTTGGAGGCAGAGCGACCCAGGAAAAAACAGTGTCCGTGAGTACCAGGAAGCTTGCCAGGGGTCTGCCCAGGAAGGGGACTACTCCAGTAGGAGGTCAGTGGACAGAAGGTCAGCGCACACAGTCAGTGAGAAATAGGGTGCCAAGTTAGACCCTGAAGAGGAACCTAAACAAGAGTACATATTATTCATCTTCATTTCAGTGGCAAGGTGAAGCAGCGGCCTTGCCGCATTCTACAGTCAGTTGTCCTCAGGAATTGTGCATAGTTCAAGTTGGAGTATCAAACTCATACCTTCTCCCATTCAAGTTCCAAAAAAAAACAAATCCCCTGGACTGTTCATTGTCTGAGCCACAAACTTTTAATGCGGTGTATCTTTTGTCAATTGCTAATGGTAACCCAGGGGAACCCAAGAAGTGTAATTCTCAGCAGCTCCCTAGGGGGCAGTGCTACATACACATTACCAATTTCTTTGAACATGAGTTTTATACAGAAACATTTTATACTGAGAGAATAACTTTTAGATTTAAATGGTAATATTTTATTCCAATAGATTCTCTTATTAATCAGATGAAAGCATTTCAGTGTATTATGTGTATATACATGATCAGCCACTAGGTGGCGTCTGGTTTATATATATATATATATATATATATATATATATATATATACAGGGCCTTCAGTTCAGTCCCATCCTAGCCTGTGATCTGCATTTTTTAAACCTCTTTCACTGCTTCTTGATCATTACCCTACCAATTATTTGATCACCAGTCATTGGAAGTACTGTATCTCTGACAGGAGAAAGGAGAATGTCCTATCTCCACCAGGATAATCCCCCTCACACAGAGACACAGTTCAGAACAAAACATGGTATGTAAGTAATGGAATGGGAAAGCTATCAGTTGCAGGGACCACACAGGCAATACTAGAAACAGGGCAGGATCCACTGGTAGTTTTGCACTGTATGTAATGTATAAGAAAACATTTTATTGAAATATTTAATAGACCAAAAGCTAGCAAATTAGAGAAGCTTATTGTTAGGGTTTACATACACTTTAGGCAATAAAGCTTGGCCAATGCCAAGTATGCAGAATGTAAGAAGAAGTAGAAGACTGAGAGGTCATTCCTTTGCTCTTCCTTCCAGTGAACAAGTTCAGGAAGGGAGAGCCACAGCACTGAGCCTAATTAATCTCACACTGCTGAACCTTCACCTGCCCCGTGAGAATCCCAATGTGCTGAAGATTACAGGTTGTGATCAAGATAGGTTAAAAATCTTTATTGATTTTAACACAATAATTCATTTTGATATCAACCTGGAGATCTTTCTTTTTTTTTTTTTTTAATTCTTTCTTAAACCAGAGCTCCACCCAAAAAGGGAAGCTTTGGTTGTTCACAACCTACCCCCCCCCCCACTGCCACATTTGGCACTTTTTAGGGTCGGATCACAGGAGCTCTGTGTTGATAGCAGAAAGAACAACAGTCTGCTGTGTTTACAACAGCAGATCGCCGTTCTCTCTCCACAGGGAGCAGTGGCGGGTGCCCGGCAGCAATCGAGGCCGCCGGACCCATGAATCAACTTCCCCGCTGACAAATGGGGGCGCGTGCCCCCAGGACCACTTCTGCGGATCGCCGTACAGGAACGGCCATTCGCGCAGCCGAGCTAGCCTGCCGCAGTATATCTGTGGCGGGCAGTCGACAAGCGATTTTAATTGGCATTCAACGCACTGTGCTCCATTGTTTGATCATGTAAAGGCAGCTGTGGTATGTGGTGCCCGCAATTTTTTTACTTTTTAGACAAAATACACTGTATTGTGTTTCAGGCTTTCTTCAATCACAATTAAATTACTTTTATAGTCTTGCACTTTGAGATGCCCTCAGGTTCTAATATTACAACTATAATGCTGGACTTTTTTTTTTTTATAGCTCAATTAATTAAGTTTATACTCTTAAAGTAAAAAAAAAACACTATTCAGGATCTGTCGCCAGTAGTTCTGAATATGTGGTAACACAGTTCCAAAAGCAAGATTTTAAGGCGGCAATAAACTTCTCACTTGCTTTAACACATCATTTAAATTTCATGTAGTGGTGTTTGAAAATTCATACAAGTAAGGTCCTTTGCACATGGGGAAGTCTATTTGCTGCGCATGTCTGCGGGTGTTTTAGTGCACCCAAGAAGCACAGGTGTAGTGCCCAGTCCCTGAACTAATAGGGGCCTAAAACATGAGTACAGTGTTCAGCCCCATCAAGCCACAGCCTGCCATATACAGTACCTTGACAGGCTAGAAGAAGCAAGGCTGGACGTCGTGCCTGTGCCTCCCGGGCGCACTAAAACGCACAGAGGCATGGACAGAAGCTAAACACCCCATGTGCAAGGGGCCTAAAACCTAAAATGCTTAAACTGTTAGTGAAAAAGATTATAAAGTTACAAAATATAGGATTTAATGAATGTAAAATGTTGGTAAAACGTTGTGTTTCATTAGTCAGTGCTGGAATGACTTGGTGAATACATCAGCAATAAGCGGGTGTTTTTGCTAAGCCCTGAGAGACTATTTTGTCTTTAAGCGGCATAGCTCACTCCTGCAAAGTACTGTGCACAGAGTGTTAACTGCCCATTTAGGCTTCTTTTATGCTTTACTTTATTTTATCAAATCTTCTCAAAAGCATAAATTATGCAGAATTAGATGTACTTTCCTCTCTGCGGTTGTTTGCTTTTACCATTTTTTCTAACTTAAAAGTTTAATTAAAAGTGTGGCCTTTGCTAACACGTAACAGCATGTTAAACTCAAGACCCTGTAGAAGCAAATGTCATAAAAGGGAGCTGGAAATCAAAAAGTGTATTGAGCTGAATGGCTGAAATATAAACACTCACAGGCATTTAAGCAAAGTATCGGCTTTACTTTGTACTGCATGACGTTAAAATTAATGTGGACTGCGGCATCTGTCTGAATTTAATTCTCCAGATCCAATCATTTGTATCGCTCTCACATGCGAGCCCCCGTCTGAGGCAGCATCTGCCAGCTCACATTTTATTAAACTTATCTCACGATTTGTTATTTCTTCGCAACTGGCCATTCTACCTGTCTGCATGGGAAAGCTTGAAGTTCTTCTCATTCAAACAGGTATAAATATGCAAAAAAAAAAAAGAATATGAATAGCTAACTTATTGGCAAAGGACATACTTGCTCATTTTCTTGAATATTGGTACATGTTGGCAGTGCTGGTACAAGCTACTGATTTGTTGTTGTCACATAAAGCTCAGTTGTATGATTTGTGCCTTGGCACTATGTGAACAGGGAAATTGGAGGATAATTTTACAGCTGACATTTCTTATGAAAGGTTGTATGAAGGTACAGTAAATAGGCATTGCAATTCCACTTTTCCAAGGTTGCAATTCAGCTGCTCGAGTTATGTCATTTTGCTTGAAATACCAGCTTAAAACAGCTCAGTAAGTGACTAGTAAGAGCTCATGAATCTCCATTATTCTGGCAGCGTAATACTATACTGATGTGCTGTTATACGCAGTGTAACTGCACTTTGAAAATGGCTAGGTCCCTGGCCTTTTCCGCATCAAATATCATGCACTGACATAGACAAAATGATGTGAAGGCCTGGGCTATAATCCTGCATAACCAGATTATGGCTTCTTCCCAATCATGTGCGACCTAACTTGTATCAATGGTGATGGGTAAATCAGACATACAGTATATGCAGTGCAGGTGCCAAATGCTCTTAACCACTTGCCGACCGCTGCAAGTACATATACTGCGGCGGTCAGCCCCTCACAGGCAAAGTGACGTATGGGTACGTCACTAGCCTGTGAGGCTCTGGGGAGCGAGCGCGCACCCCCGGAGGCGCGCTCCCGCTCGGTCATGGACCCCCTCCGCGCGTGTGCCCGGCGGACCCGGTATCCGCCGGGCACTCGCGATCGTCCGGGACAGCGGGAGAAAGGCAGGCGGCTGATGTAAACAAGCCGCCTGTCATTCTCCCCCGTGTAAGAACAGTGATCATACGGTTCTACTATGTAGGACCGTTGATCACTGTTCCTACACTTCAAGCCACAGCCAATCACAGTAAGAATCACGCCCCTAGGGACACACACCACCCCTCCCTCTCAAATAAAGTTAACCCCTTCACTACCAGTGTCATTTTACAGTAACAGTGCATATGTATAGCACTTATTACTGTAGTAATGCCACTGGTACCCCCAAAAGTTTCAAAAATGTCAGTCAAGGGTTCCGATCTGTCCGCCGCAATGTCGCAGTCCCGCAAAAGAAAATCGCAGATCGCCGCCATTACGTGTTAAAAAAAAAAACAACAAAAATGACAAAAATCTTTCCCTTGTTTAGTAAACGCAATAACTTTTGTGCAAACCAATCAAAATACGCTTTTTGCGATTTTTTTTACCAAAAATATGTAGCATAAAAAAAATTGGCCTAAAATGTTAAAAAATTTAGATTTTTACATTTTTTGGGGGGAATTTCATATAAAAAAATTTGAAAAATATTGTTATTTTTGCAAAATTTAAGCTCTTTTTTTGTTTATAGCGCATGATCAAAAAATCGCACAGGTGATCAAATACCACCAAAAGAAAGCTCTGTTTGTGGGAAAAAAATGACGTCAAATTCGTTTAGGTACAGCATCGCACGACCGAGCAATTGTCCGTTAAAATCACGCAGTGCCGAATCGCAAAATACCCCCTGGTCAGGAAGGGGGTAAAATCTTCCGTGGCTTAAGTGGTTAAAAAAGAACTCCGGATTAAGCAAAAAAATCCCCCATTAATACACCCCCTACACAAAACACTAAACAGTTAATACATTTGTGAAGTTCCTTACCGTTGAAGAGAAAAGTCTAGCTGAATTTTCAGGAAGTCACCTCTGTAATTCAAAAGATAACAGCATCTGCTCTGCCAAGGAGAAGGTGTTACAGCAGGGATTATATCAAATCCTCTCCTCTCATTCTACAGGAAAAGGAACTACATTTCCCAGGAACCTCTGGCAATTGCAGTGAATGTGGGTGGGTACACTAGGCTTGTACATGTTGAATGTGAACTTGCCCACATCAACATAAATCATGGCCCCTCATTCTCCAGCCACACTGCTCTACACACCACACAGCATGACAGTGAGGTGACAATCATAGAAATGTAAAGCATGCCTGTGCAAAATGTTTAGTTAATTCTAAATTAAATTCTCCCTCCTCTAAGTTTTCTGTTACTGGCTGTGGCTGCTATGTTCAAATGCCATCTCTCCCCCTCCAGAAGATAACCATATTAGCCTTACATGCTTTATTTAATTACTACTGAACTGTAGATACATGGCCATAATTATATATTTTACTCACTATATTCGAACTGTAATTCAGTATTAGAAATAATGCTCCTCCTGCAGCTTTAAGATCTTTCTAACAGCATTCAGTGGTTGTATGGTGTAAGTGAGCACACCCCTATCCACAACACAGAAAGAGAGACCCAAGAGACAATGAAGAGATAATGGAAAACCAACCAAGAATAAGAAATAAGTAAGAAGGAATAACCAAGAGATAATAGAAGAATTTACATGAAAGCCACATGCAAAACATATTTTGCTTTGGATAAATTCAGATTTTTTATTTATCTCTGTGTCCTTGTTAAGGAGATTCACTCTCTATTTGTGATCACTGACACCAGGAGTTGGCACCAGAACAGGAACAGAGAGAAATTTTTCAATGAGGACCATAGTTCCATGAGAGATGTCTTAGAGGGATTTCCCTTTCCTCTGAGAGATTTCCTGTTAACTTTTGTTGTGTATACAGGACAAGTAGTCCTGTACTTGTCCTGTATACACAACTCTTACTTACAAATGGATAGAGACAACAGGAAGTGAGAGGAAATCTACCCCATAGGAAGGGAAATTCACTACTATAAGAGTTACATAGTTACATAGCTAGTGAGGTTGAAAAAAGACATCATTCCATCCAGGTCAACCCATCATGTGTGTGTGTGTTTGCTGCTAACCGTACATTGTATACCCCTTTATGTTGTGGTCTTTAAGGTGCCCATCTAATCGTTTTTTTAAAACTATTGATGCTCCCTGCTGATACCACTGGTTGTGGAAGAGAATTCCACATCCTTATCGCTCTGACAGTAAAGAACCCCTTACGTAGTTTAAGGTTAAACCGTTTTTCTTCTAGTTTTAGTGAGTGGCACCGTGTCCTATTGTATTCCCTTTCTCTGAAAAGTTTGTTCCTTATGCTATGGTCACCACATTATTTGTACATGGATATCAAATCCCCTCTCAAGCGTCTCTTCTCCAGAGAGAATGAGTTCAATGCTTGTAGTCTTTCCTCATAGCTGATGTCCTACATTCCCCTAATTATCTTTGTTGCCCTTCTCTGTACTCTTTCCAGTTCTAGCACATTCTTTCTGAGGACCAGTGCCCAGAACTGGACAGCATATTCAAGATGTGGCCAGACCAGTCTTGTAGAGTGGGAGAATAATCTCTTTATTTCTGGAGTGAATCCCCTTTTTTATATACATGCCAATATTTTGTTTGCTTGCCACTGCCAAGCCCGTTGTCCACTAAGACCCCCAGGTTTTTTTCCCTCTTAGATTCACTCAGAGGTCCCCCCCCCTAGAGAGTAACTTGCGTTTGTGTTTCTGACGCCCAAGTGCATTACTTTACATTTTTCAACATTAAACCTCATCTGCCATGTAGTTGCCCACCCCATTATTTTGTTCAGGTCTGCTTGTAAGGTTATCACGTCCTGTATAGAAGATATTGGCCTGCTTAGCTTAGTATCTTCCGCAAATACCGAGATTGTGCTGAATATCCCATCATCTATGTCGTTTATGAATAAATTACACAGGATATGGTTCCAGGACAGATCCTTGGGGAACCCCACTTTCCACATCCGCCCAATCCGAGTACTCACCACCCTCTGGACTCGCCCCGGGAGCCAGTTCTCTATCCAGGTACTCACCCTATGCTCCATACCTATGTACCTTAGTTTGTACAGTAAGTGTTTGTGGGGAACTGTATCAAATGCCTTTGCAAACTCCAGATACACCACATCCACAGGCCTTCCTTTATCTAGATGGCAACTCACTTCATCATAAAAGGTTAATAGATTGGTCTGGCAAGAACGATTTTTCATGAATCCATGCTGATTACTACTAATAATACTGTTTTTATTACTAAAGTCTTGCATATAATCCCTTAACATCCCCTCCAAAATTTTGCAGACTACTGATGTTAGGCTAACTGGCCTATAGTTCCCAAGGATATATCTCAGCCTTTTTTTAAATATTGGTACCATGTTGGCTTTTTTCCAATCAGCTGGCACCTTTCCTGTCTGTAGACCTATCTGTAAAGATCAAGAATAATGGTCTGGCTATCACCTGGCTGAGTTCTTTAAGAACCCTCGGGTGCAAGCCATCCGGACCCTGTGATTTATTTATGTTAAGTTTTTAAAGTTTAGTTCCAAGTCTGTCTTCTGTTAACCACTTGCCGACCGCCGCACGACTATATATGGCGGCGGTCAGCCCCTCCTGGGCAAAGTGACGTAGGGGTACGTCACTCGCCCACAAACCCTAGGGGGCGAGCGCGGGCTGCCGGAGGCGCACTCCCGCCCCTGCTTGTTCCCTGACATCCCCGCACGAGTGACCGGCTGCTCTGATGTCCGCCGGCCACTCGCGATCTCCCGCAGGAGAGGGAGAAAGGCAGACGGCTGATGTAAACACAGCCATCTGTCATTCCCCCTTAGATCATGACAGAGGCTATGCGATCCTGCTATGTAGGATCGTATGTCTCTATTATGATCTAACAAGCCACGCCCCTTGACAGTTAGAATCACGCCCCTAGGGACACACTTAACCCCTTGATCACTAATAAAGTTAACCCCTTCCCCGCCAGTGCCATTTTTACAGTAACAGTGCATATTGATAGCACTGATTACTGTAGTAATGTCACTGGTACCCCCAAAAGTGTAAAAAATGTCAGTCAAGGGTCCGATCTGTCTGCCGCAATGTCGCAGTCCCGCAAAAAAAAAAAAAAAAAAAAAAATCGCAGATCGCCGCCATTACTAGTTAAAAAAAAAAAACAATAAAAATGACATAAATCTTTCCCGTAGTTAGTAAATGCAATAACTTTTGAGCAAACCAATCAAAATACGCTTATT
Organism: Pelophylax lessonae; assembly: GCF_965119305.1. NCBI lineage: Eukaryota > Metazoa > Chordata > Amphibia > Anura > Ranidae > Pelophylax > Pelophylax lessonae. The sequence continues at coordinate 714,162,060 of NC_138768.1, forward strand.
GCGATTTTTTTACCAAAAATATATAGCAGAAAACAAATTGTTGTTAAAAAATGTTAAAAAATTTAGATTTTTACATTTTTTTTTGAGAATTTCATATAAAAAATGTGAAAAAGATTGTTATTTTTTCGAAATTGTCACTCTTTTTTTGTTTAGAGCGCAAAAAAAAAAAAAAAAAAAAAAAATCGCACAGGTGATCAAATACCACCAAAATAAAGCTCTGTTTGTTGGAAAAAAAGGACGTCAATTTCATTTGGGTACAGCATCGCACAACCGCGCAATTGTCCGTTAAAATCACGCAGTGCCGAATCGCAAAATAGGGCCTGGTCTTTGAGCAGCCAAATCCTCCGGGGCTTAAGTGGTTAACCATGGGGGTGCTTCCTGGGGTGTATTATTTATTTTAAAATTACAAGCTGGATTAGTGTAGCCCACCAATTCTTTTGTGAAGACTGTAGAGAAGAATTTATTTAGCACTTTCACCTTCTCTCTGTGGCCAGATTCCCTTCATGGGGTCTTTTATGGGGCCAATGTGTTCTGGTCTTGCTTTCTTACTATTTATATACTTATATAATTTCTTGGGGTTTTTTTTTACTCTCTTCTGCTATATGTCTCTTGTGTTCTATTATAGCCACCTTGATTTCTCCTTTACATTTCTTATTGCACTCTTTGTAATGTTGCCAATGACCCCTCAGCCTTGTATTTTTTGAAGGCCTTTTCTTTAGTTTTAATATGCATTTTTATGTTGGAGTTTAGCCACCCAGGGTTTATTTTTGCTCTTTTAAACTTATTCCCTTTGGGGATGCACTGGCCAATCCCTTTATTTAGTATGTTCTTGAAGCACTCCCATTTTTCCTCTGTGTTCTTTGTTCCTAGGGTTCTATCCCATTTGCTATTGTCTAGCAAAGAGCGCAGTTTAGGGAAGTTGGCTCTTTTGAAATTCAGTGTCCTTATATTACCATCGTGTTTTCTACTTCTATGATTTATACTGAAACTGATTGACCTATGGTCACTGTTTCCTAAGTTGCCCTGTATTTCTATATCCGTGATCAGGTCAGTATTGTTGGTAATCAGTAGGTCTAGTACCGCATTGTTTCTTGTCGATGCGTTTACCATCTGACCCATGAAATTATCCTGCAAAACATTTAGGAACTGCCGAGCCTTGGATGAATGCGCGGTTCCTTCTGCCCTGTCTATATCTGGATAATTAAAGTCCCCCATTATAATGACAGTTTCCATCCTTGCTGCCATTCCAAGCTGTGATAGGAGGTCCCCCTCCCCCTCTGATTTGGGGGCCTATAGCATACGCCCAATATTACTTTCCTCATAGTGCCTTCCCTTTGAAGTTCTACCCATAGGGATTCTACCTGCTCCTTAGCTCCATTTGTGATGTTGTCCCTCATATTTACCTGGACACTGTTCTTCATATACAGACATACCCCTCCCCCTTTTTGCTACATTCTCTATCTCTGCGATATAGGGAATACCCCTGAATGGTCGCCAGCCAGTCAGGAGAGCTGTCAAACCAAGTCTCTGAAATCCCCACAAAATCTAAATCCTCCTCATACATTATCAGCTCCAGCTCTCCCATCTTGTTGGCCAGGCTTCTTCTAGCATTGGTATACAAACCTCGCAATTTTGTCCGGTTGCCTACTATATCCTCGTTTGATGTTTTTAGGTTGCAATTGCGATTTGGGTTATGGAACTGTGAATACCCTACTGCTAGTGTCCCAATTACCGCCTGCTGAACCTTGCTCCCTGCTGGCTAGTTCTACATCTGTACCCTCCCCCCCATCACCTAGTTGAAAAGCCCCTCTAACTTGTTGGCCATCTTCTCTCCCAGTATGGCTGCATCCCCCCCAACTAAGAAGCCAGCCCAGTTCCCCAGGAACCCGAAACCCTCCTTACTACACTAGCTCCTCAGCCACTTGTTTACTTCCTTAAAATCTGCTTCTCTGGCGTGGCTCGAGGTACAGGTAGTATTTCTGAAAATCATTTTTTAGGACTCTCCATCTCCCTCTGATTTTGTCATTGGTACCCACTTGTACCATGACAGCTGGGTCTTCCCCAGCCCCACCCAATAATCTGTCCACCAGATCTGTGATGTGCTGAACCCGAGCGCCCGGTAAACAACAGACTGTTAGGCACTTACAACCTTTTTGACAGATTGCCCTCTCTGTCCTTCTAATAATTGAGACCCCTACCACCAGAACCTGCCTTTCCTGACCCTTAGCCTTGTTCCCACCCTCACTGGAGGAGTTCAACCCCTGGCAGCTAGGGGTGTCGCTCGTCCCTGACTGGTTTCCCCAACATCATGCAACAGGGCATATTTATTGGGATGCTCCAGCCCAGGACCAACCTCCTTGCCTCGTTCCTTTCTACCCTTCCTAACTGTCACCCAGCTACTCTGCTCTGGTTACTGCACCCTTGTCTCTCTGTCGCCTCTGTGCTGGCCCCTGCCGGCACCTGATGGGTACATTCCCAGCTCTCCTTCAGTATGGAGATTCTTCTCAGTGTTGCCAGTTGCTTCCCTAGATTCAGGACCTGAGCTTCCAGGGATGCAACGTGCTTACATTTTGTGCAGCTGTACTCGCCCTCAATCGCCTGATCGAGAAACGCATACATGCCACAAGATTATTATTATACAGGATTTATATAGCACCAACAGTTTGCTCAGCGCTTTACAGTGTGGGGGAAGACAATACAGTTACAGTACAATTCAATACAGGAGGAATCAGAGGGCCCTGCTCGTTAGAGCTTACAATACACCGAGTCGCATCTCCACACCCGCCGGGCATTGTACCCACTAATCTAATCTACTGGGGATTTTGAAATTTAACTTTGTCCCGTGTAGCTGTTTTCTAGCTTCCTGCTAGAGTTATCATGGGAAAAAGGGATTTCCACTGAAGCTTTATCACCAATGCTTGTTTCCACAATACAAAATTTTCAAAATCCAGTTGTCACAGGGACAGAAAGTAAGACAATCTTCTGAACAGGGGCACAGACGGCAAAACAAACATTACAGGGCTGTTACCCTTCCCTATGCTATCCAAAAAATTATTATTTTTTTGGCTGGAGTTATACCTAAAAAATGTACCTGTTCCGACTTGCATACAAATTCAACTTAAGAACAAACCTACAGAACCTATCTTGTTTGTAACTCGGGGACTGCCTGTATTGGAGCTGTTTTTCAGAAGTCAGTGATGCAGCACTGATTCCTTCTCAACCAGACAGCAATACAGACACTGTCACCTATACAGCTTCCTTATTTCCCTAATATGCATTCCACTCTTTATTTCCCTACATTGTAAATTTATTTGTGCGAGTCTTTCTCTCCTACTGTATCTTTTTATTGCTTCTTGTTATTGCTACATTTCTGTGTGACAGTTGTATCAACTCCTTACTGAATAAATTCATTTTTTTTTTTTTTTTTTGCATAATGCACCTGTTATATCCATGACTTTGTTTCCTAAGCAAATGTAGTCCCTTCTTCATAGGAAATAACCATGGATATGGGGCAATTGTGAGTTCAGGCTAAGTTCCAAAACACAATTTCCAGAATCAATTCTAACCAAACTACTGTATGTAGCTACATTTAAAGAAAGGCACATGCAAAGGTTGCAACCCCTATACCCAAAATGCATGTGGCTTTTTACATTTTGTAATTATTTCGAAGGTTAACACTAAGAGCCTGGCCTATCATTTTTGATCTACTTAAAGAATGATTTAGAAATATGGGACAGAGTGTGATAAGTGGATTGTGAAATATGCATGCACACCACTGTGGGAAATAATGGAGTTATATCAATCAATAGATTATAAAATATTTCAGTCAATAGATTGTAGAATATATACATGTACCCTCATTGCTCAAGTCATTGTTTTGAAGACATCCAGCCTTTTTGGTCACTCTTGGCAGTGGGTCAGACAGTTGTCAGCTGGTCAAAGCTACAAAAAGAAATCTGTTATTCTGCCCTGATTGATTGGCTTCAGCATTATCTGTCTGTACCCCCCACCACCTTGTATAGTATAAACATAGGATTTCATGTAAATGGTGGGATGGCCAAAATGTATGCTGCAAAGTAGGATTGTGCTTCTTCATCTGAATCTTTTTTTTCTGTGGGCACCATCAAGACTTATACAATCCTTGGTCTCACTAGCTTACCCATTACTGCAGACTGTGTGTTACTATTTATTTCAATAGAGCATGGTATCTGACATTTGGCCTGCACCTAGGAAGGCGTCACTGATGATGAAACATGTTGGGATTGGCTGTTACTGAAGACATCACGCTTGCTTAGCTGTCACCCACAGCATTCCTTTTTCAAGAGCTGATAGTCTGCTGGATTTTTATTCCTTTGTGCCTGTTTACAACTCATCGAAGGTACTTTTTATGTATTTAAAAGAAAAAGGACTTAACTGTAGCAAGGTTTCCAGGCCTGTGGCCTGATGTGGGTCTGCCATTAGTACTGGAATCCTCTCCAGCCCATGTGAGCTGAGTCCCCAGGTGTGACAATTGAAACAGTGACAACTCCGGCATCTTTGTTTGTGTTTTTTTTTATAAGTTAATGGGATGGGAGAAGGGAATGAGTGGGATACTCCTCTCGGTTTGAACTATTTACAATTGGAACTTTGATCCTGGAAAAATGCTTGGCACTTCCTTGACGCTAGCCAGCTCCAGCCAACGCTCATTGACTCTGAGAACACTCTGTAAAACAGAGGAAGTGTTGAATCCCCGACCTATAGTCCAGTAGATCCAAGACCGAGAACTGTAGAACTCCTGACACTGCTTCACTGTGTAAGACTTTGAATACTTTTCCCCCACCTGGCACAGCTTGAGGCAGTATTTTGTAGAACTCCAAATAGCTAACACTGTAACTGGCACACGCAATACAATTAAGGGCCCAGACTGCAGGTACCCCCTTTGCTCCTTGAACTCTTCAGGGTCCACTGACTATGTACCCCCTTTACACTTCAGGGTCCCCAACCTAGGTACCCCCTTTACAGCTAGCTGACCTTGGATCCCCGAACCTCTTCCAGTGACCCTGATCTGATGGTTCCTCCATGTTATGCTGTCATACCCAGTGACCCCCATATTCCTTCATGTCCTTATGTCCCTCTATGTCACACCCAGGGACCCTTATGTTTTTCCATGTCACATCCTGGGACCCCAATATTCCTCAATGTCATGCTGTCATACCCAGTGACCCCAATGTTCCTCTATGTCACACCAGTGGCCCCTGATGTTCCTCCATGTCATACTCGGAGAGACCCTGATGTTTTTACATGTCACACCTGGGGACATCAATCCCCCATGGCACACAAAGGGACCCCAATTCCTCAGGGCACACATGGTGACCCCGAACCCCTGTAACACCCAGTGACCCCTATCCCCCATGTCACACCTGGTGACTCCGATTCACCATGGCAAACCTGGTGACCCCGATTCCCTTTCACACCAGGGATCCTCCATGTTACACCCCAGGACCCCGATCCCCTGTTCTGGGGACACCCACTGCACAGTATGAAGAGAGTGGTCCACACTCTGCCCTCCTTCACCGTGATTCCTTTTCCCAGGACGCTCCTCTCCTGGACCACAGTGCACACCATGGCTCCAACCGGCTCGTGGTGGATGGAGAAGCAGCAGTCAGCGCCGAGCTCCGGCTCAGGTTCAGCTCTCCTCTGCTCCCTGCTTAATATCGACCCAGGGACGCGAACGACTGCCCACCAGCTCAGTGGAGAGTATCACTTCCTGCTCGGGGTTTAGGCCACTCAGCTTCAGCCGAAGAGGATCCTCATGCAGGCAGCACTCCGGTGGGCTCCCTTTCTGCCTATTGGGGCCCCCCCAAACAGCGGTGGAAAGCCAAGGCCTGGTAGTTCTGCCACTGCCCCAGACACCTATCATCTTCCTCTGTCCCTTCTTCCTCGCCCACTGCCGCCTCTCCCCTCAGCTCACAAGGATCATTAATGATGGAGAGAAAGTGCCGACTCATGGCTGTGCCCCTAGGTGGCAATGCGCCCTAGGCGGCTGCCTAGTTTGCCTAGTGGAAGCACCGGCCCTGCCTCTGACTCTAGGCAGACCCCCAGGAGCAATCACAGGTACTCACGACCTGTGTAGGCTTTCCTGGGACTGGACCCCTCTCTCTCTCCGCAGGCTCTCGGCACACTGGATCCCCCTCAGCTCAACTTAGCACTCTCTGGACTTTCAGGCGACACCCGAGACATCCACCTTCCTCAGACAGGAGGAGAGACAGCCGCACTCTCCTTCCTGGGACTCTGCTCTCGCCAAAGACACTGTGCCACGCACTTCCCCCCAAACGTATACCCACTCCCAGAATCCCTTGCAGCATAATCTGCCTTCTGGGGTAGTTACAAACTGGGATGTGTCCCCTGATTGGGCTTCCCACACTGCCCTATGAGAAGCCTCTCACAGGAGCCAGTTGGGATACTTCTCCCCTCAGCAGGCACATCTGGAAGCCCTGACACCCTGGCTAGATAAATCACAGCCCTGCTGTTAAGCAGACGAGGCCCGCTATAGTTTTACCTAGCACCTATCTGTAGGGTGCTACATAAATGTTAGCAGGCATCACTATGCTTGTTCATTTATTTATTTTTATTCCTGATGTATTTGGAGCTGCTGCTAAGCAGACACTGCCTATCTCGGATGCCTGGTTATTTTGTGCTTTTATGACCATTTTCATTTATGGTCTATGCTATCTGGTAAGAAGTGTATGCTAAGTGTTGGTGCTTGGTGGTGAATTTCATCAATCAACGTTACTTATACACTTTTTTGCACTTTATGGATACTCTTATTTAACCGCTTGCCGAGTACATATACTGCGGCAGTCAGCCCCGTGCCGGCAAAGTGACGTATGGGTACGTCACTTGCCTGCGAGCCAATAGGGGGCGACCGCACGCCGCCGGAGGCGGGCTCCCGCCCCCGCTCGTCCACGGACACCCCCGCGCATGTGCCCGGTGGACCCGATGTCCGCCGGTCACTCGCGATCGTCCGTTACAGAGGGAGAAAGGCAGGCGGCTAATGTAAACAAAGCCGCCTGTCATTCTCCCCTGTGTAAGTGCAGAGATCATACGGTCCTGCTATGCAGGATCGTATATCTCTGTAGTTACACCACTGGCCACATCCCTTCACAGTTAGAAGCACGCCAATGTTGCACTATCCACGGACACCTGATTGAAGAGGGCTGACAATGTAACACTATTCATAGTAGATGATATAAAGCTGGTCATACACTGTTAGTTTTTTTTGTTCACACAAACAAAGGGGATGGAGGAATCCCCCCACTGGAAAATTTTATTCTGACAGCAGAACCAACTGATTGGCTGCAGCTGCTGATCTATACAAATTTTCCAACATGCCTATTAAACTATGGACTTATGTTGAGTGGATAAGTCCACACACAGATCCCTTCTGGACCAGCAGAATTTCAATCAGTTGTAAGGCAAGCTTAAAGTGTTTATGAAGGTAAAAAACAAAAAAAATAAAACAAACATAGTATATTTACCCAGGGCAGCCATCAGAAATTGTGGGGCCCCTTACACAGCTTTAGGCCTGGGCCCTCCCGGGCCTGACCACCAACATTCAGCAGGGCCTGCCCATGGGCCATTCCACCAAATCCACCCACTAGCCATAACAGTCCTTCAGTGTACACTTTTATTTTAACACCCTTACATCGTAACAGTGGCGGCCTGTGCATAGGGGGCGCCAGGGCGCCGCCCCCCCCCCCCCCTAAAAAAAGAAAAAAAAATTTACAAAAAGAGCAATAAAGTTTTCAAAAAAAAAAAAAAATTGCGTTCGCCAGCCTATGTGGAGGCTGTGGGGGGGGGGGGGGGGGGTTTACGACCCAGAAGAGGCGCCGATTGGCTGCCTTCTGGGGGCGTAACCTGGGCGCAGGGCACAGTGCTAGGACGCCCCCACTTTCGTGATATCCTGGCTGTGATTGGTCCAGTCTCCAGCCTGGACCAATCATCATCCAGGACATCCCGCTGACGTCGCAATGGGGGTGGTGCCGGTGCGTGCATCAGTCACTCACCGTCGCCACCCGGTCACCTTCCCGCCGCCGCAGAGAGGAGTTCCGAGGAGAGGAGAAGCCGGCGCCACTCACCTTCCCGCCGGTTCCCGCCGCAGAGAAGAGGAGAGGCCGAGACGAGGGAGAAGCAACTCACCTTCCCGCCGCCGCAGAAGAGGACGAAGTATCGAGGAGGGGAGAAGCCGCCGCCGGGAGCCGAGCCACCGCCAGGTAAGTGCATTGGATTGAAGGGAGCACGCACGCTGGTCTCTGCATTGATTGGGGGACAATGCTGTGGGCACTCTGCAATCATTGGGGTACAATGCTGTGGCACTCTGCAATCATTGGGGTACAATGCTGTGGGCACTCTGCAATCATTGGGGTACAATGCTGTGGCACTCTGCAATCATTGAGGTACAATGCTGTGGGCATTCTGCAATCATTGGGGTACAATGCTGTGCCACTCTGCAATCATTGGGGACAATGCTGTGCCACTTTGCAATCATTGGGGACAATGCTGTGGGCATTCTGCAATCATTGGGGTACAATGCTGTGCCACTCTGCAATCATTGGGGACAATGCTGTGCCACTCTGCAGTGATTGGGGACAATGCTGTGGCGCTCTGCAGTGATTGGGGACAATGCTGTGGTGCTCTGCAGTGATTGGGGACAATGCTGTGGCGCTCTGCAGTGATTGGGGACAATGCTGTGGCGCTCTGCAGTGATTGGGGACAATGCTGTGGCGCTCTGCATTGAAAGGGGCTCGCACGCTGAACTCTGCATTGATGGGGGCACGGAAAAGTGTTCATTGCATTGAAGGGGGCACAGTTGCATTGAAGGGGGCACGCATGCTGAACTCTGCATTGTGGGGGCACAGCACAGTGTTCATTGCATTGAAGGGGGCACAGAACAGTGTTTATTGCATTGAAGGGGGCACAGCACAGTGTTCATTGCATTGAAGGGGGCACGCACGCTGATCTCTGCATTGAAAGGGGGCACGCACGCTGGTCTCTGCATTGAAAGGGGGCATGTACGCTGGTCTCTGCATTGAAAAGGGGCATGTACGCTGGTCTCTGCATTGAAAGGGGGCATGTACGCTGGTCTCTGCATTGAAAGGGGGCATGTACGCTCGTCACTGCATTGAAAGGGGGCATGTACGCTGGTCTCTGCATTGAAAGGGGGCATATACCATCTCCTGTACCATGACCTGTGCCATGCCTATACCATATCTGTGCCATGCCTATACCATCTCCTGTGCCATGCCTATACCATCTCCTGTGCCATGCCTGTACCATCACCTGTGCCATGCCTGTACCATGACTTCAAAGTCACGCAATTTTTTACTGCGTTTTTTGACGCGAAGCAATACCTATTACATTTTTCTTTTTGCGCCCCCCCAAAAATTTTGAGCACCAGCCGCCACTGCATCGTAATATATGAAAATGAAGATTCTATTCCAAGACATCAGTGCTATCAAGATTTAACAGTAAGGAATTATATTTTGTCCAAAAAGATCCCAATTCAGCAGCTGTACACACTCAGTCCCCCTCACACCTGTACGCACTCAGCCCCCCTCACACGTGTACGCACTTTGCCCCCCTCACACCTGTACGCACTCTGCCCCCCTCACACCTGTACGCACTCAGCCCCCTCACACTTGTATATATTTCACACACACATGTACAGACACGTACAGACACACAGACATGTACGCACACAAACTCCCATGTACACACACACAGACACACATACACACACAGATATGTGTACCCACACAGACGTGTACACGTAAATACACAGACAGGTACACACACATATACACACACACATGTACATACAGAGACACACAGACACACATGTACACAACCACCCCCCCCCCCCCTTCAGTTGTACAACAGCCCTTACTTGTAAGGTGGTCTTCCTTTGGCCAATCGTGGCTCTCACAGTACATTGTGCTGTGATTGGCCAAAGCACACAGGTCAGGTGCATGCTTTGGCCAATCATCAGCAATCAATGCACTGCAACAGCACAGTGCACTATGAGGCACTCATCAGCAGGCAAACTTCCTGCCAAGCGCCCCATTTGTTAGTGCGTTCAGCGAACACGCGAACAACTTATGTTTGACTCGAACACAGAGCCCATCCCTAATGGTAATCAGCGACTTATAGTGGGACTACTGTGCGGCAGGCTGTCTGACACTAACTGACACTCGTTGGTAACTGTCTAACTACCACTGACATCACCAGTGACACTAATACAGTGATCAGTGATACCCGATACTGTCACTGCACTAATAACACAGGCTGGGAAGGGGTTAACATCTGGGGCAATCAAAGGGTTAAATGTGTGCTTAACAATGTGTAATGTGTTCTGCTTTTTGCAGGGATGAGAAACAAACATGGTTTCCTGTGTACAGAGCTCTGTGTTGATTGTCAACACAGGACTCTGGGCTGTGATTGGACACAGCCAATCAGCAGGTTTGGCCAGGACTTGCTGACAGGCTCCTGCTGTGTACAATCACAGTGGGTGTTGGGAGAAAGGGGTACGCACGCTCTAAACCTAAAAACAGGTAGCAACATACGGGCATGGCACTTTGCCTGCATGGGCTGCCTGTCCACAGTATATTACAAGTGTGCAATCCACAAGAGGTTAAATTGGATATTCATATAAGGGAAGGGTTATTGCAATAATATTGTATTGAGGGAGGTGTTTTGTAGTACAGTTGGCGCTATTTGCGCCTCTTCACAGCATAGAGTTTTATTGATTTGAGCACCATATTTAAATTGGATGTTCAAACAAGGGAAAGGTTATTGCAATAATATTGTATTGGGGGAGGTGACTTATAGCACCTCTAGCGCCACACCATACTTAAAATATTTTTTTATCGTTTTGAAATAAATAGAAAATGTGCCAAAATGCCTCAAAAACACACATGCTTTGTGTTTTTTGTTACATGTCCAAGTTTCACAGGTGCATGCTGGGCAATAGACACATAGAAAATGCACCAGAAACACATAAAAAATATGGCAAAAATGCATATGCATTTTTTCTCCTTGGAGCAGTCTCAGGGCTGGTTCACACCTAAACGAGAAGTGGAAAAAAATGCATTCTGTGTGAGTTTTCTGCACTGCAGGTCAACGTGCTGCCCTTGCAGAGCATTTGCAGGCACTCAATCGCAAGGCAGTGCAGTACCATGCAGTTTGCTGCAGTGTGTTCCAAATAAGGAATTCTTTCGTACATCATGGGACATAGAGCCATAAATCATAACATATGGGTTATATACAGGGCAGGACTGGCCTACCGGGATAGCGGGAAAAATCCCAGTAGGCTGCTTGCCCTGGAGCCGCTTTGAGCTGTGGCTGTGACCGCTTCATATTTTAGAGACACTGGCGATCCGCCTCTAGAGGTCTAACAGCGGCCTGAAGTGTTTGGGTATTGCTGCCATTTTGTTGTAGCTGCCGGCTCACTGTAGAGAAGAAACTCGCGGCGGCAGCACGGCATGGCATGGCGAGGATCTTCAGAGGACTGAAGTGCTTGCGGGATGCGGTGCAGGAGTGTGGGGGACTCTGGTTAAGGGCTCATTTCCCAGGCAGGTATGCGGAGCACTCGGTTTATGAAGCCAAGTAGTGACTATGCCCCCCCTTCTGGGAAATTCAAAAAAGCATGAAATCCAAACTCAAATTGATTCTTTTAAATCAGTAAAGAGACATTTTTCTAGGAGGATTAAAGAAAAAAAAAAAAGCAGACCCCATCTCCTAGAATGCTACCAGATGTCCTTACCTACCCTAGGAAGAATAACTAAAGAAGCTTTAACTTTATGTACTTTTAATGCTTAGCCCCTTGAAAAATTAAAATAAATGCATATTAGCATAAATAGTACAAAATAGGTATGTACCTATGACCTTCTCTTGCACCATGTCCGCACAGCCCCTGACATCTCCTGTACCATGTCCGCACAGCCTTTGACACCTCCTGTACCATGTCCGCACAGCCCCTGACATCTCCTGTACCATGTCCGCACAGCCCCTGACATCTCCTGTACCATGTCCGCACAGCCCCTGACATCTCCTGTACCATGTCCGCACAGCCTATGACCACCTCCTGTACCATGTCCGCACAGCCTCTGACATCTCCTGTACCATGTCCGCACAGCCTCTGACATCTCCTGTACCATGTCCGCACAGCCCCTGACATCTCCTGTACTATGTCCGCACAGCCCCTGACATCTCCTGTACCATGTCCGCACAGCCCCTGACATCTCCTGTATCATGTCCGCACAGCCCCCGACATCTCCTGTACCATGTCCACATAGCCCCTGACATCTCCTGTACCATGTCTGCACAGCCTCTGACATCTCCTGTACCATGTCTGCACAGCCTCTGACATCTCCTGTACCATGTCCGCACAGCCTCTGACATCTCCTGTACCATGTCCGCACAGCCCCTGACATCTCCTGTACCATGTCCGCACAGCCCCTGACATCTCCTGTACCATGTCCGCACAGCCCCTGACATCTCCTGTACCATGTCCGCACAGCCCCTGACATCTCCTGTACCATGTCCGCACAGCCTCTGACATCTCCTGTACCATGTCCGCACAGCCTCTGACATCTCCTGTACCATGTCTGCACAGCCCCTGACATCTCCTGTACCATGTCCGCACAGCCCCTGACATCTCCTGTACCATGTCCGCACAGCCCCTGACATCTCCTGTACCATGTCCGCAAAGCCTCTGACATCTCCTGTATCATGTCCGCACAGCCCCCGACATCTCCTGTACCATGTCCACACAGCCCCCGACATCTCCTGTACCATGTCCGCACAGCCTATGACCACCTCCTGTACCATGTCCGCACAGCCTCTGACATCTCCTGTACCATGTCCGCACAGCCCCTGACATCTCCTGTACCATGTCTGCACAGCCCCCGACATCTCCTGTATCATGTCCGCACAGCCCCCGACATCTCCTGTACCATGTCCACATAGCCTATGACCACCTCCTGTACCATGTCCGCACAGCCTCTGACATCTCCTGTACCATGTCCGCACAGCCCCTGACATCTCCTGTACCATGTCCGCACAGCCTCTGACATCTCCTGTACCATGTCCGCACAGCCCCTGACATCTCCTGTACCATGTCCGCACAGCCCCTGACATCTCCTGTATCATGTCCGCACAGCCCCCGACATCTCCTGTACCATGTCCGCACAGCCTATGACCACCTCCTGTACCATGTCCGCACAGCCCCTGACATCTCCTGTATCATGTCCGCACAGCCCCCGACATCTTCTGTACCATGTCCGCACAGCCTATGACCACCTCCTGTACCATGTCCGCACAGCCCCTGACATCTCCTGTACCATGTCCGCACAGCCCCTGACATCTCCTGTACCATGTCCACACAGCCTCTGACACCTCCTGCACCATGCCTGCACTTTTACCCTGAATTTGCTCTTACATATATAAAGCCCTATGTGTTTTCGTATCTGTCTTATCTATATATAATACACTCTTCACGTGTGCTCTAAAATGCATGGTTTTCCATTTTGTGAAGAAGAAAATAATGGCGTTATGCAGTTGGGCCGGTATAATAATGCTATGGGGCTCGTATGAAATTATTTCCAGGGCTGGTTTTTATTCCCAGTCCGGCCCTGGTTATATAGCCACATATAAGTGAAGGACACTGGCAACCAATCAGAATTGATGACCCCCTATATAACCCCTCCCACGCAGTTTTTTTGCCAGTGTCTAAAAGGTGAAGGTCGCTGTGGAGAAATGCTCCACCTGTTTGTTATGTTTCAAAGAAGAAAGAAGATTATGCTATCATATCCCAAACAAAGATCATTGGATCTAAGGGGTTAGCTATCGGATCCATCTAAAACAGTCAATGGACTAAAGAGATGGTACCCGACCCTCGGGAAGCAGATACGAGGTTTTACCTGTAACGCTGTCCCTTTTTAGGCGCTAGATTCTGGGATCCGGACCCTTGGAATACCAAACCCCAAAGGCGCTCCGTGCAGGGTGCTCTAAAGGTCCAAGGCTGTGGCTCCTCTTATATAGGAGACCCAGTCCTCTAAGGCAATGCTCACCATGAAGGGTGAAGACTGGATTCTTGCTTATAGCCGTTTCCTGCGGCAGGACTGGTGAGTCCATTTTAAATATTTACACAGCAAACAAAAACCTTAAAAAAGGTTAAAAATTGCAAAATTGTAAATATTTAATGCACTGTTCCCTTTAATAAGATTACAGAGACTTGTGCCAAGCGTATTTCTGCTTGTATTTACATTGTAGCAGGTTTAGGCAAAGTATGTTTAAAGCATATTATTACACTGTTTCTTACCCTGAGCTGATCACCTGAAAGGTATAAGCTGTGACAAACAAGATTCAGCCTAAACTGCTCTGACCCCCATTTGTTCGCCTGCATGTTCACCTCTGCTGGATCGCGTGTCTATAGCGTAAGCCTATTCGCGTGCATGGGAATGCTTTGCATCAGGTACAGGCGTACACCGCGTGGTGGGCGTGTTCTAACGCAATTTGGCGTGCATGTGGATGCAACGCACCACGCCGCACATGCATAAAAAGGCACGTTCTGCAAGGAACTGTTTCCAACACACTAGCCTCTGTCACAGGCTGAAAGGGACACAGAGCAGCAGCAGCTGGGTTGCGTGAGTCACTGTGGGTGTGTTACTGGCACTTAAAGGTTCTGTATCTTAGGTAACCAGTGTTGTGTGCAATAGGCTGTATAAGCTTGCCACAGATCTTGAGTACACTTTAAAGGTAGTACCTCAAGTTTGTCTTGCTATAAAGCAATGTCTGCCGAAAGGGGGTTGGAGGGAACACAGTTGGAAAGAGCACTATGATGCCACCGTCAGGCCCTGAAGGTCCTAGTCTTGCTTCCACTGGGTCTACTCATCCTGATAAGCCAATCTGAGCCACTACGGTTGTCAGGCATAATAGCTACTCCGTGTACATCTGCCACAGCCTATGTTACCAAGGACGATTTGGCATCGGCATTAGCCAGCCTAGATGGTAGGATTGCTGACATGATTGCAGCACCACATAGAGGAAAGAAGCAGGTTAGACCTCCCTCTCCTGAGCCACCCCCGGAATCAGTTTAGGATTGGGCAGAGGATGTGGAAGATGTAGCTGAGGGTGACCCTATAGAAGGTCAAGCTGAAATTTCCACTTCCGGGGAGTCAGAGGAATCTCTATCAGCCTCTCAATCCCAGAGATTGTTTATCCAGTCTCTTGCTGAGATGGTCCGGGCTGAGCTTAAACTTCCGCCCTTAGAGACAACTGAAACCTCTTTTTCCTCTCTGGGCTCATTTCGCCCGCCTCAGAGTCCTCAGTCATTTCTCATGCGTCCACTCTTGGAGCAAAGTGTATAATGACTGGGATCATTTGGATAGGATGTTTGTTCCTCCTAAAGGCTACGTTCACATGTGGGCGTAGCGGATAACGGCAATCATTGCAAATCGCGGGACGCCTGTGCGATGCCCGTGATTTGCAATGGCACCCCAAACGTTGTGCGATGTTGCTGTGATTTTCACCTGCCGGATCGTGGTAACATCGCGCAAACAGAATCGCGGGATGCCTGTCGTCTAAAAAAGGTACAAGAGCTTCTTTTGGGCGTCAGGCGTCCCACGATTCTGTTTGTGCGAGGTTACCGCGATTCGGCAGGCGGAAATCGCGGCAACATCGCACAGCGTTTGGGGTGCCATTGCAAATCATGGGCATCGCACAGGCCTCCCGCGATTTGCAATGATTCCGGATCGCGGGCAGAATCATGGCGATTCTGCCCGTGATCCTCATCGCCCACATGTGAACGCAGCCAAAAGGTTTTCATTGTTATATCCTCTGGAGGATAAGGTTTCTAAGAGATGGAAAATTCCCACTGTAGATCCAGCCATTTCTTCGGTTAACAAGAATGTAACCTGTCCTGTGGATAATGCCCAGGTTTTTAAAGATCCAGCGGATATAAAATTGGAATCTTTATTGAAAACCTCCTTTGTGGTTGCAGGTTCTGCAGTACAACCAGCAGTAGCAGCCAAAGGAGTGTGTCAATCTTTGAAAGACCGCATAAAGCGAGTGGCCAAGACAGTTCCTTTTCAAGGAGAGTCTGTGGAAGATTTGTCAGATCTACCTCTCGCACTTTGTTTCGCAGTTGATGCTCTTACGGACTTCATAAGGCAAATGTCACGGTTTTCTCTGATGACAGTGCATATGCGCAGAGTCCTTTGGTTAAAGAGCTGGTCAGTGGAATTAAAAAACTTACTGGCTAGCTTCCCCTTTCAGGGAGAACGCCTTTTTGGTGATGATCTGGATAAATATATCCAGAAGATCTCGGTGGGGGGTTGGAAGAGTACGTTGCTACCTGTAAAGAGGAAGAGCAGGCGTCCTTCCTTTAAGATCCCCAGCACTCATAATACCAGTGCTTCTAATTCCAGGCAGTGGCGAGTCGCGACGGCCTCAGCCATCTGCATCCAAACCCAAACCTTCGGGGCAAGGTCAGAAAAAGGCCTGGGCCCAGAGATCAGCTAAGTCTTCCTGTTAGCCCTGTCAGTGAAGTCACTCTCCTGGGTTTGGGGGGGAAGGCTCCTGCAGTTCTCAGGGGCATGGGTGGAGTTAATTCAAGACAACTGGGTTGTATCCACCATTTCACAGGGATACAAATTGGGATTTTGGGTGTTCCGCATCCTCGGTTTGTGAGGTCAAGTATACCAACAGATCCCCTTCAGGCATTGGACCAGCTGAGAGCTCAGAGGGTGATAACCAAGGTTCCAGAAAACAAAAGGTTCAAGGGTTTTTACTCAAACCTATTCATAATCCCCAAACCAAACAGGATGTGAGACCTATTTTGGATCTCAAGGCGCTGAATCAGTTTCTGAACGTTCGTTCTTTCCACATGGAATCAATTTGTTCAGTTGTAGCCTCCCTGCAGGGAGAGGAATTTCTAGCATCCATAGACATCAGGGATGCATATGTTCATGTGCCTATATTTCGGACCCATCAAAGGTTCCTTTGTTTTGCGATTGGAAACCATAATTTCCAGTTTGTGGCCTTGCCCTTCAGGTTGGCCACAGCCCCAAGAGTGTTCACAAAGATCCTAGCTCCAGTATTGGCTGTCCTAAGGTCCAGAGGCATATCTGTAATAGGATATCTGGACGATCTATTACTAATGGATCGTTCGGCATCGGCTCTAAGCCGAAATATCGTTCAGACGGTACATTTTTTGGGACGTCTGGGTTGGATACTGAACTTAGCAAACTCAGCATTACAGCCAGTCCAGCGTCTGGAATACCTGGGGCTTCTTGCCGACACGGTGCAAGGCAAAGATATTCTTGCCTTGCACCATGTCGACAAGAAGCCCCAGGTATTCCAGATGCTGGACTGGCTGTAATGCTGAGTTTGCTAAGTGTCAGGTTTGGTCTATAGTAAGACTGAGAAGGGTCAGGTTCGGTCTATAGTAAGACTGAGATATGTCTATATGTCTTTGCATGATGTTACTGAGGAAGATGGTGTCCACATTCGAGGCAATTCCCTATGCTCAATTTCATGCCAGACCCTTGCAGAACAGCGTTCTGTCTGCGTGGAATGGAAAAATTCAGTCCTTGGACCGGTCCATATCTCTGCTACCAAGAGTACGACAGAGTCTGAATTGGTGGTTGTTGACCATAAATCTGTGACCTGGAAGGTAGTGACTATGGATGCCATTCTCTCTGGCTGGGGAGCGGTTCTGGAGGAAGCCACTGTCCAGGGGAAATGGTCTTGGGTAGAGAGTCGTCTCCCCATCAACATTTTGGAAATTTGCGCAGTCAGTCGGGCTCTGAAATTCTGGACGCCCAGACTTCGGGGTCACCCTGTAAGGGTGCAATCCGACAATGCCACGGCCGTGGCTTATGTAAACCATCAAGGAGGTACAGGGAGTCGATCAGCCCAGAAAGAAGTGGATATTATCCTGTCCTGGGCAGAGAAGTTTGTGCCATGCCTGACAGCAGTGTTCATTCCAGGAATAGAGACCTGGCAGGCAGATTTCTTGAGCCGTCAACAGATGTTTCCAGGGGAATGGCCTTTACATCCCGAGATTTTTCAATTGATCTGCCTACGCTGGGGGGTCCCAGACGTAGATCTGTTGGCATCCAGGTTCAACAACAAATTGGAGAGGTTTGTGTCCAGGACCGGGGATCAACTCGCAGTTGGAGTGGATGCTTTGGTGACTCTTGGGTGGAGTATTCCCTGATCTATGCCTTTCCTCCAGTACAGCTGATATTGTGTTTGTTGCGCAGGACACAGCTGGAGGGGAAACCAGTAATTCTAGTAGCTCAGGCTTGGCCAAGGAGGATTTGGTATGCACAAATCCAGAGGTTGGCAGTGACGAGGCCCTGGGTTCTTCCACTCAAGGCCCGATATTCCACCCTGCTGTATAGTCTCTAAATTTGACGGCTTGGCTATTGAAGCCTTAATCTTGGAAGAGCACAGTGTATCTGGCCCCCCGCAGTTCATACACTGATAAACGCCAGAAAGCCAGTCTCTAGAAATATTATAGGGTCTGGAAATCCTACATTGCCTGGTGCGAAGCCAGGAAATGGCATCCCCACACATATATTATCGGGAGAATTCTATCCTTCCTGCAAGCAGGGGTAGATATGAAATTAGCCCTGAGCACGACTAAAGGGCAGATTTCAGCTTTATCGTTTTTTTCCAGGAACCAATCGCTTCCCATTCGTTGGTTCAAACATTTGTCCAGGGAATATTGCGTCTGCTTCCACAAGTGAAGCCACTGTTGTGTCCTTGGGACTTAAATTTGGTGTTGGCAGTTTTGCAAAAACAGCCTTTTGAACCTCTGGGGCAGGTTCCCCTGGTTCTTTTGACCAAGAAACTGGTCTTTTTGATTGCGATAACTTCGGCTAGAAGGGTATCGGAAATAGCAGCTCCTTCTCATGGGCACTTCACCATGAAGCCTCTATGGCTTAGATTTGCAAGGCCGCAACCTGGTCATCGATGCATACGTTCACTCATTTCAACAGAGTGGATGTTGGGACCCAGGAGGAGTCTGCTTTTGGCCGCAGTGTGCTGCAGGCGGCGGTGTAATCCTTCTGCTAAGGGTCAGATGGCGGTATTTTTTGGTGTCCCCCACCCCTCAGATGCATGGCTTTGGGACATTATGATTTGTGGCTGTGTCCCATTATGTACGAAAAGAAAAATTTATTTTTAATTCATACTTACCTGTAAAATCCATTTCTTGAAGAACATCATGGGACACAGAGGCCCCCCCCCCCCCTCTTCTATGGGGTCTTTTATTGCTTGCTACAAAACTGAGGTACTTCCTGCGTGGGAGGATTTATATAGGGGGTCATCAATTCTGATTGGTTGCCAGTGTCCTTCACCTATAGGAGGCTTTATAACCCATACGTTATGATTTATGGCTCTGTGTCCCATGATGTACTTCAAGAAATGGATTTTACAGGTAAGTATGAACTAAAAATCTATTTTTTTCCACGGTCTTGTGTGTTTTGTAGCTGCAAGTCTAGGTTCACTCCTATGTGTTTTTTAGTGCATTTTGCAGTTTGTAGAAATGCACTACAGTTCATTTAACATGGTTACCTATAGTACACATTCACATCTGTGTTTTTCCGCCGATGTGTTTTTTGGAAAGGGTCAGGGACTTTTTTTCCCCACAGCAGATTGCGTTTTGCGTGTAATAGACTTCAATAGACCTGCACCAAAAAACTGAATTTTTGTAAAATCTTACCGTAAAATTCCTTTCTCGGAGCCCTCTGACAGTCGCCGCCCCTCATATAGTCTTCACCAATGGGTATTGACCTCTTATCCATAGGAGCAAGCTAGGCATAAGACTTGTTAAAACACAAAGTGATTTACATAGACACACCTGTAGGGGGCTGTCCCTCTGGTCCAATACCCCCCTGCTATCAGCATTTCCAACTCAGTTTGGTAGCAAGCAGTTAAAGTCCAAAAAAACCCACAGAGAAAGGAATTTTACGGTAAGATTTTACAAAAATTACGTTTTCTCTTACGTCCTCTGACAGTCGTCGCCCCTCATATAGTCTTCACCAATGGGATGTCCCAAAGCAGTGTAGACATGAGGGGTGGGAAGCGCAACCGTCACCAAGGCAACGCAGCACCCAGGTCAGAGAAAGGAACCTTATCTGAACAGAAAGGTAAAAACTCTGTGTAACAGAAACGCTCAACAGGAGCAAACAACCCAGGAAAGCAAAAAAACAAAAGGGGGAACAACCCCAACAGTCGGGGACCAGCAAACGCCAGGGCCCCTTCAAGGTACTGCCGCACACAGAACTTTGTGGCCAAAGGAGGCATCTGCTGATGCCAAAATATCAAGTTTGTAAAATTTGGAAATGGTGTGCACGGACGACCAAGTCGCCGCCTTGCACACCTGTGCCACCGAAGCCTGATGTCGGAAAGCCCAGGACACACTCACCGCTCTGGTAGAGTGCGCCTTGACAGGGAAGGTAGGTACCCGTTCCTTAATCAAATAGGCCTGTACAATCGTCTGTCTGATCCATTTTGAAATGGTTGCCGCAGACGCAGCCATACCCTTCCGAGGGCCCTCAGGAAGGACAAAAAGAGAATCCGACTTTCTAAAGAATTCAGTGGATGACAGGTAAACCCTGATCGCCCGGACTACATCCAAGGAATGCAAAGCAAACTCCTTAGGATTCGCACACAGCGAAGGTAAGACAATATCCTCGTTAAGGTGAAAATCGGAAACCACCTTAGGAAGGAAAGCTTGGTTAGGTCGCAAGACCACCTTATCTCTATGAACAACCAGGTAAGGGGAGCGGCAAGACAGAGCCGCCAACTCTGACACTCTGCGGGCAGATGTGATTGCCACCAGAAAAGCAACCTTCCGTGACAGCACAGGCAGAGAAATCTCCCTGATGTTCTCAAAAAGGAGGACGCTGCAAAAATGGACAGAACCAAGTTCAAGTCCCAAGGAGGCAAAGGTGCTCTCCGAGGAGGAGCCAAATGTCGCCCACCTTGATAAAGGTGGGTATCAAAGAATTCGCCGCCAAGGGGCGCTGGAAAAGGATTGCCAGTGCAGATAACTGACCCTTAATCGTGGTCAGCGCCAGACGCTGATCCACACCAGATTGTAGGAAGGCCAACACCCTCGCCACCGAAAAGGAGCGAGGATGGATGCCCCTGGATTCACACCAGGCAAAATAAGCCTTCCAGGTACGGTAGTAGATCTTACCGGACAAGGCCTTCCTAGCCTTGAGCAAGGTAGGAATGACCGCCGACGAGAGACCCGATCTCTCAAGACCTGCCTTTCAACAAGCCAGCGACTGTAAAGCAGGATGGAATATCGGCCCCTGAGACAGCAGATCGTCTCGTAACGGGAGCCGCCATGGAGGCTCGACGACCAGTTGTATGATGTCTGCGTACCAAGACTGGCGCGGCCAGTCTGGTGCCACTAGAATCACCAACTTTGGTTCCGAGACCAACCTGCGAAGGAACCTGGACAACAACTGAATAGGGGGGAAGGCATAAATCAGACGATACTGATTCCAAGGCACCACCAACGCATCCGAGGCGGCTGCCAGAGGATCGCGCGTACTTGCCACGACCCTTCCCACCTTGTTGTTTAGCCGAGATGCGAACAGATCCACATCTGGGGATCCCCATCATGCACACAGCATCTGGAACACCTCTGGGTGGAGGGACCATTCCCCCTGGTCCAAGGTCTGGCGACTCAGATAGTCGGCCTGCCAATTCTCCACACCTGGAATGTGAATTGCCGAAATCGCCGGGACGTACGTCTCGGCCCAAGACAGAATTTTGGTCACTTCCTGAGCCGCCCGGGCACTCCTGGTGACCCCTTGGTGATTGATGTAAGCCACTGCAGTGGCGTTGTCCGTCTGCACCCGCACAGGGTGGCCCCCGAAGCTGATCCGACCAACGGAGCAAGCACAGTCTGATCACTCGCAGTTCCAAGATGTTTATCGGCAGGGAGGATTCCTCCTCCGACCAAGTGCCCTGGGCAGACAGAATGCTTGGAAATCTCCCTGACTCAGGGAGGCAACCACCGAACGGAGGGATTCCCTGCGGAATTTCTGAACGCGCACGAAGCGGTTCAGAGCCTTCAAGTCCAGAATCGGACGCACCTTGCCCTCCTTTCTGAGCACAGTGAACAGATTTGAATAAAGCCCCCGAAATCTGTCCCAAAGTGGCACCAGGACGATCACCCCCTGGGCAAGAAGATCCTGAACCGCCCTTTGAAGATCTTGTAAACGAGCTGGGGTCAAATAAAGATTTGAGGGAAAGAATCTGTCTGCTGGACGGGAAAGGAATTTGATTGTGTAACCTGATCGAATTATTTCCTGAACCCACCTATCCGGAATCCGGAGCAGCCAAGGTTCGAGAAAAACACGCAGACGTCCCCCCCACCCCTGGAACGGGTGAGGTCGTCTCTTCAGATCGAGGTGGACTGGCCTGCCGTGTCAGCATTGTCGGCCATTGGACCCCTGATTTGGTTTAAAGGAAGGGCCCCGCTTAGCGCGGAAAAACTTACCCTTTGGGGCAGCAGAGTGCTCTTGCCCCCAGTGACCCCCTTAACCAATTCATCCAGGGAGTCCCCAAAGAGACAATTCCCCGCATAAGGAATGTCAGACACCGTCTTTCTGGAAGTCTGGTCAGCCGACCAGCTCTTTAGCCATACCAAACGACAGATGATCACCGCGACAGCAGACAGCCGCGCGGCCAAAGGGGCCTCATCCAAGGCTGCGTCACATAGGTATAAAACTGCCTGAATAATCTGATCTACCATCTCCAAAGTAGTCGGAGGGGCGGAATCCGCCACAAGGGTGCGTCTAAGCACCTTGGCCCAGTCTGCCACCGCCTGAGACACCATGACAGAGGCGAAAATAGGTTTCATCAACGAACCCGCCACCATATAAGCAATGGTGGCGAGTAAGAAATTCTACACGCCTATCTGTAGGGTCCCTGAACACCAGAGAATTCTCCGCGGACATTAGAGAAGCCTTGTTCAACCTGGACACAGTGTGATCCACTTTAGGGGACACGGTCCAGCGCGAATCCGTAGGAGTCGCAAAGGGATAACCGAACTGAAACCATTTTGGTACCACAAAGGGGCGTTTTAAATTGCGTCATTGTTCGTTCACTGTTTTGTGAAACTCAGCGGGACAAGGAAACACTTGTGCCGCCTTCTGGGTTCTGCGAGTCCCAAAGGAAGACTGCTTACCCGGCGGGTCAGGCTCATTCTCTAAAATGTAGTGTATCCTTGACAGAGGCAATAAGCGCAGACATAACTGCGCCTCCTCTGGCCATTCCGGCGGGGGAATCGTCCCCAGCCTCATCCTCTGCCTCCCCATCCGATTGAGATAACTGAGACCCCTCAGGGGGTACACTGTCCAAGGCAACCATATCAGACTCAGAATCAGAGGAATGAGAAAATCTAGGCCTTTTTCTAGAAGCCCGCTCTGACATCAATAAATCCACCTTGGACGCTAAAGTCGCAAGTGCAGCAGTAATGGAAGGAGAAGATTCAGGAGTACCTGAATCATCCACCAAGGCGGGGGGAATTTGATGTCCTGGGACTCCATGAAAAACTTTTCTGGCGCTGGCCCTTTAAGTCGCGATCGTGGCGAACGCACCGCAATAAGGATTACACTGAAGCACCCCACCGATTAGGGAAAGCAAAGGAATATTCCCCAAAAACAGCAAAAAAGGACCCCCAGAAGTGTTACCACGCTGCCGAATGATCCCTCTGTATGCAGGAAAGGAAGTGATGTCACATCGCTAGAGGTTAAACAAGATTCGGGCTAACGAAAAATGGTTGCCTATGGAAGTCAATGGGAGGCTCTGGGAAAATGGCCGCCGAACATGTGCAATAAAAAACCTTTAAACACACAAGATGGCGCCCGCAGGGCGCCAAAACACTACATAGAGAATGCTGCTGAGTTCCCTTACTGAGGATAGAGCAGCTGCCCAGACCCAAAATGGCAGCCCCGCGGTTTTTCACCGCAGCGGGCCGCACCGACATGTCTGCACCCCCATAATACACACACACAGTGCCGACAGGGTTAGGGACCCCCACACAGCGTTTTATGCGCAGTGAATGCCTCCGCATGGACCGGGAGAGAAGCGAGCCCCGGACACAGACATGAGGGGAGAGCACAGACACTAACAGACTGTTATCCCCAGACGGAGGCCCCACATAGAAATGTACTTACTGTTCCATGGTGGCGTGGGCGCCTCTAAACAACGGGAACCTCCCACCCCAGATGGCGGGGGAGCCGTCAGCCAAATAGGATGCGTCGCACGGCTTTTGCCCCTTAGGACAGGGGCAGGTCGTTTGCGAGGTTAGGGCGTACGCATAGCCTGCTAAACGCTCGATGGCGGGCTGGGATTCCATATGATTCTCCGTCCTGGGACACCAGGACAATCAGTCCGATTCCCAGCTCCGCAAACGCTGTAGTCTTCCGAAGATCCGACTAACTAAGCGCAGGAACAAATAAAAGGCTAATAGCGCAAGAAAAAACACTTAGCATAAAATAAAGTAATAAAAAAGAAGAAAGGCTGAGACATGTAGCCCCAGCACAGGGATAGCCTATCTTACTCCTAACTAGGCAGAAGACAAACTGAGTTGGAAATGCTGATAGCAGGGGGGTATTGGACCAGAGGGACAGCCCCCTACAGGTGTGTCTATGTAAATTACTTTGTTTTTTAACAAGTCTTATGCCTAGCTTGCTCCTATGGATAAGAGGTCAATACCCATTGGTGAAGACTATATGAGGGGCGGCGACTGTCAGAGGACGTAAGAGAAATGCATGTTTTTACATGCGTTTTGTATTTTGTGCTTTTTTTTCTCTAGAACATAATGTGTATAAGTTGTAAAGGAGCAGGCCAGGAAGCTTGTGTTGTGTCTTTACAAACGTTTTTAGTGGATGGGTAGGGGTACTATATACCCCATACTCATTCCCTTGGTAAAGGGAGCTTTCAATTTCTAAAAAAGCCCCCAGCCCGCAGACCCCCACAAGGGCCTATGCCTATAGTGTGTGTAGTGTGTAGGGCATTGTGTGAAGTGTCTGGGGTGTATAGGGCTGTGTGTGGGGTGTTTAACCCGTAGGGTGTGAGGTGTGTGGGGTGTATAGGGCATAGTGTGTGGGGTATATAGTGTGTGGGGTGTATAGGTGTATAGGGCGTGGTATGTGTGGCGTATAGTGTGTGAACTGTGCGGGATGTATAGGGCATAGCGTGTAGGGTGTTTAGGGCTTAGTGTGTGGAGTGTAAAGTGTAGTGCATAGTGTGTGGGGTATATAGGGTGTATAGTATTTGGGGTGTATAGTGTAGTGTGTGGGGTGTATAGTGTAGTGTATAGGGCATAGTGTGTGGGGTATATCATGTGTGGGCATGGGCATTCGCAGAACTTTTTTTGGGGGGGGAAGGTCACTGATGCTCTGCTCCTTTTCGACAATGTCACGAAGGCGACATCAGTCATCGCGCGAGCCTTGACTTGCGAGTATATATATATATTTTTTTTAAGTGGAAACGGTAGAATTTATATTTAAAGCATTTGTTAACCTAAAAAAAAAAAAAATATTAATCCTGTTCCCTTGAGGCATGTTATACAGCACAGTGCCTTATATTGTGCGGTGTGTAGTGTGTGTGGGGTGTATAGTGTAGTGTGTGAGTAGGGTGTATAGTGTAGTATGTGTGGGGTGTGTAGTGTAATGTGTGAATGATGTAGTGTGTATAGGGTGTAGTGTGCATAGTGTGGTGTGTATAGGACCTAGTGTGTGTGGTGTATGGTGTGGGGTGTATAGGACCTAGTGTGTATAGTGTAGTGTGTGGGGTGTATATGACCTAGTATGTGTAGTGTGTATAGTGTAGTGTGTGGGGTGTATAGAAGGTAGTGTGTATAGTGTAGTGTGTGGGGTGTATAGGACTTAGTATGTGTAGTGTAGTGTGTGTGTGGGGTGTATAGGACTTAGTATGTGTAGTGTGTATAGTGTAGTGTGTGTGGGGTGTATAAGACTTAGTATGTGTAGTGTGCATAGTGTAGTGTGTGTGGGGTGTATATGACTTAGTATGTGTAGTGTGTATAGTGTAGTGTGTGGGGTGTATAGGACTTAGTATGTGTAGTGTGTATAGTGTAGTGTGTGGGGTGTATAGGACTTAGTATGTGTAGTGTGTATAGTGTAGTGTGCGGGGTGTAGAGGACGTAGTATGTGTAGTGTGTATATTAGTTTGTGTACTGTGTGTGGGGTGTATATTAGTATGTGTAGTGTAGTGTGTGGGGTGTAGAGGACATAGTATGTGTAGTGTGTGGGGTGTATATTAGTAGGTGTATATTAGTATGTGTAGTGTAGTGTGTGGGGTGTAGAGGACATAGTATGTGTAGTGTGTATAGTGTAGTGTGCGGGGTGTAGAGGACGTAGTATGTGTAGTGTGTATATTAGTATGTGTACTGTGTGTGGGGTGTATATTAGTATGTGTAGTGTAGTGTGTGGGGTGTAGAGGACATAGTATGTGTAGTGTGTATAGTGTAGTGTGCGGGGTGTATAGGACATAGTGTAGTCTGTGGGATGTATAGTATGTGTAGTGTGTATAGTGTAGTGTGTATAGTGTAGTGTGTGGGGTGTATAGTATGTGTAGTGTGTATAGTGTAGTGTATAGTATGTGTAGTGTGTATAGTGTAGTGTGCGGGGTGTATAGTATGTGTAGTGTGTATAGTGTAGTGTGTGGGGTGTATAGGACATAGTGTAGACTGTGGGATGTATAGTATGTGTAGTGTGTATAGTGTAGTGTGCGGGGTGTATAGTATGTGTAGTGTGTATAGTGTAGTGTGCAGGGTGTATAGTATGTGTAGTGTGTAGTGTGTGGGGTGTATAGTATGTGTAGTGTGTATAGTGTAGTGTGTGGGGTGTATAGTGTAGTGTGCGGGGTGTATAGGACATAGTGCAGTGTGTGGGGTGTATAGTATGTGTAGTGTGGGGTGTATAGGACTTAGTATGTGTAGTGTGTGTGGGGTGTATAGTATGTGTAGTGTGTATAGTGTAGTGTGTGGGGTGTATAGTGTAGTGTGCGGGGTGTATAGGACATAGTGCAGTGTGTGGGGTGTATAGTATGTGTAGTGTGGGGTGTATAGGACTTAGTATGTGTAGTGTGTGTGGGGTGTATAGTATGTGTAGTGTGGGGTGTATAAGACTTAGTATGTGTAGTGTGTGCGGGGTGTATAGTATGTGTAGTGTGTGCGGGGTGTATAGTATGTGTAGTGTGGGGTGTATAGGACTTAGTATGTGTAGTGTGTATAGTGTAGTGTGTGGGGTGTATAGGACTTAGTATGTGTAGTGTGTGCGGGATGTATAGTATGCGTAGTGTGTGCGGGATGTATAGTATGCGTAGTGTGTGCGGGATGTATAGTATGCGTAGTGTGTGCGGGGTGTATAGTATGCGTAGTGTGTGCGGGATGTATAGTATGCGTAGTGTGTGCGGGGTGTATAGTATGTGTAGTGTGTGCGGGGTGTATAGTATGTGTAGTGTGTGCGGGGTGTATAGTATGTGTAGTGTGTGCGGGGTGTATAGTATGTGTAGTGTGTGCGGGGTGTATAGTATGTGTAGTGTGTGCGGGGTGTATAGTATGTGTAGTGTGTGGGGTGTATAGTATGTGTAGTGTGTGGGGTGTATAGTATGTGCGGGGTGTATAGTATGTGTAGTGTGTGGGGTGTATAGTATGTGTGGGGTGTATAGTATGTGTAGTGTGTGCGGGGTGTATAGTATGCATAGTGTGTGCGGGGTGTATAGTATGTGTAGTGTGTGCGGGGTGTATAGGAAGTAGTGTGCGGGGTGTATAGTATGTGTAGTGTGTGCGGGGTGTATAGGACGTAGTGCAGGGTTTGGGGTGTATAGTATGTGAAGTGTGTGGGTGTGTAGTGTGTGCGGGGTGTATAGGACGTAGTGCAGGGTTTGGGGTGTATAGTATGTGTAGTGTGTGGGTGTGTAGGACTTAGTATGTGTAGTGTGTGTGGGGTGTATAGGACCTAGCATGTGTATAGTGTAGTGTGTGGGATATATAGGACGTAGTGTGTGGGGTGTATAGTATGTATAGTGTAGTCAGTGTATGGGGTGTATAGGACCTAGTATGTATAGTGTAGTGTGGGGTGTATAGGACTTAGTGTAGTGTGTGCGGGGTGTGTATGGCTTTCCTGCGGGTCCCCCGTCCCATGCTCTCCCGGCTCCTCCTAGGACAGTCCGAAGTTGAAGTGAGGGAGGGAGGGAATGTCCGGGTGTCAGCACACACGGGGTTAAGGCGGAGGAATGCGGAGTGTGGAATGTGCATGCAGATGAGACGGATGCTAATCTCATGCTAATGAGTGTGTGTGGCTGGGAAGAGGCCGAGGAGGTTAGTGGCTTCCCCGGATCCTCATCCACACGGCTGCCGCTGCCTCTGCCCCCCTTCTCCCTCTCACCATGCCGCCCCAGGCTCAGCCTCACACCATGCCGGCTCACTGATCCCCGGACAGCCTGCCTTCCCGTCCGCCCCGCTTTCTGGACTTATGGAGGAGTCGGCAGCGGCTGATCATGCCTAGGAAAGGGAATGGCCAGCTACCTTTACCGGACGGCTGGGAAGAGGCCAGAGACTACGACGGCAAGGTGTTTTATATCGACCACAACACCCGGCAGACCAGCTGGGTCGACCCAAGGGACAGGTACGGGGGGGACCGGGGCGAGGGGGGGACATTGTATGAGGAACGGAGCAGCTGGTGTAGAGTTGTGCTTATGTTGTATTAGGAGAAGGGGGTGGGGGGGAGAGGAGGAAGAAAGCCAGGAGGGGGGATGGAGCAGTCACTTTGGGTAATGAAAGGGGGAGGAGGCAGCTCAGGAATTTTGGGCTGTATGAGAAAGAGGAAAAAAGGAAAAATGTGGTGAGGCAACATAGAGCCGCCTGTACCGGGGAGGGGCGGGGCATGTCACTTTTCCCACACTCCCTAAATGTTGTGCTGCCCATAACCTCTCCACTGCAGCCCCAACACCTACCTACCTCTCCACTGCAGCCCCAACACACACCTACCTACCTCTCCACTGCAGCCCCAACACCTACCTACCTCTCCACTGCAGCCCCAACACCTACCTACCTACCTACCTCTCCACTGCAGCCCCAACACACACCTACCTACCTCCCCACTGCAGCCCCAACACCTACCTACCTCTCCACTGCAGCCCCAACACCTACCTACCTCTCCACTGCAGCCCCAACACCTACCTACCTACCTCTCCACTGCAGCCCCAACACACACCTACCTACCTCCCCACTGCAGCCCCAACACACACCTACCTACCTACCTATCCACTGCAGCCCCAACACCTACCTACCTCCCCACTGCAGCCCCAACACACACCTACCTACCTCTGCACTGCAGCCTCAACACCTACCTACCTCTGCACTGCAGCCCCAACACCTACCTACCTACCTACCTCCCCACTGCAGCCCCAACACACACACACACCTACCTCTCCACTGCAGCCCCAACACACACACACCTACCTACCTCTCCACTGCAGCCCCAACACACACCTACCTACCTACCTCTCCACTGCAGCCTCAACACCTACCTACCTCTCCACTGCAGCCCCAACACACACACACACCTACCTCTCCACTGCAGCCCCAACACACACACACCTACCTACCTCTCCACTGCAGCCCCAACACACACCTACCTCTCCACTGCAGCCCCAACACACACATACCTACCTCTCCACTGCAGCCCCAACACACACCTACCTACCTCTCCACTGCAGCCCCAACACACACCTACCTACCTCTCCACTGCAGCCCCAACACACACCTACCTACCTCTCCACTGCAGCCCCAACACCTACCTACCTCTCCACTGCAGCCCCAACACACACATACCTACCTACCTCTCCACTGCAGCCCCAACACACACATACCTACCTCTCCACTGCAGCCCCAACACCTACCTACCTCTCCACTGCAGCCCCAACACATACCTACCTACCTCTCAACTGCAGCCCCAACACACACACACACACCTACCTCTCAACTGCAGCCCCAACACCTACCTACCTCTCCACTGCAGCCCCAACACACACCTACCTACCTCTCCACTGCAGCCCCAACACCTACCTACCTCTCCACTGCAGCCCCAACACACACCTACCTACCTCTCCACTGCAGCCTCAACACCTACCTACCTCTCCACTGCAGCCCCAACACCTACCTACCTCTCCACTGCAGCCCCAACACACACCTACCTACCTCTCCACTGCTGCCTCAACACCTACCTACCTCTTCACTGCAGCCCCAACACACACCTACCTACCTCTCCACTGCAGCCTCAACACCTACCTACCTCTCCACTGCAGCCCCAACACACACCTACCTACCTCTCTACTGCAGCCTCAACACCTACCTACCTCTCCACTGCAGCCTCAGCACATACCTACCTACATACCTCTCCACTGCTGCCCCAACACCTACCTACCTCTCCACTGCTGCCCCAACACACACCTACCTACCTCTCCACTGCTGCCCCAACACCTACTTACCTCTCCACTGCAGCCCCAACACCTACCTACCTCTCCACTGCAGCCCCAACACCTACCTACCTATCCACTGCAGCCCCAACACACACCAACCTACCTCTCTACTGCAGCCCCAACACCTACCTACCTCTCCACTGCAGCCCCAACACCTACCTACCTACATCTCTACTGCAGCCCCAACACCTACCTACCTCTCTACTGCAGCCCCAACACACACACACCTACCTACCTCTCCACTGCAGCCCCAACACACATACCTACCTACCTCTCCACTGCAGCCCCAACACACACACCTACCTACCTCTCCACTGCAGCCCCAACACACACACCTACCTACCTCTCCACTGCAGTCCCTACAATGCCTTACAAAAAAAAATTCACATCACGCTTGAGTTTTTCCACACTTTGTCATGTTACAACCAAAAACGTAAATGTATTTTATTGGGATTTTATGTGATAGACCAACACAAAGTGGCACATAATTGCGAAGTGGAAGGAAAATAATGGTTTTACAAATAAATATGTGAAAAGTGTGGCGTGCGTTTGTATTCAGCCCCCCTGAGTCATTACTTTGTAGAAGCCCCTTTCCCTGCAATTACAGCTGCAAGTCTTTTTGGGGAGGTCTCTACCAGCTTTGCACATCTAGAGAGGGACATTTTTGGCCAATCTTCTTTGCAAAACAGCTCAAGCTCTGTCAGATTGGATGGAGAGCGTCTGAACGGCAATTTTCAAGTCTTGCCACAGATTCTCAGTTGGTTTAGGTCTGGACTTTGACAGGGCAATTCTAACACATGAATATGCTTTGATCTAAACCATTCCATTGTAGCTCTGGCTGTATGTTTAGGGTCGTTGTCCTGCTGGAAGGCGAACCTCTGCCCCAGTTCCAAGTCTTTTACAGACTAACAGACTTTCTTCTAAGATTGCCCTGTATTTGGCTCCATCCATCTTCCATCAACTCTGACCAGCTTCCCTGTCCCTGCTGAAGAAAAGCATCCCCACAACATGATGCTGCCACCACCATGTTTCACAGTGGGGAGGGTGATGTGTTCAGGGTGATGTGCAATGTTAGTTTTCCACCACACATAGCTTTTTGCTTTCAGGCCAAAAAGTTACATTTTGTTCTCTTCTGACCAGAGCACCTTCTTCCATAGGTTTGCTGTGTCCCCACATAGCTTCTCACAAACTGCAAATGAGACTTCTTATGGCTTCCTCTCAACAATGGCTTTCTTCTTGCCCTTCTTCTATAAAGGTCAGATTTGTGGAGGGCACGACTAAAAGTTGTCCTGTGGACAGATTCTCCCACCTGAGCTGTGGATCTCTGCAGCTCCTCCAGAGTTACCATGGTCCTCTTGGCTGCTTCTCTGATTAATGTTCTCCTTGGCCGACCTGTGAGTTTAGGTGGATGACCATGTCTTGGTAGGTTTGCAGTTGTGCCATACTCTTTCCATTTTCCAATGATAGAGTGAACAGCTCCCATCCGATTCCCCCATAGAGATGAATGGGGACCTGACAGCTGTGTCTCTGCACACAGCGCGGAGACACAGCTGTCATCCGCCTGCTCAGCGGGGGATCGGCAGATCAATCCACCGCTGAGAAAAATGGAGTCCGCCTGGCAAACTCAATGTGTGAAAGAGCCCTAAGGTTCTCTAACAAACCTCCAAGGGCTTCACAGAACAGTTGTAATTATACTTAGATTAAATTACACACAGATGGATTCTATTTACTAATTAGGTGACTTCTGAAGGCAATTGGTACCATTAGATTTTAGTTAGGGGTACCAGAGTAAAGGAGGGCTGAATACAAATGCACACCACACTTTTCAGATTCATTTATTTATTTTTTTAAATTTGAAAATCATTTATGGTTTTCCTTCCACTTCAAAATTATGTGCCACTTTGTGTTGGTCTATTACATAAAGCCCAATAAAATACATGGCAAAATGTGGAATATTTCAAGGGGTCTGAATACTTTTTCAAGGCACTGTAACACACACCTCTCCACTGTAGCCCCTAACACACACACACACACACACACACCTTACACTGCAGCCCCTAACACACACCTCTCCACTGCTTATACTGCAGCCCTAACACACACACACCTCCACTGCTTACAGTGCAGCCCCTAACACACACCTCTCCACTGCTTACACTGCAGCCCCTAACACACACACACACACACCTCCACTGCTTACACTGCTGCCCCTAACACACACACACCTCTCCACTGCTTATACTGCAGCCCCTAACACGCACACACACCTCTCCACTGCTTATACTGCAGCCCCTAACACACACACCTCTACTGCTTACACTGCAGCCCCTAACACACACCTCTCCACTGCTTATACTGCAGCCCCTAACACACACACACACACACACCTCTCCACTGCTTACACTGCAGCCCCTAACACACACACACACACACACACCTCTCCACTGCAGCCCCTAGCACACACATCTCCACTGCTTACAGTGCAGCCCCTAACACACACACCTCTCCACTGCTTATACTGAAGCCCCTAGCACACACACACTTACCTCTCCACTGCAGCCCCTAACACACACACACCTTTCAACTGCTTACACTGCCGTCCCTAACACACACACACCTCTCCGGTCCTTACACTGCAGCCCCTGCTCACACTGCAGCCCCTAACACACACACTCACCTCTCCACTGCAGCCCCTAACACTCACACACCTCTCCGGTCCTTACACTGCAGCCCCTGCTCACACTGCAGCCCCTAACACACACACTCACCTCTCCACTGCAGCCCCTAACACACACACCACTCCACTGCTTACACTGCAGCCCCTAACACACACACACTCACCTCTCTACTGCTTACACTGCAGCCCCTAACACACACATTTACACACCTCTCCACTGCTTACACTGCAGCCCCTAACATACACACACTCACACACCTCTCCACTGCTTACACTGCCGTCCCTAACACACACACACACACACACACACACACACACACACACACTTCTCCGCTCCTTACATGGCAGCCCCTGCTTACACTGCAGCCCCTAACACACAGACACACACCTCTCCACTGCATCCCCTAACACACACACACACACACCTCTCCACTGCTTACACTGACATCCCTAACACACACACACACCTCTCCACTGCAGCCCCTAACACACACACACTCGCACACCTCTCCGCTCCTTACACTGCAGTCCCTAACACACACATTCACACAACTCTCCTCTGCAGCCCCTAACACACACACACTCACCTCCCCACTGCTTACACTGCAGCCCCTTACACACACATTCACACAACTCTCCTCTGCAGCCCCTAAAGCTGGATACACACTATCCAACTTTTGTGGTTAGATTTCCTTCAGATTTACCTTAGTAGTCTGCCAGATTGCATACAAACTGAAAGTGTTTAGGTTTGACCTCATATTATATGGTTTTGGTAAGTCTAAAGGAAAAAGTCTTCAGAAAATCTTATAGTGTGTATGGCCCATAACACAAACACACACACCTCTCCACTGCTTACACTGCAGCCCCTAACACACACACACTTCTCCACTGCTTACACTGCAGCCCCTAACACACACACACACACACCTCTACACTGCAGCCCCTAACACACACACACACCTCCACTGCTTACACTGCAGCCCCTAACACACACCCACCTCTCCACTGCTTACACTGCAGCCCCTAACACACACACACACACCTCCACTGTTTACACTGCAGCCCCTAACAAACACCCACCTCTTCACTGCTTACACTGCAGCCCCTAACACACACACACACACCTCTCCACTGCTTACACTGCAGCCCCTAACACACACACACACACACCTCTCCACTGCTTACACTGCAGCCCCTAACACACACACCTCTCCACTGCTTACACTGCAGCCCCTAACACACACACACACACACACACCCCTCCACTGCTTACACTGCAGCCCCTAACACACACACACACACCTCTCCACTGCTTACACTGCAGCCCCTAACACACACACACACACACACACACACACACACACACACCTCTCCACTGCTTACACTGCAGCCCCTAACACACACACACACACACACACACACACACACACACACACACACACACCTCTCCACTGCTTACACTGCAGCCCCTAACACACACACACACACACCTCTCCACTGCTTACACTGCAGCCCCTAACACACTCACACACTCATCTCTCCACTGCAGCCCCAAACCTAAAACTCTTGCTCAACCATTTACCACTCCAAAACCACATGAGTTAACAAACCCTCCATAGAGTAAAAACAGTGCAATGTGCTGAAATACCACAATGCACTATCCACACCAAGCAGATCACTGCCTGGTGAAAGGGACAGTTCTTGTGGACAGTCAATCCCCTGAATACTTTTGTACAAGGGAGCTGCTAATAAGATCATTTTACATCGCTTTTGTGCATCCCAAAATTCCAAACACTTACATTGTAAACTAATGAAAGTGTGAAGGGCTTTCTCCAGCATTCTAGCACCCATTGAGCCCTGAGCTCTCACATTTAGCGGTGGCATTACAATGACTTCCCAGCAGCTGGAAGTTTAGTTTGGGATTCTGGTAAACAGTCCATTTAGTTCACCTGTTCATCAAACAGAGTTTGCAGCAAATCCTGTGTCACTGTAAACTCACTCCCCATCCCAATATGTACAGAATACCTGTGCATCATAAGACACTAACCTCCTGGGTGTGTTTTCTTCCAGCGTTTGTCCCCCGCACCCACTCAACCCTCATCGGTGCCAAATCCACCTTCTCTTCTTCTGGGTTTGCCATGTTCATTCTTTTTCCATTAGGCAGTCTCTGATGTACCCCCCATGCATGTGCACTGGCACACTCCATTTTGGGACAGTACGCTGCACTGCAACCTTAAAAAAGTGCTAGCGGGTAAGACTTAAGTTTAGACACCCTGAAGTTTCTACCGCTCTTTGAAAAGCAATCTCCATTAGATTGCTTTTTAGAGAGTGGGAGAGGAGCAGCTTTCAGGCATTTAGTAGAATGCCTCCGGGTCTTCTCCTAAATGCCTTTTTTTTTTTTTTTTTTTGGTTCATGGTCACAGCATAGTCCGTCCTATTGACTTTAGTGGACACATTTGACAGGTGATAATGCCTATCAAATTTGGCAAGTTGTTAAATTTACTTTGGTCACAAAGGATCACATAGTGGGGCTGCAACATGTGTATGATTCTCTCTGGCTTATGTTATTTTTTAAGTTGGCAATTATTGGATGGTAAAACCACTGCTTGTCTCAAATGCCTGATTTTACCAGCTCCTTGTCCCATGTCTAAACAAGACCTAAGAGTCTTTAAGTGTCGGTTCACACTGATCCGACTCAAAGTCGCCCCGACTTCGGGCGACTAATGAAGGCGCCCGTGCACCGCGACATCGGCGCGGCTTGCAACGACTTCTCATAATGGAAGTCAATGCAAGTCACTCCGACTTTGCAAAAAAATAGTGCAGGAACCTTTTTCTAAGTCGGAGCGACTTGAGTCGCTCTGATTAGAACGGTTCCATTGCACAGCATTGGGAGCTACTTGTCAGGCGACCAAGTCGGATCAGTGTGAACCGGCACTAAAGTGGAGGAGTTCTATTATTTTCTACCAGAAGACCTCACCTGCTGGCAATTTGTGCATTTTAACATCGTATTGGTGATCTTAGCAATTGAGGTTATAGTTACTTTATTATTATTAATTCTGTTTTGCTGCCATGTTGTAAATGTCAGTGTGCTGCCCATATTAAATATAGCTTTTCCCATTGAAGGCCTAAGCCTTTAAAAAAAAGTACTTTTGCTGCCAGGAGTATTGGTAGCCCCTAAGGCAGCCCAGGGATTAAGCAAATATTTTGTGTATGTCCATAGTAGTTACATACTAGCCCTCCAGCATTGTGTGCGATAAATGTCAGCTATGTGAAGTGACACTGCGAGTACAAATACCAGTGTCGCAGGATTCCTGCTTGCTCCATTGTTGCTTACATTAACCGTTGCTTGGGGTTTTTATCCAGGCAATTTTTTTTTTTGTTATAAAGAATAATGTTCAGTCGTTGACAGTCACCATTGTCATACTACATAAAGTTTTGTTACCATTTGAAAAGTAATATGACGTGCTTCTTTTACATGCAATCAACTGTAGACAGAGATGGTTGAATCCAAGTGTTTGGCTTTTTTCATGTACAGTATATTTGTTTTCTTTGCAGTAGTATATACATTTTCATGCAATACAGCAATATTTTCTTATTCACTATCTTGCCTGAAAAGCAAAAATCTTCTTCCTAGTGATTTTTTTTTCTTGTTCATGGGGGGTCATTCTATTTTCCATTATGTCACCAGCAAGATTTACCAGCTTCAGGGGTCTTGTGTCCCTATAACTAAATACATTGATGTTTACCTTACAACGGGGTCTCCAAACCTTTTAAACAAAGGGCCAGTTTACTGTCCTTTGGACTTTAGGAGGGCCAATGGCCCACTATGGTCAGTGGGCGTAAAAAATGTCTCAGGCTTGGTGTTCAGTTGGAGTAAAAAATTACATCGCACCCGCGGCCAGTAGGAGGATAAATAGTGCCCCATTGTTAGTATTAGTGGGAGGAATAGAACCAGTATTGGTGTCATTGAAGGGAATAGTGTCCCATTGTTGGGTGTCCGTGGAAGAAATAATGCCTTATCATTGGTATCAGTGGGAGAATAGTACTCCATCATTGGTGTCAGTGGCAGGAATAGTGCCCCATTGTTGGTGTCCGTGGAAGAAATAATGCCTTATCATTGGTATCAGTGGGAGAATAGTACTCCATCATTGGTGTCAGTGTCAGGAATAGTGCCCCATTGTTGGTGTCCGTGGAAGAAATAATGCCTTATCAGTGGGAGAATAGTACTCCATCATTGGTGTCAGTGGCAGGAATAGTGCCCGTTGTTGGTATTAGTGGTAGGAATAGTGCTCCATCTTTGATGTCAGTGTGAGGAATAGTGTTTGAATGTTTTTATCAGTAAATGGAAGTATGGCCCATCATTGGTGCCAGGAAGGAAAAATTCCCCAATCTAGTCATCAATGAGAGGAATTATGCCCGACTGTTGGTATTGGTAGAAAAGAGTGGTGCCTCATCATTGGTGTCATCATTGGTGTCAGTAAGAGGAAATAATGCTTTGTATCAATGAGAGGAATAGTGCCCCAAGGGCTGCATAAAGGAAAGCAAAGGGCCCCGGTTTGGAGAACACTGCCTTAGAATATGGAAGCTTCATTGACCTTTCTGATCAAGGTCAGTAATGTATTGAAAAGGAGATGTGCATTATGAAGAAACTCATGGTATCCAATCCGAAGTCTTCCTTTAATGATTCTCAGAATCGAAAAGTTCAATCTTCAGGGAATAACCACAAGGAAAGAAATAGAGAATAGGCAGGGGAGCCGTTAAAGTGTAGAAATTAATAAATGTGCAAGACATAGGATCATATAGCAAAAATAAAAGTGTAAGTGTGACTTCCATCTTTTGTGTTTGCAAGTAGCCATACTCTAATGGTATAGGCTACCTATAAACACTTGTGCGGAATATGTCTGTCACCATATACATTATGGAGATGTTCGCTCTCAAAGCTTGTGGAAGTCAAGTCCTAGGTCCACTTATGGCGCTTTTCCACTGCATGGAACCGAATGGTTCGGCTCGCTTTTGTGCTTTTCCACTGCTGGTACCGCATGGTATGGTGTAGGAACGGTTCAGTACGGTACGGTACGGTACGGCGACGCTTTTCCACTGCATGGAACCGAACAGTACGGCTCTCAAAAACCGTACCACCTCCATTGTGGTTACAAGAGGTACCATACCCGGTACCATATCCCACAATCCTTTGCATGCAGTCACTACTAGCCACTGATTGGTCAGAGAATCCCACCCACCCCGTTGTTATCCCACCCACTTAACTTTAGTACTACTTTAGTGGAAAAGCAAACCATACCGTACCGTACCGAACCGTTCCAACACCGTACCATGCGGTACCAGCAGTGGAAAAGCAAACCAGGCCAAGCAGGGCCGAGTAGAGCCGAGCCGGTACTTGCAGTGGAAAAGTGCCATTAGGGACCACAAGGTGATAAGGTAGAGTAGGTGCAAACCTGAGAAATGCTGATATTGCAGAGGCTCCTATGGAGAAGTTGTATATTAGGATATGACAGATCATGAAGGAAGGCATGTCCCAACCAATAAAAACGTGATGAAGAAAACTTTGCTAGTAGGCTGAATGGCTGAGACGTATGTTCCTTCCCTGTCTGCCATGTTCTAACATCCTACTTCTCCATGGGTGCATTAGGAAATGGTGGGCCATGAAGGAGGGAATGTTCCCACCCTAATATTATGATGAAGAAATCTTTATTAATAATATGAATGACCTGTTCTGTACCACTCTTCACTTATTGGTGGGGGACATTCCTTCCTTCCTTTCAGTGTCCAGAAAAACGTCTCACTTGAATTTTATTTTAGTTTTTTGAAGATAAAAGTATACAAGTATCTTCAATAAGCAAAAATCATTAGGTGAGACCTTTTTCTGGACAACCAGCACTCCTCTCTAATCACCCAGAGCTGTGAAAATGTGGAATAGACTCCCTCCAGAGGTGGTTCTGGCTAGCTCACTAGATTGCTATAAAAAAGGCCTGGATTCTTTCCTGGGTGGACTTAGTATAAGTGGGTACTAATATTTATAGGTAACATTGATCCAGGGAATATCTGATTGCCTCTCGGAGGATCAGGAAGGATTTTTTTTTCCCCTGCTGTAGCAAATTGGATCATGCTTTGCTGGGGTTTTTTCGCCTTCCTCTGGATGAACTGCGGGTATAGGATTGTGTTTATGGGATTTTATGGTTGGGTTTTCATGACTGTTTTTTTTATTAGTTGAGCCAGATGGACTTGTGTCTTTTTTTTCAACCTAACTATGTAACCCAAATGTTCCTTACAGTAACGAACCCATTGTTATTAGAAAGGTAGCAGCCCTAGACCCCAACAGAGTTTTATCGAGGCTGCATTCACACCTAAGAGTAGCGTCTTTGGGTGTTTTTATGATCGACTTTGGCATGGTTTTATGCAGTGTTTTTGCTCTTGGGCATTTATTTTTTTATTAGCTAATAGATAAAAGATCATCTGTTTCATCATTTGTTGCTATGTTATTCATCCACTTCCTGGGTCAGAAAAACATGCAAAAGCATGTAAAAACACGTGAATCGCGCATTTCTCTGTACTTCTATGGGAATAAAAATGCCCAAATCTGCCCGATTCGAGCTACAAAATATAGCTCCAGAACTTTTTTCAGCTTCAGGCGACTTGGAGTGCAGATGTGAACCATCTCCATAGAGAAGCACTGATTTTTTTTTTTTTCTCTTCCAGCATTTTGTAGCTTCAAGCTACAAAACGCTCAGGTGTGAATGTGGCCTTACCACTTATAATCGGAATACAAGCCATTGCAAGCGATTCCCTCTATACCCTCCGCTAGGCAGCATCCAGTAGCACCAGTCTAGCATTGTCTTTCACCCAAACTTGATTCACTTATTTGTGTTGACATGACTTACTGGTCAGGGCATTCCCAGACGTCACTTACTGGTCAGGGCATTCCCGGACGTCACTTACTGGTCAGGGCACTCCCGGACGTCACTTACTGGTCAGGGCACTCCCGGACGTCACTTACTGGTCAGGGCATTCCCGGATGTCACTTACTGGTCAGGGCATTCCCGGATGTCACTTACTGGTCAGGGCACTCCCGGACGTCACTTACTGGTCAGGGCATTCCCGGACGTCACTTACTGGTCAGGGCATTCCCGGACGTCACTTACTGGTCAGGGCATTCCCGGACGTCACTTACTGGTCAGGGCATTCCCGGATGTCACTTACTGGTCAGGGCATTCCCGGATGTCACTTACTGGTCAGGGCATTTCCAGACGTCCCTTACTGGTCAGGGCACTCCCGGACGTCACTTACTGGTCAGGGCACTCCCGGACGTCACTTACTGGTCAGGGCACTCCCGGACGTCACTTACTGGTCAGGACATTCCCGGACGTCACTTACTGGTCGGGGCATTCTCGGACGTCACTTACTGGTCGGGGCATTCTCGGACGTCACTTACTGGTCGGGGCATTCTCGGACGTCACTTACTGGTCGGGGCATTCTCGGACGTCACTTACTGGTCGGGGCATTCTCGGACGTCACTTACTGGTCGGGGCATTCTCGGACGTCACTTACTGGTCGGGGCATTCTCGGACGTCACTTACTGGTCGGGGCATTCTCGGACGTCACTTACTGGTCGGGGCATTCTCGGACATCACTTACTGGTCACAACATTTTTCCTTCCCTTATTGGTGGGGATATTCCTTCCTTCATAGTCTGCCAAATCCTAACACACTACTTCTCTGCGGGCAACTCTGCAACACCAGGTATTTTTTAGGTTTTTTTCCACCTACAAAAGAGTACTGTCTTTTCTCTAGAGCAAGTTATCCATGGTTCTCTGTGCCCAGTTTCAAAGCAGTGTGTGCTATGTGGCCATCTTTTGTAAATATCAGGCACATGCAGCAAGCCAAAGATAGTCTATGCAGACTTGCCAGAGCCAGAACCCATTTCCCTTATGTTTGGCTTGGTGCCTGCACCCAGTGCTGATGTTACCTACACCAGAGTGTTAAATACTATTTGCATGGAAGGAGGAGTGTTCTTAAGTTTTTTTTTTTTTTTTTTTTTTTTTTTTTTCATGCAGGGAGAGGAGAGAGGGACAATATTGTTTTTCTTGTTTATCTTTTGCATGAGGTGCACTTATTATTCAACGGATCTAACCGCAAATGGATATCTGGGTGCCATAAGTTACTGCACTTAATGGCATTTTTTCCAACTGCATATCACCTGTAGAAATGCAGAACAGGCTTTAGGTCAGGGTTCCTCCTGAGGTTGCTAGGGGTTCCTTGAGCAATGGGCAATTTCTGCCTCTCAGATAAGTTTCCAATGACACCATTGTTCCTTTTAGCTATCTGTAAGGGGGTAATTATTCCCAATGATGACAAGAGTAAGGAGCATTCTTCCCACTGACTGTCACACTAATGTGTCATGAGTTGTAGATTTTACATTTTTAGCAGGGGTTCTCCGAGACCAGAAATTTATTTCAAGGTGGTATTTCATGGCTGATAGTGGATGGTTAAGCAAAACAAAAAGTTACATGATTTTGAACAATGTTGCTGTATTGTTGGAGTGCAGCTGGAATTGTGTCATTTCATGAGGATATCGGGTTAAAAGACTTAGGTTGCAACTATTGTGACAGTTCTTGATGTGCTGGGATGTGTTTGTGTCCAAAGTCTTAGTCACAATCTCATGCAACATAACTAAGCAGTGACTATTCTGATTCCTGGTATACCTCCACATACTGTACTGTAAATTGTAGGTGTGTATGTCATGGTGAAGAAAATAAGTTGTTAAGTTATATTGGAGAAAGTTCTTTCAAAGTGAAGGCACTTTATAACTTCAGTAATAGGATGCAATAAAGAGAATGGCTTTCTATAGACCCTGTTCACACCTGAGCGTTATTCAGCTCGTAAAACGCTCATCTCTGAAATCTCAAAATGCCCAACAAGCAAAATCCCATTCATTTCAATGGCCCCTGTTCACATATGAGCGTTTTGTCACCTGAGGCAAAATGCCTGATGCTCAAAAATGTACATGAGCTTCTTTTTTAGCAGTTTACAAGCGTTTTTTTTAGATGTCAATGCCTGCCGCCAAACATCTGCAAAAAACGCCTAAAAAAAGCCCCCAAAAATGCCTGAAAAAACACCAAAGAAACACCTAAAAAAGGCCCAAAGAAACTCCTGAAAACGATACGCTCAGGTGTGAATGGAGCCTTAATCCCCTTTCACACAGGCGGTGCCTCCCTGACGGACTCCATTTTGCTCAGCGGGGATCGATCCGCTGATCCCCGCTGAGCAGGCAGATGACAACTCCGTCTCCGCTTACTTTGCAGAGATGGA
The DNA here is from genome assembly GCF_965119305.1 of Pelophylax lessonae. Classification (NCBI taxonomy): domain Eukaryota; kingdom Metazoa; phylum Chordata; class Amphibia; order Anura; family Ranidae; genus Pelophylax; species Pelophylax lessonae. The sequence continues at coordinate 714,204,645 of NC_138768.1, forward strand.
CCTGTGTTTAGGAGATATTCCAACTGGATGCCGCCGGTGACATCACCAATGTCATACTGTGCCAGACCTTCAGAGCTCTGTGCGGCAGTCGAGGGCTCCCGCCTATGTGTGGGAGTGGCATCATAACGGCCCGACCACTAATACAGCTAGAGCCCTTGAACTGGGAAGACTGGGGGGAGATGGAAGCCCTGTAAGTGGTGACAGCGCACCGCTGGAGGGCTTAAGTCTAAGGTAAGTATTTCAAAAAGTGCTAGTATGCGATGCATACTATTATGAGTTCATCCTACGGTGCACCAAGAATGTACACTGAGCTGCACACACAAAACTCAGCTGAGTCATGTGGTAGTAAATTCTATATATTAAAAAAAAAAAAAAGTTTTACCCTGCAAGGCAATATCGTACACTAGCACATTATGAACGACTTACCTTAAAATGAAGCCCTCCAGCGGCACGCTGTCACCGCTGCAGAGGCTTTCACCTTCGCCGGGTCTTCCTTCCGGATTTGTGGACTCCAGCCTTCTGACTAGTGGAGCTCCGATGATGTCCTTGATGTCTTGGCCATGGCAGACAGCTCTGAAGGAACGGCATGGATATGCCGTCACTGGCTGCTGCTCGCTAGAATATCTCCTAAACCATGCAAGTTTAGGAAATATTCATGGCACCACACGCAGCATTCGTAATCAGACAACCTCCAGACATGCAAAATAATAACGCAACAACTTCTTATTGGCAAAAAATTATGGCCGGCCTTTATTAATTGGTTTCAAAATATACTTATTTTAAACTTCAACTTCATATGAACAACGATACCACTTATAATTTTACTTTCCATAACATTTCCAACTCGGCTATTACAGCTGGAGTTGAATTACCACATTTCAATATTAAATAACTGTCCCCCTTTTCAAAGAAAAGGTGACCCACCACATTAACAAGGCCGCGACAAGGGAGGGAGGGTTGGGTGAGCTCTGCCGCTTGACTCATCCCGTGGCGTCTGGTACAATTTCCAGTCAGGACCCCTTATTTATAAACCTCCCAGGGGGTTCTCGCACCTTCTAGCACCTTCCATCAATTTCACCTATCAGGTAACAAGCCCCCTAGAGAGACCACGCCCTCACCTGAAAGGGGAGACTTGAAACCTCTTCTAGCTGCGGTGGTACCATGAGGAAAAGGGGGGCCTTGAAACTGCTATCCCCCTTTTCCTCACATTTTACCTACAGGTAAGCTTACCTATAGGTAATAATAAAAAAAAATAGTTTACTACCACTTTACTAGACAACACACAGAGAACCACAACCAAAAAAGTGTAAGTCTGAGCTCCACTTCAACATGTCTAGTAGGTATAACCTCATTGTGGTTCTGTCTGTACGCTAGTGATGAATTGGGGGACTGTCAGGCTATGCATTTAGCTGCTATGTGTATGAGGAAAGGGGGACGAATGGTGAAGGGTTTGCCAATAGCAACTTATTTTTTTCCCCGTTAACTCCTGTTGGCATTTTTATAGGTTGGGAAAAACAGAGCCAAGGATTTTGGTTTCCATTTACGCCGCCTTCCCTTTTTTTCCCCTAGGTTCTTATTATTCGCAGTATATTATGTTTGAAAATGTTCGCTCGCTTTGTTTCTGATATATTCGGACTCCCATTGCCTTTATGGCCACATACCTGTCTTCTTAGCTCAAATCATTCTCTGCCTCATTGGCTTGCTGCTAACTTTCCACAGTGCTTATTACAAAGCAATTTAGACCGTAGCTACATGTGTTTATTGCTTTTCCAGCCACGCTTTAAGACTATTGTTGGACTTGCAAAGCTCTTCTTTCAGAGCACACTTTCTCTGTAGAAATATGATAAACCTTCAATGAGTGCAGAGCCTGTGAGCCTTCCTTTATAGTAATTGTGTACTATCTTCACTTTGTACATGAGACTTTTCAGCATCCGCTGCCGTTCCTTTCTGTTTGGATCTTTTGGTCAGTAAGCTATAGGGTGGTGTATTTTATTCTGGTGAGTTGTGTATGTTTAAATCAAGTCGACTATAAATAATTGTAGAGTTTTTTTTGAGCTGCATTCCCATGTGTGTGTGACACAGCGAGGTAAACAAACAGGTATCTGTATGTTGTAGTTACACAGAACAGGCCGCAGCGTTTCGGCCATGCCCCTGACATACCTGTCGAAGGAATGTGATCTTTAACAGTGTTAACCTCACATTGCACTCTGAGATTGCTCAAGCGTAGCAGATTCTTACTGCTGCCTGCTCCTTGCTAGAAATTCTCTTTGTTTGGAGGTGTTCATTACTCAAGTATGCTACTTCTTGGTAAAGTGTGCTTTTAAAGTAGACAGAAAATTTAATTTTGTGCTAATTAAAAATGTTACTGGTGTGTTCTTTAATGATCTACAGTTCTTCCGTGAATGCATGATAGACACAGAGGTAGGCTGTATGCGCTTAGCTGTAATAGCGTATCCGGAATTTCTGCAGATGGAGGAATATTTGTATTAAGAAATGAAGCCCCAGAATAGCATCATGCTTTGTCCTGTGTGTAGGATGACCTCCACCCACTTCTGTGATCAGTGCAGGTTTCCATACCCATATAGCATGGGCTTCAGGCCTTCTTCTGGCAAACAAATGGCAACCACCCCAACCTATAACTGGCCTTTGTAGCAAGGAGCACATGAATGGGCTGACACGTGTCAAAAAACAACAAACAGAAATTCCCAGCTCATTTGCTAGCCTGCAACAAACCAGATTGACCCTGTCTGACAGTTCACGTTAGAACCAAGGGGTTTAGTTTGCACACATTTGCAAATGCAAGCAGCAGCGGCTGCGTCATGGCACCCCAGTGTACTGCAGTCCTAACTCTGAGAGTCTCCTGAGTTAAGAGGTGTGTGTGTGTGTGTGTGTATATAATATATATGTGTGTGTGTGTGTGTGTGTGTATAATATATATGTGTGTGTGTGTGTGTGTGTGTGTGTGTATATATATATATATATATATATGTGTATGAGCACTGCCTCCTAGGGAGCTGTGTGGATTCCCCTGGGTTACCCATAGAAACTTATCACTTTAAGACTTGGCTCAGACAATGAACAGTCCAGGGGAGTTGTTTTTTGTGTTTTATTTTAGAACTTGGATGGGAAAATGGATGAGTGGGATACTCCAACTTGAACTATGCACAATTTCCAAGGACAACTGACTGTAGTGTGCAGCAAGGCCGCTGCTTCATCATACCACTGAAGTGAAGTAGAAGATATGTTCCTGAATGAATTTCTCTTCAGGGTCCTAACCTGGCACCCCCTTTCCTGCTTCCTGTGCATGCTAGCCCTTGTCCACTGACTCTCCACTGGAGTGGTCCTCTTCCTGGGCAGACCCCTGGCAAGCTCACGGACACTGTTTTTCCCTGGGTTGCTCTGCCTTCAGCTCCACTCATCAGTATCCTGAACCTTCTGGCTCAGCATCACATACTAGGCCGACTGCCTGTGACCACCTTCCTTGCGGACAGGAGGAGAGACAACCGTCACCCTCCTCAAGGGACCTGGCTTCCTGCCCAAAGACGCCCTTTCACATGTGCCCCTGGCTTTTATGACCTATCCCAGAATGCACCACTGTTGTGCCAACCCACTGGGATAGCCACAAAAGCCTGTGTGTCACTGGCTGGGTTTCCTCCACTGTCCAACAGGCTCCCCCATTGGATACAGTGGGGACACTCCCTCAGCCCAGGTGAATCACACCCTGGACACATGTAACAGGCAGAACTAACAATCCAGGTCCCATGATAAGCAGATAGAGCTGCTAAGCTTTTACCAACCTAGCACCTAACTAGGAGGGTGATATATATATATATGTGTGTGTGTGTGTGTGTGTAATTAGTGGATAGATTAAGGGCAGGTATGCCTGGAGGGAACGCACTCCTCCTTAAAGGTATATGAACGCATCGGACACCCTGCGAAATGTTTTCAGTGCTTCCCCTAAGTGTCCGTTCACACTACCGCGGCACGACTTCGGGGGCGACCTGTGAAGTCGCGTGCACCGCGACTTCGGCACGACTTGCACTGACTTCACATAATTGAAGTCAATGCAAGTCGCTCCGAGGTCGACCCGAAGTAGTACAGGAACTATTTTCTAAGTCGGAGCGACTTGAGTCGCTCCTATTAGAACGGTTCCCGTAGCACAGAATGGGCCGCGACATATCAGGCTGACAAGTCGCAGTAGTGTGAACCGGGACTTACCAATTACCAACTGTACAAACCAAAAACAAATGGCAACCACTCCAACCTTTTATCTAATTTTTGCAGCATGTCAAAAAAACAACAAACAAGCCTTCTTCTGGCCCACATGTTCATCCTTTTCCCATAAGTCATATTAGGAGAATGGCGAGGAAAAAACATTAAAGCTGCATTTTATTTTTTAAGAGGCAGGTTTATGGCTGTCATCCCAGTCCTGGCTTCATTGTTTAATCAGTCACTGACCAGGAACAGCCATCTAACCACAGATGCCTATATTCCCGTGCTGCATATTTGGTCAGTGACTCAGGATGACAGATCTGCAACCTACACATTTAATAACAAGTCAGCTTCTCTATTTTTTAGAGCTCGTTTTTAGCATTGCCCAACACAGTCCCAACATATAGACCAGGCAGTTTGCCTTGAGTCCTTTAAGTTCAGTTCACACAACTGTGTTGCAGTAGTGCGAGCTGAAAAAAGGTAGCAAATGCTGTTTAATTTATCTTCAGCATCTCAAAACGTACAGCAGAGGCTGCGGTATGAACAAGCCGTTAATGCTTTCACAGGTTCACACCTGAAAGATGGCAAGGTACCCTGTCAGTCTACACTGAATTCAAAATGACAGTGTTTCTTTAAAGTAGTAGTAAAGGCTGTTTTCTTTTTGTTTTAAAATACCTAACATGTTCTACTTACACTCCGTTCACACTGGGGCGACCTGGTCGCCTGACAATTCGCCGTAGGTCGCCTGCCATAGAGTAGCTGTGGACCCGTTCTAATAGGAGCGACACAAGTCGCTCCGACTTAGAAAAAGGGTCCGGAGCTTCTTTGGGGCGACCTGGAGCGACCTGCATTGACTTCAATGATATGAAGTCCGTGCCGGCCGCTCCGAGGTCGCGGTGCGAGCTGTGCACCGCGACCTGTGAGGTCGCCCCAGTGTGAACTGGGTCTTACCTGCTCTATACAATGGTTTTGCACAGAGCAGCCCTGATCCTCCTCTTCTGGGGTTCCCCGCTGGCATTTCTGACTCCACCCCCTTGCTGAGTGCCCTCATAGCAGCCCCGTACACACAATCATATTATCGAACGATCTGTCGTCCGTTTTTTGTGGCATGCTAGTCTGATGTGGAAAGTGAAGAGGTTACTTTCATACGAATTTTCCCGTACGACAGAATTCTACTTAAGAAGTGATGTCATGTGTTGGATTGGTTTGTATGTGTTCTTTCGTCTCTGAGCATGCCTAGTCTTGCTCTTAATATTTTTTTCAGTCGAAATCTGTACTAATAAGACGAAAATCGGACGTTGTTTTGATGGACGACAAAAATTATATAGCCTGCACATCAGGATTTTGTCGGCCGAAGAGTCGGCTGTCGAAAGCACCATACTAACAATCCGAAAATCGTCAGAACGGTCGTCAGACGAATGTTTCCTACAGATTTTCTTATCGTGTGTACGGGCCTTAAGAGTCCATAAGACACACAGGGTGCGATTTGCTCCCCCCCCCCCCCCCCCAACTGGTTCTAAATTGAGAGCAGCAGGAGCCAATGGCTCCTGCTGCTGTATCTGTGCCAGTCAGTAGTGAGAGACCTGAAAGAGCCTTGGCTCTCGTGCACATTGCTGGATCGAGATTGCACAAATAAGTATTGGGGGACGGGGGGGGGGAGCTGCATGCAGAAGGTTTTTTACCTTCATGCTTTGAATGCAGTAAGGTTAAAAAAAACCCTCTTCCTTTACAACCACTTAAAGGCTTAAGCCTCGTACACACGCACCGATTGTTGGCCGACCGATCAGCCGTCTTTTGTCCAGTGGTGTTTTGTTGGTTGAAATGTGCTCTAGACTGCACACAAATTTTGTCGGCCAACAACAACCAACTGCAGAAGTGATGTCATGTTCTGGTCTACTTTCCGTGTGTTTGTTCTTCTCTGAGCATGCCCAGTCTTGCTCATCACATTTTTGTCTACCGAAATCTGTACTGACTAAGGAACAATCGGCTGTTCTGCTGACGGCCAACAAAAATTTTATAGCATGGACACCAGATTTTGTTTGGCCGAAAAGTCGCAGTTGGTTGTCGGAAGCATCATACTAACAAGCCGACAATCGGACGTTGGCTGAAACTTTACGGCCAACAATCGGTGCGTGTGTACGGGGCTTTTGTCAACACAGGTGGCAAAGGGCCAGTGATAAACAGACGCTTGTTCTAAGTTTTTACTGATTGCCTACTGACAAATTAACCTTTCCAGTGGGCGAATCCTGTACACCTTGCCGCAGTCATGGTGCAGCAAATTTTATACAAGATTGCTGGTTTTCTATGAATTCTGTTCAATACATTTGTATAATTCTTGGTGAAATTATTTTATGCATCTATAATATGTACTCCTGATCTTATATTTACTATTTTCCTGCTATTTCCTTATTTATGGTAAAACCATGAATGGGGGTTTCTGTTGTGCGTATATTTATATAAACTTCTTTCACAAGTACTGGGATTGGGTTTAGTTGGTCCCAGTTCAATATTGTTGCAGCCATTTATTTTATTATCATTATTATTATTATTGCTTGCTATAATTGCTTCTATTGCAGTGGAGTTGATTATTTAATCAACTCTGCTTGAATTGGGAGATTTCAGGGATTATGGTCATGGTAATGATTGCTATGTTTAAATAGTGTGTATACACTACCATAAAATGACAGTGCACACTTCACTATCACTGTTGCTACACTTGTTTTATAGCTAAATGGCCTTTTTTTACAAACCAACATTGTTTGCTGATGGATGCTGTTAGTGTGCATATGCTGGGTTTTGTTTGCACTTCCCTTTACTCTGTGCTAATGAAGTGTAGCTGCCGTGCTTAGTAGTGTTTTCCTTTGTTATCATTATTTGTGTTCCCAGTGAGTGAAACCACAATTTAAGGTGCCTATAGACACTAGACACTTGGACACCTGAGGCTCCAGAGGCTCTGTGCCTACCGATGTTTCACTAACATATGTTTGGCTCAGCTGAGTCTTTGACTTCCTGCATACTGGGGATTTAGCCCCTGAGCCTCAGATCCCAGCATTTCCTAAAGGGCATGGGGGGGTAACATTCAGCCCTGCTGCAGGCAGCCTGGCATGGGGGGGGGGGACATTCAGCCCTTCTGCAGGAAGCCTAGCATGGGGGGGGGGGGCATTCAGCCCTGCTGCAGGCAGCCTTGCATGGGGGGGGGGGCATTCAGCCCTGCTGCAGGCAGCCTGGCATGGGGGGGGCATTCAGCCCTGCTGCAGGCAGCCTGGCATGGGGGGGGGCATTCAGCCCTGCTGCAGGCAGCCTGGCATGGGGGGGGCATTCAGCCCTGCTGCAGGCAGCCTGGCATGGGGGTGCATTTAGCCCTGCTGCAGGCAGCCTGGCATGGGGGGGCATTCGGCCCTGCTGCAGGCAGCCTGGCATGGGGGGGCATTCAGCCCTGCTGCAGGCAGCCTGGCATGGGGGGGCATTTAGCCCTCCTGCAGGCAGCCTGGCATGGGGGGGCATTCGGCCCTGCTGCAGGCAGCCTGGCATGGGGGGGCATTCAGCCCTGCTGCAGGCAGCCTGGCATGGGGGGGGCATTCAGCCCTGCTGCAGGCAGCCTGGCATGGGGGGGGGCATTCAGCCCTGCTGCAGGCAGCCTGGCATGGGGGGGGGCATTCAGCCCTGCTGCAGGCAGCCTGGCATGGGGGTGCATTTAGCCCTGCTGCAGGCAGCCTGGCATGGGGGGGCATTCGGCCCTGCTGCAGGCAGCCTGGCATGGGGGGGCATTCAGCCCTGCTGCAGGCAGCCTGGCATGGGGGGGCATTCGGCCCTCCTGCAGGCAGCCTGGCATGGGGGGGCATTCGGCCCTGCTGCAGGCAGCCTGGCATGGGGGGGCATTCAGCCCTGCTGCAGGCAGCCTGGCATGGGGGGGGCATTCAGCCCTGCTGCAGGCAGCCTGGCATGGGGGGGGCATTTAGCCCTGCTGCAGGCAGCCTGGCATGGGGGGGGGGCATTCAGCCCTGCTGCAGGCAGCCTGGCATGGGGGGGCATTCAGCCCTGCTGCAGGCAGCCTGGCATGGGGGGGGGGCATTTAGCCCTGCTGCAGGGAGCCTGTAAAAGTCTGAGAGGCAAAAGCCGGATACACACTATACAATTTTCTTTAGATTTTTTCCTTTAGTGCCGGTTCACATATATATACACGATGCGGGAACCCTGCAAATCCATTGAGGGTTCCTGCATAGCATTCAACTCGCAGGCAGTTCATTAGCGAATCACTGGTGGTGTCAAAACAAAGTTAACAACACCCCCCAGGTCAGTTTGCATATCGCAGTGTGAACTGTCAGTTCGGACATGAATCGGGTCATATAGTTCTAGGTGTGAACACTCATGCGATCTGATTCTGGTCCCAAAAAAGGGTCCTGTATGAGTTGTGTCCAAATGCAATGCGAATTCCGCTGTACAATCTGTATGGCTAAATTTGAAACACACAGACAACGCATGTGAGTTGCAGAGCAGTGCGCTCCAAATCACATGTGATGTCTGTCATTGCACATATGTGAACCAGGACTTTGCTTCATTTTATATGGTTTTGGTAAATCTATCAGGTAGGCCCTTGCACTACATAGTTGAAGGTAAATCTAAAGGAAGGTTCTGTTCTTGGACCCCTCCTATTTTCAATCTACACATCCTCTCTGGGTCAGCTGATAGCCTCCCACGGCTTCCAATACCATCTCTACGCTGACGATACCCAAATCTATCTATCCACCCCTCAGCTCTCTCCCCTCAGTCTCCTCATATATCACTAATTTACTATCAGATATATCAGTCTGGATGTCAGACCACTTCCTCAAACTCAATCCATCCAAAACCAAACTTATTTTTCCACCACCACGTGCCCCTTCCCCTGATCTCACTGTCAATATCGATGGCAAAACTATCAGCCCATCCCCGCATGCCAAGGTCCCTAGGTGAAGTCCTGGACTCTGAACTCTCCTTCAAACCCCATATCCAACCACTGTCCAAATCTTGCCGCCTCAACCTCCGCAACATCTCCAAAATACGCCCCTTTCTAACCAAAGATACAACAGAGCTCCTAGTTCACCCCCTGGTCATCTCGCGCCTCGACTACTACAATTCCCTTTTTATTGGCTTACCTATACATAGGCTATTCCCCCTTCAATCCGTCATGAACGCTGCTGCCAGACTTATCCATCTTACCAATCGCTCAGTGTCCGCTACTCCTCTCTGTCCAGCCCTCCACTGGCTTCCGCTCACCCAATTAATTAAAAATACTAACAACATCTTAAAAAGCAATCCACAGCTTAGCCCCCAGCTACATCACGAGCCTAGTCCTAAAATGCCAACCTAATCACTCTCTTGTTTCCTCTTAAAAACCTCCTGCTCTCTAGCTCCCTCTTCACCTTCTCCCATGCTTGCCTCCAGGACTTTTCCAGAGCCTCTCCAATCCTATGGAACTCCTTACCCCAATCTGTCCGATTATCTCCTACGCTATTAGCTTTTAGACGATCCCTGAAAACCCTCCTCTTCAGAGGAGCCTATCCTACCAACACCTAACAACTATACTTCCATTTTCTCCATCAGCCCATCCCCCACGGTTATTTTCTGTTGTTTCACTTGACCCTCCCTTCTAAATTGTAAGCTCTATCAAGCAGGGCCCTCTAATTCCTCCTGTATTGAATTGTATTGTATTGTAACTGTCTTCCCTCACATTGTAAAGCGCTGAGCAAACTGTTGGCGCTATATAAATCCTGTATAATAATAAAGGAAATCGAACAATAAAAGTTGTATAGTCTGTATCCAGTTTTAAAGCGTAACTCTTTTTTTGTTGAGCGGAAAAAAAAAAAAAAACACCCCCTGGGTGATCTACTGTACATAAATTTCAGGGATTTTAGCAATTTTTTTCCTGTCCTACCTGTTTCTGCTTTAAAAGCGGTTTGCTGTCTGCAGAGTGAATCTGATTGGGAGTGACTTTTTCATTATTTATCAGCTGATGCACTTGCAGTATTCTAATAAGGAAAGTTGTATGGCCTAAATCCCTTTTTAGAAGCAATTAACCCTTTAGGAGTAACTCACCACAAATAACTTTTTTGTTGCGGAGGATGCCCAAAATCCGACTTGTATCTTTGTGACTAATGGGAAAAACAGTGAGCCAATCAAACAAAGAGGAAACTACATTTTTGGGGGTGTTTCATATATCAATGGTGTACAGAATAACTCCACGTTACATTGAATTTTACAAAGAATTGCAGTGCTGCAGATTGAAAAGAATACAACATAGCTTGTGTAGCAATTGTATATGCTATAATATATATGTTTTTATTTACTAATTTTATATATTTTTGTTAGGCTGGCCATAAACGGTTGGAATCTCAGCTGGTTCAGAAGGAACTGGCCGAGATGTGAACGTCTATGGCAGGCATGTCCAACCTGCGGCCCGAGGGCCGCATGCGGCCCAGAACCACAGGCAATGCGGTCCACTGCCCCCCGACTATTATTTTTTTGCTGGGGAGGAAGGAAGTCGAGTCGGGGGCACGGCCACAGCGGCTTCCAACTAACTGCAGGCAGAGGCTGCCTCGGAGCCTCTGTCAATGATAGCCAGCACATTGGTGACGTCTATCATAGGAGCCGGTCCAGGAGGCAGGACTTCATATGACAGCGGACACCGGGTAAGCGGGAGATCCCTGCTCTGTGTAATCCAGCGGCTCTCCTCTCCATTGCAGACTGCATTGGATGGGCACGCACTGGTGAGGCTACATTGGATGGGCACTGATCAGGCTGCATTGGATGGGCATGCACTTGTGAGGCTGCATTGGATGGGCACTGATCAGGCTGCATTGGCTGGGCACGCACTGGTGAAGCTGCATTGGATGGGCATGCGGGTAGGGCGCGGCGGCGTTTTATTACTTATATACCTCAACCGTAGTATATTTTATATATTATATATATTGTATATTTTATATGCGGCCCGAGAAAATTTCTCTATACTCAATGTGGCCCAGAGAAGCCAAAAGGTTGGACACCCATGCTCTATGGGTATTTGGGTAAAACCAGCATGCCCGGTTTTACCTTCTCCTATTGGGCAGGGCTTCTCCTGCCCTCCTGCGCCCCGGCAGTGGCCAGGCAGGGGGCATTTTGTCTGTGTTGATGGGGGAATCAAGCTAATTTTCAATCCTTGGTTGCAGGAAAGAAATGTGCTTTGTGTATGGCCGGCATTACTATAGTTTATTTGTGGGGGTGGATGGTGAACCTTTGCAGAGATCTGAGGCATAGGGACTAAAGGTCTGGTGTGCTTTTCCTAAAGCAAATGGGCTCTTCATTTGTAAGGGAATTGTCTCCAGAGCTTAGTAAATGAAGTGAAGTTCTGTTGACTTCATCCAGTTATGTGCAAGCAAAAATGCTGTTGTTGTGTGTTTTTATGTTTTTCTTTCCCTTTGCACGTGATTTCTTTTTACAAAGTGAAACTTCACAACATTTATTAGGCTCTGGGGCAAATTCCCTTGCAGAATGAACAGCCTGTTTTCCTTTATCCACCCCTTTGTGTTTATCCTTTGTAGAGGGGGTGAGTCTTTGTAGACACGTGAAGGAAGCTCCTGGAATTGGCTGATCAAGGGTTCACGTAGTGCTCAGACAATGCCTCTAACCTGTCCTGTCGCTGTATTCCCTCGTAGCTGGCAGTCAGCAGTGTCTTTAGGTACCTAAGGGCCCTTTCACACTTATACATTTTTCCTGCGTTTTTCTTGCAAAGTAAAAACGCAAGAAATGTATACGTTTACAAAAAAAACGTGTCCCTTTAAATCCTATGGGACTCGTCACACCGCTGCGTTGCAATTTGAAAAGTCCAGCATGCTGCATCTTTAGTGCGCTTTTGAAAACTGCACCAAAAACACAGCTTCATTTTCAAATAACAGAAAATTGCGGTAATCATGCACAACAATTTGCATTTTTGGTGCGTTTTTGAGTCGCATGTTTATTTTTCACAGGTGCAGGCAACCCAAAAACGCATCTGTAAAACAGCAAATTCAAGGTAAAAAAGCATATGCGTTTTTAGAGCCGGTTCACATTAGTGCGACACGACTCATTACTACTTCGGGGGCAACTTGTGCATTACATTGCACCACGACTTCGGAGCGACTTGCAGGGACTTCACATAATGGAAGTCTATGCAAGTCGCTCCGAGGTCGCCCCGAAGTAGTACAGGACCCTTTTTCTAAGTCGGAGCTCCTTTTAGAACGGGTCCTGTAGCGGTCAATGGACCGCGAGGGAGCGCGACTTGTTGTCAGGCTGACAAGTCGCCTGAGAAGTCGCGCTAATGTGAACCGGTGTTCCGTGAAAAAACCATACCCGTGAGAAAACCATACCCCTCGTCACTTCCGGAGGGTATGGTTTTCTCACAGTAGTGTTTTTAACGTTATACTTGCCGCGATTACATTAAAACAGCTCCTCTGCAACATTGCTCATCCCCGCTCCTTCCCCTGTCACTTCCCTCATCTCGGCTAATTAATATAAAAGCGGCTCACGGAGCAGACATATCTCATTTCATACACCCGCTGCCGATTTCATATTTATTAGCCGACATAAGGGAAGTGACAGGGATACCAGCGGGGATGAGCAATGTTGCAGAGGAGCTTTTTATTGTAATCGCGGCAAGTATAACGTTAAACACATACTCCGTATTATTTCCATCCCCTCCGAGCATGCGTACTTCTGATCTTCTCTGCTGTTCCTTGAAGTTTCCGGGGCTCTGAGCATGCGCACTGCTGCGCTGCTCAGCAGTTTCAGACCGGAAGTGACGAGGGTATGGTTTCTCCACGGGGTATGGTTTTTTAACGTTACACCGGCTCTAACAGAGATTTTGCTACAGAGCAGTGTGACAGGGTCCTAATAGAAGGAAAACTTTGACCAGTTTGGACAAAAGCCATCAACTGTCATCATCCCACCCCCCCCCCCCCCCCCCGTCAGGGAGGATTAATGATCCGAATAAAGATTGTTGCTTACCTTCCATATAAGCTGACATAGACGGCATCTTCCCACTCCATTAAAATAAAATTGTATGCTATGTGAGGTGCTGAAGCACTGACTCAGTTCTTCTAGAAAGCTTCTGAATGGATGATAACTGACGGTAAATGTGTGGGTGCTGAAGCACTGACTCAGTTCTTCAAGAACGTTTCTGATTGGATGATAACTGATGGTAAATGTGTGGGTGCTGAAGCACTGACTCAGTTCTTCAAGAACGTTTCTGATTGGATGGTAAATGTGTTGGTGCTGAAGCACTGACTCAGTTCTTCTAGAAAGCTTCTGAATGGATGGTAACTGGCGGTAAATGTTTATACTCAACATAGAGGGCTAACTATTAGGAATGGGGCTGGACTCTGCATTGTGCAGTGTGTGGGGAAATAGGTATGCAGAGGACTCAGAAATGCTGTACATGTATACTTGGTTAACCACTTTTTGCCTGACATAACTTAAAGCGGAGTTCCACCCCCCCCCCCCCGAAAAAAAGTATACTGTAGCTGCTGACTTTTATTATTAGGACACTTACCTTTCCCGAAGTCCAGCAATGTCGGCACCTCAGCTGCTGTTTCCATCGGCTGTCGGGTGCTGCCGCCGCCATTGCCGATCAGGGAACCCGGCAGTGAAGCCTTGCGGCTTCACGGGCTGGTCCCTACTGTGCATGCGCAAAGAGCGCTGCGCATTCTGATTGGCTCGGCGGCGGGGGAAGGAGGAGGGGGCCAAACTTCCGAGGGACGGCGCCGCGGCGACGTCTCCCAGAAGTGGGGAAAGACGACCTGTCAAAAACAGGTACCCGTTCCTCCCTCCCTCCCCCCTGAAAGGTGCCAAATGTGGCACCGGAGGGGGTAGGAAGCAAATGAGCGGAACTCCGCTTTAAAGTGGAACTCCACTTCATCTGAATTCCACAAACCAAAAATGCTATTTACTTAATTTTTAATATTCAAAGCAAAAAGCAACCCCCCCCCCCCCCCCCCCATCCATGTTTCCATGCTTTATTTTGTTGAGAAATCACTTTGAAAAACACCCCCTAGCATTTCTGTCTGTGGCTATCTTAAGTAAGGGCAGGTGATTTATGTAGCATTTACTTCTTGGAATCCACCTGCCCTTCGCTCAGGCATGCAAGCAGGAGTGGGTGTGCTTAGCTGAGAGAGCCCCTCTTCCCCTACTGAAGACTCCTTGGATGTATGACCTCATTTGCGTAGGCCAGAAACCAGGTAAATAGTAAGTAAATGAAAAAATGTAAAAATAAATAAAAAAAAAGAAAAATTTATATTTTCCTATCCATTTACTAATGTTAGCAGCATAAGGGTTAAAATAGTAAATGCTGGTTGAGAGTGAAGTTCCGCTTTAATATAACACTAGCTAGAAATGGCTCTTTATAGGTAGGCAGGAGATTTGCTACAACTGGGGCAGCTCTGCATAGTAACTAATCGGCTTCCGGGTTTTATTGTCAAAGCTTAACCTCTTCCTGGCTGTGAGCCAAAGAAACCCGGTGTGTGAGCCGTTTAGTCTTTAGGAGGGGTGCAAGTCCTCTGTTCTGTATCCACTGCTGTGAGCGCTGGCTTGGGAGGCAGTTTGTCCCGACTCCTACTGTCACCTCCCTGTAGCCACATATTGAGATGATCCCATGAATCTTGAATGTATGGCAACCTCAGCCGGGGCTCCAACCAGGCTATCCCCCAACATGTTTCACTCCGCCCCTAGGAACTTAATTATGGGGATGGGGATCAAAGGCACAAGGGGGGGGGGGGTTATGCATCATCAGTTGTCACTCTCTCAAATTTTGTGTATCAGGTGTATGCTAGTCTAATTATGGAGTTTTATGATCAAACACAGCAGATGAGCTGCCATTAAGATCAGACCGCAGAAACTGTCATAATCAAAAGACATTGATACGTAGTATAACCTAAATGCCCAAAAAAACAAAAACCCCTTTAAAGTCATTTTGTGCTTTTTGTGCTCTTTCTCGTGTTTTTATTAGGCATTTTTAAGCTTTTCAAGCTTCTGTGAGCTTAAGTGTTTGTTTTTTTTTTTTTCACATACCCTCCCCTTAGCTAATTTTTCAAATTTTGTGCTTTTGTTGCTCTTTTTGCACTTTTTCACACATTTGGGGGTGCTTAGTTGTCTTTTTGGCCCAAAAGCTCCTCTCAAAAATGCGAGTTTGGTGGGATTTTTTTTCTGCCTGTATGAGCATATGACTGTAAACTCCTGGAAAAGCTCTTTGGACAGAGCTGATCATGGTAAAAGTCCAATCACAGTGGCCCTTTACCACGTGATTTGCTGTGTCCAATCACGAACAAACTTCCCTATTTTCGGCATTGCTTTCCCCACATGTTGTCACAGTGTGAGGAGAGGGGAGCCAGTAACTGGAAATTCTGACAGGGGACATTTACACTGATATCCAGGCAGTGATCATCAGTGCCCCGTTTATCCGTGCCTTCTCATCAGTCCCACCTTTCAGTGCAGCCTCATCAGTGTTCATCAAAGAAGGAGAAAATTATTTATTTGCTAGATTTTATTACAGAAACTAAGAAAAACTTTTTTTTTAATTTTTGGCCTTTTATCATTTGATTTGATTTCATAAAAAAACAGTGCTGATTAAATATCACAAAAAAAAAGCTCTATCTGTCTCAAAAAAAATGATAAAAATTAAATTTGGTTACAGCATTGCATGACCGTGGAATTGTCATTCAAATTGCAACAGCACAGAAAGCTGAAAATTGACCAGGGCAGGAAGGGGGTAAAAGTGCCCTGTAGGCAAGGGGTTAATTGAACAAGCTAAATTAAAAGCTGATTGGTTACTATGCACAGCTAGACCGGATCCTGTGTGCTCCAGGTTTAGTAAATCTCCCCCAAATGCCGCCCAGACATTGAAGGATTTCAGTGGACACAGACACTGATCTCTGAATCAATGAATCCTGAGCTTGTCCCTTAGGGCTCATTTATACCAGTGGGCTGCTGTGTGTTGTGTACGTGTGTTGCAAAGAATTGTAAAACGCATCGCAGTACTTTTTTTATTTTAAAGCGGTCGTAAACCCTGCAAGGTAAAGGCATAATGTGCTAGAATGCATCACATACTAGCACATTATGAAATACCTTTGAACGAAGCCCTCCATCCCCTGCGCTGTTACCGCTGACAGGCACTTCCTTGTTCACCCAATTTTCCTTCCAGGTTCGTGTCTTCTGGCCGTCTGGCAGGGGCACAATGACGTCATCCCTGCACAGGAACGCATGGGTATACCGTCCCTTCAGAGCTCATGCGCTGGTGACATCACCAGTGTGCATATTCAGTGTGAATATCTCCTAAACGGTGCGCATTCTGGACCGGCTGCAAAGGCTATGAATATGGTTTTCAGGAGCACATGGCGCTCATTGCCCTGGTGAGATTATCCATACTAAATCTCCTTCCCAGATAGTTTAACCACTTGCCGACCTAGGCGAAGTGACGTACCGGTATGTCACTAGCCTGGGAGCCAATAGGGGGCGAGCGCGTGCCGCGCTCCCGCCCCCGCTCGTTCCCTAAGAAGCCCGCGCGTGTGACCGGCGGACCCGATGTCCGCCAGTCACTCGCGATCGTCGGGTGGAGAGGGAGAAAGGCAGGCGGCTAATGTAAACAAAGCCACCTGTCATTCTTCCCTGTGTAAAAGCACAGATCATACGGTCCTGCTATGTAGGACTGTTGATCTGTGCTGTTACACACACAGCCACATCCAATCACAGTTAGAAGCACGCCCCTAGGGACACACTTAACCCCTCCCTCTCCAATAAAGTTAACCCCTTCCCTCCCAGTGTCATTTTTACAGTAACAGTGCATATGTATAGCACTGATTACTGTAGTAATGTATCTGGTACCCCCAAAAGTGTCAAAAATGTCAGTCAAGGGTCCGATCTGTCCGCCGCAATGTCGCAGTCCCGCAAACAAAATCGCAGATCGCCGCCATTACTCGTTAAAAAAAAAAACTATAAAAATGACAAAAATCTTTCCCTTAGTTAGTAAACGCAATAACTTTTGCACAAACCAATCAAAATACGCTTATTGCGATTTTTTTTTTTTTTACCAAACATATGTAGCAGAAAACCAATTGGCCTAAAATGTTAAAAAATGTTGATTTTTACATTTTTTTGGGGGGAATTTCATATAAAAAAATGTGAAAAATATTGTTATTTTTGCAAAATTGTTTTTTTGTTTATAGCGCATGATCAAAAACCACCAAAAGAAAGCTCTGATTGTGGGGAAAAAAGGACGTAAATTTCATTTGGGTACAGCGTTGTACGCCCGCACAATTGTCCGTTAAAGTCACGCAGTGCCGAATTGCAAAATAGGCCCTGGGGGTAAAATCTTCCGGGGCTTAAGTGGTTAACTCAGTTACAACTCGCATGAAAGAAAATCTGGCGATGTTTATTCGTCGTATGATCCGTAGAATGCGCAGTTACAACAGATAAAATAATGATTCTTCTATCCAGGTTAGGAGAGAGAACATGTCACATTGAAAGTACAGCATACAATGGCTAATACAGAAAAAAGGGGAGGGGTGAACCTCCAGTATGTAAACTACAGAGTGGCACAAGAGACAAACTTAATATGAGCATTAAAGAAACAGTACATTATACTAAAACAGTTTCATGTAACAGTGCAAGTTTAGGAGATATTCATTGTACCTACAGGTAAGCCTTATTATAGGCTTACCTGTGGGTACAAGTGCCAAAAAAGGTGTAGTCCCACTTTAAAGCAGAGTTCCAGTCATGTTTTTAACTTTTAAAAGTCAGCAGCTACAAAAAGGGTAGCTGCTGACTTTTAATAAACAGCCACTCACCTGTTCCATGATCCAGCAATGTACTCACCCCAGCTGTGTTCTCCCCGTGTCTTCCCTTGGCGGCGCTGGCATCTCTACTATAGGCACCCGGCTTTGACAGCTTGCGTCTTCATAGCCGGGTGCCCACTGCGCATGGGTGAGCTGCGCTGCGCTCTGTGACTGGTTCCAAAGTCTTCTAGGACCTGTCATGTGTTCCAGAAGACTTCAGGAAGGAGAAATTAAGTTTCCGATCGCCTAAGGCAACCGGAACAGAAGAGTGGGAGAAGTACCTGTCGAAATTGGGTACCTGCTCCCCCCTCTTCCCCAAAAGCTCAATTTTACAAACAGGAGCCTCGGAGGAGGCCCTAAAGCGATAGTTTCGGTGGAACTCCGCTTTGAGTTGAAATAAAAGTAACCATGCAGGGCAGGGTGTTGTGATGCATTGTAGCACATCTCAATGTGCAGAGCAAAGTGTGAACTGTTCTAATTTTTTTTTTGCTTTAGCACACACCAATGCAGTGTAACTTGCCTTGTCTATGCACTGGGACTGTGTTGGGCATCAAAGGCCATTGGGTCTGGTATGAACGAGCCCTTCCAGCTAGATATGATCACATGATGTATGGCCTGTGTACAATGACATGCTTTCATATTCTGGGACTGCTTTTCTATATTTGTAATCCATAGTTGTACACGTTGTTACCAAGCTTGGCCATAGACCAAGAATCAGATTAGTAGGCACAATAGGACAGTCAGAGGCTTGTTTCATAGACAGTTGTTACATGAACCTGTGTGTTGGAATTGAAGGTTGGCTCCAGACTGAAGATGGCAGTTGGATGCCCGGGAACAATCTGTGCAGAGGCTTCTGGCCCTCACGGTAACATGTATGCTCAATGGTACATTAGTGAATGGAGTGGAGAGGAGATCATTGCCTGATCTGACTGATTTTGGGGAGGTTATCAGTTTAAGGCTGCTCCCTGATAAAGCCAAAATTGGCTGGATTTGGCAGCGATCATCTCAAGCCTATGGCCAGCTTTACTTCTAAACTACAATACATTTGGAGTTTCGTGGTAAAATTGCTGTAGTTACACTCTTGATTCCCCCTGTGTCCTTTATTCACTTCTAATTATCAGGCTCATTAATGAGACCACACTTTGTTAATATTAGATAATACATCTAGGACACTTTAAACTAAATAAAATTAGAACTTACCAGTTATTTGAACGCAACCAGCTAGGTACAACTCATTTATAATGTACAACTATATAAAGTTATGTACATATCATGTTTGTTATTGGGATTTCATGTAATGTGGGACTATACATTTTGCTCAGTCTTAATGATTCATATGGTCATTGCAGAGACCAGTGCTGTAATCATTGGTTATAAAACATGTGAGTAGTATGTGGATAAAAAAATTGTATGTGACAACTTGACTCTACATAACTACTCAACTGGTGAATTCATGTATATCATAATTTGGAAAAGAAGTTAATAGCCCTTTATGGCTACAGTTAGACTGAATAAAGGCATATATTGTACGTTAATGCAGGGCTCGACAATTCCTGGGCGCCAGGTCGCATTGGCGACTAGAAACTGAGTCCGGCCGCCTAGGATTTCAGCCGTCTGCTGTCAGGCATCGGGACGCCGCTCTGTGGTGCAGACTTGCAGAGATTTGAAATCCCCGCGGCTCCTATCCATAATTCTCTTTGTCCCTGACAAGGCATTTTAATTGGTCAGCACTGTCACATGGACGGCGCTGACCAATCAGCACCGGCTGCCTCTTCTCCACTTTCAGCATATCCATAGGACGCACTGCTCGACTTCTGCCAGTGTCAGCCCTCCTCGGTCACCCGGCACACATCTATCTGACATCAGGTAAGAGTGCTGGGAAGTATTCGCCCCCCCCTTGAACTTTTCGACCTTTTGCCACACTTCAGGCTTCAAACATAAAGATATAAAACTTTATTTTTTGTGAAGAATCAACAACAAGTGGGACACAATCATGAAGTGGAACGAAATTTATTGGATATTTCAAACTTTTTTAACAATTAAAAAACTGAAAAGTTGGGCGTGCAAAATTATTCAGCCCCCTTAAGTTAATACTTTGTAGCGCCACCTTTTGCTGCGATTACAGCTGTAAGTCACTTGGGGTATGTCTCTATCAGTTTTGCACATCGAGAGACTGACATTTTTGCCCATTCCTCCTTGCAAAACAGCTCGAGCTCAGTGAGGTTGGATGGAGAGCGTTTGTGAACAGCAGTTTTCAGTTCTTTCCACAGATTCTCGATTGGATTCAGGTCTGGACTTTGACTTGGTCATTCTAACACCTGGATATGTTTATTTGTGAACCATTCCATTGTAGATTTTGCTTTATGTTTTGGATCATTGTCTTGTTGGAAGACAAATCTCCGTTCCAGTCTCAGGTCTTTTGCAGACTCCATCAGGTTTTCTTCCAGAATGGTCCTGTATTTGGCTCCATCCATCTTCCCATCAATTTTAACCATCTTCCCTGTCCCTGCTGAAGAAAAGCAGGCCAAAACCATGATGCTGCCACCACCATGTTTGACAGTGGGGATGGTGTGTTCAGGGTGATGAGCTGTGTTGCTTTTACGCCAAACATAAATAACGTTTTGCATTGTTGCCAAAAAGTTCGATTTTGGTTTCATCTGACCAGAGCACCTTCTTCCACATGTTTGGTGCGTCTCCCAGGTGGCTTGTGGCAAACTTTAAACAACACTTTTTATGGATATCTTTAAGAAATGGCTTTCTTCTTGCTACTCTTCCATAAAGGCCAGATTTGTGCAGTATACGACTGATTGTTGTCCTATGGACAGAGTCTCCCACCTCAGCTGTAGATCTCTGCAGTTCATCCAGAGTGATCATGGGCCTGTTGGCTGCATCTCTGATCAGTCTTCTCCTTGTATGAGCTGAAAGTTTAGAGGGGCGGCCAGGTCTTCGTAGATTTGCAGTGGTCTGATACTCCCATTTCAATATTATCGCTTGCACAGTGCTCCTTGGGATGTTTAAAGCTTGGGAAATCTTTTTGTATCCAAATCCGGCTTTAAACTTCTCCACAACAGTATCTCGGACCTGCCTGGTGTGTTCCTTGTTCTTCATGATGCTCTCTGCTCTTTAAACGGACCTCTGAGACTATCACAGTGCAGGTGCATTTATACAGAGACTTGATTACACACAGGTGGATTCTATTTATCATCATTAGTCATTTAGGTCAACATTGGATCATTCAGAGATCCTCACTGAATTTCTGGAGAGAGTTTGCTGCACTGAAAGTAAAGGGGCTGAATAATTTTGCACACCCAATTTTTTTAGTTTTTTATTTGTTAACAAAGTTTGAAATATCCAATAAATTTCGTTCCACTTCATGATTGTGTCCCACTTGTTGTTGATTCTTCACAAAAAATTACAGTTTTATATCTTTATGTTTGAAGCCTGAAATGTGGCAAAAGGTCGAAAAGTTCAAGGGGGCCAAATACTTTCGCAAGGCACTGTATGTGGGCGTAGCGGATCACGGGCAGAATCACCGCGATTCTGCCTGCGATCCGAAAATCATTGCAAATCGCGGGACGCCTGTTTGATGCCCGTGATTTGCAATGGCACCCCAAACGCTGTGCGATGTTGCTGCGATTTCCGCCTGCCGAATCGCGGTAACATTGCGCAAACAGAATCGCGGGACGCATGATGCACAAAAGAAACTCTTGTACCTTTTTTGGGCGTCATGCGTCCCGCGATTCTGTTTGCGCGATGTTACCGCGATTTGGCAGGCGGAAATCGTGGTAACATCGCACAGCGTTTGGGGTGCCATTGCAAATCACGGGCATCGCACAGGCGTCCAGCGATTTGCAATGATTTCCGGATCGCGGGCAGAATCGCTGTGATTCTGCCCGCGATCCGCTACGCCCACATGTGAACGGAACCTAATGGTTTTTAATTAAAAAATGCTTAACAGGTAGCCATGAGATGACATAGCTATTCATTCCTGGTGAGGACCACCAGAAGACCTTTCTTCATAAAGATCACATGCTTCGTTTCAGTCCACATGTCAACATGTAAATGTATGGTAATTGTATATTTCCATGATGCTGGCCTTATTTCATGGAATAATTTGTTTTGCAGAATCGATCCACCCCCAAGAATAGGCAGACAGAGGGAATATATGTTTATGTTCACCTCTGCAAAGAATATCTATGGACACCCCTGAAAACAGTACCTCCCCCGCCAGATCAGGTGGCCTATTTGTGTCAGAGTGGCAGGACTATGGAGGCCCCCTCAATACTGATGGCTTTTCCGGCAGAATACAAAAAACTGCCCCAGATAAACCTTAGCTGGTGATGTCTTTAGGTACCTCATAGAAATGAGATGGTCCCTTTATCCAAATGTTTAGACTTTTCTCTTATGTCTGTGGGCAAACTGGTTTCCTCTTACAGTGGAAATCCATACATTTTAATATAATCAGCATAAGGAACTGGAAATTGAAGGCCTTTCATTGTGTAGTTAACCTTGCCAATATTAAACACATGTCTTCGGGACATATGATTGTAAAAACAACAATACTGGCTCAACATGTGCTTCAACTGCTTGTGAGCAATAACACTTCTTTATATTCTTATGTGTTTTATTGCCACTAGCGTATTTATGTTTGGGATTACATTTTATTGCTTGCTTTGTTATGGTTGTAGACAGTATCTTATCCTAATGGGCAGATTTGAGTAGCACACGTGTTTGCACATGCATAAACTCCTAATTATTGTGGATATATACAATCTATTCTGGTCAATTTAATAGGGATGTGTTGGCAACATTTGAAAAAATGGTACCCTAATTTATATTTTTTTTTTTACAAAGCGCATGGTGGATTTTTTTTCCTAGTGTTGTTCCTAAAACTAGGGTTAGGGTTTTTGTAATCTTTGACTTTCAATGGGCTAATGTGCTACTTGTACTACTAGGAAAAGTACAAAAATGTTGGATGAGGGTGACGGCGCAGTACGGGGGTAGGCAAGTGACTTGACACCAAGTAAGCCTTCTATTCAGGATTCTGGATTCATGTTCATCCTGTGTTAGGCTCTGTTACCTCTGTTTGCCCTTTAAAGTGATTGTTAGCCCCTGTTCACACTGGGGCGATCCGACTTCCCCAGGCGACCACACAGGTTGCGGCGCGCTGCTCGCACCGCGACCACGGAGCGGCCGGCACAGACTTCATAACATTGAAGTCTATGCAGGTCGCCCCAAAGAAGCTCCGGACCCTTTTTCTAAGTCGGAGCGACTTGTGTCGCTCCTATTAGAACGGGTCCATAGCTTCTGTATGGCAGGCGACCTGCGAGGCGACCAGGTCGCCTCACAGGTCGCCCCAGTGTGAACGGGGGCTAAAGGAGAAATCGCCATTCAATAAAATAATAATAAACATGTCATACTTACCTGCTCTGTGCAATGATTTGGCATAGAGCAGCCCAGATCCTCCTGTCCCCCCACTGGCACTCTGTGCCCCTCCCCCTTGCGGAGTGCCCCCAATGCAAGCCACTTACTGTGGGGGCACTCCTGCGTGTTTGTTCTAGAGCCGGGTCTCTGTGTCAATAAGACAGAGAACACGGCTCAGCCCCGCCCCTGCTTCCTCCTCACTGGCTGGGATTGGCAGCAGCGAGAGCCAATGGCTTCTGATGCTGCATCTCAGCCAATGAGCCTCTGGTCTTGTGCACATCGATGGATCGAGATTGGGTTTAGGTAAGTATTGAGGGGGGGGGGGGGGATCTGCACACTGAATGTTTTTTCCCTTCATGGATAGAATACATGACGGTAAAAAAATGTAAGCCTTTACAACCTCTTTAAAGTGGTCACTAAACCCACATTGTCAAAAACGATTAATAAATGGTGCGATAATAAAACAAACCTTAGTACTGCGCTAAATAATATCATATGAAGCAATCAAATATGAATGAGTAACAACAACTGCTAAAACCTCAGTTGTGACAAGTGTGTGCTATACTATAGATAACGTGAATTATTAATACTTGTCATATAATGAGATGCTTCTTTAAAAACATAAAGTCCACAACTATGCAAATTTTTTGTAAATATATTGCGCACCAGTCTAAACATACAGCAGTTTCATTCGTGCCTGCTAGCCAATAGAATATCCCCTGTTGAAGGCACGTGATCCTGTGTCGATACGCGTAGGGGAGGGGCAAGGACAGCGACGGGTCCCGGCGGCTAGGCAGAACCAGCTTCCAGGAGTGTAGACTGATGGCTTGCAGGCACAAATGAAACTGCTGTTATTTTGTATGTTTAGACTGGTGCGCAATATATAGGGTACCCATACTATTGTTTTTAATAAAGATATGCTTTTAAGGGTATAAGCACTATTGAATTCTTTCTTCGTATGTGGCATTGCAAAGTGCTGTGGAGAAGAGGAGTGAGAAGACAAGCAGTACGTATTGGGGCTAACTGGATGCTCATTCCCCAGGCCGAGGAGAGGCAAAAAGGCGTTATTAGACCGAGCTTAGGTGCGAGGTCACAACTATAATGTGGGGAGCATTCATCGCGGTGGCTCATGAATGTGTTCATTTTACTGCATTAAAGGAGAAGGAAGAGTTAGCAGCCTATACAACACGAATGTCGGTGGCGGGAAGGGCCATCGCAGTAGATTTACATAAAATTTGCATAGTTGTGGACTTTATGTTTTTAAAGAAGCATCTGATTATATCACAAGTAAAAATTCACATGTTATCTATAGTACAGTATAGTACACACTTGTCACAATGGAGGTTTTAGCAGTTTTTATTATTCAATATTCATTTTTTATTATTATATATGATATTATCAAGCGCAGCAGGTTTGTTTTATTATGGCACTATACACTTCAGTATGAGATGGTGATCAGTGATTGCAGCTGGCTTGATTGAAATAGTATTGGTCATAGGAGCTCACAGGATCCTTTGATATTTGTATCAATAAATGATGTATTACTTTCTGTTCATACTCAGTCACTATGAGATTTGTTTTTTTGCAAAAAAACTGGTTGCTCCTGCTGCTCTCTATCTATACCTACTGTTCATGTCCCCAATTCAGCATGGGATTTTGCAGCTGTGGTGGCAACTTTGCACATGCTCAGTTTTCAGTGAGTTTCTATGCTGAGCATTTCCTCCCAATCACATCTGAGCAGCTCATGTGACTATAGAGACACACGTGTGGGTGAATAAACGGTGGTAAATGACAGTCCACTCCCTCCCTCCTTCCTCCTTTATGCCCACTAACCAGCTAATCACAATGGGGGGAAGGATATTGCATGTAGAATACCGGAGGCTTTACCTCCCTCTTATTCTAAGACACAAGCTGGGGGGTGTGACACAGCCTGTGACTGGCAGAAATCCACCCACACCATGTTATTATCACAAAACAATAAAGATTTAATTTCAAATATATATTTGTATGCCAATTTAAAACGGTTTATTGTTTTTATTCATTTTTACTCTGTATTCCAAAGGCTGTTTTTTTTTTTTTTTTTTTTTTTTTAACATTTGACCAGCAGTAGAGCACTAAGCTCCTCCTGCTTATATTTCCCTGCAGATAGGCTGGGAAAGATCTGGGTATTGTGACATCTGTATATCCATTAGAAAAAAGGTACTTTTTGATTTTTTTTTTTTTTTATTAAAAGAATTACAGTTTCATTATCCACATACAGAAATAAAAGGGGTAATGCAAATTAACCACTTTACCACCGGAGGATTTTGCTGTCTTACATCCAGGCCACTTTTTGCGATTCGGCGCTGTGCGACTTTAACTGACAATTGCGCGGTCGTGCGACGCCGTACCCAAACTAAATTTAAGTCCTTTTTTTCGCACAAACAGAGCTTTCTTTTGGTGGTATTTGATCACCTGTGCGATTTTTACTTTTTGCGCTATAAAAAAAAAATAGCGTTTATTTTGAAAAAAATAACAATATTTTTAACATTTTTTCTATATGAAATTCCCCCCCCCAAAAAAATGTAAAAATCTATTTTTTTTTAATTTTTGGCAAATTTGTTTTCTGCTACCTATGTTTGGTAAAAAAAAATCACAATAAGCGTATTTTGATTGGTTTGCGCAAAAGTTATTGCGTTTACTAACTAAGGGAAAGATTTCTGTCATTTTTGGTGGTTTTTTTTTAACGAATAATGGCGGCGATCTGCGTTTTTTTTTTTTTTTTTTGCGGGACTGCGACATTGCGGCGGACAGATCGGACCCTTGACTGACATTTTTGACACTTTTGGGTATACCAGTGACATTTCTACAGTAATCAGTGCTATAAATATGCACTGTTACTGTAAAAATGACACTGGCAGGGAAGGGGTTAATTTTATTGGAGAGGGAGGGGTTAATGTATCCCTGGTGTTTACTGACATGTGTGGGGAGAGGTGACTAAGTGACACAGGGACAGATCGCATGTTCAGCTACCCTGCAATCTGTCACTGTTTGTCACTTAGGAGATCCGCCCGCTCTGGTTACACAAGCGGACGGATCTCCAAACTCGATTCCCCGACGATCGGGCAAGAGCAGCGATCGCCGCCGCTCCTCCCCTGGCCCGACTCCTGCTGTGACTGCGCCGCCTACAAGGGGAGGAGTCCAGCGACGTAGGTCTACGTCGCTGGACGGAATCGAGACACTTTGCCGCAGTACAGTCCCAGTGACTGGTCGGCAAGTGGTTAAACAGTGTTTGTTTAGTATCACTTTAAATTGCAAAGTGTGTAAACAAACACTTTTTTTAGCCCCCGTTCACACTGGGGCGACCTGTGAGGCGACCTGGTCGCCTCACAGGTCGCCGCAGGTCGCCTCCCATAGGGAAGCTGCGGACCCGTTCTGATAGGAGCGACACAAGTCGCTCCGACTCAGAAAAAGGGTCCGGAGCTTCTTTGGGGCGACCAGGAGGCGACCGCCATAGACTTCAATGTTATGAAGTCCGTGGCGGCCGCTCAGAGGTCGCGGCGCGCTGCTCGCACCGCGACCTCGGAGGTCGCGGTCCGAAGTAGCGTCGCCCCAGTGTGAACGGGGGCTTATTGCTCGTGTTTTCCTCAAGCCGAAACTGACGAAACCTTATGAAATGAACTTGGAAGTAAACCATGAGCTGGATGACAAATTTTTTTACTAATTCATTTTACTAAGAGGAAAGAGCTAATGATGTCTAGAAAATGTCAGCAGGAAATAAGATCTAGACTGGAATGTTTGCTGGATCTGGTGAAATAAATACACCAGCTAGAACTGGTTAAGTGTAAAACCATCTTACGTCTCTCCTTGTTTCATTATTTGTGGGATATTGTGAAAGCGAATAGGCTGTATTGGGAAAAGCTATTGAGCTGTGTCCTTACTATAATGGGAAACTGAAAGTGACAGGTCATCAGGTTTCCGTCTACGGTGCAAAATTGAAAGGATTACAATATACCCTCTCTGTTATTGTGTCGTATTTTGTTTTTCGTTTATTTATTTTCCTGAATGAAAAGCCACTGATCTTTGTAACAGTTTTGCTGCTGTTGCCCATACCTGAAGAATATGTTTTTAGACATGGTAACGGGGAATGAAAGAGGTTGTGTGGGTTCTGTCTATTTTCTTCTCTATCATCAAATATGGCATATGAAACACTTTCTCTGCTTCTGAGAGACAGATTGTTTAAAAAGGATTTTCACCGCATCATATAAAAAAGACTTCTTTTGTATGACCTAGAAGCAGGCACTAGAAGATTCCATGCTGGTTTTAGCACTAAAAGGGTATGTACTGTGTTCCTGCGCTGAAAAAAAACACACCTTTTTTGTAGTGAGGATTTTCAACATTGCCTAGCCTATTTTTTTTCTGTAATAAACAATTTTTTTTTATAAAAAACAAATTTTATGGATAAATTGTGGATTCTAAAAGCGGGTGCTTAGGAATCAAATTAAAAAGTTGACGAGTTCTAATTTGTCACTACTCTATCCAAAAACCAATAGAAATACTTTAAAATTCTAAGCTTATTGCAAGACGTGTTACCTGTCTCTGACAATGCCTGGCCACACAAAGAAAGGGGATTTAAAGCGGAGTTTCGGGCAAAAAATCGACCTAATCGATTTTGTGGCCATCCGCTTGCTTTGCTTCACCTGAAAAGGAATTGGATAGTTAGGATTATTTATTTTTTTTTACTTACCTTGTAATTGTAGAAAGAAATACTCACCTATTTTCCACTTCCTCCCTCTGTGGCCCCGGCCCGCGCTGTCACTTCCGGTTTGCAATGATTCCTGGGAGCTGAACGTCATCGCTCCCAGGAATCAATGCGACGGTACCGGCCCCGCTCGTCACTTCCGGTGCGACGCCGCATTCCCTGCTAAACAGCTTCTGGGCATGCCCAGAAGCTGTGTAGGAATGCGGCGCCACACCGGAAGTGACGAGAGGGGCCGGTGAAGGCGCATTCTGGGAGAAGAAGACAAGGAAGTGGACGCAGAAGAGGATCGCGCTGGCTTCAGCTGCCCACAACAGAGATGGCAATGCTGTAGAAGAAATTTTATAAGTGAGTATTCCTTCTTGCAGGTAAGTGCGAACTGGGACAGATCAGAGGCTAGCCATTGTGGAATGTACTAGCCCTGACTGTCCCCGGGGTATGTTCATTGAAAAAATGTTTCTGTGCCCGGAACACCGCTTTAAGTGACTTTGAAAGTGGCGTGGTTGTTGGTGCCAGATGGGCTGGTCTGAGTATTTCAAAAACTGCTCATCTGCTGGGATTTTCACACACAACCATCTCTAGGGTTTACAGAGAATGGTCTAAAAAACAGAAAATGGAAGTCAGAGGAGAATGGGCGGACTGGTTCGAGATGATAGAAGGCAACAGTAACTCAAATAACCAAGGTATGTAGAATACCATCTCTGAATGCACACCACATTGAAACTTGAAGCAGATGGGCTACACGAGCAGAAGACCACACCGGGTGCCACTCCTGTCAGCTAAGAACAGGAAACTAAGGGTACAATTCGCACAGGCTCACCAAAATTGGACAATAGAAGTTTGGAAAAACGTTGCCTGGTCTGTTGAGTCTCAATTTTAGCTGCAGCATTTAGATAATAGGGTAAGAATTTGGCATAAACAACATGAAAGCATGGATCTATCCTGCCTTGTATCAACAGTTCAGGCTGGTGGTGGTGGCGTAATGGTGTGGGAGATATTTTTTTTGCACACTTTGGGGCCCCTTAGTACCAATTAAGCATTGTTTAACCGCTTCCATACAGAGCAGTTAGACCCCCTTCCTGCCCAGACCAATTTTCAGCTTTCAGCACTCTCACACTTTGAATGACAATTGCTCAGTCATGCTACACTGTAACCAAACAAAATTTTTATCATTTTTTTCACACAAATAGAGCTTTCTTTTGGTGGTATTTGATCACAACTGGGGTTTTTTTTTCCGTGATATAAGCAAAAAAAGAGCAAAAATTTTGCAAAAAAAACACTTTTTTTTAGTTTCTATTATAAAATTTTGCAAAAAATTAATTTTTCTTCATACATTTGGGCCAAAATTTATACTGCTACATATCTCTGGTAAAATTAACCCAAATTAGTGTATATTATTTAGTCTGTGTGAAAGTTATTGAGTCTAGAAGCTATGGTACCAATTACTGAAAATTGATCACACCAGATGTACTGATGGCCTATCTCCTTTCTTGAGGCCCTGAAATGTCAGGACAGTACAAATACCCCCCAAATGACCCTTTTTTGTAAAGTAGACAGTCCAAGGTATTTAGTAAGAGGCATGGTGAGTTTTTTGAAGTTATAATTTTTTCCCACAATTCTTGGGAAAATGAAGAAAACATTTTTTTTTCTTTTTTTTTCCCAAAACGTTGTCAATTTATAAGCTATTTCTAACACATAGCATGTACACAGCAAAAATGACACCCCAAAATTCATTCTGCTACTCCTTCTGAGTATGGTGATACCACATGTGTGAGACTTTTACACAGCCTGGCCACAAAAAGAGACTCCACGTCCAAGTAGCACCATAAGGCGTTTTAGGAGCATAAATACACATAAAACTTTCTTACTACCTATCACACTTTTCAAGGCCCTAGAGCACCAATACAATGGAAAAGTCCACAAAATGACCCCATTTTGGAAAGCAAACACTCCAACGTATATTCTATGAGGCATTATGGGTCCTTTGAACATGTCATTTTTTTCCACAAGTTTTTGGAAAATGTGGGGAAAAAATAAAAACTTTTTTTTTTACACAAAGTTGTAAATTTATAGAATATTCCTAACACATAGCATGTACATAGCAAAAATGACACCCCAAAATACATTCTGCCACTCCTCCTGAGTATGGCAATACCACATGTGTGAGACTTTTTCACAGCCTAGCCATATAGAGGGGCCTAAACATCCAAGGAGCATCATCATGCATCCTAGCCACTTGCCTAGGCCTATTTTTGACATTTGGTGTTTACAAGCTAAAATCAGTTGTTTTTGCTAGAAAACTACTTAGAACCCCAAAACATTATATATTTTTTTTTAGCAGAGACCCTAGAGAATAAAATGGAGATTATTGCAATATTTTTTATCACACCATATTTGCGCAGCGGTCTTCCAAACGCAATTTTTTGGGAAAAAAATCACTTTTTTTAATTAAAAAATAAGAAAACAGTAAAGTTAGCCCAATTGTTTTCCATAATGTGAAAGATAATGTTACGCCGAGTAAATAGATACCCAACATGTCATGCTTCAAAATTGCGCACGCTCACAGAATGGTGACAAACTTTGGTACTTAAAAATCCCCATAGGCGACATTTTAAAAATTTCTACAGGTTGCTATCTTAGAGTTACAGAGGAGGTCTAGGGCTCAAATTATTGCTCTTGCTCTAACGATCGCGACGATACCTCACATGTGTAGTTTGAACACTGTTTACATATGTGGGCGGGGTTTCCGTATGCGTTCGCTTCTGCGCGCGAGCTCGCGGGGACAGGGCGCTTTAATTTTTTTTTTTTTTTTTTTTTTTACTATTTATTTTATTTATTATTTTTTATTTTTACACTGTTTTTTAAAAAAAAAAAATTGATCATTTTTATTTCTATTACAAGAAATGTAAACATTACTTGTAATAGAAAAAGGCACGACAGGACCTCTTTTTTGTGAGATCTGGGGTCAAAAAGTCCTCAGATCTCACAAGTACACTAAAAGATAGAAAAAATAAAAAAAGAAAATTAAAAAAAAATTAAATAAAATGAAAAAAAAAAAGGGACCTTTAAACTGGTTGCTAGGCAATGACATTTGCCGTAGCTCCGGTCCTCCAAGACCATAGAGTCAAGTGAGGGCAAGCTTGCCCTCACTCGACATCCTGTCTGTGAGGATCTGGGACCGGATCGTTTTCCCCGCTGCCGGCGGGTCCGGTAAACGGGGAAAAGGACCAGAATGCAGCGGGAGGGGGGGGGGCACCTCTTCCGCCACCCCGGAAGGGTGATCCCGCGGCGAATCCGCCGCTGGGACCACCCTTATCGGAAAGCCAACCGTCCACCGTTTAAAAAAATACCAGGGTTATGGCAGCTATCTGCTGCCATAACACCGGTATTTAGGTTTAAACGGACGACGTATATAAACCTTTTTGGACTTGGACATGGTGGCTGTATGAAGGGTGACAGGTACTCGGGTACTTTGCTGGGCAGGTGACAGGTACTCTGGTACTGATGAGCAAGTGGCAGGTACTCGAGTACTCCGATAGGCAGGTGACAGGTACTCGGGTACTCTTATGGGCAGGTGACAGGCAGGTGATAGGTACTGATGAGTAGTACTGATACTGATAGGTGATACTGATACTGTACTGATGATGGGTACGGATGATCAGTACTGATACTAATAGGTGATAGGTACTGATGGGTACTGATGAGTACTGATGAGTAGTGATGGGTAATGATGAGCAGGTGGCAAGTACTCGGGTACTTCAGGTGTCAGGTACTCTGATGAGCAGGTGGAAGGTACTCGGGTACTCTGTTGGGTAGGTGACAGGTACTTGGGTACCCTGATGGGTAGGTGACAGGTACTCGGGTACTCCGATGACGGGTACTCAAAGTACCAGAGTACCTGTCGTCAGAGTACCCGAGTACCTGTCGTCAGAGTACCCGAGTACCTGTCATCAGAGTACCCGAGTACCCGTCATCAGCGTACCCGAGTACCCGTCATCAGCGTACCCGAGTACCTGTCATCAGAGTACCCGAGTACCTGTCATCAGAGTACCCGAGTACCTGTCATCAGAGTACCCGAGTACCCATCATCAGAGTACCCGAGTACCTGTCATCAGAGTACCCGAGTACCTGTCACCAGCCCATCAGAGTACCTGTCATCAGAGTACCCGAGTACCTGTCATCAGAGTACCCGAGTACCTGTCATCAGAGTACCCGAGTACCTGTCATCAGAGTACCCGAGTACCTGTCATCAGAGTACCCGAGTACCTGTCATCAGCCCATCAGAGTACCCGAGTACCTGTCATCAGAGTACCTGATGGGCTGGTGACAGGTACTCGGGTACTTTGATGGGCTAGTGACAGGTGCTCTTTATTGGGGGGGGGGGCAATCAGTGTGTTTAGGGTGCACTGTACTTGGTAACTAGCTGTTACCACAATCTCCTCCTCACACAGGATCAGTGTGTGAGGAGGAGAACACGGTGACAGCTAGTTACTGTGTTCTCTGATGACATTTGTGACCGGCTGTGATTGGACACAGCCGGTCACGTGGTAAAGAGCCAATTTCATTGGCTCTTTACCTAGATCGGGGATCGACTCTGTCCGAGGGACGAGCCTCGTCCCCGATCGCCGCGCTGCGCGCCCCCGGGGGCGCGCATTAAGGAAGTAACGAGCGGCTCGCGCTGGAGCCGCTCATGTGATCGGCTGTGATTGACACAGCCGATCACGTGGTAAACAGCCAATTTCATTGGCTGTTTACCTTGATCGGGGTTGGGCTCAGTCCGAGGGACGAGCCTCACCCCCGATCGCCGCGCTGCGCGCCCCCGGGGGCGCGCAGTAGCGGGGAGATCCGGGCGCCGTCATATGACGTCCGCCCGGATCGAGAAAGGATTTGTGCCGACGTCATTTGGCGTGACGCGGTACGGAAGGGGTTAAACACCACGTCCTACCTGAGTATAGTTGCTGACCATGTCCGTCCCTTTATGACTACATTGTACCCATCTTCTGATAGCTCCTTCCAGCAGGATAATGCACCATGTCACAAAGATCATATCATCTGAATCTATATTAAAGAAAATTAACTACCCAACTTGTGCCATCATCCAAAATAATATAGAAAATGGGAGTTTGTGGGGAATCTTGGGCTGCAAAACCAAAACCCAAATTGATTCCTCACAAAAACAAATGACTGGACTTTCTAAGGCACATCATGAAATGAATCGTAGCGACTCACAAATCCTTTTAAAAAAATGGTTTTATTACAAATAAGATTACAATAAAATTAGTTGAAGGGACAAGGTGTCCTAACAAAACATGTAAGACATGTGTGAAGACAGTGAGTTTGTTTAAAAACGAATATCCCAAAACTATTTTTACCCATATAGTCTACCATTGACAAATGGGAAAATAGTGTGGGTTATTATAAATTCACAAAGTTATTTTGAAATAACATCATAAGATACTTAATCACATCTTATATTTGGGTCTACGCATTTCACAGCGTGCTTCTTCAGGACCGTATTTATACATCAGAAGTTTCTTAAAGTAAACAGAACATTCATTAGTATCAACATAAACAAAATGCTGAAGTCTGTATGCTGTGTAGGGAAACACACCTGTAGTAGGGTGTAGCCAACGTCTCCCAGGCAAGCATAGAGGACGCCAGAGAAAAGGGGAAGATGTCTGCGGCAGGATTGATGAAAAGATAGATATCAGTAGGCATAGATCATAGATAGATCTATGCCTACTGATCTATGCCTACCAGGCCATTTTTTGCGTTACTTTAACGGAAAATTGCGCGGTCGTGCGACTCTGTGCCGAAATAAAATTGATGTACTTTTTTCCCCACAAATGGAGCTTTCTCTTGGTGGTATTTGATCAGCTGTGCGTTTTTTTTTTTTTTTTTTTCTTTTCTAAAATAAAAAAACAGCAGTTCTGAAAAAAACAATATTTTTCACATTCTACTATACACTGTATAACATTCCTCCCGCAGCTGTCAATCAAAGTCAGTAAGCCAATCAGGAGAGGGAGGGGGTGGGGCTGGCAGCTCCGTGTCTGAATGGATACATAAAACGAATGTTGATGGAAGAGGATGAAAACGGATGTAAGTGAATAATCATTAAAGAGGTTGTAAACCGAGAAAAAAATTTTTTCTCTTCCTTACATCCTGAAAGAGAAACCCATAATGAGCTAGTATGCATCGCATAGTAGCTCATTATGAAATACTTACCTTAGAACGAGCCCCCGCCGTGCCGTCCGCTTACCTGTACATGTCGCCCGTCTTCCGGGATCGCGGCATCCGGCCATCTGATTGGCCGGAGCCGCGGTGACGTCACTCCCGCGCACGCGCGCGGGAGCCGACGGTCACGGCACGGGGCTCTGAAGGAACGGCACGATCTGCCGTTCCTTCAGAGCGCATGCGCCAGTGACGTCACTGGCTGCATTAAAGGTAAATATCTCCTAAACGGTGCATGTTTAGGAGATATTTACAGTACCTATAGGTAAGCCTTAATATAGGCTTACCTATAGGTACAACTTCCTGAGGAGGGTTTACTTCCTCTTTAATTTACATATGTTTTTCCTTAGGAATGCATTGATGTCCGTTTTTGATCCGTCAAAGGATGGATGAAAAAACGGACAAATGGTCCGCATGTGTGAAAGGGGCCTAGGAAGGGTGGTTCACATACCCCCTGAGTGTTTCATTTGGGCTCTTGAGGCATCTATGAATTTAGTGACAAATGTCGGGATTGATGACCTCATGCACACTGGGTGTTTAGGGCCTGTGAATGACATTCTGGTGTTTTTCTGCAGTAAGAAGGTAAAGGCACACCATTCAGCCCGGCTGCTGGTAGCCTATAAAACTGTTAGATGCTGAAAGTTGCTGTAGCTGGATGGGGTTGAATGGTGCACCAAGTGCTACTACTAAGGGGAGTATTTGCCCAGGAATGAATGCCCAAAATGCAAGAGGTCTGCCATCTTTTTTCAGATTTATGTAATTTTTAGGTTTGTCTGATTGAAGCAATCTTATTTATAATATTTATCACTATTAATAAAGGTCTTCACATGTCCAGTAACCACGCAATCTTTATAAATGTGGCTCATTAAGTGACAAACGTTAAAGTGAATCTTAGATTACCTCCTCCATATAATAGAAATGATGTTCTGTAGTACTTGCACTAACTGTCGTAGAGTGACGCAGCTCTTCCATAGCTACAGTGAATGTTGTTACCCTATGGCAGGAAATGTATTACTGGCAGGATCATCAGGTTAAAATAATGGGGAAAAAACCTGAAAAAAATAAATGCAGCCACCACATCTAAGGCATTGCAAGCTACGATATTTAAAATGTTTGTTTTTGGCTTTTAGTACACTTCAAATTGACACTAAATGATAGCACTCTCTCCTTTTTTTCCCTTATTGTACTATACTCTACATACTATATTCTGCTGTAATGTTTTCTTTAAAAGTATAATGTCTTACTTGATTATTGGTGCATTTTTGTGTCCTGCTCATGCTCCCCCTCATTTGTGCTTTTTTTTTTTTTTTGAACGAGCGGTGCACGTTTGTTGCGATCATGTGTACTGTGCATGCACTACAAATCCCAAGGTTCAGGGTACCTTTCTAGTATACTGTGCATACTCCAGCAGGACTCTGGGTGCTGCTATCAGTCTACAGCATAGAAACATAGAAACATAGAATGTGTCGGCAGATAAGAACCATTTGGCCCATCTAGTCTGCCCAATATATCTGAATCCTATGAATAGTCCCTGGCCCTATCTTATATGAAGGATAGCCTTATGCCTATCCCATGCATGCTTAAACTCCTTCACTGTATTTGCAGCTAACACTTCTGCAGGAAGGTTATTCCATGCATCCACTACTCTCTCAGTAAAGTAATACTTCCTCATATTACTTTTAAACCTTTGCCCCCTCTAATTTAAAACTGTGTCCTCTTGTGGTAGTTTTTCTTCTTTTAAATATGCTCTCCTCCTTTACCGAGTTGATTCCCTTTATGTATTTAAAAGTTTCTATCATATCCCCTCTGTCTCTTCTTTCTTCCAAGCTATACATGTTAAGGTCCTTTAACCTTTCCTGGTAAGTTTTTTCCTGCAATCCATGTACTAGTTTAGTAGCTCTTCTCTGAACTCTCTCTAGAGCAGTGGTTCCCAAAGTGGGGGTCGCGACCCCCCGGGGGGTCGCGGAGTGGGGAGAGGGGGGTCGCGAGATGCGTGTTATACGCCGATATTAAAAAAAAAAACGGCCAGGAAGCATCGCCGAGAGCAGAAGGGGCGGGCCGGGCCGAGGAGAAGGAAGGACTAGCTGTCATTAGAGCAGAAGGGGCGGCCCGAGCCGAGGAGAAGAGAGAACGAGCGAGCGCAGTCATCGGTAGTCCCGCCTATGACAGACGTCACACGTCTCGGCAGAGGAGACGGGACTTCCGATGACTGCGCTCGCTTGTTCTCCCTTCTCCTCGGCTCGGCCCGCCCCCTTCTGCTCTTACGGTATGACAGCTCGTCCTTCCTTCTCGGCCCGGCCCGCCCCTTCTGCTCTCGGCGCTGCTTCCCGGTCTTTTTTGAAACAAAATGAGGTTAGTTCCAATGGCGCTTGCGATGCTGCATATTTGGACATTGCGCTTGCTAGGCTGCATGTATGGACACTTGGTGGGCTGCTTATATGGACACTTGGTGGGCTGCATGTATGGACACTGCTGGTGGGCTGCATGTATGGACACTGCTGGTGGGCTGCATGTATGGACACTGCTGGTGGGCTGCATGTATGGACACTGCTGGTGGGCTGCATTCATTGACACTGCTGGTGGGCTGCATGTATGGACACTGCTGGTGGGCTGCATTCATTGACACTGCTGGTGGGCTGCATGTATGGACACTGCTGGTGGGCTGCATGTATGGACACTGCTGGTGGGCTGCATTCATTGACACTGCTGGTGGGCTGCATGTATGGACACTGCTGGTGGGCTGCATTCATTGACACTGCTGGTGGGCTGCATGTATGGACACTGCTGGTGGGCTGCATGTATGGACACTGCTGGTGGGCTGCATTCATTGACACTGCTGGTGGGCTGCATGTATGGACACTGCTGGTGGGCTGCATTCATTGACACTGCTGGTGGGCTGCATGTATGGACACTGCTGGTGGGCTGCATGTATGGACACTGCTGGTGGGCTGCATGTATGGACACTGCTGGTGGGCTGCATGTATGGACACTGCTGGTGGGCTGCATGTATGGACACTGCTGGTGGGCTGCATGTATGGACACTGCTGGTGGGCTGCATTCATTGACACTGCTGGTGGGCTGCATGTATGGACACTGCTGGTGGGCTGCATGTATGGACACTGCTGGTGGGCTGCATGTATGGACACTGCTGGTGGGCTGCATGTATGGACACTGCTGGTGGGCTGTAATTTGTTAATAAAATAGCCTGGCTTAGAGATTGTGTTCCTTTTTGTTTTAGCTCTGTCAGTATGTAACCAAATCGCAAATCTTACATACGAGGGGGAGGGGGAGGGGTCGCGGGTCGTCAGCAATCTAATATTGGGGGTCGCGGTCTGAAAAGTTTGGGAACCCCTGCTCTAGAGTATCTATATCCTTCTGGAGATATGGCCTCCAGTACTGCGCACAATACTCCAAGTGAGGTCTCACCAGTGTTCTGTACAGCGGCATAATCACTTCTCTCTTTCTACTGCTTATACCTCTCCCTATACATCCAAGCATTCTGCTGGCATTTCGTGCTGCTCTATTACATTGTCTTCCCACCTTTAAGTCTTCTGAAATAATTACTCCTAAATCCCTTTCCTCAGATACTGAGGTCAGGACTGTGTCAAATATTCTATATTCTGCCCTTGGGTTTTTACGCCCCAGGTGCATTATCTTGCACTTATCCACATTAAATTTCAGTTGCCAGAGTTCTGACCATTCTTCTAGTTTTCCTAAATCCTTTTCCATTTGGCGTTTCCCTCCAGGAACATCAACCCTGTTGCATATCTTTGTGTCATCAGCAAAAAGACAAACCTTACCATCGAGGCCTTTTGCAATATCACTTATGAAGATATTAAACAAAATTGGTCCCAGTACAGATCCCTGAGGTACCCCACTGGTAACATGACCTTGTTCTGAATGTTCTCCATTGACTACAACCCTCTGTTGTCTGTCACTCAGCCACTGCCTAATCCACTCAACAATATGGGAGTCCATGCTCAATGACTGCAGTTTATTGATAAGTCTTCTATGTGGGACAGTGTCAAAAGCCTTACTAAAATCTAGATATGCAATGTCTACTGCACCTCCACCATCTATTATTTTAGTCACCCAGTCAAAAAAATCTATAAGATTTGTTTGACATGATCTCCCTGAAGTAAACCCATGTTGTTTTTCATCTTGCAATCCATGGGATTTAAGATGTTCCACAATCCTATCCTTTAATAGGGTTTCCATTAATTTGCCTACTATTGATGTCAGACTCACTGGTCTATAGTTGCTTGATTCCTCCCTACTACCTTTCTTGTGAATGGGCACGACATTTGCCAATTTCCAATCTTCCGGGACGACTCCTGTTACTAATGATTGGTTAAATAAATCTGTTAATGGTTTTGCCAGCTCACCACTAAGCTCTTTTAATAATTTTGGTTGTATCTCATCAGGACCCTCTGACTTATTTGTCTTCACTTTAGACAGCAATCTTAGAACGTCTTCCTCTGTAAAGACACATGCATCAAACAATTCATTAGTCATCCTTTCAAGTGGAGGTCCTTCTCCTTCTTTTTCTTCTGTAAAAACTGAACAGAAGTATTCATTAAGGCAGTCGGCTAGCCCTTTATTCTCTTCTACATACCTTCCGTCCTTTGTTTTTAATTTAGTTATTCCTTGTTTTAATTTCCTTTTTTAATTTATATATCTGAAGAATGTCTTATCCCCCTTTTTCATAGACTGAGCTAGTTTTTCTTCTGCCTGCGCTTGAGGGCAGAGATAAGGGCAGAGATAAGTAGCCATAAGTGATTAGACTGAAAAGAGGCCTGTTCTAATGATACATGCCTGCATTAAGAACTTTGTAGTTAAATTGAGCAGGTGGCTATGTTCTGACGTACACTGGGGCCATGGAAACAACAGTAGAAAGGGATAGGTGTGCCAGGAGCTGCACATCAAGTCAAAGCCTGCTGTGTGATTGTGAATGGCAGTCTTAGCCTGGACCTCCGCTAGGCCACGCCATCAACGCTTTTCATTCCCCCCATTGGAGCTTACTCATGGGATGGACGGTGGGCACAGGACTTCATTCCCATACAGTATACAAATTCCAAATTACCACAAAGGCTCATTCACAATATGAGGGGTTGTCCAAATATTGGCAACTCCTCAACCTACATACCATATCACCAAAAAACCCTAATAATTTAGGTTGGTGCAGTCCCAAGACTTAATAACCATGCAAAAAGAAAAGGGGGGATCACCCCAAGAAAGTCATATATAGGGATACACGGGTACTATTAAAGGTTATCTTTATTGAAAAATGATCATCCAAAAAAAGCCAATTTTCAAACTTCAACTGAGTCAATGGTGGATGTGGGGAATGAGTGGTCAAGTGGATGGGTAAAGCATGTGCAGCTGCCTTATTCCCATGTTTCGGTTGCTTTTATACTGACAACGTTGTCAATTTTAGTAATTTGGTGAAGGTTTTAGTGTGATAATTGGCTTTTTTTGTATGATTTTTCAATAAAGATAACCTTTAATAGTACCCATGTGTCCCTATATGACTTTCTGGGGGTGATCCCCCCCTTTTCTTTTTGCTTCATTCCCATACAGCCTGAGCGTCTCACACACATATCTTGGTTCGCATGGAAA
Organism: Pelophylax lessonae; assembly: GCF_965119305.1. Classification (NCBI taxonomy): domain Eukaryota; kingdom Metazoa; phylum Chordata; class Amphibia; order Anura; family Ranidae; genus Pelophylax; species Pelophylax lessonae. The sequence continues at coordinate 714,244,683 of NC_138768.1, forward strand.
CAATTGTAGCCATATTCTAACAGGAAGTTTAACACCATGGGTAAAAAAAAAAGGAAGTTTGTAAGAAGCACAAAGCAAAATGTAGATTCTTGTGCTGGTCATTGGACACTTGAAGATTTGTCAGCCTATACTCATTACAATAATTCAGTCAAATGAAAAAATATATACAGAGTATATTCCTCGCGCCAGGGGACTGGAATGGAATAAAGGGTACTGATATCTATGTGTCTAAAATCCAATATAGATGGATAAATATGCAGCTGCTGTATAATAAAGATAAGCTGAGGAATAAATGGTCTTAGGGTCCATTCACACTAGCGTGACTTGTCAGGTGACAAGTCGCCTGACAAGTTGCGGTGGGTCGCTCGCCATTGAATAGTACAGGACCCGTTCTAATAGGAGCGACACAAGTCGCTCCAACTTAGAAAAAGAGTCCTGTACTACTTTGGGGCGACTTGGAGGCGACTTGCATTGACTTCAATTATATGAAGTCTGTGCAAGTCGCGCCGAGGTCGCCCCACCAAGTCGTGTCGCCCCAGTCTGAATGGGGTCTTAGGAAAAGACCAAATACAGCGCTTGCTAATAGATAACTGGTGGATAGCGTTATCCGTACCAATCTCTATGGTATGTGTATATTATCAATAAAACATTGTGTAATAAATAAATAAATAAATATACATATAGATCATCAAAGACTCCCAGTAATTAGATAGGTGCAATAAAGTGCATATGTGACTGGTGGGTAAAAAACTATATATATATATATATATATAATAGGTACAATCAACAATAATTAAAATGAATATGAATAATAAATAGTCCAGAATAAATGGTGACTTTGGTTCTCAAGAATATTTATTTCTTCCCAGTGCGAATAAGATAGGTGGTTCACACTGGGAAGAAATTGATGATTCGGCCAATCACGCCTGAGCACTTTGCACCTTCGAATTTGAAGACTCACCTTCACTAAGGACTCTATAAATATTCTTGAGCACCAAAGTCACCATTTATTCTGGATTATTTATTATTCATATGCATTTTAATTATTGTTGATTGTACCTAATATATATATGTATATATCGTTTTTTACCCACCAGTCACTTATGCACTTTATTGCACCTATCTAATTACTGTCAGTCTTTGATGATCTATATGTGTATTTATTTATTTATTTATTTCATACACAAGGTTTTATTGTTAATATACACATACCATAGAGATTGGTACGGATAACGCTATCCACCAGTTATCTATTAGCAAGCGCTGTATTTGGTCTTTCCCTAAGACCAGTTATTCCTCAATTCAGTCAAATGATTGTACTTGTTTCCATTGGACTTGTATTCTTGATCATATCCTTGCGATTAATGTTTTTTTTGTCTCTAATAAATAAAAACGAATTGGGTAAAAAGAAGGTAAATTCTTCAGAACATAATAAATACTCCAACACTTGAAAACATTTAGTTTGGGGCCCAGTTGGGTACAAACTGTGAGGTGTTTTTTTTTTTTTAATTAGTGCGAAAAATACTCAGAACTACACATGGATCAAAATTGGTCCGGTTCCTGCTAAATTGTTTACATTTTGATCTGTGTAGTGTACCCAACTTCACTTTAATGTAGGTGTGGCAGGTAAACACAGCAGACGCAATATGTAAAAGGATGCAACTTACTTTGTGTTAGAGCTCCTTCACTTCAAAGGCAGTTATAAATCTTCATGAATATTATTGAGACCAGCCATTTACTGGCACACAGCCTGCTCATCGTGCTTCACAGATTCTAGCCTGTGGAGAAAAGCCCAAGGCAAGTATGCCGGACTCCAAGTTGACTTGAAATGGTCATGTGCAGCTTTAGTGTTTAACCACTTGAAGACCAGGCCTTTTTCTGACACTTCTCACATACTTGTAAAAATCAGTATTTTTTTGCTAAGAGGTTACTTAGAACCCCCAAACACTATACAGTGGGTACGGAAAGTACTCAGACCCCCTTAAATTTTTCACTCTTTGTTATATTGCAGCCATTTGCTAAAATCATTTAAGTTCATTCTTCTTCCTCATGAATGTACACATAGCACCCCATACTGACAGAAAAAACACAGAATTGTTGACATTGTTGCAGATTTATTAAAAAAGAAAAACTGAAATATCACATGGTCCTAAGTATTCAGACCCTTTGCTCAGTATTTAGTAGAAGCCCCCTTTTGATCTAATACAGCCAGGAGTCTTTTTGGGAAAGATGCAACAAGTCTTTCACACCTGGATTTGGGGATCCTCTGCCATTCCTCCTTGCAGATCCTCTCCAGTTCTGTCAGGTTGGATGGTAAACGTTGGTGAACAGCCATTTTTAGGTCTCTCCAGAGATGCTCAATTGGGTTTAAGTCAGGGCTCTGGCTGGGCCATTCAAGAACAGTCACGGAGTTGTTGTGAAGCCACTCCTTTGTTATTTTAGCTGTGTGCTTAGGGTCATTGTCTTGTTGGAAGGTAAACCTACGGCCCAGTCTGAGGTCCAGAGCACTCTGGAGAAGGTTTTTGTCCAGGATATCCCTGTACTTGGCCGCATTCATCTTTCCCTCGATTGCAACCAGTCGTCCTGTCCCTGCAGCTGAAAAACACCCCCACAGTATGATGCTGCCACCACCGTGCTTCACTGTTGGGACTGTATTGGACAGGTGATGAGCAGTGCCTGGTTTTCTCCACACATACCGCTTAGAATTAAGGCCAAAAAGTTCTATTTTGGTCTCATCAGACCAGAGAATCTTATTTCTCACCATCTTGGAGTCCTTCAGGTGTTTTTTCGCAAACTCCATGCGGGCTTTCATGTGTCTTACACTGAGGAGAGGCTTCCGTCGGGCCACTCTGCCATAAAGCCCCGACTGGTGGAGGGCTGCAGTGATGGTTGACTTTCTACAACTTTCTCCCATCTCCTGACTGCATCTCTGGAGCTCAGCCACAGTGATCTTTGGGTTCTTCTTTACCTCTCTCACCAAGGCTCTTCTCCCCCGATAGCTCAGTTTGGCCGGACGGCCAGCTCTAGGAAGGGTTCTGGTCGTCCCAAACGTCTTCCATTTGAGGATTATGGAGGCCACTGTGCTCTTAGGAACCTTAAGTGCAGCAGAAATCTTTTTGTAACCTTGGCCAGATCTGTGCCTTGCCACAATTCTGTCTCTGAGCTCTTCAGGCAGTTCCTTTGACCTCATGATTCTCATTTGCTCTGACATGCATTGTGATCTGGAAGGTCTTATATAGACAGGTGTGTGGCTTTCCTAATCAAGTCCAATCAGTATAATCAAACACAGCTGGACTCAAATGAAGGTGTAGAACCATCTCAAGGATGATCAGAAGAAATGGAAAGCACCTGAGTTAAATATATGAGTGTCACAGCAAAGGGTCTGAATACTTAGGACCATGTAATATTTCAGTTTTTCTTTTTTAATAAATCTGCAAAAATGTCAACAATTCTGTGTTTTTCTGTCAGTATGGGGTGCTATGTGTACATTCATGAGGAAGAAGAATGAACTTAAATGATTTTAGCAAATGGCTGCAATATAACAAAGAGTGAAAAATTTAAGGGGGTCTGAATACTTTCCGTACCCACTGTGTGTGTGTGTATATATATATATATATATATATTTTAAAGCAGAGGTCCTAGATATTAAAATGGTGGGTGTCGCAATTTTCTAGGTCTCACAGTATTTGCGCAGCGTTTTTTCAATTTTAAAGGAAAAATACACTTTACTGGATTTGAATGCACAAAAACACAATATAATACCCAATTGTTTGGTAAGATATAAAGGATGATGATATGCCAATTTAAATACATTTCAAATATGTCACGCTTTAAAATTGCGCTTTCCTAAACGGCAACAATCTATGTAAATTATATTATCCATAGGCAATGCTTTAAAAGAGTTTACAGTTTACCACTTATGATTTACACAGGAGGTCTGATGCTAGAATTATTGGTCTTGATCTGATGTTCGTGGTGATATCTCACGTGTGGTGTGATCATTGTGTAAGTACGATGCGGGAACTATTTTTCTTTAATAATTTTTATTGTAATCACAAGGATTGCAAACCTCCCTTGTGATAGCAATAGGCAGTGACAGGTCCTCTTTATGTAAACATAAAGAGGACCTTTTAAAGTATGGGGGTGACTAGAGCATGTTTTAGAGTGTTGGGGAAGATGCCAGAAGAGAGGGAAAGATTGAAGATGTGTGTTAAAGAGTGTAGGATAGAGCTGGAGGGTGACCGTTGTATTTGGGGCAGGGGGTTAGGTGGACATTAGGCAAAATGTTTATCAACCTTCTCTGTAGAAGTGGGGTTGAGTGAGGGATGTATTGAGTGTACCAGTGGACATGGAGTGTTAAGTGGGGGGGATACTTGTACAGAGGCGAGCTCATCACAAATGATATTGCTCTTATTTTTGAAGTGATTGGCTATCTGCTGGACAGTGAGTTAGTGGGTAGAGGCAGTTAAGGATGAAGTAGAGAGTTAAGCCTCGTACACACGCGTCGAAAATTGACAGGGAATTTTCGGCCAACGTCCGATCTGCCGATTTTCGGCTTGTTAGTATGATGCTTCCGACAACCAACTCCGACTTTTCGGCCAAAAAAAATCTGGTGTGCAGACTATAAAATTTTTGTTGGCCGTCAACACAATGGCCGATTTTCGTGCAGTCAGTACAGATTTCACAGGGAAAAATCTGATGAGCAAGTCTGGGCATGCTCAGTGAAGAAAGAACACAAAGAAAACAAACCAACACATGACATCACTTCTGAAGTAGAATTTTGTTGGCCAAGAAAATTTTTGTGCAGTCTAGGCACATTCCAACCAACAAAACACAACTTTGACAAAAGTCGAACGATCGGTCGGCCGATAATCGTTGTGTGTGTACGAGGCTTTAGGCTCAGTTCACACTGCTGTGACTTGGGATCCAACTTGTGAGAACCCAAGTTGCGTGCCATGTGAAATCCCATTTTAGGTAATGAGAGCTGTCTTGGCACTACTGAAGTCACTCGGACTTTAGAAAAGGTTCCTGTACTACTTCAAGGCGACTTTTATCCCATTTGTGGCATAGACTTTATTAGAAGTTGCCTCCAAGTCGGATTCTCATCTTAATTGATGTGATTTAGATCCAACATTACAGGAATGTTGCAAAGAAAGGTGTATATATAGCCTGGAACGGAGGGGCGTCAGAGGTCACATGGCGAGAGGAGACAGTGCATGAGTATCAGATGGAAGTGCCGACCAGTATCCAGTGTCTGGAGGAGATCAGTGGTTCTCACTTACTGCTTTGTTTGGCGCATATACAGATTGTATCTGGTGAGTGTCCTAACTTACGGGTGCACACAGCGGTGAGGTGGAGGTTTTCCGGTTTCCTGCAAGGATTCACTCTCTTCAGACTTTGGATGCATTTGGGACTTTATGCATGAACTTTTTCCCTTACATTATGTTATAAGTTCAATCATTTATGCGGACTTTTAGCGCTGCTAGTGTGTCATGTAGGTTGAGCTTTGTGCTCTAACAGTCTATATATACACCTTTCTTTGCATTTTGTTCATTATAGCAGCAGCTTTGTTTTAGGGTATTTTAGCTTTATGAGCGCCGGGTGAGCAAGGTTGTTTAGTTTTTCTTGTTTCAGTATCTTGCTCCCATTTGTGTATTACAGTAATGTTACCCAGGCATTCCCTGAAGTTGCTTTAAGTCGCGTGACTTCCAGGTCAGGGCAGTGTGAACCAAGCCTAAGAGAAGAGTTGAAAGGGACTTGGTGAGAGGGTGTTATAGAGAGTGATAAAATAGGTCGTCTTGGAGATGTGGAGGCAGGAACATATGACATTTCTTGTGAAGAAGGGTATGTGTGACGGTCACTGCACATTGCATTTCACCTTAACTACAGCCGTTGCGTTTGAAGCAGAAGTTTACATTTTACATGCTAAGTCTACTTTAAAGATCACCTCATGTGAGCTAGTCCTAAACATTTCTAGAATGGTTTTCACTTGGCTGAAAATAAATGACATGTTTTTTCTTTCCTCTCCTAACCTTGTGAACTTGTGATGAGCCTGGATGAGAGTGTTCATGTAGTCCCCGTACTCATTAGCGGGAGGCTGTCAGCTGAGAATGGGTATCTTTACACTTGAGATGGCATGAGGCCTTAAAATGTGCTGGCCTCTCTGTACCACACCACATGTTTTATGAAGATTCTAATTGCAGTTGCTCACTGAAGCATAAAGGAAAACAAAATACTTGAAGTCACATTTTGCTGCTTTGAAAGGAAACTATGTGCTAAATCTGATTACTGAAAGACTGTACAGTTACAGTGTAGAAACCCAAAGCGGTAATGTGTGATTAATACCCTGTCACCTTGTTCATAATATACCAAGCTGTTCTACACACAGACCCACTGGAAAGAGGGCCAGCAACGTAACCTACACCTTGCGACCTAATGCAAAACAAATCTTGTAGAAGAAGGCAAATATACATGCTGCGGCTTTGGTTTGGAAAACTGCGTACCTTCCATGGAGCATTTAATTGCTTTTCACAGTCAAAAACATTTTTCTTTTTCTCCTTTTCTCTGAGACCCTTGCATGTCTGTGAATATGTAAGCAGTGAATAATGGTCTTTGAAAGTTGAGTCTAAAAGGGAAACCATGTTCCCTAAGGACCATATTCAGTGTAAGATATGTCCTCTGGAAGATTAAATCAAAGAATCTGTGTTGTGTTGTATTGTTTAAGGCTATCAACTGGAACCAAACTGCGTTGTGCAACAGTGTGGAATCGTGTGACTGCTCCATCTGCCATGGATAGAATGTTCTGGTGGGGAAGACTTGTTATGTATGTTACATTTCTGAATGCAGAATCATTATAGGTGATGCTCTTCAAGAAAGAAATACTGTATAAGCAAACTTCTTGATAAAGTCCAATTCCAGATAAAAAGTGCAGGCTGATATCGGCACAGGAATGGCACTTTTCCACTGCAAGTACGGTACTCTACTCGGCCCTGCTTGGCCCGGTTTGCTTTTCCACTGCTGGTACCGCATGGTACAGTGTTGGAACGGTTCGGTACGGTATGGTTTGCTTTTCCACTAAAGTAGTACTAAAGTTAAGTGGGTGGGATAACAACGATTCTCTGACCCAATCAGTGGCTAGTAGTGACTGCATGCAAAGGATTGTGGGATATGGTACCGGTATGGTACCTCTTGGAACCACAATCGAGGTGGTACTGTTTTAGAGAGCCGTACCGTTCGGTTCCATGCAGTGGAAAAGCGCCGCCGTACCGTACCGTACCGTACCGAACCGTTCCTACACCATACCATGCGGTACCAGCAGTGGAAAAGCACAAAAGCGAGCCGAACCGTTCGGTTCCATGCAGTGGAAAAGCGCCAGAAGTGAAGAGGTATCGGAGTTTCTAAACCTTCCAAATTCTAATTAAAAAAGGTATTTGGTTGCTGTGGTGTTTGTTGCCAAGATTTACCTCCCTTCCTATCCAGGCGATGAAGGAAAGGAAGTGGGGGGCTCAGTCTCTCACCAATATATAACCACTTGAGCTCTGAAAGATTTTACCCCCTTCATGACCAGGCAATTTTTGCCAAACGGCTCTGCGCTACTTTAACTGTTAATTGCATGGTGATTCAATGCTGTACCCAAACAAAATTTATATTCCTTTTTCACACCAGCTTTCTTTTGGTGGTATTTGATCACCACTAGGTTTTTTATTTTTTGCGATATAAATAATAAAGTACCAAAAATTTGGCCTTAATATATTCTGCTACATGTTTTTTTATAAAAAATTCCAATAACTGTATAATTACTGGAATTTTTTTTTAAATTTTTCTTTGTACTACTAATGGTGGAAACCAGCAACCTATAATGGAACAGCGATCATGCGACAGGCAAACCTGACTTAGGTGATCAAGGGGTTTGGAGTGCACTAATGATCTCGGTTTCTCTTCCCAACTTTGCAGGGGTTAGAACCTTGACAGTTCGCTTTACCAACACAGAGCTCTGGGCTGTGATGATCAGCAGGTCCTGGCTGTGAATCAAATAGTTGCCAACATTTGAAAAAAATTTCCAGGGACACTTTGCAGCACAGCTATCAATTACTTACCACACCCACTTGCCTGAAGCTCCACCCAATCCACATAATTAATCTCTGCCTACTTATCAGATTATAGGTTCTACTCAATAAAGAGAGAATTACAGGAAATTGAAAATGGAATTTTAAACCTGAAGTCAAAGTAGCAGAGTTGGAATAATTCTCCCATTCAGCTGCACTACTTCTGCCTAAAGTTTAAAATTCTCATCCCAATTCCCTGCAATTCTAAAGTGTGAAATGTGCTCAGGTGTGACCATACAAAAAATGGAATATGTAAATATAAATAAAGTGCAAAGTGTAAATAAGTACATTGCCGGGACAATGTAAATTACCCGGCACAAGCTCCTGTTTGCCGGGACTGTCCCTGCAAAAACGGGACAGTTGGCAAGTATGGAATCATTGCCTGGGACTTTGTCAAGGCTGACAGTAGGCAGCGATGTGGGTACATCGTTTTGCAAAAATGATTGCGTATATTCATGGAAAGGGGTCAGGCATGGTGAGGTCTAGATAAGAAGAAACGGCCGCACATCACTGGAGTTCCAATTGCCTTATTTGTGATTTCCAAAGTGGTACATTTGGAACTCCAGTGATGTGCTGCCGTTTCTTATGTTGACATTGTTCACGGAGGCCAGCCAGGGCTAGCACTCATGTGGGGTTCCATCAGATTCACTCATCTCACCTGGAGCAGCAGATCTTTCTTACCTTCACGGTGAGGTCTTCAGACCTTCATCATCTCATGTCTGTTGCTAGCCAAAGTAAAAAAATATTGTAAAATTAAGCTGCATTTCTTAGTCACTGTAAAAAAAAATAAATGTATATAATCAAAGGAGAAATCTGGGCCTTGGATTGCAGCTACAGTTAGTTCCAATGAATATATTTAGGTGTTGAATAAAAATGGTAAGTGGCAGGAAGCTGAACACTTTGTTGTGTTCTCCCAAAGCCGAGTTCTACATTAGAAGCTATAGTGGATGATGGTTGCCAGGCCTTATGCATTGACTGGTACAGCAGCATTTGTAGCTTTGGTATAACTATATATTTAAATGCAAACTGCATATGCAATCAAATTCTCAGGCCCCAATGTGTTTATTTCATTCATTTAATACTGAGCTTTCTTGGTACATGTTGACAGAGTATTATTGAGTATAAGTGCCGGTTCACACTACCGCGGCACGACTTCGGGGGCGACCTGTGAAGTCGCGTGCACCGCGACTTTGGCGCGACTTGCACGGACTTCATATAATGAATGTCAATGCAAGTCGCTCCGATGTCGCCCCGAAGTAGTACAGGAACTATTTTCTAAGTCGGAGCGACTTGAGTCGCTCCTATTAGAACGGTTCCCGTAGCACTGCATGGACCGTGACTTGTCAGGCTGACCAGTCGCCTGACAAGTCGCGGTAGTGTGAATGGGCTCTTATTGGGATGCTATCACTAGATGGCTTGCATGTGTAAACAATGTGAGAAAGTTCTTATAAATACAATATAAAAAGAATGTATTTTTATATTATTTCTGTTTGTGTAACAGAGCAAATAATATGAAATATTTTCACATGCTACATTGAGAGCCCTGCCAGAGTATTCCTAACACTGTCCTTTACAGATCTACTGAATGCCTGGGCAGTGAGTGGAAAGTACAGAGCCATGAAGAAGGAATTATTTTCCTTTTCTTCATTTTGTTGTTTCATTTATGACCCAAGCCTGAACTTTGAATTGTTTGTTGAATAGGTAGTACTGTAACATTCCAGACGTTTATGCATTGTTATGCGGGCTCATGCATACGCATCACTGCAATAAACTCCCGTTAAATCTGGAAAGCGTATTGTTTAGTTTTGTCACTGGTGATTTTTAGTCACTATTCCCTTCATGCTTGCCTTCTTCCTTAACAGGCCAGTTCATAAACTCTTTTAAAAAGGAACTTACATCGGAAAAATGTTTTATTCGAATCCCTAAGAACTGTCGCAATATGTAAATTACAACATGTATACTTATTATTCCGTGGAGTCCAGCGCTGTCATCATATCTGCCCAAAGTTCTTTTTCACTTTGCTCCCACTCCAACCCCTTGGATTGCAAAGCTCATTCATGTTCAAATCGCACGTGCAGAGGAGTATGATATGCCACAGGCCTGTGTGTGTATGCTATTGTGCTGAAAAAAATGACGCCTTTGATGTGACTTAAGGCACATACACACTTGACGGAAATCGGACTAAATATCCTCCGATTTTTCTCTCTCATGCTCGCGTTCACAACCGTTTTTAGTTGACAGTGCATAAATGTTCACAAAATTTCTCGTCCGATTTTTTTTTTTTTTTTAATTTTTTTGTTGACGTTTGTTCGTAGAGTGTGATGTAAGTACGTATACGTGTGACCCCCGAGGCCACGCCTTCCTTCTTGAGGATGTCACGTGGCTTTTGTTCTCGGATCATTCGTGGAACTGCACTTCGGATTATTCAGAATTTTAAAATACACATACAAAGACAATGGATATGTAAATTCTTCACAACTCTGTAGTTTTCTCTATGCTGACATATATACATTGCTGTATAGAATGTACACACCCCCTGTAGACTGAATACACATGTAATGTAACTAATGAATTGCTATACACATACAAAGACAAGTACAACGAAAATAGATACGAATTATCCAATTTAGTTGTTTTTTTTTTTTCTGATAAACTTCTGGGTCGTCAGTAACTTCCAATCATGCGTGGTCTTTCGTAGCCGATTTTTCCTGGACATACTGTGTACACATTAAACAAAAATTGGTCATGCTGAGGACGGGCGATGAAATTTTGGTGTTTGTCCCTCCGTTTTTTTTCATTGAAAATGTCGGTATCGGCTGCTGAAAGTTGTGTACACACTAGCCAAAAATCTGACTATTTCACCTCGGGCGGGAATTTTCGGCAGATTTTCTACTAGTGTGTACCCCACTTTAGACATCCAAGGAGACAGCAGGTGGCTAAACGTGTCATCCTCACCTAGGCCAGGATTCAGGAATTAAAAAGCATTTGAGGTGTTAAAAAAAAAAAAAAAGTTGCGTAAGAGGTAGGGGAGAGGAGGCTGAGTAGAGGGAGTGATATTAATGGGTGAAGGTCTACTTTAACTGGCATATTCTTTTGTTTACTACAGGGGTACATTTCATAATGCTTTTTTGGTGGGGGGACAGGCTGGATTTTCTATTGGTAGCATATGTTAGAGTGACTTTTTTTTTCAAGCAAGAATAGCCAAAGTTTGAGACAATTTGTGTTGTATTTCACAAAAATAAAATAATTAATTAAAAATGTATACATAATGTTCTGGAAATACATGACTGGGTCCAGGAATGTATTGTCAGCACCAAACTGCTATCCTAATAATAAAGTATAGGACACACATTGAGTATTCAAAGCCCCTGGGCCCCTACCCTTATAACTACCCCAGATTCCTCAGTCAATTCCATAACTGTCTTCTAATACCGCAGAGACAGTAAATCTGTTCAACCTTGGTAAATCTCTGGAAGGCATCTCAGGATCACATGTCATGGGGAAAACTTGTAATGTTGCTTTAAGCACTGGATTCTACACAAGCACTCACCTCGGCACTTTGTGCAGCACATGTAGTCAACTGTTAGGTGCTATACAGGTCCAGGACCGTAGTCTATCCCTATGGAACCCCAACCCTGAGGCCTCCTTCAGGGGTTTGCTCACTATGACAGGTGAAGCCTGGATACTATATAGGGCCCAGCGTCATGGACAGGTAAGACAGGGTCACCTTGTATCTCCGACCATTGCTATAAAAACAGAAGCTATGTTTGGAATGTATATCCACTTTACAGTGTAAATTTTTCAAACTTGGCATTAATACTCAACCACTCAGAGCTTTGTCTTAGGTGGGATGACCAGGTGTTACATCACACCATTGGTCACACATTTATTGCCACATCTGCCTAGAACTCATGCACTTCCTCCCACCCTTTCATCACAAAAACTTTGCTACAGGACCATGTACACTTGGACTGCTGCATACTCCTTCTGGACATGCTTGGCCTATATTCTACACCTTCTGCTCCATGCGTAACCCACAGGGGAATATCCTTACCCATAGATATGATGAAAAGCAGCCATGGCAAAAACTCAGCCAAACATTTACTCTGCCGTAGGCCCGCACAACACTTGACCTCAAAGTGACGATGCTTTACTTGCACCATAACAGTTTTTGCCCTTTTTAGAATTTGGGGTATCCAGATCACAGGTTATCTGGACAAGCTTCTCCTGAAGGTCTCCTCTCCCTTCCAGTTGTCTGTGAATGTCCACAGGACAGTATAGATGATCAATTGCATGAAAATCTGCTCTCCAGGCTTTTCTTTGCTTGGAAAACTTGTGTCTGGTCCTGGCCACATTTAAAGTGGTTGTTACCCTAAAAAAAAAAAAAAAAAAGAGATTCTGTTCCTTTATAGCAGATTAAACAGCACAGTGCTTCTGCTGTCTAATCTGCCCCTCTGTAAACTAAAAAACGTGGCTGATCTTGCCACTTCCTGTGTCCCCCTCTGTGAGCTGACCACGATATTCATGGCTGCTGAGCCCTCATCACCGTGGTCCGCCTGCATGCCTCTGTCATCCGCACCTCTCCTCTGTGCCCCTCAACCCCACCCTCCCTGCCTGTCAGCTCGGTGTCTCTGTCTCTGCTCCCCCTACTGCTGCTATTAGTAGTGAATAAAAGATTAACAATTGTCACTGCCAGCCTCTCTATTATTTCAAGGCATACCACATTGTTTAAGTGTTTTATTAAAATTAAGCTTGTAAATACCTTTTTACAGCTATCTTTAGCCCGGTCACGTGACTCCCAGCTGTCTCCTAATCAGATCCAGAGCTACAGCAGGGAGGTGACCTCCTCGTTGACGTCAAAGGGAGATCTCGGCCCCTCCTACTGTAGCCTTGGGATCGGAGTAGTAGGCCGCCCAGGAGTCACGTGACCGGCCTGAAAATAACTGTAAAAAGGTATTTATAAGATTTGTTTTATTAACGCTTCTACAATGTAGTATGCCTTGATAACACAATGTCTTGTTGTCTTGAAACAAGCATGCACTCACATGTGCTTTTAAAAAAGTGACAGCTGGTATGGGCAACTTCTCCCCATACTCTTTTCACACAGAGGGCTTGGATCGCCTAGTCGCTGCAGGAGCAGGAACATTTTGCATGCTCCACCCTAAAAAGGGTGGGACATGTCCCCGAACTTATCCTTTAATTGGCAGATACAGTATATAGCAAAGAATAGATTCTGGGTTTACATCTGCTTAGAAAAAAAAAATGCTTAGCTTCCATTAACTGAATTTGGGTAGATACCACAACATGTTAAAAAGGAAGGTAGCAGAAAGGGGACAATATCTTAATTGCTGAATTATTTTTATTAGGATATTTGCATGCTGGCAAATGACTATTAATCAAATATAAATTACTTTTACTGATTTCTGTAGTAATGACAGTGACCTTTCCTGTTGGTGTCTCTTGAGTTGAGTGTATTCTGTCGCTCATAATTCTAATATGCTCAACTAATGTATCTGTAGTTTAATCAAAAAATTCTGCGATTATTCTTCTTCTAAATATGCTAGCTGCACTGTTGTCATGCAGATATGTGTCCGCTGTAATTTTCGACACCAGGCTGCCTTTTCTACTCAGCGTGCGTGTGCTATGTCTGTGACTTAAAGTATTCAAACCCCAAACAGCCAGGGAGGATGACTGCAATGATGGCCTTTAAATTTCTCTCAGTATAGGATTCTTTATATCTGCTATAAACTTTGTAGTAGTTTGCCATATTCTTATTATTGCCCTGTTCTTAAATTGGTTGCATATGTAAAATCAGTTTGCTCTTTTAATTGTCCTTGTCAGCTTTTTAACAATACATTTTTTAAAGCTCAATTTCAGTAATGGATTTTTTTTTTTTTACATAGTTACATTGGTCTAGCCTGGAGTAAAAATGTTCCATGTTTAAGCAAAAAATCACTGTAGTAGCCGCCACTTCTGGCACCATTTACTAAACGCCTTACATTTTTCTCAGTGAGTACGAGGCATTCTTTAATTTGATGAATTGAAGTTTGTGACGTCATTGCCCCAACTCTCCACCTTGTCCCATCAGAGAACAGTTTACACTTACACAAATTCAGGGTGGCTCTGCTGTAATCCGCCACTTCGCTGCTGCTCACTGGGTCCCCCACTGGCATTTTTGTTTGCTTACATCATCGGGAGTCAGCTGCCCCTGCCGTGTTCTTGCAGCCAGCCCCTCAGATGAAGTGCATGTGTTATGGCACATACATAGTTGCCAACATTTGAAAAAATTTTCCAGGGACACTTTGCAGCACAGCTATCAATTACTTACCCTGAAGCTCCGCCCACTCCACATAATTAATCTCGGCCTACTTATCAGATTATAGGGTCTACTCAATAAAGAGAGAATTACAGGAAACTGAAAAGGGAAAACTTGGAGTTGGAATAATTCTCACATTCAGCTGCACTACTTCTGCCTTAACCGCTTGCCGACCGCCGCAAGTACATATACTGCGGCGGTCAGCCCCGGCCAGGCAAAGTGACGTATATATACGTCACTAGCCTGTGACTGGCTTGTCAGCCAATAGCCAATAGACCCGGCTCGTTCACTGAGGAGTCCGTGCGTGTGACCGGCGGACCCGATGTCCGCCGGTCACACTGCGATCGTCGGTAGAGAGGGAGAAAGGCAGGCGGCTAATGTAAACAAGCCGCCTGTCATTCTCCCCTGTGTAAAAATGGAGATCAGACGGTTCTACTATGTAGGACCGTTGATCTCTGTTTTTACAGTAGTAGCCATGTCCCATCACAGTTAGAATCACGCCCCTAGGGACACACTTAACCCCTCCCTCTCCAATACAGTTAACCCCTTCCCTGCCAGTGTCATTTTTACAGTAACAGTGCTTATGTATAGCACTGATTACTGCAGTAATGTCACTGGTAACCCCAAAAGTGTCAAAAATGGCAGTCAGGGGTCCGATCTGTCCGGCGCAATGTCGCAGTCCCGCAAAAAAATCGCAGATCGCCGCCATTACTCGTTAAAAAATGACAAAAATCTTTCCCTTTGTTAGTAAACGCGATAACTTTTGCGCAAACCAATCAAAATACGCTTTTTGCGATTTTTTTTTTTTTTTTTTTACCAAACATATGTAGCATTAAATGGCCGAAAATGTTAAATTTTGATTTTTACATTTTTTTTGGGGAATTTCATATAAAAAAATGTGAAAAATATTGTTATTTTTGCAAAATTTACGCTTTTTTTTTGTTTATAGCGCATGATCAAAAAATCGCACAGGTGATCAAATACCACCAAAAGAAAGCTCTGTTTGTGAGGAAAAAGAGGACATCAAATTCGTTTAGGTACAGCGTTGCACGACTGCGCAATTGTCCGTTAAAGTCACACAGTAAAAAATCGCAAAAAAAACCCTGGTCAGGAAGGGGGTAAAATCTTCCGGGGCTTAAGTGGTTAAGTTTAAAATTCTCATCACAATTCCCTGCAATTCTAAAGTGTCAAATGTGCTCAGGTGTGACCATAGAAAAAAATGTAATATGTAAACATAAATAAAGTGCAAAGTGTAAATAAATACATTAAGTAAGTGCAAAGTGTAAATAAGTACATTGCCGGGACAATGTAAATTCCCGGGACAGGCTCCTATTTGCCGGGACTGTCCCGGCAAAAATGGGACAGTTGGCAAGTATGCACGTATTGATAAGGAGGGGTGGTTGTGGGCAGCTGCAATAACCAGGAAGAGTTGGCCAGCCCCCCTGATATTGCCTTGCATGCAAAGTTACTGTAGATTGACCCAAAGCCTCCTGGGCTGCATGGTATGAGTATTCCAGGAGAATGTGGGCAGCTGGTGGCATTTAGTCTTGGTGAGAAAAGGTATTAAGAAAAAAAAAAAAACAATCAGTCTGGGGTTTAGTGAAAGGAGGGGAAAGGAGCAATATTCTCAAAAGTAGAAAACGAAAGGGAAGGTCTGCTTTAAGCTGTTACTGTTTAGGAATTTTAAAAGGCTCATGCCAGAGGACTGCTTGTGCAGGTTTTCAGCATGTTTGGAACACTTCATGCTATTCCCATAATTATTTCCATCATTTAAGTTGTAATAAAATAAATCTGGCATTTAGAGATTTAGTAAAACAGTCTGTGGTAGAGCAGTGTGAAATACATCATGTGCCTCTGGCATCTTATAGGACTATAAATAAATACCTTGTGCTAGTTTACTATGTAATATAAAGAATGATTAAGGCAAGATGTTCATTGATCCTTGAGTACTGGAAGTCAGTCTCTGAGCTGTATATGTACTATCTATCCTAGGTCTGTGTAGAGTTATATAACCAGTGCTGTACTATATGTAGATTTACATGACTGTTTGCTATATTTTAATTAGTTTAAATATATTGGAGCCAGTGGTCCAACCAAGCCACTGTAAGCTAGGATATAAGGTGATGAGCTGAAGGCATCCCTAAACATAAGGCTGCCCAAAGGCCATTAATGTATAACCACTTGCCGACTGTGCACTGTAGTTTTCCTGCTACTGTGCGGTCTGGCTGCGTAGAATCGTGTATATAAATGTGATTTTGCATTTCCGGCACATGCTAAAAACCAGTTACTGGCCAATGAATTATGATCGCGACCCACCAATCATAAGAGCGAGTGAAAGGATAGCGCTTTGTGTATGTAAACAACACATAGCTCTCTTCTGACAGCGGCGATGTGTCGGTTGTTGTTTCCACATCGTTTTGCACATCGAAATCAGGGGTCGACAACCTTCGGCCCGCGGTCGCACTCGGCTCACCACCGCTAATTGTCCAGCCTGTCAGTGCCCATGTGCACCCGGCCCGCAAACATTTTCTCTACTTTCCTCTTCGTTGGAGAGCTGCTGGTATCACAGGGCTCAATGGGGGCGGGAGCTGCTGGAGTTAATTTTTCACATTAAACAGCAGGTGATTGGTTGCCGGGCGATCCTAGCAATCAATCGCCAGCCTGTTAATGTGAAAAGGTAACCTTAGCAGTTCCCGCCCCCATCGCCCCCTAGAATACCAGCTGATCTTTGCTCTGCTGCACATCTGTGTAAGGTAGGAGAGTTCTACCTACGTGTGTGTGTGTGTGTGTATGTGTGTGTGTGTGGGGGGGGGGGGGTGCAGAGGATGCTATGGGGGGTACAGAGGAGACTACAGTAGGGGGGCGGGCAGGGGACTGAGGTTACTGCTTTGGGGGGCACAGGAAACTGCTTTGGGGGGAGGGGGCAGAGAGTACACTATGGGAGTGATGTAAAGGGGGACAGAGGACACTGCACTAGTAGGGGACCCTATTAGGGACCCCATCACCCCGGGGGACAGGGGCCCCATCTCCCCTGGGGACAGTGACCCTATATTCCCTAGGGACGGGGACCCCTTCTCCCCTGGGGACAGGGAATCCTTCTCTCCTGGGGACAGGGAGCCCTTTCCACTTTGGGACAGTGACACCTTCTCCCCTAGGGAATGGGCCCCCAGCTCCCCTAGAGTTGAGCCCCCATCTCCCCTAAGGGCATTAACCCCATTTTCCCTAGAACCAGGAACCCCATCTCCAGACAATTCTGGCTGGCAGGGCTGGTGTCAGCCACCTTTGGGTGCCAGAATGGGGGAGGGGCAGTAAAATCAGAATCCCTAACCATATGCTCCCTCAGGGTGAACTGGCTTTGTATTAGTGAAGCACCTTAAAGTGAGGTAAACCTGTACTGTTGTTATAACTATATCAGGATTAATATTATCTTCATTTATTAGCCTCCATGCATTGACATTGAATTCGGCCCTTAAAGAGGAAGTAAACTTCCTCTGCAGACATTTACCTATAGGTAAGCCTATAATAAGGCTTACCTATAGGTAGAGTAAATTTCTCCTAAACGTGTACCGTTTAGGAGATATTTATATGACATGCAGCCAGTGACATTACTGGTGCATGCGCTCTGAAGAAACGGCCACGGGTGCTGTTCCTCTCGAGCCCCGTGCCATGAATGGCGGTTCCCCCGTGCATGCGTGGAAGTGACTGTTCCGGCCAATCACAGCGCCGGAGCCCGAGAACCTGGAAGTAACTCTGGGTAAATTGTCAGCGGTGACACCGATGTGCAGGCGCCGCTGCAGGGTCTTCATTCTGAGGTAAGTATTACATAATGAGCTAGTAAGCGATGCATACTAGCTCATTATGCCTTTGTCTATAGGGTTTTTTTTGGTTGGGGGTTTACAACCTCTTTAAGTGGAAAAAGGTTGCTGACCCCTGCCGTAAACACTTTACACATAGTTAGGCTCATATTTAACCCTTTAATTGCCCCAGTTGTTAACCCCTTCCCTGCCAGTATCATTAGTACAGTGTTAGTGTAAAATATTAGCATTGATCACTGTATTAATGTCACTGCTGTCGTCAGTGGCCGTTAGTCAGTTCCCATCAGTATCAGATTGACCGCTGCCCTATCGCAGTCCCATTATAAGTTGCTGATAGACACCATTAGTAGAATAAAAATGAATAGTTTGTAGGCCCTAAACAACCAATCAATAAACACTTATTGAGATTTTTTTTTTATCAAAACATGTAAAAGAATACAAACAAACTTATGAAGAAATTTGATTTTTTTTTTATTCTTGGATATGTTTTATAGCAGTAAATAAATAAGAAAAAAATCATAATTTTCTTTTTTCAAAAAGTTGTTCATTTTTTGTTTATATCACAAAAAATAAAAGACCCAGTGGTGATCAAGTACCACCAAAAAGCTTTATTTGTGCGGAAAAAAAATATAAAAATCTGGCTTGGGTACAGCGTTGCATGACTGTGCAATTACCAAATAAAGTAGCACAGTGCTGAATAGCAAAAAATGGCCTGATCATAAAGGGGGTAAAATCTTCCAAAGCTGAAGTGGTTAAAGAGCAGAACCACCCTGTATATGGAGTATTACCAGACATCTCTATAGTGTGCCATACATTGTGAGAGTAAAGCTGATTTCCAGGTATGCATATATGGTCTAGCTTGGACCAATTTTAGGTGTGTATGCGACACACCTGGCTGATCTCCTGTATGTGACACACCTGGCTGATCTCCTGTATGTGACACACCTGGCTGATCTCCTGTATGTGACACACCTGGCTGATCTCCTTGGATGCTGGAAATCATGGTAGTAGGCACCACAGTGATCGCTGCTAGCTTCCAGGTCCCATACCGAGCAGCTGCCATTCTGCTTAGTGAACACTAGAGGTCGCTCACTCAAAGAACACTGCATTTTCTTAGCGAATGCAAAGCATTTTCTGATTGGATGTAGAAATCCAATCAGAAAAATATTGGATATAGAAATCCTTTCATGAAATAATTTCCTGTAGGAATAACACAGACCTCAAATAGAATTGAGGTGGTTTTCCTCAATTTCCACCACAGTTTCATATTGTTAGAATAGGGAAAAGTTTGGCTAACATTTCAAGGCTAGCTGGTAGTTTTCAAACAAACCTTTGTACTATTACACAGTGACGATCGTCTCATGGACATTCAGGAACAAAGCATGTGTATAATTGTAAGTTAAAAAAAATAAAGGTGGCAGACAGAGGAAAATGTAGTGATCACCAGGCATTGGTATTTTTTTGTACTTGCAGGATGTAAAAGGATACAATATGCAGAAATGTGCATGGATTGCAAAGATGCAGCATATGAGCAACACATAAAGTATTCAAGCCACAGTTTTGCTTTGCCTGTGCTATGTGTAGAGCTCATTTATTGTCTTCTATTGTAGATTGACATATGTTGGATGATTGACTTAATTTACTTAGGCTGTATATACACCGTTCCATCTTTCATGTGCATGCATAACGCACACACATGTAGGTACGAATGGGCCCATAATGTTTTCCTCTTCGCTTTCACGCAAGCGCAGAGCGCAGATGGGAAAAACACACATAAGAAAGAATGGTATTTCTACCTGACATGCATTTTCATGCAACCTAAAAACAAATAAGTGGGAATCGGGTTTTAGCATTTACCATTTTTGACTTGTTACAGTATGTGGTAACTGTTTAATGTATTAATTTTCTTTTTTGAAAAATTGTCTCTTAATAAAAATAGTTATGTAAGACCCCTTTCACATTTTTTTTTGATTAAAGCCCGTGGTGTGTGAAACACACTCAAAAGACTTAACACCCGGTGCATAAAAAAGTGCACACACGCAAACGTGAGACACACAAAAAGTGCACAAGGCGTACGTATGGCCCTCCTCCGAAGAGGAAGGGCCTATACCCTGATCCTCCGGGGCGCGAAGCTCCTGACGGGGACTGAGGTACTCACTTAGGTCCACCCAGCCGAAGCCAGGCAGACCCCGTTCTCTAGGGGGACTGCCGAAACAGCCCTCCCCAAGTACTAGATGGGGCTCCCCCGAAGGGAGACCCCATGAGAGAGGGCGAACTAAGCCAGAAGGCCATGTCCACCCCCTCCCAAGACTTTCAGGGCAGGCCCAAGGACCTACGCCATACAAGTCCTGCAAGTGACAGTACAACCAAAAAGCGACAAACGTGAACACACAAACAAAGAAAAAACAGAGTGGGGAAAGGGGAAGTGGAGAAGTGCTGGGTAGTGCCAAAGTGCAAGACCTTGGCAGGCCCCCCGGCCAGGAATAAAAAATTCCTCTGGTGCTGGCCAAAAGGCCCACCCCAAGAGGCAGGTGCAGAAAAAGTGTGATGGTGCAGTGACCAAGGTGCCAAAAAAACTCAGGTGAGCTGCCCCTCACCAGTGAGAATTAAGGCACCCCTGGGCTGCCACCCCAGGGGCACGTACACCACGGGCTTTCTCTATCTCGGCCCCCGGCCAGACCCCGTGTAGCCCTATCCCATCAGGAGGCATCAGAATTTTAGACAGCTTAGGGAGAACCTACCTTCAACTGGGGACAAGCCTTTTGCAAGGCCAGATTCAACCCAGGAGGAAAGGTCCCCCCACCGCCATCCGCCATTCCTTACCAATCACATCCAGGAGCAGTACTAACCGGAAAATTGGCGAAACCGGCTTTCCCGCTCCCTTCAAACTGACAGGGGCGGACCCATTCAAATCAGAAGGCAATGGACCCATCCGGCTTTCTCTGATGTGGCTTACTTTCCAGTCCCCCGGTAGTTCCGGAGCGCCCTGGTTCATTTCGGCCCCCACCGATACTAACCATCAGGTTCCATACCAACTGATAAGAACAGATACTACACTTGATCTTAGCCAAAAGGCCGAGAAGCGACCCCTTTCACATGGGCAAACTGGCAGCGGATCCACCTGCTCCGCCTGAGCAGGCGGATTACAGGCTCGTGTCGGCTCCGCTTATGCAGAGTGGACATGGACACCACCTGCTACCCTCTACGGACAGTCGGATTTGAATGGACTGCCTGTCTGTTTGCAAACTACTGTCATCCAATCCGCCAAACGGATGAGAAATTTTAGCAGATAGGATTGGATCGGATGTCGGCCGGTGTAAACGTTTACATCCGCCGCTTTGTAGAGCGCAATGGATTGCCTGATAGGGTCCACTGAAAAAACTGACAGGTGGGCCGATCGGTCCACCCATGTGAAAAGGGCCTCACCCTGTTTAAGTGCATAGAGAAGATGTCCTCAGTCTGCTGCAGGCAAGAGGAAGTGTTTCCTCGATCTCCCCTACAGTTATCAGTCTGTAACATTGTAACTTTGCATCCGCTAGCTTGGAAATTTTTGACAAACAAACCCCTCTACTATATCACAATGTCGATTGTTGCATAAACATTTATGAACAAAGTACATGCGTGGTTGTAGGTGATAACAATTAAAGTTAGAAAGCGCTTGGAAGTAATAACTATCACATTGTTGAAAAGAAAAAAAAATGTTCAAACCATTATGTTCCCCGTCATTTTTACCCCCTTTGTTGAAGAAATGTCTATCATTGCATGCCTTTAATTATAATTTAGTGAAAGTACTATGTTTTTGTAATTTAAAACTTGTTAAAGTGATTTGGTTCTTCAGTACCTGGTATTTAGCATTAATGAGAATTTACCCTTTGACCTTTATTTCCAGAAGATTGTGATAATTACTGCAAAATCTAGGTAGATTAAATATTCCTGTTCACTCAAAGACAGTAATTAG
The DNA here is from genome assembly GCF_965119305.1 of Pelophylax lessonae. NCBI lineage: Eukaryota > Metazoa > Chordata > Amphibia > Anura > Ranidae > Pelophylax > Pelophylax lessonae. The sequence continues at coordinate 714,266,877 of NC_138768.1, forward strand.
GAGGACATCTCATTTAAGTAAATGGTGTGTATAATGAATATACACACTATTTGTGGTTTGTACCTCTGTCACGCTAATAGAGCTCCTAATCTTAATCATAGTACTATGGGAACCTTTGCCCCCCCAAGGTCATTGTAACAGCTGCATGCCAGGCATGAAAATTAATGAATATCCGTGTTTATTTAATGGATCAAAGCATTAGGATATATGAAGTTGTTTTTATTGTGTGGTATGATTTGATCCTATTTTTGCAGCATTTATAAAGTATAATAGTAAAACATTCAGTTACAGAAGAGCAAATGCTATGCAGGGGATTTGCCTAATTTATACTCAATGTTTATTTTGTAGCTGCTAATACCCCAGTGATCTGGTTACCATTTACCTGGCTGAAACTGTATTTTGCCTAATCAGACCAAAGCAACAGGTTCACTTTAATGCCAACCACTGTTTTAGTAGCACATGCTAGCCTGGTGTAAACTCCATTTTGGGGTCCAAAGTATACCTAGGACTGAGGACACTCTCCCCACTCTGCAGGACAACACTGGGTTCTTTTGCATCTCTGCCACTGTAATGACATAGTGTTGGGCAGGAGACCACAGGCCCCACCTGATGTGAATATTAAATATGCTGCCCACCGCTGCAAAATGATGTATAAACTTTTTTTTTTTTTTTTTTACAGGATAGTTTTTTTTTTTTTTTTGGGGGGGGTCACTTTCAAGATAATGTATAGTGTATTATCTGTGACTAAATATTTGGAGTTACTGGTAATGACACCCATTGATGCAGAGTGCACAGACAAATATAATTCTAAAATGTCTGGTTTGGGTGATGAGGGAAATGGCATATTCGCCATCCTCCCAGCTGTAGAGACAACATTATTCTTTTATTACCCGCTCTATTAGATACTATAGATAAAAAAAGTATTGAAGGCACAGATTGTGTGACAGTGCAATTGTTAGGGTACATTTATTGCAGACTGACCGATCTATATTGGATGAACATACATCAGGGTGTTTCTCATTTCCAACAGCTCACAATATACAGCCAATGTGTGTCTTTTCAGAGAAGCAGTTCTTGCCAGATAAGTGATTTTTGCCTAGGCTGAGACATTTTCATCAGTCTGCTGCAGGCAGGAGGAAGCACTTCCTCAGTCTCCTCTCTCCTGTGATCAAATTCTAACATTGTAAATTTGTAGCAAGTAACAAGGTGAGAAGCCATTGCATGGGCTAATCTATGTCAAACATTTGTGAAAACTGTCCAGGCACCATGGTTTTCATAACTGCGTGATCTCTGAGCCTTGGAAGTAGATACGGAGTCTGCGTAGTGCCCAAACAAAGGTTGCTACATCATTCTTAAAAGAAAAACCTAGGAAGGCATTGTCAATGTGAGGTTCAGTGACCGCTGCCAAATGTCAAAACAGAAACCAAGGGCTCTATCACACTAGGAGTCCGTCAAACGGACTCCGTTTATCTCCGAGGGTGATCGATCCGCCGATCCCCCGCTGAACAGGAGGATGACAGCTGTTCTCCACACTGTGTGCAGAGACAGAGCTGTCAGGTCCCAATGTATCTCTATGGGGGAATCGGATGGGAACGGACCGTCGGTCCGTTCTCATCCGATCCCGCCTGATCCGCTGGACGGATGGAAAATAGGGTTTCCATCCGTCCAGATTTGACGGATCAGATGTCAGCGGACATGTCTACGCTGACATCCAATGCCCCATAGAGATGTATGGGGTGACCGTTCAGACCCGCCAAAAAAACTGAAGGTGGATCTGAACGGTCCGTCTGTGTGAAAGGGGCCTAAGGCCTCTTTCACACGGGCGTTCCGTATGTCCGTATATTACCCCATCTGTTTGCGGGTGATATACGGACATAATGCATGTCAATGGGATTGCGGATGTCAGCGGATCACTGCGTCCTTTCAGTTCTGTTCCGTTTTTTGGAACGGAACAGAACCCTATTTTTTCTTCCGTTTAAGAAACGGAAAGGACGCAAATCGGATGTCAGCAGTGTCATCCGCTGACATCCGCAATCCCCTAGACATACATTATGTCCGTATATCATCCGCAAACGGATGGGATGATATGCGGACATACGGAGTGGATGACACAAGTGTCATCCGTTTCCGTAAAAAAAAAAAAAAAAAAGTGCCGGAGCGGATCGCAATACGGGCCGCTCCGTGTGAAAGAGGCCTAAGAATACATTCACATGGGCGTTATGCCACGGTGTGATTCCTGTAGCTGGGTTTTGCAGGCTTATTACAGGCTTGGTGGCCACAGCTAGTCATGGCTGTTCGCACAGCCAGTGACTACCTACTTTGTGAACTACCAATAGTTGCTGCAGCTCTCAAACCCAGCAGCAGGAATGCACCCCTACACATTTTTTTTGCATGTTTTTAGTTAATGGAAAAAATACAGTAACATAGAAGAGTGACTTGGTTCACTGAGTCTGCCTCATTTTTTAGGACTTATAGATGTTTTTGTTTGTTTACATTTGTTTTTGCCCGAATATAGATATGGTTGTCACAAGCATTTTTGAATCCACTTAGTGTTGATCCTGCTAAAAATTCAGTAAGCTCCTAACTTCTGTGCAATTTGCCCTTGCTGCACTGAAATCTTAAGCAGTGATTCAAGATTTGCTTAGTTCTTTTCTGTGAATCACAGAACTCGTCCTTCCTAGGTTTTGGAGAGAGGGGTGTTTCATAGTCCAAATCAGCCTAGGGTGACAATGCTGTTACTGCTGTTACTTAATGCTGTGAGGGTTGTCACCATAGGGGAGGAAGTGTGTCACTGGCAGGATCACAAGGTGAAAAATAGCCTGCAACCCCTCCCCAAGGACTCATAAGCTGCAATATTTGACCTTTTTGTTCTTGTCTTTAGATACACTTTTTTTCCACAATATTAGATACACTTTTAAGTTAAAAGACATATCTGATATTTGGTTTCGAAATTCATGTGTGTATTGTAATAGGCTACACCCACCGGCGACTTTATTTGGTACACCTGTTGAATTGCTTGGTAACACAAATTGCTAATCAGCCAATCACATGGCAGCAGCTCAATGCATTTAGGCATCTAAACATGGTAAAAATGACTTGTTGAAGTAAAGTTCAAACCGAGCATCAGAATGGGGAAGAAAGGGGGATTTAGGTGACTTTGAACGTGGCATGGTTGTTAGTGGCAGACAGGCTGGTGTGAGTATTTCAAAAACTGCTGATCATCTGGGATTTTCATGCACAACCATCTCTAGGGTTTACAGAGAATGGTCAGAAAAAGAGAAGGTATCCAGTGAGCAGCATTTGTCTGGACAAAAATGCCTTGGTGGTGTCAGAGGAGAATGAGTAGATAGAAAGGCAACAGTAACTCAAATACTGTAACCACTCGTTACAACCAAGGTATGCAGAATACCATCTCTGAACGCACAACACATCAATTCTTGAAGAAGATGGGCTACAGCAGCAGAAGACCACACTGGGTGCCACTCCTGTCAGCTAAGAACTGGAAACTGAGGCTAAAATTAGCGCAGGCTCATCACAATTGGACAATAGAAGATTGGAAAAACATTGCCTGGTCTGATGAGTCTCAATTTCAGCTGAAACATTTAGATGGTAGGGTCACAATTTGGCGTAAACAACATGAAAGCATTGATCCATCCTATGGTTCAGGCTGATGGTTGTGGTGGTGTAATGGTGTGGGGGATATTTTCTTGACACACTTTGGGCCCTTTAGTACCAACTGAGCATTATTTAAATGCCATGGCCTACCTGAGTATTGTTGCTGACCATGTCCATGACTACAGTGCGCCCATCATCTGATGGCTCCTTCCAGCAGGATAATGCACCATGTCACAAAGCTCAAATCATCTCACCACTGGTTTCTTGAACATGACAATGAGTTCACTGTACTCCAATGGCCTCCACACTCACCAGATCTCAATCCAATAGAGCACCTTTGGGATGTGGAGGAACAGAAGATTCACATCCGCAACTGCGTGATGCTATCCTGTCAATATGGACCAAAATCTCTGAGAATTGTTTTCAACACCTTGTTGAATCTATGCCCCAAAGAATTGTCAGTTCTAAAGGCAAAACGGGGTCCAACCCAGTAATAGCAAGGTGTACCTTATAAAGTGGCTGGTGAGTGTGTGTTCCCCATAAAACAAACTGTAGAACTAGCTGCTGCTGGGGAAATGCCTATAGGAACACAGCTGTGTATTGGGGACAGTGCTGTGAAGTGGCTGTTTTCGGAGAATGTGAGTGAGCATTGATGAGTCAGTGCTGGTTAGTTGTTTGGCAGGTTGTGTTTGTGCTGGGTATGAAGGCCTCTCTGAACTAATGAATGGTATGTGAGGAATGGCAGAGATAATGAACCTTCAGGATTCCAGAGTGATAAGGCCAAGTGAGGTATAGGGCAGTAAAACCTTCACTCACAAAGGGTCAAGAGATGCCTGTACAACCGGATTGCACTATGCAAAAAGCTGCTCTGATATTTTACCTGCTTGATTAATTATAGCTTTAACTGACTTACATTACCATTACCCAGACTAAATTAAATAAAATGGTATTAATAGCTCCCATTTACTATTTTAATGTGATGTAATTATAAATGATGTTCCTTCAAAGTAAACACATTATGTAAAATCGGCTATTACAGCTGATTCATAATGTAGGATGTATTGCTGTCTTCTATTTATATGCTGACATTACATTAATGGAGATGATTTTAGGCAGTACTACACAGGGTAATTTCTAGGACGTACATTAGCACAGAATAGATGCTATTGACCTGTAGCTGATCTTAGTCTTGCTGTACGGGTCTGTGGTCAGGGCCAATCACAACTTGCTGGGTCGCGGGGTGTTGCCCGGAAACACAGACATGCCGCATTTTTATGCAGTGCATTGTAACAGACTGCAGGGTTAAAGTGATACTAAAGACACACTATTTAATTTACATTATCCATTCTCCTTCTGTATATGGATGATGGCACTGTAATATTTTAATTTAAATTTTTTTTTTAAAAATTAAATAGTACGTTTTTCCTAATCGAAATACAGCTGTCACAAAACCCAGATCTTTTCCAGCCTGTATGCAGGGAAACATAAGCAGGAGAAGCTTCCAGTCCTCGGTTGCTGGTCACATGTTAAAAAAAAAAAAAAAACCTTTGAAATATAGAGAAAAAATAAATACCGGTAATTAATATCCATAAAATGTTTTTAAATTGTCACACAAATACACACTGGTCAAAAAAATTAAAGAAACACCTTGAATTCAGAGTATAGCATCAAGTCAATTAAACTCCTGAGATATTGATCTGGTCAGTTAAATATCAGAGGGGGTTGAAATTAACAACAGGGGTACTAGATGGACAACAATGAGACAACCCCCAAAACAGAATGGTTTTACAGGAGGAGGCCACTGAATTTTTTTCCCTACTCCTATTTTCTGACAGTTTTTTTTTTTAGTAATTTTGCATGTGGCTAGGGTCAGTGTCACTACTGGTAGCATGAGGCGATACCTGGACCCTATGGAGGTTGCACAGGCAGTCCAACTCCTCCAGGATGGCACATCAATACGTGCCAGCGCCAGAAGGTTTGCTGTGTCTCCCACCACAGTCTCAAGAGCATGGAGGAGATTCCAGAAGACAGGCAGTTACTCTAGGAGAGCTGGACAGGGCTGTAGAAGGTCCTTAACCCATCAGCAGGACCAGTATCTACTCCTTTGTGCAGGGAGGAACAGGATAAGCATTGCCAGAGCCCTACAAAATTACCTCCAGCAGGCCACTGGTGTGAATGTCTCTGACCAAACAGGCAGAAACCAACTTCATGACGGTGGCCCGAGGGCCCAATGTCTTCTAGTGGGCCCTATGCTCACTTCCTGGCACCATGGAGCTCAATTGGCATTTATCATTGAACACAAGAATTGGCAGGTTCACCCTGAGCACATGTTACCGACGTGAAAGGGTCTGGAGAAGCCGTGGAGATCGTTATGCTGCCTGTAACATTGTTCAGCATGACTGGTTTGGTGGTGGGTCAGTAATGGTCTAGGGAGGCAAATCCATGGAGGGACACAGACCTCTACAGGCTAGACACCGGCACCCTGACTGCCATTAGGTATTGGGATGAAATCTTTGGACTCATTGTCAGACCCTACGCTGATGCAGTGGATCCTGGGTTCCTCCTGTTGCACGACCATGCCCGACCTCATGTGGCGAGAGTAGCAGCCAGTTCCTGGAGGACAAAGGAATTGATACCGTTGAATGGCCCCCACACTCGCCTGACCTAAATGCAATAGGACACCTCTGGGACATTTTGTTTTGGACTGTCTGATGCCACCAGGTTGCACCTCAGTTTGTTCAGGAGCTCAGTGATGCCCTGGTCCAGATCTGGGAGGAAATACCTCGGGACGCTATCCGTCATCTCAAAAGGAGCATGCTCCGATGTTGTCAGGCATGCATACAAGCATGTGAGGGCAAAAAAAAACATTTTACCAACTATTTTGAGTTGCTGCAATAAGATTTCAGCAGAATGGACTAGCCTGCTGCATCCTTTTTTCACTTTGATTTTTGGGGTGTCATTGAATTCAGCCCTCTGTAGGTTGATAATTTTCATTTCCATCAAACGATGAGGCATCCTTTTGTTCCTAACTCATTACCTAGTCCATATCATTATTGATATCCAGCATCATATTTTTTCTCATTGAGATCTGATGTGTTTTCAAAGTGTTCCGTAAATATTTTTGAGCAGTGTATATTTGAAATCAAATCTTTATTATTTTTTGGCAATAACATGGTGTGGGCGGATTTCTGCCAGTCACAGGCTGTGTCACGCCTCTCCAGCCTGTGTCTTCAAATAACAGGGAGGTAAAGCCTTCATCAATCTATATGTAATTTTCCTCACTGGTTAGTGGATATGGAGGATGGATGGAGTGGGCTGTCATTTACTACTCTAAAGTCACATGAGCTGCTCAGATGTGACTGGGAGGAAATGCTCAGCATAGAAACTCACTGAAAACTGAGCATGTACAAAGCTGCCAACACTGCTCTATAAAAGCCGGTTCACATTATCGCGACTTGTCAGCCTGACAAGTCGCGCTCCCTCGCAGTCCATTGACCGCTACAGGACCCGTTCTAATAGGAGCGACACAAGTCGCTCCGACTTAGAAAAAGGGTCCTGTACTATTTCGGGGTGACCTCAGAGCGACTTGCATAGACTTCTATTATGTGAAGTCCCTGCAAGTCACTCCGAAGTCGTGGTGCAATGTAATGAACAAGACGCCCCCTGAAGTAGTAAGGAGTCGTGTCGCCCCAGTGTGAACCAGCTCTAAAATCCCAAGCTGATTTTGGGACATAAACAGAAGGTGGAGATAGAGAACAGCAGGATCAGCCAGGTTTTTTTTTTTTTTTTGCAGAATACAGAAAACAAATCTCATAGTGACTGAGTATGAACAGAATGTAATACTCCATTTTATTGATAGTTTTTTATAATGTGGCTTTAGTGACAATTTAAAGGGTCAATGAAGGGGTTAACTGAAATAAAGTTAGGAAAAAATTAGTATGTGATGTGTTATAGCAACGCATTGCACTGTCACTTACAGCCCCTACACAATGCACACCGGCTTGCATGTGTTTTAGCAATCAGTTGCAAATTCATTGTATATGGGTCGTTTTTAGGTCACGGGCCCATCACCAACATGTTTGGTGATTGGACACGGGCGTCAGTGGTTTGTTCCTGACATGCATCTGATTTTGCCATGCAGTGCTTGACTTTTCTTTTACTTCTCTGTACAAGTCAATGTAATACAAAAAGGTGCCCAAGCTAAATATGTTGGCTGTTTGCTTTACATCTCTTGGTGTGTTACAGCGTACCCTGTGCAGTTTTAGCCCCATGCTCATCTTGAAAACATGCAACGAATGGACAAAGGGCCCATTCTGCTGCAAGCCACCTATAGGCTTGAGTTCCAGTGCCTTCTCCTTCATACAGGCTAATATAACCATTGTACACTCAGCTCACACGTCTCTATTTGCAGTAAGATTATACAGCAGCTAAAGCCCACCGAATGAGGCACACGTCTCTCAACTGGGCTGCTTGACTTTTTTTCCTCTGACCAGCAGAACTGTTTATAGCAGGCCAATTATAGTTTTATTACAAAACATTTTTAGCATCCCCATGGGCCCCTTTAGAGTCTGGGGCCCCTGGGTATCTGATTATGTTGCTCTTTTCATGATCCATGAAATGTTTGGCGTATGCCTGTGTAGACGTGAACATGTGTGACATTGGGGCTCTAAGACCCATGAAGAAAGTTTCATTTACTGTCCATTGTTCTAAATGCAGCTGAGCAGCAGTGCCAATTCTTGGGAACCATAATGGAGGACTATTATATGACCCTGGATTAGCCATATGAATACCTTTTGTCTTTTACATACACTTACTACAGCCAAGTAAAAGGACCAGTGAAACTAAATAAACATATTTATTTTATATGACATGACTTCTAATAACGAAATCATATGCAAGTCTACCCATAACCAACTGAAATGTGTATAATTGACATTTAGCTGTATATTTAAGCTAACTTCTCTCGGCTGGTTTGGTTACAGTGTGAAAAAGTACGGCAGGTGGGCCAGACAAGACTTGTACAAAGATCCAAGTCAAAACTGGTCATCAAACCAAGCATCCTTATAATCAATAATAGAAAATAAACAATTTTTTGGATTATAGTGATCAATACTTTAGTATGTCGTTGTGGTCTTTTTGTTGTTATACATTTACAACTTCATCTGCTCGAGTGCAAAGCTTCCAGTTTTGCAATTAATACAGTGGGCTATAAAATATTAAGGGACATTCCCATGGTTTGCGTCTAGAATTGCTCATCAATATTTTAGCTGTGGTGCTCAGGGCAAACCTTTGAAGCAGACCATCTCCATTCCCCGTTTCATCAATCCGAGGTTTACTACAGCAGCACAGAAAGCGAGATTCTGTAATGACAAGTGTTTTGGGAATTGTGAAAACTCATTGTGACTTTTTTCACAGCATTGAGTTGTGGCTGCTATATAAAAAAGACATATGTGGATTCCACCAATGATCACTTTTGTGCAACTGTTCAGGGGTTAGAGGGTGTTTGAAAGAATGGCTTGTGATGTAAGTTCAGTCTCAACCAATTCAATTGTTCCCTTTGGATTTTTCCTTTTGTCACTACATAGTCAGAGGGTTACACAAACGAAAGAAGGACTATAATGTAGCTGTTCACATCTAATATGGTTATGTAAGCTCTGTACATTTTTCTTCAATAGGTTCTTTACTTTTCTGACTTTTTAAGCATCTACTGTTAATAGGGTCACCTTATATCTGAGGATCTTTTATATAGAAGGTACAAAAGGAAAAATGTAAAGTGGATGTAAACCTCAGACATGAAATATGAATAAATCATATCCTCCTATCAGGGATCGACGATTATCGGCAAAGCCGATATATCAAGGGCCGATCTGCACTCTCCCCGATATATTGGAATCGCCACCAAGGTGGCCGATATTACCGATATTTCGGAAAGTGCTTGTACCGGAGTGATGCCTGCAGCTAGAGGCATCAACCCGGTAACGGTGTCCATAGCCGACGCTCGGCTGTCTTGTAATGCCAACCGACGCAGCTGAGAAGCCGCTCGGCTGTCATTACAAGGAGTGGGAGGGGATGTCCCCCCCAGCCGCCTTCCGGGCAACCAGCCTGCATGGCCGCCTAAGACCCGATCAAAGCCACATTCGGCTCTGATCGGGTCTCCATGCAAAAACCCGGAAGGGGTGTCATGACATCACTTCCGGGTACTGGCACCAGATTAAAAAAAATTACAGCATTCAAAACAGCCAAACTTGGCGTTTTGAATGCTTTTAAGTGCAGGGGAGGGGTTTTGGGGTCTTTTAGACCCCCAGATCCCTCCACAAGAGTACCTGTCAAGTAATAAAACTAAAAAAAAAACGATACGAGATGACCAAAATATCGGTATCGGCAATGAAAAAACGATATTGGTCGATCCCTACCTTCTATAGTGTGTACTTGTTTCAATTAAGAGCACTAAGTGTGATTTCTATCTGCTGCTTTGTTCCTCTGTTATCAACATGAATCACTTCTGACAAGTTTTTCTGACACCTAGAATGAAAATGGTGACAGGAGAGGGACCTCCAGCAGATTGACAGCCTCACCTATATTCCTGTGTGCTGTGTGGGAGGAGGTGTGTCACCTCCCTCCAATCGGCTGTCAGAACTCTCCTCGCTGAGCTCTGAAGTATGTCATTTCATCTCTCCGTCTCTTTTTTCTGAACTCGCAGACCAGCTTTATATTTTAGCACCTTTGAATAGATGTAGAGAAGAGAAGACTGCAGATAAACAGGTACATCTTAGAGGAGGATTTGTTTCATCTCTGTGTTTCACCTGAAGCCAGTCACTTCACTGGGTATATATAAGGGTTTACAACCACTTTAAGGAAAAGCGAAAAGTCTCCCCTTCAGCTGATTATAAGTAGACCGGTTGGATTTGCTGGAAATGTTCCCTATTCTGCTCTATTAACTTTGCTGCAGTCAGCAGGAAATGGTGAAGTAGTTGGGCACAGACAACAGCGTGTCAAACGTCAGGCTTATTAACTGCAAGGAAAATTCATATAAACAATTACTGGTTATATATTTAGGGTTCTCAGCAGATCTTCCTTGTTAAGCAATTCTATCCTGTATTTTTTTTTTTAGATCAGAATCGTTCTTTAAAATATGTCATAACATATAGATAGAGGGCTGCCATTGCTTACCTTCCCTTCTAAAAAAAAAAAAAAATCTATTTCCCTGGGTGCTGACCCTCTTGCCATACTACTTTAAAGCTACAGTGCCTTAAAGTATTTATACCCCTTGAAATTGTCCACATTTTTTCATGTTACAACCAAAAACGTAAATGCATTTTATTGGGATTTTATGTGATAGACACAAAGCAGCACATAATTGTGAAGTAGAAGGAAAATGATAAATGGTTTAGAATTTTTTTTACAAATATCTGAAAAGTGTTCACCTTTTGCTGCAATTACAGCTGAAATTCTTTTTGGGTACATCTCTACCAGCTTTGCACATCTACAGAGGGAAATTTTTGCCCATCCTGCAAAATAGCTCAAGCTCTGTCAGATTGGATGGAGAGCGCCTGTAAACAGCAATTTTCAAGTCTTGGCACCAATTCTCAATTAGGTTTAGGTCTGGACTTTGACTGGGCCATTCTAACACATGATAATGCCTTGATCTAAACCATTCTATTGTAGATTTGGGTGTAAGTTTAGGGTCGTTGTCCTGCTGGAAGGTGAACCTCCGCCCCAGTCTCAAGTCTTTTGCAGACTCTAACAGGTTTTCGTCTAAGATTGCCCTGTATTTGGCTACATCCATCTTCCCATCAACTCTGACCAGCTTTCCTGTCCTTGCTGAAGAAAAGCATCCCTACAGCATGATGCTGCCACCACCATGTTTCACAGTGTGTTCAGGGTGATGCGCAGTTTTAGTTTTCTTCTATTTGCTTTTAGGCCAAAAAGTTCAATTTTGGTCTCATCTGACCAGATCACATTCTTCCACATGTCTGCTGTGTCCTTCACATGGCTTCTCGCAAACTACAAATGGAACTTCTTATGGCTTTCTTTCAGCAATGGCTTTTTTCTTGCCACTCTTCTATAAAGGCCAGATTTGGGGAGTGCACAACAAAGAGTTGTCCTGTACTGTGGACAGATTCTCCCACCTGCGCTGTGGATCTCTGCAGCTCCTCCAGAGTTGGGCCTCTTGGCTGCTTCTTTGGTTAATGCTCTCCTTGCCCGGCCTGTCAGTTTAGGTGGACAGCCATGTCTTGGTAGGTTTGCTTTGCAGTTGTGCCATACTCTTTCCATTTTCGGATCATGGATAGAACAGTGCTCCGTGAGATGTTCAAAGCTTTGTATATTAACTTATAACCTAACCCTGCTTTAGAGTGATCGTAAAGTCTCGTTTTTTTTTTTTTTTTTTTTTTAAATAACAAACATGTTATACTTACCTGCTCTGTGAGGTGGTTTTGCACAAAGTGGCCTGGATCTTCCTCTTCTCGGGTCCCTCTTTGCTGCTCCTAGCCCCTCCCTTCAGTCGAGTGCCCCCACAGCAAGCAGCTTGCTATGGTGGCACCTGAGCTGAGTCACAGCTCCGTGTATCCATTCAGACATGGAGCTGCCATTCGGCCCCGCCCCCTCTCACCCATGATTGGCTCACTGACTTTGATTGACAGCCGACAGCCACTTGAGCCAATGGCGCCGCTGCTGTGTCTCAGCTAATCAAGAGGGCGAGTCCCGGACTGCCGAGGGACTTGTGGACATCACTGGACAGAGATGGGTTTCAGGTAAGTGTTAGGGGGTGCTGGGGAGACGTTGGTGAAAGCACTGATTGTATCTGTACGTGAGACCTTGAAGATGCCGCTGTGACGGAGGCGCAGGTTCCCTTTGGCACTCGCAAGCTACCCAGAGTAGCAAAGGTGTTTCCTTTCCCCGCCTATTTTGACAGAATTGTATTGAATTGAAAGAGCAGGGACGACCAAAGCATCCACTTGGGGTCCCCAAGCTATTTAATAGGCCTTAGCCATAGTGCTCCTTCCTCTGGACAAACTCCTGAAATTGCAGGCTGCAATTCGTCTCCTGCTGTCCAGCAGATGGTCATTCCTCCAGACTAAAGGGCAGAGAAGGAAGCAAATCTCTTCTCAAAGGCTGTCAGCTGAACAAAAAGACCCAGGGCGAACTGTGGTAATCCTAGGAAACTGGGTGCTCGCCGAATGTCCGCAGCCTGGAAAGTCCATATATATATATAGCAGAAAGAAAGCAGTACCTCCAGTATTAGGAAACTTGAAACTTGAATTTATTGTAAAATTAAAGGTCCAACATCCAACATCGAACACACAAGACAGACTGGATCAGCAGACGCGTTTCACACCATGTGCTTATTTATTGCTTGCAAGTTTCAAGTTTCCTAATACTGGAGGTGCCGCTTTCTTTCTACTATATATACATTCCTCCAGACTTGCATGCGCATGCTGGGTCTGATGGTGTCTACCTTCGAGCCGGTTCCATTTGCACAGTTCCATACGAGGTCCCTAAAAAGACATTCTTGCCAAATGGGACAAGACTGAGCCAGGGAATGAAGGAGTCCCTGATACGGTGGCTTCATTCTCAGGGGCTTCAGCTGGGAAAATCCTTCCTCCCCTTGTATTGGACAGTGGTCACCACGGATGCCAGCCTGTCTGGCTGGGAAGGCGTCCTCTTCAAGATTCTGCTTAGGGGATCTGGACACTAGAGGAGTCCAGACTACCAATCAATGTCTTGGAACTCCGAGCGATCAGACTGTGCCTGGAACATTGGACAGATCGTCTTCAGGGATGTCTAGTGTGCATTCATTTGGACAATGCCATGGCTGTGACTTATGTCCATCACCAAGGGGGCACAAAAAGTGTCCTTTAGTATAGTCTAGTCTAGGTAGCTGCCATTCTAAGGTGGGCAGAAAGGTTTGTTCAAGCCCTCTCCGCCATATACATTCTTCATCAGTTGTGTCTCTGGTGGGGCATCCCCGAGCTGAATCTGTTGGCATCTCGGCTTAACAGAAAGGTGCAGAGGTTTTTGGCTCTGTCAAGGGATCCTCTGGGGGATGCCACAGACGTGCTGGTGGCCCTGTGGGGTCAGTATCGTCTGTATTAAGCCTTCCCTCCTCTCAAGCTTCTGCCAAGACTTCTAGCAGGATTGAGGCAGAAGGGATTCCGGTCATCTTAGTGGCTCCGGACTAGCCTTGTTGGGCTTGGTACGCTAATTTGGTGCGGCTGTTCGCCAAATTTCCTTGGAAGCTTGCTCTCAGGGAGGATCTGCTGTCCCAAGGACCAATCTTCCATCCTGCTTTACAGTCGCTGGCTTTTACAGCTTGGCTGTTGAACGGCAGGTGCTGATGGATAGAGTCTGTGATTCCAACGCTGTTAAAAGCTAGGCTAGGAAATCTACTACTAGGAATATCTACTATCGTATGTGGAAGACGTACATTGCGTGGTGTGAGTCTCTTAGGGTTCATCCTCGCTCCTTCTCAGTGGCTCGGATCTTGACCTTCCTTCAATGGGGGGTTGAACAGAAATTGGCCTTGAGTACCATCAAGGGCTAGGTGTCGGCTTTGGCAGTCTTCTTTTACCATCAATGGCCAGGTGTCGGCTTTGGCAGTCTTCTTCCAATGACCCTTGGCCACACACTCCCTGGTGCGTACCTTTCTTCAGGGTGTTCGACATTTGGTTCCTGCAATGCGGTCTCTGTTGCTGCCCTGGGGACCTTAATTTGGTGCTTTTGGTCTTCCAGAAACCTCCCTTTGAGAATCTTCAGGAGATTCCCTTGCTTACGCAGTCTCAGAAGGTGGCCTTTTTGTGGCTATCACCTCTGTACGCAGGGTGTCCGAACTGGCGATGTTACACTATTGTTCCTTACTTGGTGGTTCACAAAAATAAGGTGGTTCTTCGCCCCTGTCCATTGTTCCTCCCAAAGGTTGTCTCTGATTTTCATTTGAATGAGGACATTGTGTTACCTTTCCTGTGTCCCAGGCGGAAACATCCGAAAGAAATTGCCTTGCATGCCTTGGATGTGGTCTCGGTAATTAGGGTGTACCTGGCAGCTACGGAGCATTTTAGGAAGTCGGACTCACTATTTGTGTTTATGGATGGACCTCGGAAAGGGTTGTCTGCTTCCTCTGCGACCATTTCCAGATGGATCAGACAAATGGTTATTCAAGCCTATTGAATCAGGGGTCAAGTTTCTCCTTTCCCTGTCAGGGCGCACTCAACTCGGGAACTTGGTGTCTCCTGGGCTTTCCGTCCTCAGGCGTCAGTGATGCGGGTTTGCAAGGTGGCCACCTGGTCGTCGGGGCACACTTTGACGAAGTTCTATGAAGTCGATGTGTTGGCATCTGCGGATGCTTCTTTTGGCCGCAATGTTTTAGAGGACTTGATAGAGGTTTAGAGGACTCGATCCTCTTTGAGGGTGTATTGTTTTTTTCAAGTGGGCCTCAGTTGTTTTGGTTGAGCTCCTGTTGCCTGGTTGGCTACTGTTTTTTAGCCTGGGGAATTTTTTTGTTGTTCCCACTCCTCATGTTTAACACTGTTTTGGGACATCCCAACGGTACTGAAGATCAGGAGCTGTGTTCGTCAATGAACAAAAGAGAAAATGGGATTTTTGACTTACCGCAAAATCCATTTCTCTGATGTTCCTTGACAGACGCAACACCCACCCCTCTGTGGAGTTGTAATTCTTCTGATGCTGTTTTTAACTAAACTGAGTACCTATTGCAGGGAGAGGGAGTATACCTCCTGGGACTGCCCATAGGCGTAGCCAGATTATTGTTGTAATATTATAGTGTCCTACTCCTGTAGGGGGAAGTATAGCCCAATGGTTATGAAAATCAGGAGCTGTGTCAATGAACATCCGAGAAATGGATTTTGCGGTAAGTAAGTAAGTAAAATACCATTATTTTTAGGCTAAATTACATTTGAAACACATAACCTACAGGACTTTTACATGCTTATAGATATGTACACAAGTGCATGCGCGTGAATTACTGCACTCCAATATAAAATGTTCTATTTTTGTTTACTGCTCTGTACTTATTGCTGTATTACTGATCTTTACTCAGCTGTCGGCAATGTCCCATATAGACAACAATGCATCTCATTTCAAATCGGTAAAAAATGTGTTTTTCAACTCCTTTGTGCAAGAGGCCTAAAAGGTTTAGCAGTCTTGAACATGCAGCCATACATAATGAAGACAGAAACACTAACCTAGCAATTCTTCATTATTCCTGATTACTTTGAATGCAGTGATAGCTCTTACTAATATGAGGTTTTTAAAGGCAAGTCAGCATTCCCCCAAACTATGCTGAATAATCCCCAAAAATGAACACATTATTAGGGGTAATTAATGCTAGAATAGTGACATGGCAGCTTTTTTTTAATTCCCCCCAGTATGTGTCTGTGGTGATGGATAGAGATCCAAGCTCTTTAGTGAGGCAACCTTTCTACAAGACTCCCTGATGCTGACCTACACAAGGGAATCTGCAGACAATTTCATACCCTTTCAACATCCATGCTACCAGCAACAGTTCCTGTCGTTTCATGGCTTTCAGAAAAGCTGATGGCGGCAGTTGCCTTCGGAAATTGCAATGGAAGTTGTCTAAATGATGCTTTAACCGGTTGCAGACCACCGCAAGTACATATACTGCGGCGGTCAGCCCCGGCCAGGCAAAGTGACGTACCGGTACGTCACTAGCCTGTCATTGGCTTGTGAGCCAATAGCGGGCGAGCATGCCTCCGCTGAGGCGCGCGCCCGCCCCGGCTCGTTCCCAGACAAGTCAGTGCGTGTGACCGGCGGACCTGATGTCCGCCGGTCACTTGCGATCGTTCGGCGGGAAGGGAGAAAGGCAGGCGGCTAATGTAAATAAGCTGCCTGTCATTCTCCCCTGTGTAAAAATGAAGATCAGACGGTTCTACTATGTAGGACCGTTGATCTCTGTTCTTAAACTAGTAGCCATGTCCCATCACAGTTAGAAGCACACCCCTAGGACACACTTAACCCCTCCCTCTCCAATACAGTTAACCCCTTTCCTGCCAGTGTCATTTTTGCAGTAACAGTGCATATGTATAGCACTGATTACTGCAGTAATGTCACTGGTACCCCCAAAAGTGTCAAAAATGTCAGTCAAGGGTCCGATCTGTCCACCACAATGTTGCAGTACTGCAAAAAAATCGCAGATCGCTGCCATTACTCGTTAAAAAAAAAAAAACCCACCAAAAATGACAAAAATCTTTCCCTTTGTTAGTAAACGCGATAACTTTTGCGCAAAGCAATCAAAATACGCTTTTTGCGATTTTTTTTTTTACCAAAC
Organism: Pelophylax lessonae; assembly: GCF_965119305.1. Classification (NCBI taxonomy): domain Eukaryota; kingdom Metazoa; phylum Chordata; class Amphibia; order Anura; family Ranidae; genus Pelophylax; species Pelophylax lessonae. The sequence goes on from NC_138768.1 coordinate 714,283,795, forward strand.
ATAAGTAGCATAAAACAAATTGGCCGAAAATGTTAAAAAATTTTGATTTAACTTTTTTTTTTTTTGGGAATTTCATATAAAAAATGTGAAAAATATTGTTATTTTTGCAAAATTGACGCTCTTTTTTTGTTTATAGCGCATGATCAAAAAATCGCACAGGTGATCAAATACCACCAAAAGAAAGCTCTGTTTGTGGGGAAAAAAAGGACGTCAAATTTGTTTAGGTACAGCGTCGCACGACTGCGCAATTGTCCGTTAAAGTCACGCAGTAAAAAATCGCAAAAAACCCCCTGGTCAGGAAGGGGGTAAAATCTTCCGGGGCTTAAGTGGTTAACCACTTGCCGACCGCCGCACGACTATCTACGTCGGCAGTCAGCCCCTCACAGGCAAAGTGACGTAGGGCTACGTCACTAGCTTGTGAGGGTCTAGGGAGCGAGCGCGCGCCGCCGGAGGCGCGCTCCCGCGTGGTCACAGATCCCCCCCCCCCCCCCCCCCGCGCGTGTGACCGGCGGGCCCGATGTCCGCCGGTCACTCTGCGATCGGCGGGGGAGAGGGAGAAAGTCAGACGGCTTGTGTAAACAAGCTGCCTGTCATTCTCCCCTGTGTATGAAGGATGATCATACGGTTCTACTATGTAGAACCGTTGATCACTCTTCATACATCTGAAGCCACAGCCAATCACAGTAGAAAGCACGCCCCTAGGGACACACATAGCCCCTCCCTTTCAAAAAAAGTTAACCCCTTCACTGCCAGTGTATTTTTACAGTAACAGTGCATATGTATAGCACTGATTACTGCAGTAATGTCACTGGTAACCCCAAAAGTGGCAAAAATGTCAGTCAAGGGTCTGATCTGTCCGCCACAATGTCGCAGTACCGCAAAAAAAATCGCAGATCGCCGCCATTACGCGTTAAAAGAAAACAACAAAAATGACAAAAATCTTTCCCTTTGTTAGTAAACACGATAACTTTTGAGCAAACCAATCAAAATACGCTTTTTGCGATTTTTTTTTTTTACCAAACATAGGTAGCATAAAACAAATTGGCCGAAAATGTTAAAAGATTTTGATTTTTATATTTTTTTTGGGGGGAATTTCATATAAAAAAATGTGAAAAATATGGCTATTTTTGCAAAATTGACGCTTTTTTTTGTTTATAGCGCGTGATCAAAAAATCACACAGGTGATCAAATACCACCAAAAGAATGCTCTGTTTGTGGGAAAAAAAGGACGCCAAATTCGTTTAGATACAGCGTCGCACGACCGCGCAATTGTCCGTTAAAGTCACGCAGTGCCGAATCGCAAAATACCCCCTGGTCAGGAAGGGGGTAAAATCTTCCGGGGCTTAAGTGGTTAAATTCTGCCCTCAAGTGCTCACCCATACCTGAAGTGTCCGCTATGGGAATAGTTACCGGGTAATACTATGAGGAATATCCAGTACAGGATTGTCTCGGTAGATGTGCTGAATATCATTAATGGCTTCTTTATACAAGGCAGCAGTGTTGTAGGATGAGTCTCTTTAAATTACAGTGTACTTGAATATAATAGTACTCAGTGAAAGGGGAAGAATACATGATTATCTGCTAGCTCTAGTTTTACCGTGACTGTACTCGTAAGAGGCTGTTGTTAAATATGCTTGTATGTAACTTCTCTTTCATTCTGCAATGAACGTGTGTATTGTTCACTCTTTCACCTGGTGTGTGCAGGGAGGACTGGCTGACGTCACATAATGTGCTGATATGAACAGCAAAAAACTCGACTTTTAGAACCCGGTTTTAGAAACAGCTGTTAATTCACTCCTTTCTGGGATGTTTCCTGTTTTCCTTAAAGTGGTTATAAGCTTCCGAAATGAAAAGTTAACAAAGTATATCCTTCTATAGTGTATGCTAGCCTCAATCCAAAGCACTTGGTGGCATTTCTCCTCTGTTATTTCTCCTGCATGAATCACTTTTGACAGTCCTATGTCCCTTCCCAGCTCACAGAAGGTGATTGACAAGCCTGAGCTGTGCATGTTTTCCTTAAGAGACTGTGTATTGGGGGATGTTGTTGTCCATTTCCTCCCCTCAGGTCTCAGATTACACTGAGCTCTCTTCTCCGTTCTGTGCAGTGTGTGACGTCTAATCCCCACCCCCTTTCCTCTGTAGCTGAGATCTGTGTGTTTGTGAAGGTTGTAGTGAAGAGTCCCTTCACTGGGAAATAGGGCTACAGCGTGGACCTTACTTGCCAGGAGGACTTCCATGTACGTCATCCCGTGCATGAGCTGCCTGCGCACTATCTGCGGAGCGGGTGCGGCTCCCTCTATGATCAGCGAGTCCATGAGACTCGGCTGATCACAGATCCTTACCACTTGATCGGCTGTCAGCCAGTGACAGCTGATCATGTAATGTAAACTGCAGCTGGCGATCAGCTGTTTTTTTCTCCTCACACTATCAGTGGGAGAAGAAAAAAAAGCCGTTCGCCGCTGCTGTCAGAGGGACATCGGTCCCGAAGAGGAGAGGGGCATCTGTGCCCCCCAGTGCCACCTATCAGTGTCCACCAGCACCACCTACCAGTGCCCAATAGTGCTACCTACCAGTGCCCATCAGTTCCACCTATCAGTGCCCACCAGGGCCACCTATTATTGCCAATCAGTGCCCCATCATGAGTGCTGCCCATAAGTGTCACCTACCATTGCTTATCATTTTCCATCAGTGCTACCTATCAATGCCCATTAGTGCCTATCCTTGCCCATGAGTGCCGCCTATTATTGCCCATCGGTGCCACCTATCAGTGCCCACCAGTGCTGCCTTATCAGTGCCCATCAGTGCCTATCAGGGCCCATCAGTGCCGCCTCATCAGCGCCGCCTCATCAGCGCACATCAATGAAGGAGAAAAATTACCTGTTTTCAAAATTTTATAACAAATTATAAAAACTTTTCTTTTTTTTTTTTCAAAATTCTGTCTTTTTTTGTTCAGCAAAAAGTAAAAACTCCAGTAGTGATTAAATAGCACTAAAAGAAAGCTCTATTTGTTTGAAAAAAAAAATTATAAAAATTTATTGGGGTACAGTGTTAACCACTTGCCGACCGGTCACGTTGACCGTACTGCGGCAAAGTGGCTCGATATCGTCCAGCGACGTAGACCTACGGCGCTGGACTCCTTCCCTTGTGGGCGCCGCACGCCGCCGGAGGCTTGCTCCCGCTGTATTCAGTCACAGCGGGAGTCGGGCCAGGGGAAGAGAGGCGGTGATCACCGCTGCTCTTCCCCGATCGTCGGGGATCGAGTGTGGAAATCCGCCCGCTTGTGTAAACAAAGCGGGCGGATCTCCTAAGTGACAGGCAGGGACAGATTGCAGGATTCAGCATAGCTGAACCTGCGATCTGTGCCTGTGTCACACAGTCCCCTCCCCCCACACACGTTAGTAAGCACCAGGCATACATTAACCCCTTGATTACCAATAAAAGTTAACCCCTTCCCTGCCAGTGTCATTTCTACAGTAACAGTGCATATTTATAGCACTGATTACTGTAGTAATGTCACTGGTACCCCCAAAAGTATCAAAAATGTCAGTTAAGGGTCCGATCTGTCTGCCGCAATGTCGCAGTCCCGCAAAAAAATTTGCAGATCGCCGCCATTACTTTTTTAAAAAAAAACAATAAAAATGACATAAATTTCCTGTAGTTAGTAAACGCAATAACCTTTGCGCAAACCAATCAAAATACGCTTATTTCGATTTTTTTTTTACCAAAAATATGTAGCAGAAAACATATTGTCCTAAAATGTTAAATTTAGATTTTTACATTTTTTTTGTGGAATTTTATATAAAAAAAATTTGAAAAATATTGTTATTTTTTCAAAATTGTCGCTCTTTTTTTTGTTTATAGTGCAAAAAGTAAAAATCGCACAGGTGATCAAATACCACAAAAGAAAGCTCTGTTTGTGGGAAAAAAAAGGACATAAATTTAATTTGGGTACAGCATCGCATGACCGCGCAATTGTCCGTTAAAGAAACTCATTTAGAATTTTTTTGTCAAAGACATGTAGCTAAATACATTTTGGCCTAAATGTATGACAAAAATTGAATATATTGGATATTTTTTAACTGTCAAAGTAGAAAAATATTGTTATTTTTTCAAAATTGTCGCTTTTTTTTATTAATATCGGAAAAAATTAAAAGCGCAGTGGTGATCAAATACCACCAAAAGAAAGCTCTGTTTGTGGGAAAAAAAGGACGTAAGTTTAGTTTGGGTACGGCGTTGCATGACCGCGCGATTGTCAGTTAAAGTCGCACAGTGCCGAATCACAAAAAGTGGCCTGGACGTAGGACAACAAAATCCTCCGGTGGTAAAGTGGTTAAAGTGCAACAACGCTGAAAGCTGAGAATTGGCCTGGGCAGGAAGGGGGTTTAAGTGCCCAGTAGGCAAGTGGCTAAAACAATTTTAATTAATAATAAAGTAAAGAGATGAACTTAAGCCCTCATTCACATTGAAGCAATCTGTCAAATTGCATGACAAGTCGCAGCCTATTGCTGGCGGCACCGTTCCGATCGTTGCGCCAATGACTTTATGACGCCGCACCGATTTGCAAAAGTAGTTTCTGCACTATCGATTTTCAGGAGTGATTTCAATAAACATCTGTGCATGAAGCCCCACAGATGTCTTTCCAGTAGCACCTGAAATTGCACTGACCTCCTACTTTGAAACCATGCTACTTCAAGTGAAGTAGCACGATTTTAAAGTAGCGTCGTCGTGAACCAGGGCTTAAAGCAGATCTTTCACTTTGTCTTATTTCCTTCCTCCCACTTCCCTCTTATATATTTAGCGCAAAAACAAACTACATAACCAACGCAAAATCTCACAAAACTGTGTCACTACAGCCTTCTGGGATTTGTGACGTGATATTTCAGGAGGCTACAGGTGGAAAAGGGACACATTACTATTGCTTGGGTGAGGAAAAAAGGCTACATTCACATTTGCACTTGTCCATCAGACTTTTCTAAATGCAACAGAAGTTCTCTGGGAAGTATTAACCACTTTTATGCTTCCCAGGTCACTTTTTCCTGCGATTTAGATGTTCTTGCTTTAAAAAGGGTTTATCTTTGTTTACATGCATTTAGAGTTTCTAATTGGATCCTGGATGCACAGAATTCTATTTTCTCCAAACGTAGCTAAACTGACCAATCTTAAATGTAGGTAAATACTAAGGTTGAGAGTCGGTTCACACTGGGGAGACACGACTCTGTACTACTTCGGGAGACGACTTGTCAGTCCCGTGCACCACGACTTCGGAGCGACTTGCAGGGACTTCACATAATGGAAGTCTATGCAAGTCGCTCCGAGGTCGCCCCGAAATAGTACGACTTGTGCCGCTCCTATTAGAACGGGTCCTGTAGCGGTCAATGGACCGCAAAGGAGCGCGACTTGTCAGGCTGACAAGTCGCCTGACAAGTCGCGCTAATGTGAACCGAGTCTTAATGACATCATTTTCATGTGTTTACAAATCTCCTCTCAGCCTTTTGAAGATTGAGGGCCACCTAAGTGATTTTGGAACCAGTGGCGGAAAACAATTAAATTAAATGGTTCAGAATTTCAGATTTTTTACTTGGAATAGTATAGTGAAAATTTTAGAAGACAATCCGGATCATAATTTCAATTAAGACAACAGAAAGTTGATATCGCATTAATACAAGAGACACATTTTAAGACAGAAGTTACCATATCTTAAAAATAGATTTTATCCCTATTCATATCATTCCACAAACGAACAGACAAAATCAAGAGGGGTATCAATATTATTAGCAAAGGATGTCCCATGGACTTATCAGGATAGTAGGCAAGACCCAGAGGGAAGATTCCTATTTGTAAAAGGACGGATAGGCGAAACTCAGGTGACGCTAGCAACATTATACGCGCCTAACAAACGACAAGACAGGTTTATATCAAAGACCCTGACCAACTTAAGGAACTTCTCTGAAGGACAACTGATTGTTGGAGGGGACCTTAATATACCATTGATACCGACTGTAGATACCTCCCTAGGGACTTCGGTACTTTCCACTAGACTATGTAGACGAGTCTTGAAGATAATGCACGAATCCCAGTTGATCGATATATGGAGACTACAACACCCCGATGAAAAAGACTACACGTTTTACTCGACAGTACACACAAACTATTCGAGAATAGATTATTTTTTGATACCACATGCGCAGTTACAAGCAGTCCAAAAATCATCTATTAACAATATCGCCTGGTCAGATCATGCATCTATAGCAATAATATATAAACTAACAGAGAACTCTTCACAGAAAAGACAGTTTTGGAGGCTGAACGAAAGCCTGTTACAAAGGGAAGAGATATTAAAAGAAGTAATACAGGAATTAAATACGTACTTTGAGATCAATGACCAAAATGACTGCAATATGGGCACCCTTTGGGAAGCCCATAAGGCAGTAATTAGAGGTACCCTTATTAAGCATGGGGCACGTATAAAGAGGGAAAGAAATAAACAGATGTCTCAGTTGTTGGAAAGGCTTAGAGTGTTAGAAATAAAACATAAACAATCCCCAACGAATATCATATATACAGACCTGACTATGACCAGAAAGCAGATCACGGATTTGCTACAGTACAAAGCTAAAGCAAACATACAAAGGGGCCGTAAATTAAATTATGAAGCTGGAAATAAGTGCGGGAAACTGCTTGCCAAGACAGTTCAGGAACAGAAGTTGAGATCGTATATACCCAATATTGTAACATCGGAGGGGATTAAAAAAACACTACCAACACAAATAACTGAGACATTCGAAAAATTTTATGCCTCATTATATAATTTAAATAATGAGATACCTTCACAAAGGGAAATAGAAAGATATCTAAATCAGTCCAATTTACCCAAAATCTCAGAGGACAGGGAATACCTAGAGGAAGAAATTAGTATAGAGGAAGTACAACAGGCAATAAGGAAAATGAGACCAGGGAAGGCACCAGGACCAGATGGTCTGACAACACAATATTATCAGCTATTATCCCATACTCTAGGACCCTACCTAGTAAGACTGTATAATGCAACAGGTCTGGACGGAACATTGAGTAGAGACACACTTACAGCACATATCTCACTGATATTAAAAGAAGGCAAAGATCCAGCGGCCTGTGGTAGCTACAGGCCGATATCTTTGCTGAACGTAGATTTGAAGATATTTACTAAGGTGTTAGCCGATAGGTTAGCAAGAATATTACCAAAACTGATCCACCCAGACCAGGTAGGCTTTATGACATCAAGAGAAGCAGAAGACAATACCATCAGAATACTCAACCTGATACATATAGTAAATGAGAAAAAGATCCCTTGTGTGGTATTAAGCGCCAACGCTGAGAAGGCCTTCGATCGGGTTGGATGGCCTTATCTATTTGCAGTACTTAAATATATCGGGATGGGAAATTGGATGCTAGATAGGATAACCAGAGTATATACAAACCCAGTTGCTAGGGTAAAAGCCAATGGCCTAATATCAAATGCGTTCCCAGTAAAGAACGGCACCAGGCAAGGATGCCCATTATCACCCCTCCTATTTGCCTTGTCACTAGAGCCCTTTCTTTGTAAGATCCGATCGAACCCGGACATTGAGGGAGTGAGGGTAAAGGGAAAACAATTCAAAATAGCCGCTTACGCGGATGATATGTTATTTTCACTGTCTAACCCAAATATCTCACTGCCAAATTTGATACGAGAATTCAAAAGATATGGGGCAGTGTCAAATTCGAAAATTAATTTCGGGAAATCAGAAGCTATGGGAGTGGGGATGACATCAACTCAAATACAAGCACTGAAAAATAATTATGAGTTTAAGTGGAGTGAAACGGCAGTGAGATATTTGGGGACACATATACCAACAAAATTGTCACGAGTATACGATCTCAACTTCTTACCCCTGATAGCAATGACTAAGAAATTGTTAGAACAATGGCATGGGGGGATGCAGTCATGGTTTGGCAAGTGCAACCTATTGAAGATGATTGTACTCCCAAAATTTTTATATCTCCTCCGGGCCTTACCAGTTAGGATACCAAGTAGATTTTTCGTAGTTATAAACTCATTATTTTCAAAATATATTTGGTCTCATAAGAAAACGCGAATAGCACGGAGGATATTGACCCTCCCAAAAAAAAAAGGGGGCCTAGCACTACCAGACATAAAAGCTTATTATCAGGCCACACACGTGGGCAGGATTTGGGACTGGTGGCATAATGCAGAGACGAAAATATGGGTAGAACTGGAACAAATGCAAACGGATGTAAATTTGAAAAGAGCTATATGGTGCTACCACGACCTACCCAAAAATTTAAAACAACATTTAATAATAGGGAACACATTGCGTATCTGTACGAGACCAAATATATATTCCAAATTAACAACAGAGAGATCTCCCCTATACCCAATACTAGGTAACCCCCTATTCCCGTTGGGACTAGATAGCAAAAGGTTTACATCATTAAGGGAAAAGGGGCAGATACAGGCTTCATCATTCTTAATACAAAAAAAGTGGCCCTCAGTGACTAAACTGATGGATGAGGAAGGCCCATTTAACCTGCCATTTTGGCAAGCTATGCCATTATACCATTACCTGGGATCCATACCTAAACCAGAAGAGTTTGATAGGAAGCTAACCAGATTTGAGCAGGCCTGCGTAAAACCAGGGAAACTAACACGCACTTTATCGGCTGCATATGGATTATTGATAAACCCAGAAGATCAACCAGAATTACCCTGGGTGAGAAAGTGGGAGGGAGACCTAGGTTGTAATTTGACAAAAGAACAGATCCAGAGGATATTGAGGTTTACCTTCAGTCCAATTAAATGCACTAAAATACAAGAGATGAACTACAAACTTATAACAAGATGGTACATTACGCCCAAGAAATTACAAAAATGGTCTCCAAACCAATCCAACTTATGTTGGAGATGTGAAAAAGAAGTGGGCACACTATATCATATCTTTTGGACCTGTTCTAAGATAAAAACTTATTGGGCAGGGGTGAGATCTATAGCGCAGAAGGTAGTAGAATATGAAATAGAAGAGAATCCAGCCTTTTTTTTGTTGAATATCTCGGATATACCAGCAAGTAAATATGAGAACTCATTGATACCACACCTAGTAAATGCGGCTAAGGTAGGCATCCCGGGTAGTTGGAAAAAAATACAACCCCCATCGATAAGAGAGTGAATAAATAGGGTCGAGGATAATAGGAGATTAGAAGAACTAATCGCCACAACACAAAATAAGCAGGGAAAATATGAGAAAATTTGGAAAGCATGGACTGACTTCCTAGACTCGGAAGAAGCGAAACAATATATGTAAAATAATTAGGGGAGGGAAGGAAAAAGAAAGGAGAAAGAAAGAGGAAGAAAAGAAGAGGTAGAAAAGATAATAACTAAAGGAACACCATCTCTATACACAGGAATAGATTTTTTATTTTTTTTTCGTTTTTATTGTTTGCTTGGGAGGGAAGGGAGGGGAGGAAGGGAAGGGGAAAGGAAAAAAGGGGTAAAAATAAGGGATCTTGAAGGTATAATAAAGGAAGAAGTTATATTGTATGTTGTGACAGAAAAAATATGTAACATGTAGAAGATTATGTGTAATAGCCTGTCTGTACCTTTAAGATTCCTGAATAAAAGATGATATTTGAAAAAAAAATAATTTTTAGTGGGACCAATCCCTGCTGGATTTTTAACCACTGTTTAATCAAAATCACGAAAATAAGATTTTTCTTCACCAGATTATCATTATTTCCACTCAGGAGCTCAGGTGTAACCAGCCAAAAAACCTCTGAGCCAGTGTTGTAGCCTTCACTATATGAGAGTCTTTGCAGCCATCCCTTGAATTACCAAAACAAGGACTGTGGACGATCTAAACCAGTGGTATCCAAACTGCGACCCAGGGGTGGGATGCAGCCCTTTGCTTGCTTTTATCCGGCCCTTGGGGCATTATTTCATTCACTGACACCAACTAAGGGGCACAATTCCTCCCAATGATGGGGCACAGTTCCTCCCAATGACACAATAGGGCCCAATTACACCAATGATGAGGCAAAATTCTTTCCAATGATAGGGCTTAATTCCTTCCACTGATACCAATGATGGGACACAATTTCTACCAATGACCCCAATAATGGGGCACAACTCCTATCAAAGACACAATTGATGGGGCACATTTCCTCTCACTTACACTAAAGAGAGGGCATTGTTTACTACAACTGATGTTGGGACATTTTTTACTCCCGATTGCCACTGTCCGGGAGGCACATGTCCTAGTATTGCAATAAACATCTTTTATTAAGCAATATATAATAATAAAGTATATATAAAATGACACATAATGCACTCATACGCTCCCAAGCTCATCACACAGCAGTGAGATTCCACCTTCAGAACCCCTGTATGGATGCCACTAGATATATTTTACTGGGCTAAAGGCTCTATGACCATTTCTGTTTGTTAGGAAAGAAAGAGAAGATCGAGGAGCCAGCCATAATAGCAGCCTGTGTGTGACAGCCGCCGGGTATATGGAAGACCGGCAATCATTCAGTAGAGCAGCAGGCAACTGAAGGGAGGCTGTGTGGGTTGGGTTAGGTTTGAGGTCGTGGGCCTCCGGTTGAGCATGCCTGCTCTAAACACACATAAATGCAGATTTGATCATGCCAATGTGAATGAGGCCTAGGGAAGCAACTGGCACTGCACATGAGAGACACCATTTAATAAACAGAAAAAACAGAACATGCAATTCTGAAATTTGGAGGGGTAGGAAGGAGATAAGACAAGGTTAGAGAATTAGTAAAAGGTCTGCTTTAATATTGTGTATAGAAAGCAGGGTTTTCCTAAGTGTGCTGGCTATTTTATGAGCATTTGTAACATGAGTCGTACTTTTTAACTTCTTATATAAGGTTCATAGGTCAGCTTATTTAAAAGTTGTGTAATGACCTTTGTGTCCTGACAGCGTGCCAGAAATTCCAGCCATTTCATTGCCCGAGTAAGGTGTTTCCTGCAATTAGGCGCAACACACTAAGAATCCAGCCTACCTGATTTATTTATCGGAGCATCTCATTCCTGCAATACTTGGGGATTAATCATTAATCTGCTTAGGCATTATGGCAGCTATAGCAGAGCCTAACAAGAATTTGACAGGACACATTTATTGATTTCACTCTCAATCTGCTCTCTGGCAGGTCCCTTCAAGTGGCCCACTATTTTGTACACAGTCATTTTTAATCCCTCTTGTCTGGGAAACAAATCTCTGAAAGTTTGGTTCAGAGAGTATATGGTGGTCAAGTATTCGCTATCTTGACCGACAAGTGACCTTTCATTAGTGCAACAAGCACATAGATGTACACTCTCATAATTTACGTGTGTGTGTGTGTGTATGTGTGTGTGTGTGTGTGTGTATTCCAGACCTCTCTACCACAATTCATGTGTGGAGGAACATTTGGGTCTTTGTTTAAGGAAAGAAAGGGCTAGCATCTGTTGTCTCTAAATATCTTAACCATTCTAACCTCTGATATTAGGTCTGACAGTCCACGTGTCTTTCCCTAATGCCTAATACAAAAAATTAGAAAATCGGACCAAAAATATTGCTTTCCAAGCGATCATATGATAATCTGATAGTTAGTGCACAGCTCTTGAGAACTGATCACAATTCATGCAAACTGTAGCTGCTGACTTTTAATTTGGGGGCACTTGCCTGTCCAGGAATCCAGCGGTGTCCTCACCCGAGCCGATTCTTCAGTCGGCTATCGGGTGCTGGTGCCACCCTCTTGACTAAGGGAAACTGGTAGTGAAGCCTTGTGGCCTTGAAGAGACAAGAACTCACTGCTCAAGGTGGTGTAATTGCCTGATGACTCACACCGGTGCATGCCCCGGCTCGCCTCCGTGAAAACTTGATCAAGGAAAAGGAATTGGCAGCACTCCAGGTTGAGTCAAAATCCAGATTTATTGACTGGACATCAAAATATGACAATCGTGACAAGGTAGACGCGTTTCACACACTGACTGTGTGCTTAATCAGTCGTGGCCTCACAGCTGGTTTCCTACTGCACATGCTGCAGTTTGTGAATGGGTCACAGTCTTCTGGGACCTGTGAAGTGTCCTAGAAGGCTGCGGGGGAAGGGGGGAGCCCAATTATCAAAACCAAGTACCCGCTCCCACCTTCCCCCCCCAAAAGTTGCCAAAGGAGGAGGCGGACAAGCGAAGCTTCCCCATTTTGGGTGGAGTTCCGCTTTAAAGTAGAGGCTAGGGGCAGAATCAACAACCTACATGCATAATGTAGTCTTTCACTAGCATAAATGCAGCAATTTTCCGAAGTCTCCCCAGTAACAGTAGTAGTTTTATTACCAGTTGACCCTGCCAGTAGATGCTATTTTTCCACTTCTTTTAACAGAGCACACTGTTCATTCTACTACAAACCCACTTAAAGCAGACTTCACCCTAAAAATAAAAAAATAAAAGTCAGCAGCTACAAATACTGTAGCTGCTGACTTTTAAAAAAAGAACACACACTTGTCCTGGGATCCAGCGCTGTCCTCACCCAAGCTGGTACTTCACCGGTCTTCAGGTTCCCGGCACTAGCATGTTTACTGTGGGAAGCCAGCTGTGACTTCTTGCGGCTTCACACTGCTCATATGCAAGTCACGCAAAACTTTGTCAATGGTCCTGCAGCCTTTTGGGACCTGTGATGTGTCTCAGAAGGCTGTTGGCAAAGAGGGGGCCGATATTCTGCTTGGATCATCTAGGCAATCTAATGGCGCTTTTCCACTGCATGGAACTGAACGGTTCGGCTCGCTTTTGCGCTTTTCCACTGCATGGTACCGCATGGTACGGTGTTGGAACGGTTCGGTACGGTATGGTACGGTACGGCGGCGCTTTTCCACTACATGGAACCGAACGGTACGGCTCACTTAAACAGTACCACCTCAGTTGTGGTTCCAAGAGGGCCGTCCCGGTACCATATCCCACAATCCTTTGCATGCAGCCTTGACTGTTTGTCACTACTAGCCACTGATTGGTCAGAGAATCGTTGTTATCCCACCCACTTTACTTAAGTGGAAAAGCAAACCGTACCGAACCGTTCCAACACCGTACCATGCGGTACCATGCAGTGGAAAACCAAACAGAGCCAAGCAGGGCCGAGTGGAGCCGAGCTGGTACTTGCAGTGGAAAAGTGCCATAAGCGGAAGTTGAAGCGATACCTATCAAAACAAAGTATCTGCTAAGAGGTGATGAGGGAGAAGGGCATAAAGCAGAACTTCCCCTTTTAAGGTGAAATTCCACTTTTAAGGAGCATAAAACATATCAAATGTACAAATGCTGGCAAGGTATTAACCACCAGTAAAGCCGCAGGCAGTACCGCCACTGAACGTGAATGTGACCCATTAAAGAGAATGGAGCCACAACTGCGTGTAATGCAGTGTTTCTGGCTTTCAATGGTTCAAATAGGTGTACGTGTATAAGCAAAAATTCTCAAAAAAACCCTACATTTTTTTTTTTTTTTTTTTTTTATAAACCATTCTGTTGTAAATGTTTGTTTTGTTGTGGGTTTTCTGTATGAAAAAACAATTGTAGATAAATTGATTTTGCTTACTGTTGGAGAGTGTTCAGCCATGGATATCTGTTTCTTAGTTGCTCTCAGATATAAAATACAACTCCATACCAAGAAGGTTGCAAGGTATTTTACTCATAGAGAATTTGGAAACAATGTTGTTGTCTACTTCATATTATTAGGTTTATCCCTGAAAAAGTTTCTGCTGTTCAGCAATGACCATGTATACCATACATTTTCTGTAAATATGCAAGGTAGATTGAATTTTTCTAATTTTTCTAATTTTTTGGACATAATCTGGGCTTTTAAGATGGCAGTGATCGAAGAGCAGATGTAAAAACTAATTTGTATAGGTGTACATAAAGTCATTCAAAATCCAGTGGTCCTTACAGCTTCTCAGCAACAGTAGTCATTGGGCATTGTACTGTAAGAATATTTATAAATCTTAATTAGATTGGAAAAGACACTGAGGAGACAGGAAAACTAGTCATTTTTCTTACATCTCAATTCTCTAATTAATTCATCCACCTTTTAAAGCTTTCCAAATTTCCTCTACATCCAGAGTTGGTGCATTTGAAAGAAGTGCTACAAGTAGCATCAATTATGTAAGGGGGGGGGGGGGCTTGTACTGTCAGTTAGTCCCAGTTCACACTACCACGACTTGTCGGGCGACTTGGCCGCCTGACAAGTCGCGGTCCATTCAGTGCTATGGGAACCGTTCTAATAGGAGCGACTCAAGTCGCTCAGACTTGGAAAATAGTTCCTGCACTACTTTTGACCGAAGTCCGTGCAAGTCGCGGTGCACGGCGACTTCACTAGTCGCCCCCGAAGTCAGATCGCCATAGTGTGAACCGACACTAAGGGTTCTTTACAGTATATATCTAAACAAAATTAAAAAAAAAACAAAAAAAAAACCATACAATTTGTCTTTGTAATATATGCATATATAACTATGGTTTGTTGTCTATAAAATCCAGAAATTATAGAAAATGTCCTGTTGATCCTGTCATAAATTTAGTGTGAGTTGCCAACACTGCTTCTGCGTCACTGAAATCCCAAGCAGTGTTGTCAGCCCTGCCTATGTTCTCCCCTGCCAGACTACAGACACTGTAGTCCAGTAGGGCTAACAACACTACTTTCAATGCAGCAAAGGCAGTGTTATCGGCTCACCATAGGATATTAGATACTTAATGGGTTCTTGACAGATCAACCGGTATAATAAAAGTATAATTAAAGACAAAACTTATTTTTTTCTTGGATAGAGTGGAGACGCTTGTCAATTTTTCATTTCAGTCTGTGCCTCTGTTAGGGATATTTACTAGAGATGCACCAAAATTTCTGCCGTGGAAACATTTAGGCCGAAAATGGTGTTAATGGCATTTTGCCGATAAGAGAAAAAGGTGCAGATAATGGTGCCGAAAAGGCACATGATTTTGCCACAAATAGGCGGTGATTTTACAGCAAATTCGTAGCGATTTTGCAGCGATTTTACTGTGCTTATGGTTTGTTTCTTCATAGGTCATGTGATTCAAAAACCACATCAAAATGTTACACGGGTGTGTTATTGATGCATTCTTGCTGCGTTTTCAATGCATTTCAATGGGGAGGTGCGCTTTTGGTGCCTTTTTTTTAACTGACCAAAAAAGCAGCAAGCAAGATTTTTAGTCTAGGTTCACACTGGTGTGATTGCAGACATCGCATGTGATTCGCACTGCATTTCTTTGCACATCACATGCAATGTATGGCTGAAATTGCATCGCATTTGCACCAAAATGGCGCAGGACCCTTTTTTTTTCCTGCACCTGAATCGTATCGCATGGGTGTTCACACCCATGCAATGATATTCTGGCAATCGCACTGCGTTTTGCAACCCTTGACACCCCTGTATGGACGCTGTGCGATTGAGATGCAGGAAACACACAGGATTTGCAGCATTTCCCGCATTGCATAAGAATAAACCTAGCCGTAAGGGTACTTTCACACTGCTCTGTAGCAAAATCGTGGTAAAAAGGAATATGGGGTTTTAATGTGATTTTGCTGTATTGCAGATTTGTTTTCTGTGCGTTTCTGTGTTTTTGGGTTGCCTGTACCTGTGAAACAGGGACATGACTCAAAATCGCGATTTTGCTGCGATTTCTATGTATTTCAATGGGAAGTTGCGTTTTGGTGTGGTTTCCAAAACCGCACCAAAGATGCAGCATGCAGGACTTTTTATAACACACTGTACCTGTAACCCAGTGGTGTGAAAAGTCTCTTAGGACTTAAAGGGAAACGTTTTTCCTGCGCAGGAGTGAAAGGGCTTTAACACCACAATGGAAGCTCAATGGACCAGTGTGAAGACATAAATAGAATTTAAAAGGATACATTTTTCTTGAGCTTTTCTTGCGCTAAAGGTGCCAATAATGGGAGTCAATAAATTCATATGCATTTAAATGTATGATATTAATTAAAAAGTCGAACTTAATACAATTAGTTATAAAAATATAAATATTTTTTAAAAACTGTCAAAAAAAAAACCCAAAAAAAAAAACCTGTGTGTGATGCCATTAGGATTAATGCATCCAGCTAATTTTTCTGTGCGGGTGGTTGCGGCTGCAGGTTCAGGTACCAGCTTGAATTCTTAAAATCACGCCGCACCAAAACGCATGGTACTGCAGTACAGTGCGTTTTAGCTGGTTTGAACGTATAAATATAGATGGGGGGGCATTAAAACAGCACATTTTTGTGCAGTGTGGGAAAATGTGTGATTTCGCACACATTACTGCACCTGGTGTGAACATGGCCTAAAATGTGTTTTCCGTGGCAGAGTCTCTAAATCTTCTCCCTTTTAACTACCCTGCTAGCACAGACCCCCCCCCCCCCCTTCCTAGAACAAATCTACCCCAACCCCTCTCTTCTACCACAAATCCCCGCTCCCCCCATCCTCCCTTTCCTAGAACAAATCCCCTTTCTAATTCAAAATATGTTCCTCCATCCCTCTCTGAGATGCCTCCATTAATTTGGCTCTGAGTCAGCATATTTTAGATGGCCCCAGGAGTCGGCATCGTTCCTCACTCTAGTATACAGAGAGGAGCTAGAGCAAAGCCTGCAACTCTTCATCCCGACTCTCTCCTCCTCTCTGTCGCTATCTATACTCCCGTTGGCAATATAGGAAGCTGGGCGGACTGTCTGAGCTGTCCTTAGCAACTGATGATGTCGGTTGGAAGAATGTGGTGGGTGACCCAGACTGCATTCTGTATTGCCAACAGGAGTATACAGGGATCTCCAAACTATGGCCCTCCAGCTGTTGCAGAACTACATGTCCCATGAGGCATTGTAAAACTCTGACATTCACAGATATGACTAGGCATGATGGGAATCGTAGTTCTGAAACAGCTGGAGGGCCGTAGTTTTGAGACCCCTGGGAGTATAGATAGCGGCAGAGAGGAGGAATGAGGTGGGAGGAAGAGGTTTGGGCTGTGCTCTCTCTCCTCTCTGTATACAGGGGTTAGCAAAGTGCACTTTTTTTGTCCCTTTGCCACGGCACCCCGGATGAGAAATGCTGTTCTAGATTAGCCCATAACTCAAGAGCTTGCAGGAGTTTGGACTTGATGGCAGTGTCTTTTTTTTCCCCAAAGATATTAACTATATAATGTTGGCATTATAGAACTATGATCGTTTAGTAGAAAAGACGTAAGCAAGGTGTGCTAGGGTGCAAATACTTTTTCAAAGTGGCCAACCCCTCCATGCAGCCAAGGTTGTTGTAGTGCTTCCCATGGGCCAGAGTTCCTCCGTAGAAAGCCAAGTTAGGTTAGTATCTTCAGCATCATCCTGAACCTG
Source organism: Pelophylax lessonae (assembly GCF_965119305.1). Taxonomy (NCBI): domain Eukaryota; kingdom Metazoa; phylum Chordata; class Amphibia; order Anura; family Ranidae; genus Pelophylax; species Pelophylax lessonae. Next base: position 714,301,182 of record NC_138768.1, read on the forward strand.
TCAGGTCTTTGCTGAAAACAATTTCTCAGTATGTTATTAACATTTAGCATTCCTTGTGAACTCATTATTTGTGTGATTCTAGACAGCTCTGACAGGTGTTCCATCACAAAGCGTTCTGTATTCCAAGCACTCCTCTGCAAAAAGAATTGCAAATAGAACAAGCCTGTTTTCCCCACCTGACAGTCGCAATCCTTCATAAAGATTTATTGAGCAAATTACATCTGCTTGATTTTATGTACATGTTGGTGTTCTTTAAATAATTTATGTATAATTTATTCCTTTTCTTAATACTTTATGTGCCAGTTATAGGTCTACAATAAAATGAGAGAAGAAAACCATTAGACTAAAACTATAAAAGAAATGCATATAATCCAGTGTACAGCATTATCATGGGTCATAAAACTAGAATACAGGCAAACAAAGAAGTTTTTCATATGCTGGAAGTAAATGTGACTGTGACAGGTTGAGAAGGAGGTCTAGGAGTGGAAGGCAAACATCCAGGTATTTAGATTTATCACCAGTATTGATTCAAATAGTGGCTTTTAGTGCTCACATAATGATACATATGCTTTTATGTTCCATTCATCAATGTACTTTTCTCATTCATTGTACATACCAATGTGTTCCATGCTGAGTAATTCTTTGTGACACCACCGTACTGAACATTTTGCGCTATGCTTTGTTGCAGGTTAACGAAACCCTTATCGTTTGCAGACTGCGTTGGGAATGAGCTGCCTTGGGGATGGGAAACTTCCTATGATCAACAAATCGGAGTCTACTTTATTAATCATATTAATCGTAAGTGGTTTCTGTAGGTTCTATGTATTGATTTGTGTAAACATGTATATAATTCCCCAGGGGTGGAACTGTATGCTACATTGTCCTTAGACAACCAACAGCTATGTGGGGAAAAGATGTTTTTCACTTTCACTATTGGCGCTTTTCCACTGCATGGAACCGAACGGTTCGGCTCGCTTTTGTGCTTTTCCACTGCTGGTACCGCATGGTATGGTGTAGGAACGGTTCGGTACGGTACGGCGGCGCTTTTCCACTGCATGGAACCGAACGGTACGGCTCTCAAAAACCGTACCACCTCGATTATGGTTCCAAGAGGGTACCATACCCGGTACCATATCCCACAATCCTTTGCATGCAGTCACTACTAGATTGGTCAGAGAATCTCACTTACCCCGTTGTTATCCCACCCACTTAACTTTAGTACTACTTTAGTGGAAAAGCAAACCATACCGTACCGTTCCAACACCATACCATGCTGTACCAGCAGTGGAAAAGCAAACCAGGCCAAGCAGGGCCGAGTAGAGCCGAGCCGGTACTTGCAGTGGAAAAGTTCCATATCTGTCCAGTGTCAGAGACTACATGTTCTTCAGAGAGGTCAGACTTCTAGGTACATCGTATAGATCAGGGTTTCTCAACCAGGGTTCCTCCTGAGGTTGCTAGGGGTTCCTTGAACAATGGGCCATTTCTGCCTCTCAGATACGTTTCCAATGACACCATTGTTCCTTTTAGCTGTAAAGGGGTAATTCTTCCCAATGATGAGAAGAGTAAGGATCATTCTTCCCACTGAATGTCACACTAATGTGTCATGAGTTGTAGGCTTTGAATTTTTGGCCCCCGAGACCTGAAATTTATTTCAAGGGTTCCTCTGTGTTGAAAAGGTCTAGAACGGCTGGTATAGATAGTGCGAATGACCCATAGGTCCTGGCCTTGTGCATTTAGTCTTTGTTTTATTGGAGCTTCCCAGTCCTTTGCAATTTCAGAAAGTGAACATTTAAAGTGGTAGTAAACTCTTAGGAAATCAAATGTTTCCCCATGCAAGGCAATATCACAATGTGCTAGTATGCATCTCATACTAGCACATTGTGAAAGCCTTACCTTGAAACGAAGCCATCCACGCCATGCTGTCACCGCTGCAGAGGCTTCCATCTTCACCTGGTCTTTCCTCTGGGTTCGTGGTTTGCGACCACTTGAATGGCCGAGCCGTGATTACGTCACTCCCGTGCATAGGTATGCCGTTCCTTCAGAGCGCATGCGCTGGTTATGTCATTGGTTGCTGCTTGCTAGAATATCTCCTATATGGTGCGCGTTTTGGAAATATTAATTTTACCTACAGAAAAGCTTTATTATAAGCTTGCCCGTCTTTTTCCCTTCTCGGCTCCACAGAGAGAAGATGCCCAGATGCCCAGAGTAACAGTGAAAGACATTACCAGCAGGAGTTTGTCAGGGCCCTGGCTGCTTTACTCGAGAAGTCTGCGAAACTAAAAGTACCAGAATGGGTAGACACAGTCAGACTTGCCAAACACAAGGAACTGGCATCTTATGATGAGAACTGGTTCTTCATCTGTGCTGCTTCCACAGTTCATCACTTGTACCTCCATTATCACACTGGAGCTGGTTCCATGACAAAAATCTATGGTGGGCACCAGTACAATGGGGTCATGCCAAGCCACTTTAGCTGTAAATCAAGAAGTGTGGCCAGGAAGGTATTGCAGGCTCTGAAGAGACTCAACATTGTGGAGAAAGACCCCAATGGAGGTCACAGACTGACTCCACAAGACCGAGAGACTTCAACAGAATTTCTGGACAGAATGCAGCAGCCAACAAGGAACATTATACACATTTGTAAATTAAATAAATATTCTAGTTGTAAAAGTATGTAGGTAGTTTCCAGGTAAAGTGTTACCATAATCCCGTTAAGAATTGTAAAAAGAGAACCCCCTTGGGTGGGTGGGACTTTAAAGGTAACCAATAAATATTCCTCATAGGAAAAATTTGTTTTAAATTTTAAATAAAATATAATTTATTGAAAAAAAGTGATTATAATAAAGATCATCAAAGTAAGTTATATTGTATATATAGCAATAGAAATAAGCATATAATACAATACAGTATACAGGTGTACAACAGAGTCCAACGCGTTTCGAAGTATTGTATAATACAAGGATCTTCCTCAGGGAATCTGTGTATGTTCCTGAAAAGCATAATCACATGCCAGAAATAAATCGGAGAAAAGACAAAGCAATATAATACATTTACATATTATATACCAAGTCATTTACATAAGTACTTTTTGCAGTTGCGACAGCATATTATTCCACCTTATTAAGAAAGTATTTATGGCTAAGTTGCCATCAATAAGCCAAAGACCTTATCTTTCACCCTATATGAAATGAAAATAAATATAAAAATAAACATAAATAAATAAATCAAAAAAAGAAGGAGAGAGAATACCACATGGTAGGAGTTCACATACCTGCAGAGACCAGGAGCCACAAATATTTGTCCAGAAAAGGGGGGATATCTATTATAATCCCACAGGGTAGGAGCTAGAGTCAGGTATTATATCATAATCTTCTTTACCTAAAGATAGTAATTCATTATCAACGAGGTGAATTTCATAGAATTTAATTCCCTGTATATAGAAGACTTAATCAATTCACCTGTTGTGATGATCAAAAGCTTGATATGTGAAACAGGGGAAGAGAATAGGTTCTATCCAGGAGTAAAAACAAGGAAAAAATTCCTAACAACTTTGAAATAGTTATCCTCCAACGGGGGTGCTTTCAGGACTTAGCGAGTAACAAATCATGATGAAAAAAACAACAAGACACAGATAGAATAAATATATCCATTAACCACAATGGAATGTATGGTACACCCCTTCTATTTCGGGTACCCTACCTCCATATTAACGTGGAGCATCCACGGTGTCTTGATGACTTCTGTGGATAAACTGTTCACACTGATGTAAATGAAATATATTCCAAAATTTTCGGTCGATGTAAATATTAGCCTAGGACAGATATAGGGATAATATATGTATATAACTCCACGTATAGGAGAAAATATAAAAAAGAAAAAAGAAAACAAAACAAAAACAACGGGTCCCCCCTAGATGATGGATTTATTGCATTTGGGCTACCTTACCTCAATATTGAGGTGGGTTGTCTTCAAAGACAGCTTCAAAGACTGCAGTATCCACAGGAATATACAATTGTATTCCACAGTATTTTTCTGTATCAATACCAACTATTTGCCTGCAATAATATATGAAGATAATATGTCCAACTGACTCCCCATATATGAAAGTATACAATATATGGGTATCCCCATGAAGACCAATATAAGTACCGTTTGATGTAGGAGAGGCGACAACCGTCTAGTCACTGTCCATAAATGTTGGCACTCAAAAGTCCTAGGACTGAAAATACAGCCTAATGGTTTCCATCAGGTATCCTGAAGGCAAAAGAAGTCCCTTTAGATGGAATCAAAACATAGCAAAAGTTGTTTAAGTCACCTGAGTCGTACTTACTTATTGTAGAGAAGGTTTGGAGGAGCAGTAGTCCTGTCATGTCACGGAGAGATGACTCTCCGGACTGACTCTCGGCGTTTCCTTATATGTCAAACCGTGGCCATAAATTCCCGTTGAATATCGCGAGATTACGTGTAATGCAATAATCGGCGCACTGCGATGTCGCCATTTCCGTCTCCATATCTCGCTGGAAATCTCGCGAGTTTGACGGTGACGTCACATCCGCTCTGATTGTGTATATTGTGGAACGTTCCACAGAACTGCTGTCAGTGGCCAACTTCTGCCCTGACTTGCAAATGGGCATGAATACATATCCGCCCACAACTCTAGCGGTCCATAAGTATCACAAAAAGAACCGGATGAAAGAAAGAAAAATAAAAAACAAGAAGAAAAAGGAACTGGATATTTGGCAATGAAAAATCTGATCAAAAATATAATCAGACAGTTATCCAAAGTGGAGACCTTGGAGACTCAAAATTATATATATGTGTAAGTTCCTTATTATAGAGGGATATATGGTGCCGGTTGACAAAAAAAAGGAAAAATTCTATACGATATCGCCCCGGCACGGGTGGTGGCGTTTAACTCCCTGGGAATACCCGGGGTTTCAGACCTGGAATTCCCGCAAGAATTGTCGGGAATTAATCCAGCTGAAAGACGCATATTTCTCCAGTTGTTCATAGGGACACCCATTCTAGATGGGGAACCCCATTGGAGAATATCTCACCTGTGCCGGGCTCCTAGCCTGTGGGTAATCTCCCCATAAGGAACAAAAATGAAGCCATACAACCTGCATGGTTGTGGCTCCAGGACCGCTGGCGAACCCCCCAGGTGGGGGGAAGAGGAAAAAAAAAAAAGAAAAAGGGGGGGTAGGGATGAAAAAACATGGGAAAAATCCCTAAAGAATTTATGTATAGGGGAATACCCTCTGATTTTACTATACCGGAGGAACAGATGTTTAGTCGCATCATGGAGGTCACAGACTGACTCCACAAGACCGAGAGACTTCAACAGAATTTCTGGACAGAATGCAGCAGCCAACAAGGAACATTATACACATTTGTAAATTAAATAAATATTCTAGTTAACCACTTCCGGACCGCCTGCTGCATATATACTGCGGCAGGGTGGCCCGGTTGCACGAAATCACGTACATGTACAGGATTGACAGTTAGAAAGCACCCCCTTACCTGCCAGTGTCATTTATACAGTGCATTTTTTTTTTTTTTTAGCACTGATCACTGTATTGGTGTCACTGGTCCCAAAAAGTGCCACTTAGTGCTGGATTTGTCCGCCGCAATGTCATAGTCCCGGTAAAAATAGCTGTTCGCCACCATTACTAGTAAAGACAATAAAAAAAAATAAAAAGTCCATAAACGTATCTCATGGCTTGTAGATGCTATAACTTTTGTGCAAACCAAGCAATATACACTTATTAGGATTTTTTTTACCAAACGTATGTAGCAGAATACATAGTGGTCGTAATTGATGAAAAAATTAGATTTTGGAAAAAAAAAATTATTTTATTGGGTATGCTTTACAGCAGAAAGTATAAAATGTTTTTTTTTTTTTTTTTTTTCCGTCTCCATATCTCGCTGGAAATCTCGCGAGTTTGACGGTGACGTCACATCCACTCTGATTGTGTATATTGTGGAACGTTCCACAGAACCGCTGTCAGTGGCCAACTTCTGCCCTGACTTGCAAATGGGCATGAATACATATCCGCCCACAACTCTAGCGGTCCATAAGTATCACAAAAAGAACCGGATGAAAGAACGAAAAATAAAAAACAAGAAGAAAAAGGAACTGGATATTTGGCAATGAAAAATCTGATCAAAAATATAATCAGACAGTTATCCAAAGTGGAGACCTTGGAGACTCAAAATTATATATATGTGTAAGTTCCTTATTATAGAGGGATATATGGTGCCGGTTGACAAAAAAAAGGAAAAATTCTATACGATATCGCCCCGGCACGGGTGGTGGCGTTTAACTCCCTGGGAATACCCGGGGTTTCAGACCTGGAATTCCCGCAAGAATTGTCGGGAATTAATCCAGCTGAAAGACGCATATTTCTCCAGTTGTTCATAGGGACACCCATTCTAGATGGGGAACCCCATTGGAGAATATCTCACCTGTGCCGGGCTCCTAGCCTGTGGGTAATCTCCCCATAAGGAACAAAAATGAAGCCATACAACCTGCATGGTTGTGGCTCCAGGACCGCTGGCGAACCCCCCAGGTGGGGGGGAAGAGGGAAAAAAAAAAAAAGGGGGGGGGGGAGGGAAAAAGGGGGGGGGGGTAGGGATGAAAAAACATGGGAAAAATCACTAAAGAATTTATGTATAGGGGAATACCCTCTGATTTTACTATACCGGAGGAACAGATGTTTAGTCGCATCATGGAGGTCACAGACTGACTCCACAAGACCGAGAGACTTCAACAGAATTTCTGGACAGAATGCAGCAGCCAACAAGGAACATTATACACATTTGTAAATTAAATAAATATTCTAGTTAACCACTTCCGGACCGCCTGCTGCATATATACTGTGGCAGGGTGGCCCGGTTGCACGAAATCACGTACATGTACAGGATTGACAGTTAGAAAGCACCCCCTTACCTGCCAGTGTCATTTATACAGTGCATTTTTTTTTTTTTTTAGCACTGATCACTGTATTGGTGTCACTGGTCCCAAAAAGTGCCACTTAGTGCTGGATTTGTCCGCCGCAATGTCATAGTCCCGGTAAAAATAGCTGTTCGCCACCATTACTAGTAAAGACAATAAAAAAAATAAAAAGTCCATAAACGTATCTCATGGCTTGTAGATGCTATAACTTTTGTGCAAACCAAGCAATATACACTTATTAGGATTTTTTTTACCAAACATATTAAGCAGAATACATAGTGGTGGTAATTGATGAAAAAATTAGATTTTGGAAAAAAAAAAAAAATTTTTATTGGGTATGCTTTACAGCAGAAAGTATAAAATGTTTTTTTTTTTTTTTCAGTATTGTGGTTCTTTTTTTGTTTATAGCGCAAAAATAAATATTGCAGAGGTGATCAAACACCACTAAGCCCCCGTTCACACTGGGGCGACCTGGTCGCCGTAGGTCGCCTGCCATAAAGAAACTATGGACCCGTTCTAATAGGAGCGACACAAGTCGCTCCGACTTAGAAAAAGGGTCCGGAGCTTCTTTGGGGCGACCCGGAGCGACCTGCATAGACTTCAATGTTATGAAGTCCGTGCCGGCCGCTCCGAGGTCACGGTGCGAGCAGTGCGCCGCGACCTATGAGGTCGCCCCGGCAAGTCGAATCGCCCCAGTGTGAACGGGGCCTGAAAGAAAGCTCTATTTGTGGGGAAAAAAATACGTCAATTTTATTTGGGTACAGCGTCGCATGATTGCACAATTGTCAGTTAAAGCAATGCCGTGCTGTATCTTAAAAAATGGCCTGGTCATTAGGGTGTAAAACCTTCCGGAGCTGAAGTGGTTAAAAAACTGTAAGCTTACCTGTGGTTAAAAATCAAAATGCGAAGTTTACTACTGCTTTAAGGATTTTCATGATCGTGTAAGTCAATACTTTATATTTTAGTTTTATAGAGTAGGGAAAGGCCAGAACTCCAGTAAGGTTTTTATTTGTCTTTTGTGTCCATTTTAGGGGGTTTCACTCTCCCTATTTGTCTTGGTGACCACTGACATTGAACGTAAAAACAAGGGAATTTTTTTTTTTTCATTTGTCACCAGAACAGAAATAAAAAGGAAATCTTCTAAGGAGAACACTTTTTCTAAAGACAAATGTCAAATAGGGAACTTCTCCCTTTTAAAGAAATTTCCCCTTACTTCCTGTTGTGTCTACGGGACAGATAGTTAGGGGAATCTCCCCAATATCACACAATTAGCAAAATTCTCTGAGTGCCGGTTCACACTAATGCGATCACAGACATCGCATATGATTCGGAGCGCACTGCTCCTAAAATCACATGCGATGTCTGTGCGGTGCGAATTCAGCCATACAGTTTGTATAGCTGAATTCGCACCGCAATCGCAGTGAACTCGCACAGGACCTTTTTTTGGTCCGCAACAGAATCGGATCGCATGGTGGTTCACACCAGTGCGATCTGATTCATGTGCGAACTGTCAGATCGCACTGCGATATGCGATCTGATCTGGGGGTGTCGTTAACTTTGAATTGACAGGCCAAGCGTATCGCATATAGCAGTGCAAACTGCCTGTCCTGCGGATGCGATGCGGGAACACGCAGTAGATTCGCAGTGTTCCCCCATCGCAATAGTGTGAACCGGGACTTAATGGAGTTTTAATAACTCATATTCTCCCACAAATTTTCAATATGCTTTAAGAAGACCTGAAGTCTGGAAGCAGGAAAAAGGCAAGTAGAGGGGGAAAGCACTAGTCGCCAATATTGGCTGTGGCCTCTTTCGGATGATCTTTTCTTCATTACGTACTTACCATGCCTTGCTCTTCATTTTGTTTCTGTACGGAGGCAGCCATCTTGGTAGAAGCAGGGCTTTGGATACCGTTGCTTACTCGTGTTAGAGTTCTAACATAGAAAATCCACTTCTTGGAGTTAATGGCCATTTGAGATAAAAAGTTGGAAAGTCCTCAAAAGCCTACAGTCCAAAGGAAATGTAAAAGATTATGTGAACATAAAAGATTATGTAAATAAAAAAAATCCTGTTATTTATTTGCACTGTGAGTTTGTTTTACACAGTGTTGGAAACTGTGCCACATCAGAGAGATGTAGTCCTAGTAAGTGATGTAACGCATGCACAATGCATATCCAGTTTTATTAGTTAGATAGTGCACATTGGAGAGGTCAGCTACATCGTCTAGATCATGGGTGTCCAACCTTTTGGTTTCTCTGGGCCACATGGAGTGTAGAGAAATTTTCTCGGGCTGCATATAAACTATATACAATAGTTAACCACTTAAGCCCCAGCCCTATTTCGGACACTTTTTGTTCACAAGTTAAAATCAGTATTTTTTCCAAGAAAACTACTAGAACCCCCAAACATTATATATATTTTTTTAGCAAAGACTCTGGAGAATAAAATGTCGGTCATTGCAATATTTTTTGTCACGCGGTATTTGCGCAGCGATCTTTAAAACGCCATTTTTTTTGGAAACATTTTGAAAAATCACATTTCACTAGATTTAAAAAATACTAAATAGTAAAGTTAGCCCATTTTTTTTGTATATTGTGAAAGATGATGTCACGCCGAGTAAATAGATACCCAACATGTTACGGTTTAAAATGGCGCCCCCCCCGTGGGATGGCAACAAACTATGGTCAATAGAGATCTCAATAGGCGACGTTTTAAATTTATTTAACGGTTACCAGTTTAGAGTGTAGCTCTTTTTTTAAAGTTATTGCTCACGCTCTGGCGATCGCGGCGATACCTCACATGTGTGGTTTGAACAGCAATTTCATTTGCGGCTCGACTTCTGTATACGTTTCTTTTTGTGCGCGAGCTAACGGTGACGGGGGCAGCTAAATTTATTTTTTTCCCATTTATTTTATTAATTTTTTTTAACTTTATTACAGTTTTAAAAAAAAAAAAAAAAAAAATCTGATCACTTTTATTGCTGTCACAAGCAATGTAAACATCCCTTCTGACAGCAATAAGCAGTGACAGGTACTCTTTATGGAGGGATCGAGGGTCTAAAAGACCCTAGACCCCTCCACTACACTTCCCTGTATGCAAAGCGCCGAAAACGGCGTTTTTGCATACAGCCGTTTTTCAAATTTGCCGCCTTTTGCAGCACAGTAACCCGGAAGTGACGTCATGGACGCCGCCTCCGGGTTACGTCATCGGAGACCCGATCGAAGCCGTTTCCGGCATTGATCGGGACTCCATCCAGCTGGCGGATGTGCCGGCTGGGTGCTCGGGGCTCCCGGTGGGACGGGAGCCCCGGTAAAAGCCACGGAAGGCGGCGGGAGGGGGGGGGACGTCCCCTCCCGTCCCCCCGGGTAACAATCGAGTGGCTCCTGAGCCGCATCGGTCGCTACCGACGGAAAGCCAACCGTCTGCTCTAAACCACGGTTCCGGGATGATGTCTCTAGCTAGAGGCATCATCCCGGTACACTACCGCAAAGTTTACCAACGTACCCCTACTTTAGTATGCGGTAAGTGGTTAAGGTATATAAGTTATAAAATGCCGCCGCGCCCCCCGCACTAATTTAACACAACTAGGGGATGATCAAATGAAATGGAATCAGTATACAGAGGTTTACTTCTTCTGAGAGATAATAAAAGAACACTCTAACCACCATCACCACTTCAGTGATTTGAAGTGGTCATGGTGGTAGGAGTCAGAAACACTGCACATGCTCACCCCCCCCCCCCCCCCCCCCGCCCCAGTTGGAAGCTGCTGTGGCCATGCCCCCGACCCGACTCCCTCCCCAGCAAAAAATATAAAAATGGTTAGGGGTCAGCGGGCCGCATTGCCTGCGGTTCCGGGCCGCATGTGGCCCTTGGGCCGCAGGTTGGACATGCCTGGTCTATAGGAAGAGGGACTTTTTTACAATGCATTTGATAATTGATGGATTTGTTTTTTGGGGTAATTATGTAAGGCAGTAGCATTGATACTACCATGTTACTATTGTCGTTGGTCATTTTGTAATTTTTCCTTTAAATATATTACTTTTTTTTTTTTTTTACTGTGTTATAATCTGGTCTAAATTGGTGAGATTACAGAGTGACCTCAAGTATCAGTATGACAGATGCTGGAGCTTAGAGAGGCAGCTTGCGTTGTATCATCCTCTCTTATTATCCACTCTCCATGTCAGACATCTCAGAATATTAACCACTTTACTTCACAGCTCTACTTAATCAGTCTATTGTGCAAACAGCACAGAGGGGCTGGAATGATGTAAATGTTCCCAACAATTATAAAACAAATTCCCCTTTGTCACTGTACTGCCACATTATGAATTGAATATGCAAAGCAAACAACTTAGATGGTTAATTAACTGCAGAACTGTATTGTATTTATAAAATAGATCAAATTAGTTACTTATTAGTAGTTGCAACAAAGGGCTATGAAACAGCTGGTCAGGCTAATCTTCCTTTCTGGCAAGTGTGTACATATGCTGCATTACAGTATCATCATGGCTGTGCCTTTGCTAATTAGACTTTGGATGTAATGACCCTATCAGGCAGCTTTTCCCAAAAGGCATAGTGAAGTGATTTGCTGAAACAGGAGCAAGTGAACTATGCATTAAAATATTATATGTAAAAATAAAAATCTATGCTGTATTTCCCATTCTTTACGTAATGTTTGTAATTAAAGTGGGGAGCTGGGTCTTTATAGTCCTACTTCAGTTATATATTCTGTTCAGCATAAAGGTATAACTTTCTGGGTGGATTTTCCATTTCAATCTTTTGTATTAGCATTTTTTCCGTACAAAAATACTGTAAAACATACAGCATCGAACAATCCTCGAGTGCCCTATTAAAAGAAAGTAATGATACATTGGTGTAGAAATAGCAACAGAGAGATTCGGAAGAAGGTTGCAACAACTTAGAGGTCGAGAGTGTATCGTTGATTGTCTAGTGCGCTATAACGAACCAGTTAAGAATACGTTTCATAGAAACATGAATATGACCTAAACCTGGTAATCTAGTCAACATTAGCAGATTTCTGCATATCCGTAGTTTTAGGGTTCTATGTAGAGCATAGGAGCTCTAGACCTTGAGTTCAAAGTTGGTTTGGACCGACCCGACCAGACACGGGCCTTTTCAATTGAAGAGCCCAAATCTGGCGAGCCTGGCCCTCAACAAATATCAAACCCTTCCAAGTATTATAGGGATCCCAGCAATAGGGTAAAAAAAATCAAATCTAACCTTTATACCTCGAAATAAGAGAGGGAGCATGAAGGATACAATAACGAACAGGTACGTATCAGAAAGGTAGTAGAAAGGAATAGAGAAATGTGTTAGGAAAGAAAGTGGTGGGGGGGGTGCATCCATCCGGATGATTCGCACGTCCATACATAAGGTGTTTAGGCTTGTTCTTTTGGAACCTGTAGATAAGCAAGCCAAGGGGACCATACTTTGTCAAAAATGTTTTGTTTGTCCTGTAAGATGCTCACAATTTTTTCATTCAGAATAATCCAAGTGAGTTTGCGTTTCACGAATGTGATGTCTATGACCTGACTTTTCCACGCTGTTGCTATAGAGATTTTGGCTGACAAAAGCATGTAATAAATTAAGGTTTGAGTGTGTCTCAGAATGTTTTCGATAGGTTTATTTAGTAGAGCAATGCTCGCATACTTTGTGATATTGACCTGTGTAACTGTGAAGATAAAAGAATGGATCCTCATCCAGAATCAGTGAACCCTGGGGCATGTCCACCAGCTGGGTGGATTTTCAAATGGTATTTCTCAATCTTGAACCTAGTATATCTCCCTGCAGGGTGTTTCTCGAAGAATTCCTTCTTCCAATTTTTTATGTCAAACGATATATGCGCAGCGGTTTTTCAAAGTATTTTTTTTTTTTTTTTTTTTAAATGTAATTTCTCTATCGTTCATTGGCAGACGCAGCTCCATATCTTCTTTAGACCATTGGGTTATGCTCCTCCCATCAGGAATAGGACACGAGGCAGGAAAAAGCTTTACCACGCCTATGGGGGCTGTCCCTGCAGGCATAACCCTGGCAGTACCGGATCAGATACTAGGCTCCCCCCATCGCACGGAATAGCCTGGAGAGGCGCTAGTTGGCGACGGGAGGGGGGAACGTCTCCTCCTATCTCCTGTAAAAGATCAGCGCCACTAGGATTGATTTTTAGGTTGAAAGAGCATCCCTGGCTAAAATATACTGGGGTTATGGCATACATCTGCAGTCATAACCCTGGTATAACTACTTAAACACAATCATGTACGTGTATGTGGTTGTGCGGCAAGTAGTTAAAGATACCACTTCTCATGGGAGAACTAACAAGAGTATAGTTAGCCATAAGATTGTTTTGTTTTTTAATTGGCCAGGAATGGATTCCCCCATCCACACAGCTTGGAATCCCCAGCCACATAAGCCACTGTATTCTGACAGTGGTATTCTGCTGCCAGAATTCAGTGGCTGCAACAAGGTTCAGCAGAGACCCTGGGAGATTTTTGATCCATGTGTGGCTGTTGTCTTGTTGGAAAATTTATTTTGATCATTGGCTGCAGCCAATAAGCTTCAGGCACTGATCAGTGCATTCTGACGGAGTACTGCTGTCGGAATACAATGGCACATCGGTAAGGATTCCACCAACCACCTTGCAGCCCCCTGGCTCATCAAAAAAAAAAAAGTAATCTATGGCCATCTTTACTCTTGTCAGTTCTGTAATGAGAAGCATAATCTTTAATTATCCCATATTTCGATACATCTATGGTCAGCTTAAAGGATAGAAAGAAGGGGGGGGGGGGGTAATGACCTTAAGAATACAATTATTTGGGACATTCAACACTTTTTTTTAAAATGTTTCCACCACTCTGTTACCTCCATCCCCCCACTTGTTGGGTTAAACACATTAGAATGGGAGTATCTTGGCACAATCTTGTCTTAAAGTAGAAGTCCAGTCAAAACCTAACTACGCTTAAAGGAGAGGTATAGCCAAAGCTTTTTTGGCTGTACTTCTGCTATGGATCACAGGAGTGCAGTTCGTTCTAAAGCATACTGCCAGCTGAAGTCACAGAGCTGATGCAGGCTCCGAAAAAGTCCTGACCATACGGTTGGGATCCACCAAGATGCCTGGACTGGCAACTGGCTCAGCCTCTCAGCGAGCCAATGTACACAGCTGATGGTGACCCATTGAGTGCCGGTTCACACTACCACGACCAGAAAGTCGCCCCGTGACTTGAAGAGACTTGTTTAGAGACTTGGAAGAGACTTGGAAGAGACTTGTGCACTACTTTGAAGAGACAGGCGACTTTATCTGTGGGGAATGCCTGGCTAATCTCTTTCTTCTTCCTGGAAAGTCTGATAACAAGTCGCTTCAATTAAGATAAGGAGGCGACTCCCATTGAAGTATATGGGACAGTTGGATCACAGGTCTCCTCAAAGTAGTACAGGACCCTTTTCTGAAGTCGGAGCGACTTCAGTAGTGGCAATTAAGACGGCACTGATTGATTAACATTGCTTTTGTTATGTCAAGCGACCTGGGGCTACACAAGTCGCCTCACAAGTCGTGCTAGTGTGAATGGGCTCTGAAGCTTCAGCTACTTGGCTCTATAAACAGCATTTTTTTGTTTTGTTTTTTTTAGCAATGCAGATAGCCTGGAAAACATGTCAAAGGAGCCTAAAGCTCCACCTGCTGGCTCAAGATGAAAATTAGAAAAATGATTTCTGTGCAATGTGTTATATTTAATTGTCTAAAAATATATACAAAAAACATTCCCTTTTTAAACCACAATAAATTAGGCATATAAATCAGGCCCCTTTCACACTGGTTCACTTCAAAACTACTAGTAAAATGCTGAGTGCTTTTGAGGCGTTTGCGGTGCGGTTTATAAAGGACACATGACTCAAAAAGTGCACCAAAAACACTGTGGGGTGTTTTTGAAGTGCTTTTCATTCATTTTAATTGGGAGGAGCATTTTTGGTGCATTTTTTTAGCTCCCTAAACATGCTTCATAGAAGCTGCAATGAGAATTTTTTTCACCGCACCGCAAGCCCCAGTGTGAAAGCATTCATTGATTTTAAAGGGAAACATTTTTTTATGAGCTTTTCAGGCACTTTTTCTTTTGCCAAAAGCGCTTGAAAAACATGCGAAAGGGGCCTAAAGGTTCTAGTAGGCTTCCGCTTTTTTTTGTTTTAAGGACAAGCATGGTGGTTATTATAATAATATGGTAAATATGATATTTAGTCTAGAAGTAAATTCTTTTTTTTCTCCTTCTGCTTTTGAAGTTTAATGCAAATGTTACATTTGTGAATGCCCTAATATACCATCTACATGTAACACCTGCTAATTAGCATGGATCGCTATGTATTAGCATATGGGGGTTACAAAGATCACACCTTTATAATATTTATTCTAGCAATATACCAGGAAAACAAATCTATGTTTTATTTTATATAATTATATAATTTTTTGTAAGCCTGTATAATTGGTTATATTTAAATGAGGGGTCAACTTGAGCTGCTTCTTGTAATCAGAAAAAATAGAAACTAATGAATTTACGTTTTACACTACTGTAACCTTAATTTTTATATCTTATCCTGTTTTAAAAGTGTACTTTATAATTTTTAACATGTGCCCAGAATGTCAAAATTGATCACTGCAACAAAAATACTTAAAAAGTTCTGAACAGAAGATATTAAAATCTTTGAAATAAAGTGACTCCTAATGCATATGTATGAAGACGTTTGATGTGTTTTACATAATATGCAGGACTCTTTTGCTGGCTATGTAGCCTGGGCCGGAAGCTGGGCTGAGCTGTAAACTAGAAGGAACTATATAAAGTTTCGCTGAATTTCCTGCTGACATTTATAAGTGTTGAAAAGAGCAAGTACTTAACATTACGACCATTAAGTTGGCATTGTAAGTGATGCCAGGCAACTCTCCAGCTTCATGCTATGGGTTTATCTACTTGCTTTGATCTCTGTTTTTAACACTGCTTCCAGAAGGTGCACACATCAATTACAGGTAAATGCCATTTCAGATGCTGGTGTTCTGTGCCCATTTTATTGTTGCAGTGCCTTAAAACATGCACAGCACAAAGCACAGTTTTTTCACGCATTAATGCCCATTGCTTTAAGACAGCCTATTTGTTTTTAAAAAGGCCTGTCCACACACTTCAGAACTCAAAATACTGCACCTACATGGTATTTATGGCCAAGCTGTGTTTGACACTGCACAAAAGGAGAAAGAGCCCCATGGCTGACAGTGGAGCTGTGTCTGCTACATAACTGCACCTGGATCCTGGCTGGATAATAAAGATGCGACCTGCCAATATCTGGAGTATGGCAGTGTCTGGCGATGGCATGCCTCAACATGGCTGGAAACAAAGAAACTCTTTTGGGTGGTAGGGTGAATGGTAGGGAATGTTCCTAAGCTAAGGTAATAAGATTTTTTAAATTAAATCCTGGGAGATAGTTATTTTTTTTTTAAATTGGCAAATGACACAGGACTGCATAATACACAGAGCACTGGGTACAGGACTGCGTAATGCACAGAGCGCTGGGTACAGGACTGCATAACGCACAGATCTCTGCGCACAGGACTACATAAAACAGAGCGCTGGGCACAGGACTACATCAAACAGAGCGCAGGGCACAGGACTGCATAATACACAAAGCGCTAGGCACAGGACTGCATAATGCACAGAGTACTGGATACAGGACTGCATAATGCACAGAGCGCTGGGCACAGGACTGCATAAAACACAGCACTGGGCACAGGACTGCATAATCCACAGGGCACTGGGCACAGGACTGCATAATCCATAGAGCACTGGGCATAGGACTGCATAATACACAGCGCGCTGGGTACAGGACTGCATAATACACAGAGCGCTGGGCACAGGACTACATAAAACAGAGTGCTGGGCACAGGACTGCATAATACACAAAGCGCTAGGCACAGGACTGCATAATGCACAGAGTACTGGGTACAGGACCGCATAATGCACAGAGCACTAAGTACAGGACTGCATAATGCACAGAGCGCTGGGCACAGGACTACATAAAACAGAGCGCTGGGCACAGGACTGCATAATCCATAGAGCACTGGGCATAGGACTGCATAATACACAGCGCGCTGGGTACAGGACTGCATAATACACAGAGCGCTGGGCACAGGACTACATAAAACAGAGTGCTGGGCACAGGACTGCATAATACACAAAGCGCTAGGCACAGGACTGCATAATGCACAGAGTACTGGGTACAGGACCGCATAATGCACAGAGCACTAAGTACAGGACTGCATAATGCACAGAGCGCTGGGCACAGGACTACATTAAACAGAGCGCTGGGCACAGGACTACATAATACACAAAGCGCTGGGTACAGGACTGCATAATGCACAGAGCACTGGGTACAGGACTGCATAATGCACAGAGCACTGAGTACAGGACTGCATAATGCACAGAGCGCTGGGCACAGTTCTGCATAATGCACAGAGCTCTGGGCACAGGACTACGTAAAACAGAGCGATGGGCACAGGACTGCATTATACAAAGAGCGCTTGGTACAGGACTGCATAATGCACACAGCGCTGGGTGCAGGACTGCTTAATGCACAGAGAGCTGGGCACATGACTACATAAAACAGTGCCGGGCAACAGGGCTGCATAATATACAGAGCACTAGGCATAGGACTACATAATACACATAGTCCTGGGCACAGAATTGCATAATCCACAGAGCGTTGGGCATTAACCTGCATAATACACAGAGCGCTGGGTACAGGATTGCATAATACACAAAGCGCTGGGTACAAGACTATATAATACACAGATCGCTAAGCAAAGGACTAAATAAAACAGAGTGCTGGGCACAGTATTGCATAATGCACAGAGTACTGGATACATGACTGCATAATGCACAGAGTACTGGGTACAGGACTGCATAATGCACAGAGCGCTGGGCACAGGACTGCATAAAACACAGCACTGGGCACAGGACTGCATAACCCACAGGGCACTGGGCACAGGACTGCATAATCCATAGAGCACTGGGCATAGGACTGCATAATACACAGCGCGCTGGGTACAGGACTGCGTAATACACAGAGCGCTGGGTACAGGACTGCATAATACACGGAGCGCTGGGTACAGGACTACATAATACACAGAGCGCTGGACACAGGATTGCATAATACACAGGTCTGGCATACAGTTCCGGACCTTCTGAGCTTGTGTCGTAAATGGCGGCTCCGGCTCACATGCTCAGGAGTGACCTCATCACGCCCCCAGCCAGTCACATAGCCGGAGGCCGTGTACCCGAATGGAAGACCGGGTGAAGATGGAAGCCCTCTCAGCGGTGACAGCGTGACACTGAAGGGCTTTGTTTTGAAGTGAGTCTATCATAATGTGCTAGTTTGCAATGCATACTAGCACATTATGACATTGCCTAGCAAGGGGATTTTTTTCTTTTCTTTAATTGCAGTCTGCTACCATTTTAAAATGAAATAAATAAAACTGTACACAAGTGCTCTTTGGTTTTTGGGGGGCAGTGTATGATCTGCAGTAAAAGACAGCATGAACCTACAGGGGGTCAACTAGGCCTGCTATAAATCTGAATCCTTAAATCTAGTCCATAGTTAAAGAATGTGCTGCTTTTTCTTGTTTAAGCCAGGCTAGTACTAGTCTTTAGATGGTTATCTCATAATTTAAAAAATGTCAAAGAATAAATGTTAGCAGGGTATACAATGACCCTGCAAATTGAATATCTAAAGCCAGTTTTAGCTCATCTATTCTATGTAGCTCAATTTGATTTTGACTATACGGCAGTTTTGTTAGCTGTATCAGAGTGTTTAGTAGTTAGCCAGTTTGGTCACATTTTTCCTTTTTGGCATTATTTTTATTATTATTACAGGTACTTATATAGCGGTGTCAATTTACGGAGCGCTTTACATACAGTGGGTACGGAAAGTATTCAGACCCCCTTAAATTTTTCACTCTTTGTTATATTGCAGCCATTTGCTAAAATCATTTAGGTTCATTCTTCTTCCTCATGAATGTACACATAGCACCCCATACTGACAGAAAAACACAGAATTGTTGACATTGTTGCAGATTTATTAAAAAAGAAAAACTGAAATATCACATGGTCCTAAGTATTCAGACCCTTTGCTATGACACTCATATATTTAACTCAGGTGCTTTCCATTTCTTCTAATCATTCTTGAGATGGTTCTACACCTTCATTTGAGTCCAGCTGTGTTTGATTATACTGATTGGACTTGATTAGGAAAGCCACACACCTGTCTATATAAGACCTTCCAGATCACAATGCATGTCAGAGCAAATGAGAATCATGAGGTCAAAGGAACTGTCTGAAGAGCTCAGAGACAGAATTGTGGCAAGGCACAGATCTGGCCAAGGTTACAAAAAGATTTCTGCTGCACTTAAGGTTCCTAAGAGCACAGTGGCCTCCATAATCCTCAAATGGAAGACGTTTGGGATGACCAGAACCCTTCCTAGAGCTGGCCGTCCGGCTAAACTGAGCTATCGGGGGAGAAGAGCCTTGGTGAGAGAGGTAAAGAAGAACCCAAAGATCACTGTGGCTGAGCTCCAGAGATGCAGTCAGGAGATGGGAGAAAGTTGTAGAAAGTCAACCATCACTGCAGCCCTCCACCAGTCGGGGCTTTATGGCAGAGTGGCCCGACGGAAGCCTCTCCTCAGTGTAAGACACATGAAAGCCCGCATGGAGTTTGCTAAAAAACACCTGAAGGACTCCAAGATGGTGAGAAATAAGATTCTCTGGTCTGATGAGACCAAAATAGAACTTTTTGGCCTTAATTCTAAGCGGTATGTGTGGAGAAAACCAGGCACTGCTCATCACCTGTCCAATACAGTCCCAACAGTGAAGCATGGTGGTGGCAGCATCATGCTGTGGGGGTGTTTTTCAGCTGCAGGGACAGGACGACTGGTTGCAGTCGAGGGAAAGATGAATGCGGCCAAGTACAGGGATATCCTGGACAAAAACCTTCTCCAGAGTGCTCTGGACCTCAGACTGGTGCCGAAGGTTTACCTTCCAACAAGACAATGACCCTAAGCACACAGCTAAAATAACGAAGGAGTGGCTTCACAACAACTCCGTGACTGTTCTTGAATGGCCCAGCCAGAGCCCTGACTTAAACCCAATTGAGCATCTCTGGAGAGACCTAAAAATGGCTGTCCACCAACGTTTACCATCCAACCTGACAGAACTGGAGAGGATCTGCAAGGAGGAATGGCAGAGGATCCCCAAATCCAGGTGTGAAAGACTTGTTGCATCTTTCCCAAAAAGACTCCTGGCTGTATTAGATCAAAAGGGGGCTTCTACTAAATACTGAGCAAAGGGTCTGAATACTTAGGACCATGTGATATTTCAGTTTTTCTTTTTTAATAAATCTGCAACAATGTCAACAATTCTGTGTTTTTCTGTCAGTATGGGGTGCTATGTGTACATTCATGAGGAAGAAGAATGAACTTAAATGATTTTAGCAAATGGCTGCAATATAACAAAGAGTGAAAAATTTAAGGGGGTCTGAATACTTTCCGTACCCACTGTATACATTGCACATTTACATCAGTCCCTGCCCTCAAGGAGCTTACAATCTAAGGTCCCTAACTCACATTCATACAGTGGGTACGGAAAGTATTCAGACCCCCTTAAATTTTTCACTCTTTGTTATATTGCAGCCATTTGCTAAAATCATTTAAGTTCATTCTTCTTCCTCATGAATGTACACATAGCACCCCATACTGACAGAAAAACACAGAATTGTTGACATTGTTGCAGATTTATTAAAAAAGAAAAACTGAAATATCACATGGTCCTAAGTATTCAGACCCTTTGCTCAGTATTTAGTAGAAGCCCCCTTTTGATCTAATACAGCCAGGAGTCTTTTTGGGAAAGATGCAACAAGTCTTTCACACCTGGATTTGGGGATCCTCTGCCATTCCTCCTTGCAGATCCTCTCCAGTTCTGTCAGGTTGGATGGTAAACATTGGTGGACAGCCATGTTTAGGTCTCTCCAGAGATGCTCAATTGGGTTTAAGTCAGGGCTCTGGCTGGGCCATTCAAGAACAGTCACGGAGTTGTTGTGAAGCCACTCCTTCGTTATTTTAGCTGTGTGCTTAGGGTCATTGTCTTGTTGGAAGGTAAACCTTCGGCCCATTCTGAGGTCCAGAGCACTCTGGAGAAGGTTTTTGTCCAGGATATCCCTGTACTTGGCCGCATTCATCTTTCCCTCGATTGCAACCAGTCGTCCTGTCCCTGCAGCTGAAAAACACCCCACAGCATGATGCTGCCACCACCATGCTTCACTGTTGGGACTGTATTGGACAGGTGATGAGCAGTGCCTGGTTTTCTCCACACATACCGCTTAGAATTAAGGCCAAAAAGTTCTATTTTGGTCTCATCAGACCAGAGAATCTTATTTCTCACCATCTTGGAGTCCTTCAGTTGTTTTTTAGCAAACTCCATACGGGCTTTCATGTGTCCTTACACTGAGGAGAGGCTTCCGTCGGGCCACTCTGCCATAAAGCCCTGACTGGTGGAGGGCTGCAGTGATGGTTGACTTTCTACAACTTTCTCCCATCTCCTGACTGCATCTCTGGAGCTCAGCCACAGTGATCTTTGGGTTCTTCTTTACCTCTCTCACGAAGGCTCTTCTCCCCCGATAGCTCAGTTTGGCCGGACGGCCAGTTCTAGGAAGGGTTCTGGTCGTCCCAAACGTCTTCCATTTGAGGAGTATGGAGGCCACTGTGCTCTTAGGAACCTTAAGTGCAGCAGAAATCTTTTTGTAACCTTGGCCAGATCTGTGCCTTGCCACAATTCTGTCTCTGAGCTCTTCTGGCAGTTCCTTTTGACCTCATGATTCTCATTTGCTCTGACATGCATTGTGATCTGGAAGGTCTTATATAGACAGGTGTGTGGCCTTCCTAATCAAGTCCAATCAGTATAATCAAAAACACAGCTGGACTCAAATGAAGGTGTAGAACCATCTCAAGGATGATCAGAAGAAATGGAAAGCACCTGAGTTAAATGTATGAGTGTCATAGCAAAGGGTCTGAATACTTAGGACCATGTGATATTTCAGTTTTTCTTTTTTAAAAATTTGCAACAATGTCAACAATTCTGTGTTTTTCTGTCAGTATGGGGTGCTATGTGTACATTCATGAGGAAGAAGAATGAACCTAAATGATTTTAGCAAATGGCTGCAATATAACAAAGAGTGAAAAATGTAAGAGGGTCTGAATACTTTCCGTACCCACTGTACATACATAGTAGGGCCAATTTTATACAGGATCCAATTAACCTACCAGCATGTCTTTGGAGTGTGGGAGGAAACCCACGCAGGCACAGGGAGAACATGCAAACTCCAGGCAGGTAGTGTCATGGTTGGGATTCAAACCAGCGACTCTCTTGCTGCTAGGTGAAAGTGCTAACCACTACACCACTGTGCCGCCCCATCTAAAATGTCAGCCCGTATTACTGGGGTTTCTGTTATTAGTGTTGTGATGTGGTCCTCACAGGTTGTTCTCGTGGATTCCCAGTTACTTCACATATGCCCACACTTGCCCGGCCTGACATTGTGAGGTCCAAGGTTTGCATGTAATGTTTGTGCCTTTCTTGGCCCAGAATACATTCTTGACCATGCAGAACATGCACAGTCCTAACTAGCATGGGTGCTGGAAGCTCTTCTACATTCAGTGCCTATCTCACCCAGTAGAGCAAGCTGGACAGTCTTGAATAACAACCTCAAATGTCCAGGTCAGCATCAGTACCTGTCATACCAGAGGTGAGCAGGTACCGCGTTTACCTTTTTAGGTCATGGTGGTTGAGAAGGTTTCATGAGCAATTTTCCTGCAATTGGCATTTTCCTTTAACCACTTCAATACAGGGCACTTTCCTCCCTTCATGCCCAGGCCAATTTTCCCCTTTTAGCGCTGTTGCATTTTGAATGACAATTGCGCGGTCATGCAACACTGTACTTACACCAAATTTATGTCATTTTCCCCCCACAAATAGAGCTTTCTTTTGGTGGTATTTGATCACCGCAAGGTTTTTTCCTTTTTGCTAAACAAATAAAAAAATACCGAAAAGTTTGAAAAAAAAAAAAGTTTTTTTTGTTTGTTATACAATTTTGTAAATAAATAAGTTTTTTCCTGCACTGATGAACACTGATGAGACTGCACTGACAGGCACTGATGAGGAGGCACTGATGGAGTGGCACTGATGGGGTGGCACTGATATGCGGGGGGGCGCCCAGAGCTGTATTATCCTACCGCCGTCATATGACATCCGGTCAGGATAATACAACCACATTCCCGCCGTCAATTGCCTATAGGGCGGGCGGGAAGTGGTTAATGAATGTTAGGGTCCTTTTCACACGGTCCGCTGTGCGGACCGTTCTCTGCTCAGCGGGGATAGATCTGCCGATCCCTGCTGAGCAGGCGGATGACAGCTCCGTCTCCGCACTATGTGCGGAGAGGGAGGAGTCAGAGCCCCGCTGTTCTCTATGGGGGAATCGGATGAGAACGGCCCGCCTGTGCGTTCTCATCTGATCCGATCCCCTGGACGGATGGAAAATAGGGTTTCCATCCGTCCGGATTTCACGTACAGGATTGGATGTGGATGGCAGCGGGTGTCAGTGGACATGTCTCCGCTGACATCTACTGCCCCATAGGGATATATGGAGGATCCGATCAGATCCGCCTAAAAATGGACAGGCGGATCTGATCGGATCGTTCGTGTGAAAGGGGCCTTATACTCTAGGTCAGCCTTTTTTCAACCTGAAAGTACTCAGGTGTCTTCAGGGGTGCCTTGGCAAAATGCCTAGAAACTGCCCAAAAATTGTATACTAGCCAGCAGGTGGATCAAACCTTCCTATAAATTATATATATATATATATAATATAATAATATATAAAGCCCCAGGTTTTCATGGTACACCATTACAACCTTCTAGCCACCAGTGTCCTAACAACCAATTACATAATTGGTTTAGAAGGAGGATGTTGGGCACCTGCAGAGCATCCTTGTTTGCCCCTCCCCTGCCCCCCTTCATCAGCATTGGGGTCACTTTAACTGAATGAGGGAGAAGAGAAACATTGGAATACTAGTCAGTACCAGTGTGCAAAGGTGTTTGCTTCGCAAGAATAAGTCATCACTAATGTTGGGTGTCCTACACATATGGGTGGTGCTGCAGTATGTAAAACTATTCATTTCGTTTTTAAAATTTTAGAATGCGGTGCCTCAAAATGTAAAGGGTGCTTTGAATAAAAAAAGGTTGAGAAACACTGCTCTAGATAACAATGGTTCCGTTTTCACTCTTGACAGATGTCAGATTGGCTTAGGAAATGGGTGTGCACAGCTTATTCCTTATGTTTTGTTCACCTCCTTTGTTGGTTCTGTACCTTTTATAGAGATTCATACTGCGCAGGCTCAGTTTTCCTAATTGGTGGTCAGTTTTAAAGTTAATCCCCAGGCAAAATATTTTTTATTAGCTGCAGATAGACTGGTTAACTTAGAACCTTTTTTTTAAGTTTGTGTTGCTATCTGTCCTCACTGGGGAGATTTCTGGTCACCTCCTGTTGTTTGATGTGTGTCAGAAATAATAGCAATGAGGGGTTGGCTCCACAATGGGGACACAGACAACAATACCAACTATTTTTTAGTATGTTTGTTGACCTCAGACATGAAATATGAACAAAGCATATCCCTCAATAGTGTAAGCCCTGTATGTCATGCTTTGTTCCTCTGCTATGGTGACAGGGAGGGAACACCAGCAGATTGTCAACCTTAGCCCTGTTCCTGTGTGAAGGGGGTGTGTCTCTTCCATCCAGTAAGCTTTCAGAGTTCTCCTCGCTGAGCTCTGCAGAGTGTAACTGACGCTTTCCACACCCCCCTTTTAAACTCTAAGACAAGCTTAGCAATTCAACACTTTGAATAGATGTAGAGAAGAGAGGCTGCAGATAAACAGGTACAAGTTAGGTAGGAGGATTTGTTGCATCTCTGTGTATCACTTCTCAGTGGTTATATGTAAAGGTTTACAACCACTTTAACAGCTGACTGTGTTCCTGTTCGAGACCTTTCTCTGCATTTTGCATTGAGACATTGTCAGTGATACAGAAAGTGAAATATTGCCAGTGGAAACAAAAGAAATCAATCAAAACCTGACAGAGGTTCCAACTTTTCCCCATGCTACTGAGAAAGTGTTTTCTTGCTTCTCCCTTTGGATGATTTTCATAGGCGTGCGCACGGGGTGTGCCAGGTGTGCCTGGGCACACCCTAATCACCCTGTGTCTGTTAGTGTAGGGCCAGATCTCCATCTCTGCCACTGAGGGTAGTGAGATACTTGGTGGAGAGCTGTGCTGTTGGCTCCAGCAGACAGTGAGGCTTGCCAGAGCCGCTCAGTGTGTGTGACACTGTCAGGTAATGTTACTGCTTGCAGGGGGAAAGACAAGCTGTCAAAACTCAGGGGTGATGTTGGGGGTGGGCAGGACCAAACAGCTATCGAACACCAGCCAATGGGATGGGGTCTGGGCGGCCGCTTTGTTTGTGTGGCTCCGCCCCTTTCTTAAGCAGCCCAATCATTGGCTGGTGTTTGACAGCTGCTCATCCCGCCCACCCCTGACATCACCGCTGAGTTTTGACAGCTGGTCTTTCTCCCTGAAAGCAGCTACATTACATGAAAGTGTCACACACACAGTGGGGTATCAATGGGGGGGACAAGCCCTGTGGGGTGTCAGCTGGCAGCGTGAAGGCAGCTGCAGTGGCAGCTCCTTCAGTCCGTGCTGCTAGTGGGGGGCGGAGCCGCGATGGGAAGAAGGGGGCGGAGCCTCAGCTGGAAGAAGGGGGCGGAGCCTCGGCCGGAAGATGGAGGCGGAGCCTCAGCGAGAAGAAGGGGGCGGAGCCTCGGCGGGAAGAAGGTTAATGCCCATTGCCCAAGTGTGTGTGCTGGATGAGGGGGATGGGGAAGCTGCATATAGAGGAATTCATATTTCCCTATTCTTTCTGCAGGCAGACTGAGCGCTTCTTGCAAGTCTCACTGTCTGCTGAATGTGAAACTCCCCCTCTCCCCTGTTAGTGTCCATAAGTGGTGCCCAGTAGTGCCACCTATCAGTGCCCAGTAGTGCCACCTATCAGTGCCCACCAGTGTCACCTAATAGTGCCTATCAGTGCCCAGCAGTGCCGCCTCATCAGTGCCACCTATCAGTGCCCACCAGTGCCGCCTCATTAGTGCCCATCAGTGACATCTAACAGTGCCTATCAGTGCTTCCTATCAGTGCCACCAATCAGTGCCCACCAAAGCCGCCTATCAGTAGCCATCAGTGATGCCTATTAGTGCCCAGAAGTGCTACCTATCAGTGCCACCTATCAGTACCCATCAGTGCTGCCAATAAGTGCCACCTCTCAGTGCAGCCTCATCAGTGCCATTCAGTTCTGAGAACAAGTGCCTATTAGTGCTGCCTATCAGTCCATATCAGTGCCTCACATGTAATTTCACCTGTAATACACATCAAAAGGAAAATAAAGCATACATCTTTTTCAAAACTTAGCAGTGATGGTGGAACCCCTCTACAGATATTTGCCATACAATTTAACTTAAGTGCAAAAACGTTTTAGTTGGAAGGTTCACACCAGTAGAGCACTTTGGAATTTTTATTTTTTAGATTGTTACACTTAATTTTATATGTTTTAGTTACTATTATAATGTAAATGATTGCACTTGAAGTTAATTTTCCACCACCCATGCTAAGTCCACGTCTTTATGGACCTTGCTTTGTGCACTGGTGCGCAGTCACGTTAGAACAGGGAGGGGCCATCCCACAAATTTGGGAACATGAAATTGTCCAAAATGTCTTGGTATGCTGACTCCCTAAGAGTCTAAGGGGCCAAACCCAACCCCTGAAAAACACCCCACACTATAATCCCCCCCGCAACCAAATGATGTGGACCAGTGCACAAAGCAAGGTCCATAAAGACATGGATGAGCAAGTTTGAGGTGGAGGAACCTGACTGGCCTGCACAGAGTCCTGACCTCAACCCAATAGAAAACCTTTGGGATGAATTAGAGCAAAGACTGCGAGCCAGACCTTCTCGTCCAACATCTGTGCCTGACGTCTCTAATTTGCTTCTGGAAGAATGGTCAAACATTCCCATAGATACACTCCTAAACCTTGTGGACAGCCTTCCCAGAAGAATTGATGCTGGCGTAATTGCAAAGGGTGGGTCAACTCCATATTGAACCCTACGGACTAAGACTGGGATGCCATTAAAGTTCATGTGTGTGTAAAGGCAGGTGTCCCAATACTTTTGACAAGTGTGTGTATGTATGTATGTATATATGTATATATATATATATATATATATATATATATATATATATATATATAGTGTGTGTGTATGTGTACAAAGTGTGTGCGTGTGTATATATATATATATATATATATATATATATATATATATAATATATACACGCATGCGTGTTTGAGCTTTGGGGTGCACACCCTAATGCAATAGGCTGCGCACGCCTATGATGATTTTCTACTGCTCGTTATGTCTGACAGTCATGAAATTTACAGGAAATTACAGGAAATCTCCCAATTCTGGACACAGAAAGCAGTATGAATTTGACAGAGATTAAGACTTTTCTCCACGTGATCCGAAAAACATTTTGTCAGGAGTAAGGCTTTTAAAAAACTGTCTGAAGGCGGTGTGGAAAAATTAATATAAAAAAAAAATCTAACATTGTTGTGGAATTTTACATCCCTTTTCAATCTGTGGAATGTGGTCTCCTGTGAGGTGCCTGACGCCTTTATCACAGGATGATTTACTGCATTCTGCATATTGCAGATAACTTGACATATGATGTGCTGTAGATATGTGCTCTGCTCAGCTCCCAGAGGCTTATCAAAACACTTTCTTTGAACTTTTGACTGTTTACCCTGAAGAACCGTTTTCTTCCCTTGGTCTTCAACTCCATACAACCAGAGAAAGTTCTGCAATCCTTTCCTAAATGGCATCCTTTAAGTTTTATGGCAGTCATTATGACTGGAAGTAAATACTGCTGAGTAAAGTAAAGCAGGCCATAGATTTTGCAATTTACTTTCTACAACCACCGTTCGATTTCCCCATCAACACAGTCAGTGTTAATGGGGGAATACCTCCCTCGGGGTTATTGTGTTTTGCCGGCAGGAGGGCCCAGGGAGCCAACCCTGCTGGGAGAACATGGTGAATACTGCTTGTGGCTAAAGCTGCTGGCAGTAATCACATCTTAAGGCCTCTTGCACACGATACTCCTGTTTGAGCATCTCGCAGCTTGAAAAAGCTCAGTACAGCTTTTTTTTTTTTCTGAGCTAAAATACAGCCCATTAATTGTAATGTGCCTGTGCATACAAGCGCGTAAACAAGCGTTGTGCATTCTTCAGTAAGAAAAAAATAGACAAATCTGCATTTTTGGTCAGTAATTTAAGACTCAATGCACGCAAATACATAAAAAAAAAAAAAGTCTGGAAATAGTAGATGCTCAAAAAGGAGTATTGTGTGCAAGAGGCCAAAAGGAGATGCACAAACAGGAGTATCGTGTGTAAGAGGCCTAAAAGTCTGAAATTATTATTATTATTCAGGATTTATATAGCGCCAGCAGTTTACGCAGCGCTTTACGATATAACAGGGAGACAATACAGTTACAATACAATAAAATACAAGAGGATTAAGAGGGCCCTGCTCAGAAGAGCTTACAATCTAATGGGGTGGGGCAGGTGTTACAAGAGGTTGTAACAGTAGGGAATGAGCTGATGGAAGATTAGTAATAGGCTTACCCGAAGAGATGAGTTTTCAGGGATCACCTGAAAGCAGCTAGAGTAGGAGATATCCGTACAGGTTGAGGTAAAGTGTTCCAGAGGATGGGAGAGGCCCTGGAGAAATCCTGGAGACGAGCATGGGAGGAGGAGACAAGGGAGCTTGAGAGTAGGAGGTCTTGACAGGAGCAGACAGTTTGGGTTGATATTTGGAGACAAGATTGGTAATGTAGCTCGGGGCAGAGTTGTGAAAGGCTTTGTATGTTGTGGCTAGTATTCTGAATTTAATTCGCTGGGCAATCGGGAGCCAGTGTAGGGATTGGCAGAGAGGGGAGGCAGACACTGAGCGGTTGGTAAGGTGGACTAGCGGCAGCAGCATTCATGATAGACTGAAGAGGGGATAGCCTATGGAGTGGGACATGTTGGTTATACCCTTGTTGATCGATGGATTGACTTACAATCAGCCTGCCCATAAGTGGATTAAATCTTGAATGGTCCTTGCTGAACTGGCCGAGATCTGTTCCATCTATGGCTGGCTTAAAACTGCCACATAACCCTAAACTAATTTTTAAGAGTTCTATAAATCACTTAAAGGCGAAGTGACCTTGTACATTACCTGACCAATTCAGACAGCCCTGTAGTTTGAAATGAACTGTGCCATTTTTAATGCCATACCCGTAGGCCTTTTTATGTCACCCATGACGTCTGTCTGAAACACTTCCAATGTTTATGTCCCTACATTCTGACTTATTTCTAGGACATGGCAGATGCTTGATCCTCACTCCCCAGGATTGTAGGAGTGAGTGTGCTTCTTAATTCAAAAGCTGTGCATGCGCATTGCTTGCTCTCTCTCCAATTCGAGTGCAGCTGAGCTCCCCATTTCTGGAGAGGGAAAGAGAGGGCGCACTGTGCATGTAAGCTTTTTAATCAGGAAGTGAACTCGCTCCTGTGATGCTAGAAGTAATTCAGGATGTAGGAATATAAACATTGGGAGTGCTTTGGCAAGGCATCTTTGGTTACAGAAAAGGCATACAGGTATAAATTTTGCATTTAAGTGTTACCGCAACAACCGCACAACAGTAAAATCGGTCTGTATATGCGGTAAAGCATGCTTGTTATACTCACTGTGGCGTTAATCCTCTGTATTGTGTAAAAAGGCTGTTTAATCCTGTCTAATCTGCTTCTCACCTTTTTCCACTGTCCCCAATCCATCTGCTGATGGTACAGAGCCTTGGGGGCACTCTGCACATGCTCAGTTTGGTGTGTATTGCTAGAGTGTTTTTTCTTTTTTGGGAGGGGGCATGTGATCAGCACTGTCCAGACAGTCAGAAGTCATGCAGCCTCATAAGACAGTCAGAGGAGAATGAAAACTCCACCTACAGGTTTTAATCAGACACTGATAGAAGTTCTAAGACTGCTATATACTGCCGATGAGAAAAAGTATTTAGCAGTTTATATTTACTAAAAAAATTGCATTTTCATGTTCTGTGTATTGTGGGAGACCAGATCTAGTGAATGCAGGGTCCTGGGTCTAGTAACACTTTAAACAACAATTTTCAAACCACTCTGTGCATTCCAAACTACTGGTGTCCCTTGCCTGTATAGGCCGGTCCATATAAAATGTGAACTTAGCTTTTAAAGCAGAGTTCCAATCGCTTTCATGTTTATTAAAAATCAGCAGCTACAAAGAGTGTAGCTATTCACTTTTAATAAACACACACTCACCTGTCCTGGGATCCAGCGGCGATATGGCCACCCGAACCCTCGGTTCTCTCCCTCTCCTCTCTCTGGCGCCGGCAAGTTCGGGCACCGGCTGTGACAGCTTGCAGGTTCACAGCCTGGTGTGCGCTGCGCTTTGTCAATAGTCAAGCAATCTTCTCGGACCTGTGACATGTCCCAAAAGATTGCAGGGAGGGAGGGAGAACTTCCACTTTGATTGCCTAGGCGTTCTAAGCAGAAGTGGGAGTGGTTATCTGTCAAAACTAAGTACCCGCACCCCCTAAAAAATAAATAAATAAAGTACCAAATGTGGCATAGGAGGGGGGGGGGGTGCTTTAAATTTAACTTCCCTTTTGGGTGGAGCTCTGCTTTAAACATCAATTTATGGCAACAAGTGAGACCCCTTATGCAAAAAACATTGCAAATATACTTAAATGGATCCTGTGACCAGGCTATGGACATCAAAGCATTTTTATACTCTTTTTAAGGATTAAGTACACTATAAAACAAGCCGTCGCTGATCCCTATAGCAGCATGCACTGTGGAGTAATTCATCCTCAAATCTCAAATCAAAAGCTCTGAAAGTCTTTGAAGTAATTTAGTGAACAATTTAGCTACCTCCAAATCCTAAAAGACTCAGCAGCCTTTCCGTTTTCGGAACTCTACTGTGAACACAGAACTCTGGCTGAGCAAAGAGGCCCGCTGATACATTCTACACATTTCACCACTATTCCATCTCCATGATAACCTGTAGTCCTAACCCCTTGTAAGTTCCTTGAGTGGTGTTGGAACTTACACAGGGTTAACGTCTTTTCCCTTCATGTCAAGTGACTGTTTTCGATGACAGTGTTCGGGCCTGGTAATTGGCCTGCAGTCCTGAGCACCTTATCCTTGGGGGGGGGGGGGGGGGGGGGGGGGTCACCTGCTCACCTATATCTGGAAGTGTCTGGTAGTTACCAGTGACTCCAACTGAGCAACTGCATGGCATGGGAGCTTGCATTAAGTGAGTATATGTGTGTATCAGGTTTTTCGTACAAGAGAACCTGACCTGTTACCCTGCTGAGCCAGAATCCAGGCTGCCCCTAACAGGGTTGCTGAGAGGGTACTCTTTGGAACATGTAATGTGTTACTTCCCTTAGTTGATTCAGTATTACCAATCATTTTTTTTATGTCCAAGCTAAGTTTGAATCTGATTGGTGACTTAAAAAAAAAAAAAAAAAAAAAAACCTTCTTAGAACTGATATATATTTTTACATGAGGCCTTCTGTACGCAGAAAGACAGCATGGAGCCTGCAGTGAGTCTTTGTAGGCATTGCAAATTTCCCCTCTGTTTCTCTTTGGTAAAACACCAGAAGTCCATGCATGCAGCATAAGTGAGTGAAGTCAGATCTTCTTCCTGGCCACTCCAAGGAAGAGTCGTAGCTTTGCCAATCCGAAACATCCAGGGTAGGTTGTTTGGGGCTTCTGCAGCTATGTGCAGACATTCCTATGCTTTATACCTGAAGCTTTGTTTCTTTTGATCTTTTAGTTTTCAGCTTTACTTCCCATTGATTTCTGTAAAGCAAGCTATTCTACAAATCACTTTCATAATACACTCTCCATAATACTTGATTGTGTTGTAAGTTTAAAGTTCCAAACAGGACATTCCACATTTGTAAAATTCAATGTTAGATTACACACATACCTTTTTGGCCAGGAGCAAAGCTCATTATTTTGAGATATGTGGGTATAAGCTTTGTTACATAAAGATCTCAAAAGACAGAAGTATGTAAGTGAGAAGATGAAAGCTGGTTGGACCTCATTGCATTGTCATTTCTGGCATACTTTTCATTTAGAGGTTAGGGGATGGGCTCTGCAGAGGCGGCACTAACTGAACAGCGATTGTTAGGGGAAGATGTTTGCTTTGTTGTTTGACACTTTGTTGTTGGTATAAGCAAGTCAACAAAGAATGTCCCTTGTACACCTGCCAGCCATGTTATACTTCTTTCAGCCAATAGACTATAGAGAACCAGTTCAGTTACTTTTTGTATTGTTTTCTTTCTTCTTTTTTAATTTTGAAGGTTTTTTGGATATTAAAGTGATCTTGTGCTTCATCCATGTTGAGTAAGGCACCACATTCACTCAAAGGGAATTTTTTATTGGTCCATTTTAAAATGTATGTATTTATTTTAAAATAATATTAAAGTGGTTGTAAAAGCAGAAGTTTATTTTTTAATCCTAATGGATACTCCACATCAAGGTAAAATACTTGGGATCATAGGCTGCACCTTTATGTCAAGATATTTCTTGGCAATATTGAAATAAACAGACACAAAGACAACTGGTATTGAAATGGCCGCGGCACCTTTTATTGGTATAAATTCATTAATCAATTCATATTTTATTTAAAACCTAAATAATAATAAATATATATAATACATTTTTAAATTCAAGCCTTAGAAATTCGCTCAGTCATAGAACTTGAGCGATAAACAAATAATTAATTCAACAAAGTCCCCCCTTGATGCAAAGGTGACAAAACCACATAATGGTGCCACGACAGGGTGGGAGGGAGGGGAGCTCCCTGAGCCAAACCAGGACAGACTGAAGGAAAGTCAGCCACACATCGCTTTATACAGTGCCTTGCAAAAGTATTCAGCCCCCTTGAACTTTTCGACCTTTTGCCACATTTCAGGCTTCAAACATAAAGATATAAAACTGTAATTTTTTGTGAAGAATAAACAAGTGGGACACAATCATGAAGTGGAACAAAATTTATTGGATATTTCAAACTTTTTTAACAAATTAAAAAACTGAAAAATTTGGGCGTGCAATATTATTCAGCCCCCTTAAGTTAATACTTTGTAGCGCCACCTTTTGTTGCGATTACAGCTGTAAGTCTCTTGGGGTATGTCTCTATCAGTTTTGCACATCGAGAGACTGAAATTTTTGCCCATTCCTCCTTGCAAAACAGCTCGAGCTCAGTGAGGTTGGATGGAGAGTGTTTGTGAACAGCAGTTTTCAGTTCTTTCCACAGATTTTTGATTGGATTCAGGTCTGGACTTTGACTTGGCCATTCTAACACCATGATATGTTTATTTGTGAACCATTCCATTGTAGATTTTGCTTTATGTTTTGGATCATTGTCTTGTTGGAAGACAAATCTCCGTCCCAGTCTCAGGTCTTTTGCAGACTCCATCAGGTTTTCTTCCAGAATGGTCCTGTATTTGGCTCCATCCATCTTCCCATCAATTTTAACCATCTTCCCTGTCCCTGCTGAAGAAAAGCAGGCCCAAACCATGATGCTGCCACCACCATGTTTGACAGTGGGGAAGGTGTGTTCAGGGTGATGAGCTGTGTTGCTTTAACACCAAATATAACGTTTTGCATTGTTGCCAAAAAGTTTGATTTTGGTTTCATCTGACCAGAGCACCTTCTTCCACATGTTTGGTGCGTCTCCCAGGTGGCTTGTGGCAAACTTTAAACTAAACTTTTTATGGATATCTTTAAGAAATGGCTTTCTTCTTGCCACTCTTCCATAAAGGCCAGATTTGTGCAGTATACGACTGATTGTTGTCCTATGGACAGAGTCTCCCACCTCAGCTATAGATCTCTGCAGTTCATCCAGAGTGATCATGGGCCTCTTGGCTGCATCTCTGATCAGTCTTTTCCATGTATGAGCTGAAAGTTTAGAGGGACGTCCAGGTCTTCGTAGATTTTCAGTGGTCTGATACTCCTTCCATTTCAATATTATCGCTTGCACAGTGCTCCTTGGGATGTTTAAAGCTTGGGAAATCTTTTTGTATCCAAATCCGGCTTTAAACTTCTCCACAACAGTATCTCGGACCTGCCTGGTGTGTTCCTTGTTCTTCATGATGCTCTCTGCGCTTTAAACTGACCTCTGAGATTATCACAGTGCAGGTGCATTTATACAGAGACTTGATTACACACAGGTGGATTCTATTTATCACCATTAGTCATTTAGGTCAACATTGGATCATTCAGAGATCCTCACTGAACTTCTGGAGAGAGTTTGCTGCACTGAAAGTAAAGGTGCTGAATAATTTTGCACGCCCAATTTTTCCAGTTTTTTATTTGTTAACAAAGTTTGAAATATCCAATAAATTTCGTTACATTTCATGATTGTGTCCCACTTGTTGATTCTTCACAAAAAATGACAGTTTTATATCTTAATGTTTGAAGCCTGAAATGTGGCAAAAGATCGAAAAGTTCAAGGGGGCCGAATACTTTCACAAGGCACTGTATAGCCCCTGACACGTGACGAACCAGAACGTCATGTTTTCCCCACCATAAATCCCCATGACCAGCTCCTCACAGCCTTAAAGAGGAAGTAAACCCTCCTCTGCAACTTTTACCTATAGGTAAGCCTATGATAAGGCTTAACTATAGGTACTGTAAATATCTCCTAAACATGTACCGTTTAGGAGATATTTACCTTACATGCAGCCAGTGACATCACTGGCGCATGCGCTCTGAAGGAACGGCCACTGGTGCCGTTCCTTCAGAGCCCGTGCCATGACCGTCGGCTCCCGCGCGCTTGCGCGGGAGTGACGTCACCGCGGCTCCGGCCAATCAGATGTCGCCCGTCATACAGGTAAGCGGACGGCATGGCAGGGGCTCGTTCTAAGGTAAGTATATCATAATGAGCTAGTATGCGATGCATACTAGCTCATTATGTGTTTCTCTTTCAGGTTGAAAAAAAAATAAAAATTGAATGGGTTTACAACCTCTTTAAAGCTGCACTAACCCTATTTTAAAGAAAAATGATTATTTTTTTTAAAAGTTATCTGTCCTAACTCAACATATATATGTTTTAATAACCTTAAAGTGTAGTTCCGGCCTCAAACATTTTTTTTCGATAAAAATACCCTCGGGACAGTCAGGGCTAGTGCATTTCAGCAATGATAGCCTCTGAACTGTCCCTGGGTTCACCTACCTTTTAGAAGAAATACTTACCTTGAAGAATGTCTCAGGTGTTGGCAGCTGAAGCCAAAGCGTCCTCTTCGGTGTCCTCTTCGGTGACGTCGGAGTCCCAGAATGCCCTGCACCGTCCCTGCTCGTCACTTCCGGTGCAGGCGCGTCATCCCTGCACAGCTTCTGGGCGTGACTTTTTCATATCAATTCACTGGACTTTCAATTACAGTTTATGAACTGTTATAAGTTGGTGTTTTCACTGTAATTTGGTTGTCATTCCAGTCACTATATTTTTGATTTTGGTTGTCATTCAAGTCATTATCTTTTTTTTTTTTTTAACATAACGTGATATCACACTGTAAGTTGCAGCTGTTTGCGTGGTATAACGCAGTTAGAGTTTTTCTTTTATAGTTCCCACCCAGTGTCAGTTGGTGTCAGACTGCCCCCCACACCATCAAAGTCCCACTATAAGTTGCTGATCACCGCCATTAGTAGTAAAAAGAAAAAAAATCCAGTATCTATGCCATAGTTTGTAGATGCTATAACTTTCACGCAAACCAATCAATGAACACTTATTGGGATTTGTTGATTTATTCATTTTTTACCAAAGACTTGTAGCAGAATACGTTTTGGCCAAAATATATAAAGAAGTTTTTTTTTTTTTTTTAATTGAATATGTTTTATAGCGGAAAGTAAGAAAATGTTTTTTCTCAAAAATGTCAATTTGTTTTTCATTTCTATAATAAAAAATAAAAAACCCAGTAGTGATCAAATACCACCAAAAGAAAGCTCTATTTGTGTGAAAAAAATGATATAAATTTTGTTTGGGTACAATGTTGCATGACCGCACAATTACCAGTTAAAGTAGCACAGTTCTAAATAGCAAAAAATGGCCTGGTTATGAAGGGGGTAAAATCTTTCCAGGTTGAGGTGGCTATACAGTGTAAGCTGGAGCTTGGCTTCAATTTGTTAGTGTATTTAAATCTGATTACTTTTATCATATATATTGGTTATAGATTATTGGCAAGTGTTGTAGTGTTCTTATTCACCTGCTTAGCAGTGAAATTCCCCTGCACAGCATGTGACATGCTGGAAGGTGAGCTTGTTGTATAGAATGTAGTTTGGCACTTGTTCATTGTATCTCTATGTAAGTGACTCCCACATCCTGTCATAGGAGGAAAGATAAAGCAGCGCTATACAAGTAAACAGCGGAGTGGACATTCCTAAGCGATGTGAAGCCACAGAAACGTGAAAATATTGACTTTTCAGCGGCAGAAATACTTTTGGTAGCTGTGGATTCCTAGAAACCTGTAAATCAAGTTTATGTTTTGCTACTGAGGCCTTCACATTGCGGCGGCCTGTTTATTTTACCTCACTAAAGTGCACAAGAACAAATGAAAAAAATCCACTTTTTTCCCCACATAGGGAAGTTAGCAAATGTATTTTATTATGACCGTGTCTTAACAAATAATGTCATACATACCTTTCGTGGGAAATGTCGCCTTTATCCATTTGGTCTCTTCTTCCCCCTATGGCCGTTACTATGGCAGAGCGGTTACAATTTGTGACAATTGCATATACAAACTCATGGGACTGTAGACTGCATTATTTATTATTTAAACAAACCTGAAGATTTAAAAATTTTTCAGTAAGAGCCCATTCAGACTAGCGCGACACGACTTTGGGGGGCGACCTGTGAAGTCGCGTGCACCGCTGTGCACCGTGACTTCGGCGCGACTTGCAGAGACTTTACATAATGGAAGTCTATGCAAGTCGCCTCCAGGTTGCCCCAAAGTAGTACAGGACCCTTTTTCTAAGTCGGAGCGACTTGTGTCGCTCTTATTAGAACGGGTCCTGTTCTAATCAATGGACCGCGACCGAGCGACTTGTCAGGCTGACAAGTCGTGCTAATGTGAATGGGCTCTTAAAATTAAATAAATAGTATAAATAAATAACAGATACACCACTAATGGATGGATAAAAATTGGCTGCGGCACCTTTATTGGTTTAAGATGTTGTAAACAAACTTTATTAATCATCAAAATAAATATGAATATAAATATATGTAATAAATAAATCAATAAATAATAAATAAATAATTCAATTCCAGCAAAGCAAATCAGTCATAGAACTCGAGTGATGACCAATAAAATTATTTTTTATTTCAAATAAGTCCCCCCTTGATACAAGGGTGACAAACCACATAATGGTGCCACGACAGGGAGGGGGTGGGGAGCTCGCCAAGCCGCTCTGAGACACTGAGGAGACTGAAGCCGCGCAGCCCTTTATATAAGCCTATGCCCATGACGTAGCCGCATGTGGCTCACGTGTTTCCCGCCCGACTGCCGCGTGACTTTCCCGCCTGAATCTGAATGAATACTACCCGCTCAAACCCCTTATACAGTTCCCGCCTAAACTTACAGATTCAAAATACCACCGCTTAACCACTTCCCGCCCGCCCTATTACAGAATGACGGTGGGAATGTGGTTGTGTTATCCTGACCGGACGTCATATGACGGCGGCAGGATAACACAGCTCTGGGCGCCCCCCGGGGGTGCGCAGAGCGGCGATCGGTGATGCGAGGTGTCAGTCTGACACCCTGCATCTCCGATCTCGGTAAAGAGCCTCTGACGGAGGCTCTTTACCATGTGATCAGCCGTGTCCAATCACGGCTGGTCACATAGTAAATAGGAACAGCCGTTGATCGGCTTTCCATAGTTCGTGCCTGACAGGCACGAGTAAAGGAGCGCCGATCGGCGGCTCCCCTGACAGGGGGGGGTCGGCACTGGTAATCAGATCATTGATTACCAGTGCAGACCCTCAGGGGGGGGATGCCACTAGATCCACCAGGGATGCCCACTATGGCCACCAGGGATGCCCACTATGGCCACCAGGGATGGCAATCAGGGCTCAGGGAGCCCCCCATTGCCCTCCCCATCAGTGCTGCCCACCAGTGCCCTCCCTATCAGTGCTGCCCACAAGTGTCCATCATTGCCATCCTTTAGTGTCGCCCACCAGTGCCCATTATTGCCCACCGGTGCCGCCTATCAGTGCCCATTAGTGCCCATCAGTGCCGCCCGTCAGTGCCCATCAGTGCCCACCAGTGCCGCCTATCAGTGCCCATTAGTGCCCGTCAGTGCCACCTATCAGTGCCCGTCAGTGCCACCTATCAGTGTCCATCAATGCCGCCTATCAGTGCCCACCAATGCTGCATATCAGTGCCACATATCAGTGCCGCCCATCAGTGCCACCCCATCAGTGCCTCCTCATCAGTGCCTGTCAGTGCAGTCTCATCAGTGCTCATCAGTGCAGGAAAAAACTTATTTATTTACAAAATTGTATAACATAAACAAAAAAACTTTTTTTTTTTCAAACTTTTCAGTCTTTTTTTATTTGTTTAGCAAAAAGGAAAAAACCCAGAGGTGATCAAATACCACCAAAAGAAAGCTCTATTTGTGGGGGGAAAATGACATAAATTTGGTGTAGGTACAGTGTTGCATGACCGCGCAATTGTCATTCAAAATGCAACAGCGCTAAAAGGGGAAAAGTGGCCTGGGAAGGGAGGGAAGTGCCCTGTATTAAAGTGGTTAAAGAACAAGCAGTCGGTTAAAAATATAATAGTGAAATTAAACAAAATGTTTGAAATATTAAAAGCAGCCACATTCCCATGACGCTGGGCATTTATTATGCCCCACTAACACTCTCTGTACACACTCACCAGTTTATTCATTGTATTTGTCAGCAAAGCTCACTGTGGCTTTCAAGTGATGCTTGTTTTCAAAGTGTATCTAAGCCCTTAGGCTAAGTTTAGACTTGTGTCTAAACCACTGTGCCTCTGAAAAGCGATCTGAGTTAGGATTACCTTTCATAGGTTTTTGACAAGAGGCGGTGTGATGCCTTCTTACTGCCTGTTTTAACCCCACAATTGCTGCATTTTGGGTTGTTTGTTGTGTTTAACTATTTACTTGAATGGGTCGCGATCAGCAGGCTTACTGCCCACCAAATGCGACCAAAAGTTTTTGCCACAGACATAAAGCAAATTATCATGAACATGGCATGTAAACACCTCAGTTTGCTGCCTATGTAGATTAAAGAATATGAAAACCCAACATTCCATATTCCTGATATGTGCCTACTGTACCATGTATTTGTATGAAAAATTATCTTGTTCTCTTTGTGTTGTTTCCTTTGTGTGAAATCCCTGGGGTTCCTGCCAGTCCCTCTGCTTTCCTATTAAAAACCGACCACACAAGGCATGAGAGCACATCATGGTCAGTTTCCTGGCTGTGCTGAGAACTCAGCCTGCTCTCCTCCAATGATCACCTTTGTGCTTACTACCCCCCCCCCCCTCCACTCAGACATTTAATGAGAAGACCAGTATTCTGCTGTTTCTCCTCTCTCGCCTCACTATGCAGCGGAGGACAGAGGGGATGTGATCACTTATAAAAAATAAAAAATAAATCCTAATCCTTCCACTGGGACATTGTATTCTGATAGTTGGACTTGCTGCTGATCAGCAAATGTTTTCCAGCTTGTCTGTTCTAGTGATGAAAATCTGACGAACGGGGGGTGGCCATACACTGATTGATGTGTAAAAGAACCCCTGCGCTATCAACAAAGGAGTAAAATAGAAGTGAAATAAGAAATTAGCTGAAGATCAGGGATAGCTGCGGCTCCTAGTTCAGCCTTTCCAAAAATTTTAATAAATCATACAAAGTAATAGAGTAATGAAGCTGCGCTTATCCGTAATAAGATACAGAGATCAATAGTATGTGCAAAATCCGTAAGTATAAAGTAACTCTAGTGCTGTAAACAAAATGACATTATAAGGTGCTAATAGTGCAACAGAGGTGCAAATAAATGCTGTGGCTCCAGTGCCAATCAAATTAATGACTGTTAAGTGACACCAATAAATAACAGTGAATATATCATGAAACACTTGTAGTGTAAATTCAGTATGAACGGTGACTTTAAGTGTAAATGGTGACATCAAAAAATATTAAAATAAATTATAAAAGCAGCCACAGGGAAAAACTGATCCAAAAGTCCATAAATAAAGTAAATAATCTTAATACATAAATAGCAGCATCAAAGTTCATTAAGATGGCAGTGAAGTGAGCTCTTGTGATAAAATCAAGGAGGTGATATCAACACCAGAGGTGAACGGTGGGTTAATCAAAGGGTGATTCTTCCGAGTGTGCTACACCCTTACCTTACTTCTGTAAGGTTACAGCATTAAAGAAGGACTTTCCAGTAATCCTGCAATCATCCCGGGGGGTTTGGAGGGCGCCGTGGTATCCTTACTGTTGCAAGGATACAGCTGGTGACCAGACCCCCTTGGATGGTCTGGGGAGTGTCAGGAACCCTGGTCACCAGCTGTATCCTTGCAACAGTAAGGATACCACGGCGCCCTCCAAACCCTCCGGATTACTGGGAAGTCCTTCTTTAATGCTGTTATTAGCCCAATTTTTTTGTATAATGTGAAAAAAGTTACGCCGAGTAAACAAATACCTTACATGCAATGGCGACAAACTACGAACTTAAAAAATCTTCATAGGCGACACAAAATTTAGCACTTACCAGTTTAGAGTTAGAGGAGGTCTGGTGCTAGAATTATTGCTCTTACAATCGTGGCAATACCTCACGCGTGGTTTAAACACTGTTTACATTTGCGTGCGCGACTTATGTATGCGTTCACTTCTGCACACGAGCACGGAGGGGTGGGGCGCTTTACTTTTTTTTTCTTATTTATTTTATTGTATTTTTTTATTTTTACTGTGTACCTTTTTTTAATTTTTTTTATCACTTTTATTGCTGTCAGAAGGAATGTAAACATCCCTTGTGACAGTAATAGGCAGTGACAGGTACTCTTTATGGAGGGATCTGGGATCTATAAGACCCCAAATCCCTCCTTTGCACTTAAAAGCATTCTGGCTGTTTTGAATTCTGTCATTTTTTTTTAAATCTGGCACCTTTAAGGCTCCAGTAAGCCGGAAGTGATGTCATGACATCACTCCTGGGTTACTAGGGCTGAGACCCGATCAAAGCCGATTCCAGCTTTGTTCACGTCTCTGGCCAGCCGGTGGATGTGCTGTCTGGTCACTCGGGTCTCCCGGTGGGGGTTAACAAAATAGTGCTTATCTGTTTTACTGTTTGCTCTACAAAAATGTAAAATTTTAAAGTAGAACAAAAGTGGATTTAAAGTGGTTGTAAAGACTCAAGGTTTTTTTACCTTCATGCATTCCATGTAAAGGGCGGGGCTGAGCCAGACAATGGATTTGAATGGACAGACAGCAGCGGCTCGGGAGCCCCAAAACAAGCTTTTTGCTCTGGGGCACTCGGCAGGAGGATGGGGCAGGAGCGCCATCGGGGGACCCAAGAAGAAGAGGATTGGGGCTGCTGTGTACAAAACCATTACACAGAGCAGGTAAGTATAACATGTTGTTATTTTTAAAGAAAAAGAAACTCAGCCTTCAATATCACGTTAAAGTGATTGTAAAGTCTCAATATTTTTCATCCTAATGATTTCTATGCATTAAGTTGAAAAACCTCTTTTGCTGTAGCTCCCCCCCCCAGACCCCCCCCCCCTTTTCTTACCTGACCCATCCGATCCAATGATCTGCATGAGCCCAGTGGCTCCAGCCACCGTCTTTGTACTCATTGGACAGATTGATAGCAGCAGGAGCCATTGGCTCTCGCTGCTGTCAACCAAATCCAGTGACATAGGAGCAGGGGGTGGGACTGAGTTCTACTGTCTGTGTGAATGGAGCGAGCCCCTACAGGTGACGTCATGAAAAGCGTCTGGGGCACCCGGTGAAGGGGAAAGAGCCAGGAGCGCCAGCGGGGCACCCCAGAAGAGGTGGATTGGGGCTCCTCTGTGCAAAACCCTTACACAGAGCAGGTAAATATAACATTTTTGTTATTTTAATTTTTTTTTAAAAAGAGAACCTTTACAATCACTTTAACTACTTGCCAACCAGCTGCCGTAAAAATGTGGCGGTTCGCGTGAGTAAATCTGGGGGTTTAATTTTTGTTTATTGGGAATGTTCTATAGCAGAATGTAAAATAAATTGTTATATATAAAATTGTCGCTCTTTTTTTGTTTATAGTGCAAAAAGTAAAAATCGCAGATGTGATCAAACACCACCAAAAGAAAGCTCTATTTGTGTGAAGAAATTTTATTTGGGTACAGCATCCCACGACTGCACAATTGTCTGTTAAATTTCCAATTGTCACAGGGACAGAAAGTGAGGTGAAATCTTCTGAACAGGGGCAGAGACAGCACCCTTTTCTGTGCTATTTAAAAAAAATGTGAAAATAATTTTTTTGGCTGGAGTTACACTAAAAAAAATGTATCTGTTCTAACTCGCATACCAATTCAATTTAGAACAAACCTACAGAATCTTCTTTGTAACTCGGGGACTGCCTGTAAAGCATTCTCTTCCTGTAAAAGGTAATGGACGGCACTAGGTCATACAGACCTTTACATTTCAGAAATGTGTAAGTGATAATAAATGATTTGCAGTTTGGAAGTCACTATTTTGCAAATACTTACGTGACTCAATTTTCAAGAGAATAACTTAAAGAGTTTGGGCCCTGTTTGGATACTTACCCACCAAACTTTGAATTGTCGGTGAGTGTAATCATTTATGGGCTATTTAATATTCTTTTTCCTATTACAGTTACATTTTAAAGGAATAGAAAGTAAAGCTTAAAGTGATTTTTAAAGGATTTTTTTTTTTTTTTTTTAATAAACTTGGCATATTTACCTGCTCTGTGCAATGGTATTACACAGTGTAGCCCCGATCCTCCTCCTCTTCCTCCTCCTCCTCCTCTTGGGTCCTCCTTCGGTGCTGTCTGCTTCCGCCACAAGTGCCTGCCTCCATAGAAAGCTGCTTGCTTTGGGGCCACTTGTGGGTTCGCTCCCAAGCTGTGCTCTGTGTGTCCATTGACACACAGAGCATGGCTTGGTCCCACCCATTCAAAAGACCTGCTGCTTTCGGGCACAGTGATGAATATTGATCAGGCTCAGGTAATTAAAAGTGAAAGGGGGGGGGGGGGCTGTACACAGAAGGTTTTGCGGGGGAATGCATTAAGGAAAAAAAAAAAAAAAAAAAAAACATTCTACCTTTAGAACCACTTTAATGAATTATTTGCACTTATAGCTTATACACATTGGATTATTCTTGGCAGATAACCAGCAATGCACTATTTCATGACATTTTAGTTGTCTTTGTGCAGCCGTGTTCATTTAACACACACAAATGCCATATGCTTACTGTCTTTATTGCAATGCCTTCTAAAGCTGCTCCAGTGTAAATCATTAGATCACAGCATGGTCCCAGTAATAGAGATGGATGTTTTATGAAGCCCTGGGGTATTCAGTGTCTTGCTATATCTGGTATGCACAGCCATGAAGGCACAGCAAATGGTGTTACTAGAGAGATTAGGCTTTTTATGAGTGGGCTGAAACGTAATGAAGACGGAAATCTAGATACTGTGTTGCTTATGTC
Source organism: Pelophylax lessonae (assembly GCF_965119305.1). Lineage (NCBI taxonomy): Eukaryota > Metazoa > Chordata > Amphibia > Anura > Ranidae > Pelophylax > Pelophylax lessonae. The sequence continues at coordinate 714,345,118 of NC_138768.1, forward strand.
ATAAACTGCCAAATTTCCATTTTGCAACTGATCTACATATATAGACAAAAAGAACTGTTTTTGAAGCAAGAACATTTTTATACTTAGTAAAGTATCAAGTACCAAGTAAAGTATGAGTATTGTTTCCATTTGGCAATTGACAGTGGGGAATTTGTTTTACTGCCATTCATGTTTTATGGTGGAGCCACTGAAATTTTGCACCTGAAGTGCGAGTGCCTCATTCCTCCACTGTCTCTTTATCCAGGCTTTATCTGCATCTGCCGTGTTTCTGTTCCCCATTAAAGAGGAAGTAAACCCTCCTCTGCAACTTGTACCTAAAGTTAAGCCTATATTAAGGCCTACCTATAGGTACTGTAAATATCTCCTAAACATGCACCGTTTAGGAGCTATTTACTTTGCATGCAGCCAGTGACATCACTGGCGCATGTGCTCTGAAGGAACGGCCGCTCGTGCCGTTCCTTCAGAGCCCCGTGCTGTTACCGTCGGCTCCCGCGCGCATGCGCGGGAGTCACGTCATTGCGGCTCCAGCCAATCAGATGGCCGGATGCTGCAAACCCGGAAGAAGGGCGACAGAACATGTCGCCCATGAGACAGTTAAGCAGTCGGCACTGCGGGGCTTCGTTCTTAGGTAAGTATTTCATAATGAGCTAGTACGTGATGCATACTAGCTCATTATGTGTTTTTCTTTCAGGTGTTCGTTTTGTTAAAAAACAAAATTGTAGGTTTACAACCTCTTTAAGAGTTGATGGGCTGAATATTAGTACTGCCATATCAGTGGCTAACCGCTGTCTGTTAGCAAGTAGATGTAGCACTGCCCCCTTGAGGGCTGCTGATTAATGGGTGTCTCAGCACTCCCATAACCCTGTGAACCGTCCAACCCACTTGACACTCTAGGTTCTGACATTGTAAGGATACCTTTAAGAACACAGACACAAAAGGAATGACGTTTTGTTTTTTTACTTAAAGGATAAACGGGTATAACTCTATCAGTCAGTCAAATCCCACCAAAACCAGTGAGATTCAGCAGGACTGATATATAAAGAAATAGTAAACAAAGGATATCAATGAACAATGTAAAACAATATTCTCAGATTGTGAACAATGACTGTTAACCTTTATAGCACTACTATTACAGTTGCTTAGAGGAAAGAACTTAGAACTATGCCAGTTCTGTGACTATTCTAGTTAATAGTGCAATAAAGTACATTAAGTGTGTCCCCTTTAGGATATACCAGGTGTCAACCCCTCTCCTAGTAAGGCCTTGCTAAGTCTTCGCCAGCAGTTGGAGCTCTTATCACTGTCCAATGTGATATTTGTAATCCCAAAAGAAATTATATGTGCAATACAGTCAGTGTGTTGATGGAAAAGGATTATACTTGCGGTTAGGATTCCACACAGCCCTTTTGTTCTCTGATGTCCATATGTGAGGATCCTGCAATTCATGCGATGCGCTCTCCCATGCTCCGGCGTCTGGGAGTGATCGATACTCTGCTGCCTCAGTCAATCTGTCCGGCCTCCGCTCGCTTCCTCTTCAGCTATTCTGTGTAAGCATCCACAGTGTAGCTATCAGCATCTGCTCCGCTGAGGACAAGCTCCCCACTCTAGTTAGGCTTCGTGTCCTAGGCCTCAGCCACCGACAGTTCTGTGGACACTCAACAGACAGATCCACACTCACTAGGTCCTGGAAGCAAGAGAGCGCGCTCACCGTGAAGCAGATAGGTTTATAGTCTTATGATCCTTCACTTCCCCATTGCTCTCTGGAAGTACAGTTCCTTCAGCAATTCAGATAACAGTCTGCTCCCATTACAGAACTATATCTCCCACAATCCAATTCTTCCACTTCCTGTGAGAGGCCGATCTTCTTCTGAAAGCAGTCTTAAAGGGGTACACAGGCAATTCCAACAATAACCATAAACATGCAAGTACATATATATTGTAGTAGTCCGATCCCGGCTACATCGATACATGGGTGCTAATAAATGTGCATTAAATTGGCCTATGTAATTTCTCCTGCTGTTTTTCTGGGATCAATACAAGACATACGATCATGTATGTGTGATCGTATGTCTATGAATGTGTGTGTGCCATATATATGTTTTTTCTAAAGTGTCCTTCCTGTGTAACTGTGGGTTACTGTTAAGGAACTATGTGTAAAAATAATATAAATAAATGTTAAGGGATGTCTGGTGTCCACATCAGAGGTCATAATGTAAGGCACCTTGTATAGGGAATGACCAAAAAGTCATGCAATTTTCTTTTAACTGTTTGTGCTTGTTTGAAGAGATTTCATTTTATTTCCTGTGCCAAAGATACAACAGGAATGAGAGGAATCTCTCCTAAAGGACCGTACACACTGGCCAGTTATCGGGCAGTATCTGTCGAAGTGGCATGACAAAAAGAGGTCTGCTAATCGACATCTGATTATCGCAGTGTTCTAGCGGGGGGGGGGGGAGGGGGCGGGGTCAGTCCTTCTGTCAGAACACAATAGCTAAGCAGAGGAGATTGCTGTACTAACATCGGATTGTTAGTACAGCAGCTTCTCCCCCCTAAAAAAAAATACTATTGTCTAGGAGGCTTAAGCAGAATCTCTTAAGTAAACCCCCCTTAAGCCTGGTACCCACTTATAGTTTTTTAAATTCAACCCAGTGGGCTGAACGAAAAAAAAAAAAACTGAAAAGCTTAGGAGGAGCTGCTTTATTAACCGCTTCCATACAGAGCAGTTAGACACCCTTCCTGCCCAGACCAATTTTCAGCTTTCAGCACTCTCACACTTTGAATGACAATTGCTCAGTCATGCTACACTATAACCAAACAAAATTTTTATCATTTTTTTCACACAAATAGAGCTTTCTTTTGGTGGTATTTGATCACAACTGGGGTTTTTTTTTTTCGTGATATATGCAAAAAAAGAGCAAAAATTTTGAAAAAAAAAACACTTTTTTTTAGTTTCAATTATGAAATTTTGCAAAAAATAAATTTTTCTTCATACATTTGGGCCAAAATGTATACTGCTACATGTCTCTGGTAAAATTAACCCAAATTAGTGTATATTATTTAGTCTGTGTGAAAGTTATTGAGTCTAGAAGCTATGGTACCAATTACTGAAAATTGATCACACCAGATGTACTGACTGCCTATCTCCTTTCTTGAGGCCCTGAAATGTCAGGACAGTACAAATACCGACCAAATGACCCCTTTTTGTAAAGTAGACAGTCCAAGGTATTTAGTAAGAGGCATGGTGAGTTTTTTGAAGTTGTAATTTTTTCCCACAATTCTTGGGAAAATGAAGAAAAACATTTTTTTTTTCTTTTTTTTCCCACAAAGTTGTCAATTTATAAGCTATTTCTAACACATAGTATGTACACAGCAAAAATTACACCCAAAAATACATTCTGTTACTCCTTCCGAGTATGGCGATACCACATGTGTGAGACTTTTACACAGTCTGGCCACAAAAAGAGACTCCACGTCCAAGAAGCACATTCAGGCGTTCTAGGAGCATAAATACACATAAAACTTTCTTACTACCTATCACACTTTTCAAGGCCCTAGAGCACCAATACAATGGAAAAGTCCACAAAATGACCCCATTTTGGAAAGCAAACACTCCAACGTATATTCTATGAGGCATTATGGGTCGTTTGAACATATCATTTTTTTCCACAGGTTTTTGGAAAATGTGGGAAAAAAATGAAAACTTTTTTTTTTTACACAAAGTTGTCAATTTATAGGATATTCCTAACACATAGCATGTACACAGCAAAAATGACACCCCAAAATACATTCTGCCACTCCTCCTGAGTATGGCAATACCACATGTGTGAGACTTTTTCACAGCCTAGCCATATAGAGGGGCCTAACATCCAAGGAGCATCATCATGCATCCTAGCCACTTGCCTAGGCCTATTTTTGACATTTGGTGTTTACAAGCTAAAATCAGTTGTTTTGCTAGAAAACTGCTTAGAACCCACAAACATTATATATTTTTTTTAGCAGAGACCCTAGAGAATAAAATGGAGATTATTGCAATATTTTTTATCACACCGTATTTGCGTAGCGGTCTTCCAAACGCAATTTTTTTGGAAAAAAATCACTTTTTTAATTAAAAAATAAGAAACCAGTAAAGTTAGCCCAATTTTTTTCCATAATGTGAAAGATAATGTTACGCCGAGTAAATAGATACCCAACATGTCATGTTTCAAAATTGCGCACGCTCACGGAATGGTGACAAACTTTGGTACTTAAAAATCCCCATAGGCGACAATTTAAAAATTTCTACAGGTTGCCATCTTTCAGTTACAGAGGAGGTCTAGGGCTCAAATTATTCCCCTTGCTCTAACGATCGCGGCGATACCTCACATGTGTGGTTTGAACACCGTTTACATATGTGGGCGGGGTTTCTGTATGCATTCGCTTCTGCACGCGAGCTAACGGGGACAGGGCGCTTTAATTTTTTTTTTTTTTTTACTATTTATTTTATTTATTATTTTTTATTTTTACACCGTTTAAAAAAAAAAAAAAATTATCATTTTTATTTCTATTAAAAGAAATGTAAATATTCCTCGTAATAGAAATATGCACGACAGGACCTCTTTTTTGTGAGATCTGGGGTCAAAAAGTCCTCAGATCTCACAAGTACACTAAAAGATAGAAAAAAAAAAAAATAATAATAATTATGATATAAAATGAAAAAAAAAAAAAAAAAGGACCTTTAAACCGGTTGCTAGGCAACAACATTTTCCGTAGCTCCGGTCCTCCAAGACCATAGAGTCAAGTGAGGGCAAGCTTGCCCTCACTCGACATCCTGTCTGTGAGGATTCGGGACCGGATCGTTTTCCCCGCTGCCGGCGGGTCCGGTAAGCGGGGAAAAGGACCGGAACGCGTCGGGAGGGGGGGGGGCGCCTCTTCCGCCATCCCGGAAGGGTGATCCCACGGCGAATCCGCCGCTGGGACCACCCTTATCGGAAAGCCAACCGTCCACCGTTTAAAAAAATACCAGGGTTATGGCAGCTATCTGCTGCCATAACACCGGTATTTAGGTTTAAACTGAGGACGTATATAAACCTTTTTGGACTTGGACATGGTGGCTGTATGAAGGGTGACAGGTACTCGGGTACTTTGTTGGGCAGGTGACAGGTACTCTGGTACTGATGAGCAGGTGGCAGGTACTCGGGTACTCCGATAGGCAGGTGACAGGTACTCGGGTACTCTGATGGGCAGGTGACAGGCAGGTGATAGGTACTGATGAGTAGTACTCACTGACTGATAGGTGATAGGTGATACTGTACTGATGGGTACTGATGATCAGTACTGATACGTGATAGGTACTGATGAGTACTGATGAGTAGTGATGGGTACTGATGAGCAGGCGGCAAGTACTTGGGTACTTCAGGCGTCAGGTACTCTGATGGGTAGGTGACAGGTACTCAGGTACTCTGATGACGGGTACTCCGTTGACAGGTACTCAAAGTACCCGAGTACCTGTCATCAGAGTACCCGAGTACCCGTCATCAGAGTACCCGAGTACCCGTCATCAGAGTACTCGAGTACCTGTCATCAGAGTACCCGAGTACCTGTCATCAGAGTACCCGAGTACCTGTCATCAGAGTACCCGAGTACCCGTCATCAGAGTACCCGAGTACCTGTCATCAGAGTACCCGAGTACCTGTCATCAGAGTACCCGAGTACCTGTCATCAGAGTACCCGAGTACCTGTCATCAGAGTACCCGAGTACCCGTCATCAGAGTACCCGAGTACCCGTCAGAGTACCCGAGTACCTGTCATCAGAGTACCCGAGTACCTGTCATCAGAGTATCCGTCATCAGAGTACCTGAGTACCTGTCACCAGCCCATCAGAGTACCCGAGTACCTGTCATCTGAGTACCTGATGACAGGTACTCGGGTACTTTGATGGGCTAGTGACAGGTGCTCTTTATTGGGGGGGGGCAATCAGTGTGTTTAGGGTGCACTGTAGTTGGTAACTAGCTGTTACCACACTCTCTTCCTCACACAGGATCAGTGTGTGAGGAGGAGAACACGGTGACAGCTAGTTACCGTGTTCTCTGTTGACATTTGTGACCGGCTGTGATTGGACACAGCCGGTCACGTGGTAAAGAGCCAATTTCATTGGCTCTTTACCTAGATCGGGGATCGACTCTGTCCGAGGGACGAGCCTCGTCCCCGATCGCTGCTCTGCACGCCCCCGGGGGCGCGCATTGCAGAGAGAACGAGCGGCTCGTGCTGGAGCCGCTCATGTGATCGGCTGTGATTGACACAGCCGATCACGTGGTAAACAGCCAATTTCTATTGGCTGTTTACCTTGATCAGTGATGGGCTATCATCCCTGATCGCGCCGCTGCGCGCCGCCGGGGGCGTGCAGTAGCAGCTAGAACGGGCCGACGTCATTTTACATGACTCGGTATGGAAGTGGTTAACTATGCAATGTTAGTACAGCGATCTCCCCTGCTGAGCTATTGTGTTCTGACACAACCAGCCAGAACTCAGCCATTGGCTGAGAGTGCTGATTGGATGCCAATCAGAAGACCCTTTTTCATCATTCACCTTAGACACAAGCTAGCTGAACTGTCAGACCATGTCAGACCAGCTGCTGTACACACTGGCTGAATGTCAGTTGGTTTCTATTGAACCGGCCGATGCCACCTGATATTAGGCCCGTGTATACGGCCCTTTAGACAGTTGTCTCCAGAACAGGTGGTCTTCAATGAAGGTTTTTCCCCCCTCACTTCTTCTTCTGGTGACCAGTTGTAATATTTTGGATTTCCCATCAATTTATGTCCTATTTATAATGGCCACCAGGACAAATATAGAAGGTGAATATCCCCAACAGGGACAGGCAGCAAAAGATCTGAGTCTTTTCATACTCTGTCCAAAACTAAATGAAATGTTTTGCCTTTAGAGGAAGGAAATTAGGTATTTTTTTGAACACCTTTAATTTGTGAAATAATCATTGTTGTCCAATTCAAAGACAGATTATATTCATTGTTTTAGGTTTGCTGCATAATAATTCCAAATATACATTTTTTTTCATTTAGAATCCACACAGATAGAAGATCCACGTAAGCTATGGAGGAAGGAACAGGAGCGAATGCTAAAAGACTATCTTATGGTGGCACAAGATGCCCTAAGCACTCAGAAAGAGCTTTATCATGTGAAGGAACAAAGGTTGGCACTTGCCCTGGATGAATATGTGAGGCTAAATGATGCCTACAAAGAAAAGTCTAGCTCACGTACAAGCTGTAAGTATCTGAAGGCATTATCTGAATCTGAAAACGGAGCTGTGTGTATTTTTTCTGTAAAAGCTTTCTTGTGTAGCTCCTCGTGTAAAATCAGGAGAAAATATCCTTATCAAAACACATCATAAGAGAAAAATGTAGGGCCTGTGTATAAGACCTGTCTTCTGACCTGCAATGAAGTTGGTGTTTGCATTTAGCAGTACGTATGAAATGTTTCTTGTTTCTTGCTTCTTGCCTAGGGATTTTATGTTTAATTATCCAAGCATACCCTATTCACATAGAATGACTTTGTTTTTTTCAGTGCTGCAGCACTCTCATGTGAAGGAGTAGCTGCATTTTCCAGTCATTTCAGTGTAAGAAGGGATTCAGCATTTATGAAAGCTTCACTAGCGGCTACTGTCTCCCTAAATTCCAGATACTACCTTAAACAGATAACTTTATTCAGTAAAGCAGGATAACCAATTGAAAAATCAGCATACTATAGTGTGACTATATGAAAGCAAAGCTCCGCCCAAAAGAGGAAGTTCTGCTTTAAGGCCCCCCCCCCCCTCTTCACTAAATGGCTTTTTTTTTTTGTGGGTGAGGGGTTCCGGGTACCTGGTTCTGAAGTTCTTCCTTCCCCCTCCCCTCTCTCCAATCTTCTGGGACATGTCACATGTCTAAAAGACCATTCACAATGCGCGGCTTGCACATGTGCAGTGGGCACTTAGCTTCCAAGCCACAAGCTTTCACAGTCGGGTGCCCAAAGTTAGGATGCTGGCTCCAGGACACAGCAGCGAGGAAAGAAATGGCTCGGGTGAGCACATCTCTGAATCCTGGGACAGGTGGGTGGCTGTTTTATTAAAAGCCAGCAGCTGACTTTTAATAAACACAAAATTTAATGGAGCTCTCTTTAACCTGATCACAACTAATTTCTGATGAATGTCATGAGATAGATACACCTAGGCGACCGTTTTTTTAAAGGGTAATAATGATTTCTAAATGGCCAAATCCTCCTTTTAAAATTAGATTTATATATTATCTTTAAACCTTGTAGTATATTTAGTACAGGTATGCCAGTGTGCCCAGCTCGCAATGAAGTCGATTCACGCAGGTCCGAGGCGGCCTCAGTCCACATTCTATCAGGGTCGTGTGTGTCTTTAGGTCCGGTTCAGGTGTGAATTCAGGCAAAAATTCTGACCTGATTCACACCTGAACCAGTGAACAGGGACGCACCCGACCCCATGGTGGGAACCGCGGCCGAACATATGTAAACCCGGCCTAAAACTGCCAATAGGATGGTCAGTTTTTCTTCATTCAGCCAGCGGGTAAAATGAAAAAAATGAACAGATACCTCCACCCACACAAGTGAGGTAGATCAGGGAATCTCCATCCGCTAAGAAATTGTATTCTAAGAGCAGCACTTTCTGCTGTCAGATTACACTGATCAACAGCTACATCTGCCGTTTGACAAAAGTTATCCAACATTCCCGTTCCACAGAAGTCTATCTATCACCTTATGTCGAACAAGGACGCCCGCATATGGATCGATATTTTGCTGGTTCCTGCTGAACTGGCCAAATTCCCATCCATTTATGGCTAGCTGCAGGTCCCTACCTCACATGTATACACATACAAACTAAGACCAATTTAGAGCGGTTCCAATTATTCCACCAGAATGGTTTTTGGAGTGTTGGTGGGAACCACAGTACCCAGAGGAACACCACACAAGCACAGGGAAAACATGCAAACTCCATTCAGATATTGGCCTGACCAGGATTAGATCCATGGATCCCAGGGCTACAAGGCAGAAGTTCTAACCACTAAATGAATGTGTTGCCCACTGGCATAAATACATTGGCGATGATGTGTAGTAAACCCATTTACATAGTTACATAGTTAGTCAGGTTGAAAAAAGACACAAGTCCATCCAGTTCAACCATAAAAAAAAAAAAAAAAAAAAAAAAAAACAGTATTGAAAACCCTACCATACAATCCTATATACACAATCCTATACCCGCTGTTGATCCAGAGGAAGGCGAAAATAAACCCCAGCAAAGCATGATCCAATTTGCTACAGCAGGGGAAAAAAATCCCTTCTTGATCCCCCGCGAGGCAATCCGATATTCCTTGGATCAACTTTACCTAAAAAAATTTTTAGTACCCATTTACCGTATATACTCGAGTATAAGCCGACCCGAGTATAAGCCGAGGCCCCTACTTTTACCACAAAAAGATGGGAAAAATCATTGACTCGAGTATAAGCCTAGGGTGAGAATGCAAGGCGGCGGGCATGGTACAGGAGAATGCAGGGTGACTGGCATGGTGCAGGAGAATGCAGGGTGACTGGCATGGTGCAGGAGAATGCAGGGTACTGACATGGTGCAGGAGAATGCAGGGTACTGGCATGGTGCAGGAGAATGCAGGGTGACTGGCATGGTGCAGGAGAATTCAGGATGACTGGCATGGTGCAGGAGAATGCAGGGTACTGGCATGGTGCAGGAGAATGCAGGGTACTGGCATGGTGCAGGAGAATGCAGGGTACTGGCATGGTACAGGAGAATGCAGGGTACTGGCATGGTGCAGGAGAATGCAGGGTACTGGCATGGTTCTAGGAGAATGCAGGGTACTGGCGTGGTACAAGAGGATCCGGGGTTGTGGGCATACTACAGGAGATGCAGTGCTGTGGGCAAGTACAGGTGGACCATGCCCGCAGCACTGCATCCCTTGTAGTGTGCCCGCAGCCCTGCATAATGGCAGGTAGTGAAGCTGTTTCCCTTACCTGTTCCAGAGGTGCCTTCATTTTAAAAATGGCGCCGCCCGGCGCCGACACGTCATTGCGCACGCGCCGCCGCCGCTCGTATAATTTCGGCTATTCCCGGCCGCTCCCAAGCGGCGGCGGCGCGTGCGCGGTGACATGTATGCGACGGGCGGCACCATTTTTAAAGCTTAAGCCCATCGGAGCGGCCAGGGATTTTTTTTTTTCCTTGACTCGAGTATAAGCAGAGGGGGACGTTTTCAGCACAAAAAAATGTGCTGAAAAACTTGGCTTATACTCGAGTATATACGGTATATTATGTACACCTAGGAAAGAATCCAGGCCGTTTTTAAAGCAATCTAGTGAGCTAGCCAGAACCACCTCTGGAGGGAGTCTATTCCACATTTTCACAGCTCTTATGGTGAAGAAACCTTTCCGTATTTGGAGACAAAATCTTTTTTTCTCTAGCGCTCATTGACAGACGTAGTCCTCGGTGATACACCACCTTCGGGTTATGTTGCCTCCACAGGAGCAGGACTAGACAGGAAATTAAAAAGCTCTGGCCACACCCTAGGGGCAGTCCCAGAGGGTATATCCTCTCTCTCTCTGCCTCAGCAAATCAGTTATTTTCTGTCTAGTAGATACCTTGCTGGGATCTTAGGTCCTGGCAAGATTTTTTTCTTAAAAGAGAAATTCTAGGCTGGCCTCCTCAAGCCGGCCTGGCCGACTTGGACATGTTAGTCGTAGACGTTCCGTGGGAACTTCGTCTCAGGGAGTGTCTGTGGTCTCAAGGACCAATTTACCATCATGCTTTACAGTCGCTGGGTTTAATGGCCTGGCCATTGAGACCCAAGTACTGAAGGACAGAGGTTTGTCTACTTCAGTCATTCCTACCCTTATTAAAGCAAGGAAAGCGACTTCCAGCAAAGTCTATTATCACACATGGAAGACTTATATTGCGTGGTGCGAATCTTTAGGATTTCCTCCACGTACCTATTCGGTGACTCGAATATTGGCTTTTTTGCAACAAGGGGTTGAGCAGAAGCTAGCCTTGAGCACCATCAAGGGTCAAGTTTCAGCATTAGCAATCTTCTTTCAGAAACCTTTAGCTACCAAGTCCTTGGTGTGGAATTTCATCCAGGGGGTGCGGCACCTGGCTCCTCCAGTCCGCGCGCCCTTACCGCCCTGGGATCTTAATTTGGTTTTGTCGGTTCTACAGAAACCTCCCTTTGAAAACATCAGGGAGATTCCCTTGCTTACTTTATCCCAGAAGGTGGCCTTCTTGGTGGCTATTACTTCTGCTCGCAGGGTGTCAGAACTGGCTGCATTATCATGCCAGTCCCCATACCTAGTGATTCATAGGGATAAGGTAGTACTTCATCCTAAGCCATCTTTTCTTCCTAAGGTGGTTTTCAGATTTTCATCTGAATGAAGATATTGTACTACCTTCCTTGTGTCCTCAGCCCAAGCATCATCGGGAACATGCGTTGCATTCCTTAGATGTGGTTCGGGCAATCAGGGTATACCTGAAAGCTACGGAATCTTTCCGTAAGACGGATTCACTTTTTGTGATCACGGATGGCCCCAGAAAGGGTTTGCCTGCATCTGCCGCTACCATTGCCAAATGGATTAGACAAACGGTGGTACAGGCTTATTCTATTAAGGGTCAGAGTCCTCCGTTCCCTGTTAGGGCGCACTCCACTCGAGCGCTCAGTACTTCCTGGGCCTTTCGCCATCAGGCGTCAGTGGTCCAGGTATGTAAGGCGGCCACCTGGTCGTCGGTACATACCTTTACAAAATTCTATAAAATTGATGTGACGGCATCGGCGGATGCCTCATTTGGCCGCAAGGTTTTTCAGGCCGCAATTTGAGGAGACCGGTGGTCTACCTCGAGGGTTTTTTTGTTTGAAAAAAAAAAAAAAAAAAAAAAGGAAAATTTTTCTCTTTTTTGTTGAGTCTCATCATTAAGGATGAGCATTGTAAACTTCTAGTTGGCACCGGTTGGGCCTTCTAGATTGGGATTTGATTTCATTTTCCCACCCCTCAGTTGTGATACTGCTCTGGGACGTCCCGAAGGTGGTGTATCACCGAGGACTACGTCTGTCAATGAGCGCTAGAGAAAAATGGATTTTTGTAAAATCTTACCGTAAAATCCTTTTCTCTTAGCTCATTGACAGACGTAGTCCCCGCCCCTCTGTTTTTGAGTTGGGTTGGGTTAAAATCTCTAAAGACTGCTTTTTCACATAACTGATTTGCTGAGGCAGAGAGAGAGAGGATATACCCTCTGGGACTGCCCCTAGGGTGTGGCCAGAGCTTTTTAATTTCCTGTCTAGTCCTGCTCCTGTGGAGGCAACATAACCCGAAGGTGGTGTATCACCGAGGACTACGTCTGTCAATGAGCTAAGAGAAAAGGATTTTACGGTAAGATTTTACAAAAATCCATTTTCCTCTAGACGTGCCCCCTTGTCCTCTGTGTTGACCTTAAAGTGAACAACTCAAACCCAAGTTCACTATATGGACCCCTTATGTATTTATACATGTTGATCATATCCCCCCTTAATCTCCTCTTCTCAAGAGAGAATAAACTCAGTTCCTCTAATCTTTTCTCATAGCTGAGCTCCTCCATGCCTCTTATCAGTTTGGTTGCCCTTCTCTGCACTTTCTCCAGTTCCCCAATATCCTTTTTAAGAACTGGTGCCCAAAACTGAACTGCATATTCCAGATGAGGTCTTACTAATGATTTGTACAGGGGCAAAATCATATCTCTCTCTCTGGAGTCCATGCCTCTGTTAATACAAGAAAGGACTTGCTTTGGAAACAGCAGCTTGGCATTGCATGCTATTATTAAGCTTATGATCTACCAGAACACCCAGATCCTTCTCCGCTATGGATTCCCCCAGTTCTACTCCACCTAGTATGTATGATGCATGCATATTCTTAGCCCCCAAGTGCATAACTTTACATTTATCAACATTAAACCTCATTTGCCACATAGTTGCCCAATGAAACAGTGCATTAAGGTCAGATTGTAAGTTGGAGACATCCTGTAAAGAAGTTATTCCACTGCAAAGCTTGGTGTCCTCTGCAAAGACTGAAATGGTACTTTTAATCCCAGACCCTATATCATTTATAAAGATATTCAAAAGTAAGGGTCCCAACACTGAACCTTGGGGTACACCACTGATAACTTTAGACCATTCATAGTAAGAATCATTAACCACTACTCTCTGAATTCTATCTTTTAGCCAATTTTCTATCCAATTACAAACCGATCTTTCCAAGCCTGTAGACTTTACCTTACACATTAGCCGTGTGTGGGGAACTGTGTCAAACGCTTTTGCAAAATCCAAGTATACTACTTCCACAGCCACCCCTCTGTCCAAGGTTTTACTTACCTCCTCATAAAAAGAAATCAGGTTTGTTTGACAACTTCTGTCTTTCATGAATCCATGCTGTCTGTTGCTTAAAATATTTTTTTCCAGCAAGAACTCATCTATGTGGTCTTTTATTAAACTCTCCAGTATCTTTCCGACTATAGAAGTTAAACTAACAGGTTTATAGTTACTTGGCAAAGACTTTGATCCCTTTTTAAATATAGGCACCACATTGGCCCTACGCCAATCCAGTGGTACTATTCCAGTCCTTAACGAGTCCCTAAAAATTAGAAACAAAGGCTTAGAAATTACAGCGCTCATTTATCAGTGAAGTGATGGTTCATTAGCTACTTTGGTTTACTCCATTTTTTTAGAGCTCCTTGTCTGATTAAATAAGCCCCATAAATATTCACCACATGTAAATATCACCTACCTCTACCCTGTTAATAATATTTATTGGGAAATTAGTATACATTTTTTATCACCTTCTAATCCACTGAAACAAAAATTTACTTTTTATAATTTACTGTTAATACAAGGCAGTTTCTACTTCCAAAAAGTAAAAATATTAAAGGCAGATTTGGAGCTCTCTGCTGAGTAACCTAGAAAAGTCTCATATTTCTATACTATTCCTTGTCATATGCTGGGATCTGTGGTAATCACATTTGTTACAGCAGCACTGTAGGTAAAATCTGGTTTGGCAAACAACCCATGCTGGTATAATGGCACTGTATGCAGTGATACATCAGCATGGACTGATTTACATCTGCTCTGAGCACTAAATATTGCGCTGTGCGCTGCTGCTAACCCAGAGGAGGACAGCAGGGGTGGGGAATATGGGTAGCTCCTTTTAAAGTACGCCTGTCATTAAAATGTGTTATTCTGCTAACTGGATGCAGCTAATACATGTAGGGATAACATTAAGTATATGAATTCCTTTTCTATTTCATATGTCCTTACCTATTTTTTTCCTCCACTTTTATATGCCGACAAAGTAACCGTGGTCTTGTAATCACTTTTTGCAGTATTTTAGTTTGTGTTGTGTATTTTGAATGTAGTTATTGGAATACAATATGTTTTGCAATGGTAGTTCTAGTTAGTTAGGACGTGAAAGTCCAAAATAGAACTATTGGAAAATCGTTTCTGTATAAACATGTAATGCTTGTTTACCATTATCATTAAGACCCCGTTCAGACTGCGGCGACATGACTTGGTGGGGCGACCTGTGAAGTCACGGTGCACAGCGTGCACCGCGACCTCTGCGCGACTTGCACGGACTTCATATAATTGAAGTCAATGCAAGTCACCTCCAAGTCGCCCCAAAGTAGTACGAGACCCTTTTTCTAAGTCGGAGCGACTTGTGTCGCTCCTATTAGAACGGGTCCTGTACTATTCAATGGCGAGCGCTAGTGTGAATGGACCCTAAAAGTGAAAGTAAAAGAACATTTTTGGGTTGTCCCCAGGAAAGTAATAGAGGGGAAATCTTCCAATGGGGACACTAGTTCTGGTGACCTGGGGAGCCCCAAGGGATTCCCTTAAAGCGGAGTTCCATCCAAATTTTTTTTTTAACCTAAAAATACCCCCAGAACAGTCAGGGCTAGTGCATTTAAACAACGATAGCCTCTGAACTGTCCCCTGTTCAGGGTACCTGTAAGAAGAATTACTTACCTTGTGAAGTTGTTGTCCAGCGCTGCCATCTGCGGGGTGGGCAGCTGAAGCCGCAGTGTCCCTTTTAGTGTCCCTCTTCCTGGATTTCGGAGTCCCAGAATGCCATGCCTCGTCACTTCCGGCACAGGCGCGTCATCCCACAGCCGGATTCCTTGTCATTACGCATGCCCAGAAGCTGTTGTCATGCCTGCACCGGAAGTGACGAGAAACACTGGTGCAGGCGCATTGACTCCTGGGCTTGATGACACTCCTCTCCCAGGAGTCAATGCAAAGCAGGAAATGACATTGGCGGCCGCGGCCGCATAAGGAGGAAGTGGCAGGAAGGTAAGTTCATTTTCATTAAAAATAAGGTAAGTGAAACAAAAAAAAATAACACAATCGTTTTTAGAATGTTTTAATGTTATTGGATGGTGTAAAGTTCAAAATTAGGGTGGAACTCTGCTTTAATTTGCAGGGATTTCCTATCACTTCCTGTTTGGCTATGGGACTGGAAGTGAAGGGAAATCTCTGAAATTGGACACAGATAGTGAAAGAAAATCTGACGGGTTAAAACCTTTCCTTGCTCTATCGAAAATGAAAAAAAAAAACGTTTTGCCTATAGTTCTACTTTAATCCTACAGTACAGGACATGAGACTTGTAGTCATAGACCTTGAGTTATTTGCTGCTACCTTTCGATGATTGGACACTGGACAGAAGTTTTGTGCACCCACATATAACCTCATACACTCTGCGGGACTTCAGTTTTTTCCTTGTGAACCAAGGGGATAGATCTCTTCTCTTCTAAAAAAAAGTCTGTCCTTTTTTAAAAAATGAATTTAACATGTTTCTGTACCTAAATTATTGCGGTGCCACATCCCAACAATAGTATTAAAAAAGAAAAGAAGGGGAAACAGGACTTTTGAGTACCAAACGACAAAGGATTAGCTTGAATTATATTAGAAGTACATTTTTTTAATTGAATATTCTAAAAGTAAAAAGCTATTAAAGCTGTATAACTTGTACAAACATTAGAAAACCTTTGTAAAAACATATAAAGATAACTCAATAAACAATGATGGAATCATGGAGGATTTTTCTATACCAGAGATACACGAGAGAACACCAACGCGTTTCAACTTTTAAGTCACATACACTATATTGTCAAAAGTATTGGGACACCTGCCTTTACACGCACATGAATTTTAATGACATCCCAGTCTTAGTCTGTCGGGTTCAGTATTGAGTGGCCCCACCCTTTGCAGCTATAACAGCTTCAACTCTTCTGGGAAGGCTGTCCACAAGATTTAGGAGTGTGTCTATGGAGATATTTGACCATTCTTCTAAAAGTATATTTGTGAGGTTAGGCACTAATGTTGGATGAGAAGGTCTGGCTCGCAGTCTCCGTTTCTAATTCATCCCAAAGATATTTTATCGTGTTGAGGTCAGAACTCTGTGCAGGCCAGTCAAGTTCCTCCACCCCAAACTCGCTCATCCATGTCTTTATTGACCTTGCTTTGTACACTGGTCCAAATCATTTGGTGGAGGGGGGATTATGGTGTGGGGTTGATTTTTTAGGGGCTGGGCTTGGCCCCTTAGTTCCAGTGAAGGGAACTCTTAAGGCATCAGCATACCAAGACATTTTGGACAATTTCATGCTCCCAACTTTGTGGGAAAAGTTTGGGGATGGACACTTCCTGTTCAAACATGACTGCGCACCAGTGCACAAAGCAAGGTCCATAAAGACATGGATGAGCGAGTTTGGGGTGGAGGAACCTGACTGGCCTTCACAGAGTCCTGACCTCAACCCAATGGAACACCTTTGGGATGAATTGGAATGGAAACTGCGAGCCAGGCCTTCCCATCCAACATCAATGCGTGACCTCACAAATGCGCTTCTGGAAGAATGGTCAAACATTCCCATAGACATTCTCCTAAAACTTGTGGACAGCCTTCCCAGAAGAGTTGAAGCTGTTATAGCTGCAAAGTATGGGCCAACTCATTATTGAACCCTACAGACTAAGATTGGGATGCCATTAAACTTTATGTGCGTGTAAAGGCAGGTGTCCCAATATTTTTGACAATATAGTGTTTCATTATACATCATAACACTGATCATATACAGAAAATGAGAGATCCCTCAAGGGTTACATAATTACACATACATGATTCATGTCCAATATTGAACATCAAATAAACAAGGAACAGCAGGGAGGCTGGGTGTCTCTAGGGGATGCTCTTCAAAAAGGTCCACAATTAGCACAAGGGATGAAGTCATTGTAGCCATATTAGTGCCTCTGTCACAAGGGATGAAGCAAGGCTTTCAGGGATGTGATAAGTCTGTAAAGATTCAAATAAATAAAGCGAATAGCAATACAGTCCTGAGAAGTAATAAACCAAACTAAAACTTATAAGATATCCGCATTACTATATTACCTGAGATACAGGTACTATGGCCCCAACAGTAGAGAAATGCCCAAAAATTTTAGACTTTCAAGGTTTCCCAGGTTACTTGTTCCAAACAGGTCGGTATCATTACCCCAAAGCCATTCCAAGCACAAACCTAGAGAGGAAAAAAGGAAAGAAACAAAAAAAGAGGGGGGGGGACGGAACGTAAACAGCCAGTACTTATGGAAAGGACAGGATAAACAGATCCTCCACCCCAGAGAGACAGCCACATTAGTAGCCAAATCTTACCAACAGGTATAGACCAGTGAAGACGACAGACAGCTCTCCTAGAAAGACAAGCACTAGCCCTATGGGCCATAAAGATGGAGACAGGAACAAGGTCAGTATAAGGGCTCATGCACACTACAGCAAAAAAAAGCTGTTTTTACAGGCATTTGAGCTTTTATTTCAGCTTGAAGAAGCTTGTACTTTTTTGGGCTCTTTTGCATGCTTTTTTAAGTTTATTTGAGATTTTTTGAGCATAAGCGTTTTTTTTTTTTTTTTCTTCACAAACCCTCCCCTCAGTTAATTTTTTTCCTATTTTTTTGTGTATTTTCAGGCTTCTTTAAGCTTTTTCATGCTCATTTGCGCTTTTTTTGCGTGTTTTCAGCCATTTAGTTGTCTTTTCTGCTCAAAAGCTCCTCTCAAAAACACGAGTTTGGTGGTGGGTTGTTTCTGCCTGTAAGAGCAATATGCCTGTGAACTCCTGAAAAAGCCATAGTGTACATGGATACATTGGCTAACATGGAGCGGAGTTTCCAGGCAGAAAAAAATGAGAGCTCAAAAGCATGTAGAATTTGCTTCTTTGAGCTGCAGTGTGCATGACCCCAAAATGTGCACAGATCTAGGTCACATACCAAAAAATATATTTTTTTTTTGCTTGTTCTTTGACTGACACTTTTATCAAGATCCAACTGCATATTGGCCCAGGGCTCACTAGCAGTTTTTGGTTCAGTTGCTCATGATGTACATTGTGGGCTGGCCTGTAATGTTTATTTTGTGCACTAGATCCAGCTTTAAGTACTCTCCTTGGCACGTTGTGCAACAAGTTTAAGTTAGCTGCAGGTTGCTGTACAGTTTCAGGTGCATATTCCATTGCTATGGCAACCAGACCCTGAAGACTTCAGGGTTCACCCACCATGAAGACAGGTAGTTTGTGACCATGACCTGTTTTTGGATCTTTTTCACTTAGTGTTTTATCCGCTTCTGAAAATGTATCTGCTATGTTGGTAGTAGGTAACATTGACCTTTTTTATTTTAGAAGGTTTTTCCCATACGACATTATTGCCTGGGTGGTGATGGTTGTAAATGCACTTGTGCCCAGCATGTCCACCAAGGAAGCAAGAAACACATCTGGTCCTTGCTACCTGCGTCTCCAGGAACATTGACACAGGACATCGGTCAGCATCTGGGTTCTAGCGCCTTTCTTCTTAAGCCTAGTACACACGCAACGAATTTCCGCCGAGCGGTCGTCCATCTTTTGTCCAGAGTGGTGTTTTGTTGGTTGGAATGTGCCTAGACTTCACATGAATTTTCCCGCACGACAAAATTCTACTTCAGAAGTGATGTCATGTGTTGGTTTGCTTTCTTTGTGTTCTTTCTTCTCTGAGCATGCCCAGTCTTGCTCAAAAGATTTTTCCCTGTCGAAATCTGTACTGACTGCACGAAAATCGGACGTGTTTTGACGGAGGACAAAACATATTCATTCCTCATAAACACTTTAACAAGTAATGTCCTATGGAGAAGAGATTTATAAAAAAAAGATCAGTCCCGATAGTGATATTTTAACAAGCATCTTACTGTTCCTGATGAGAAGGTTTCCTCCTTTAAGGATTCTTTTAATAGACTCTTTGAAACCCTATTGAAGGCTCTGATTGGTCCTGCCTTTCAATGAGCCATTGGGGCTATGTCCATTTGTTAGACTGTTGTTAGCTGGACTAGACAAATGAATAGAGAACAGGATTCTGTGACCCTTGAACAATTGCAGGTCATGTCTTCAGTGCTACTATTTTGTGTTGATGTAGTGGAAAATCGACTTCATCGGGTCCCTAACCCTACTCTCTGTGCAAATGCATAGGATTTTGTGGCTAAAGGCCTGGTCTGCTGAGTCTGTTTGGAAAAGACCTCTCTTACATATGTCTTTCAATGCTGAATCCCTTAATACATTTATCAAGCAAGTCACTGGGTGAAAAAGTACGTCCACCCCACAAAAAACAACCTAAACGTATTACTTTTGTGGTTACTACCTCTTTTTATCAAAAGGGGTCCTTTCACATCTCCCTGACATCCTCCTCTAAATCAAAAGCAAGTCCATCCTTTTGTTGCAAGCCTTGGACCCCAAAACCCTTCAAGCCGAACTATAATTCCTATTTACTAGGAATGGGCACCACCACTCCGATCAGAGATGTCCCTAACA
The DNA here is from genome assembly GCF_965119305.1 of Pelophylax lessonae. Lineage (NCBI taxonomy): Eukaryota > Metazoa > Chordata > Amphibia > Anura > Ranidae > Pelophylax > Pelophylax lessonae. The sequence continues at coordinate 714,364,991 of NC_138768.1, forward strand.
TCTGGATCCAACCTCTCCTTTCCAGGGGCTACAAAAATAGATTTTATAATCCTGCCCCCCTCCTTGATTATTACTCAGGAATCTGCTAGCTTCACCTCAGACAGGCAGACCTAGGCTTAGCCCTGAATCAATTTAGGGCTCAAGGAGTTGTAACCCTATTATTATTATTATTATTAATATTCAGGATTTACATAGTGCCAGCAGTTTACGCAGGGCTTTACAATATAAGAGGGAGACAATACAGTTACAATACAATAAAATACAAGAGGATTAAGAGGGCCCTGCTCAGAAGAGCTTACAATCTAATGGACCCTAGTTCTTGCATAGGAGTGGTTCAAAGGGTTTTTACTCCAAAATATTCATGGCCCCCCATTTTAGACCTAAGACGTAAGTGATAGGGAGTGGGCTGGGAGCACTGGTATTGGAAGGTATTTTACCATAATGCAAAGAATGCATTAAGGTGAAAAAAAATTGTTTACCTTTACAACCACTTTAAAGTTGAACCTTGGGATGAGTGTCTAAATACAAGAGGCATTGTGTATTTTTACTTGATTCTTGGTGTGTTCTGTGTATTTCTTCCAGATCTGTGCTATAACCCAGCATAAAACAACTGCACTTTGCCTTTGTGCAGGAGTTACCGGTAATCAAGACTGGTGACTGCTGCTCTTTCCCTTGTGACTGGTCTTGTATCCGCCCCCTCCTGTAGTTTTTGTAGGAAGTCTGTAGTGGGTGGATCTTCTGGGTCTCTCCCACAGCTAAGTTCTCTATACAGCCCAGTGATATCACTGCTACTTTTACAAGGTAATATTTTGCTTTGTAATGCCATATGATGTAAAAAATAGGTGGATATATATATATATATATATATATATATATATATATATATATATATATATATATATATATATATATATATATATATATATATATATATATTAATTTGGTTATTGAGGAATATGTTGAACTTCAAGCACAAAAGCTTTTATTTATATTTTAATCTGGGTTACTTTGTCTTGTTCAGTATTTTCAGGTTCGTCTTCGAGTACCAAGTATGACCCTGATATCCTTAAGGCAGAGATCTCCACAACAAAAGTCAGGGTAAGTTTCTTCCATTTCTCCATTTGTGCTCCAAGTGCAGAAGAACCTCTGTCAATGGACAATGCTGGCAAAAAAGTGGATAGATCCCATTTGCGAATGTGTGTGTAGAGCTTTAAATATATGAATGTTGTACGTGTTGCTCATAGCACTGTGTTAGCCTTTACAACAGTTATGGCCAGGTTTTTATTGCTAACATTCAACATCCTGTCCTGCATTGTCCATATGGAATTGTGCATAGCCACTGGTGGCACTGTAGAAATCCAAATGAAGAAAAAGCCAGCACTCTTTAAACACTATGAGGGAATTAATTGAAAGTGTATTTGACAAATGCTATCTTAACTGGTGCTGTTGATCATAGCAAACAACCAGCTTCTATCTTTCATTTAAATGTAAAAGTTGATTGGCTGTGCTCCAGTTGAGACAACGTTTGTTTCAGTCACTTTATTAATTCCCCCTTATGTATTAAAAACAGAAATGTTTGCAGCAGATATTTGCAAATCTATGTGGAAGCCACACTGCGTGATCATGTCCCCTCCGCACAGAATGGTCCCTAACTTGAAATAAACAAAGCAATGCATCCTGGGACATACACAGTTAGTTTAGAGTTATGCCTGGTACACATTCCTGGTAGAGGAATACCTGGTATCTCCCTGCTGAGCTATTGTGTTCTGACAAAGTGGGTTCTGGCCAGTGTGAACCAGTATTTAGGGACCACACTGGAGAGGTACTTTAACATGGCAGTGTGGTTTTCATATAGACAGGGCCGTCATCGGTGGGGGGGGGGGGGGGTTCAGCTTCGCTACAGCTTCCCTTGTTTTTCTGGCGGCAGTAGGTGGGGGGGCATCGGGATCACGTGACCGGTGGTGGAGCATGGTTCAGGCAAACTGTGGGAAAGAAAGAGAAGGTCGGAGCAGAAAGGGGTGCTTCTTGCGTCACTGAGCAGGGATCGGAAATTAACTGGTCACAGTGAAGAGCAAGGGGGGAGCTGTATGGGATTCTTTGCTGGATTAGTCTGTGTCTCTTTGGTGGAGGGGATGTCTCTGCTAGATTAGGCTTTGTCTCTTTTCTGGAGGGGATGTCTCTGCTGGATTCGGTTGTCTCTATGCTGGAGGGGTTGTCTCTATGCTGGAGGGGTTGTCTCTATGCTGGAGGGGTTGTCTCTTTGCTGGATGGGGCTGTCTCTTTGCTGGATGGGGCTATGTCTTTGCTGGATGGGGCTATGTCTTTGCTGGATGGGGCTATGTCTTTGCTGGATGGGGCTATGTCTTTGCTGGATGGGGCTGTCTCTTTGCTGGATGGGGCTGTCTCTTTGCTGGATGGGGCTGTCTCTTTGCTGGATTGGGCTGTCTCTTTGCTGGATTGGGCTGTCTCTTTGCTGGATGTGGCTGTATCTTGGCTGGAGGGGATTTCTTTGCTGGACTAAGCTGTGTCTTTGCTGGACTGGGCTGTCTGTTTGCTGGAATGGGATGTATGTTTGCTGGATTTGGCTGTCTCTTTACTGGGGGGGTGTCTTTGCTGGAGGGGCTGTCTCTGCTGGACTATGCAGTCTTGTTGCTATATGGGCTATCTTTGCTGGATTGGGCTGTCTCTTTGCTATATTGGGATGTATCTTCTTTGCTGGATGGGCTGTCTCTTTGCTGGATTGGGTATCTCTTTGCGGGATTGGGGGTCTCTTTGCTGAATTGGGTGTTTCTTTGCTATATGGGGCTATCTCTTTACTGAATTGGGATGTCTCTTTGCTGGATTCAGATGTCTTTGCTGTATTGGGCTGTCTCGTTGCTGCAGGGGATGTCTCTTTGCTAGACGGTGCTGCCTCTGCTGGTGTCTCTTTGCTATATGGAGCTGTCTCTTTGCTGTATGGCGATGTCTCTTTGCTGGACTGGGCTGTCTCTTTGCTGAATGGGGATGTCTCTTCGCTGGCTTCAGATTACGCTTTGCTGAATATATAGGGCTCTCTCTGCTATATGGGGATGTTTCTTTGCTTCGTTTGAATGTCTCTTTGCTGGAGAGGCTGTCTCTTTGCTGGGCTAGGCTTTTTCTTTGCTGGAGGGGATGTCTGTTTGCTGGATTGGGTGTATCTCTGCTATATGGGGCTGTCTCTTTGCTGGATGGGGATGTCCCTTTGCTGAATATATGGGAACATCTCTGCTAGATTGGGCCAGCAGAACATTTTAACCCCCTCCCCCCCTCCTTCCTTTACATCCTCATTTCACTGTGAAATGGGGATGTAAAGGAAGGAAGGAGAGGTGAAATGTAGTGGTGGCAGGCTTCATATTTTTTGGCCTACATATAACTTTTCATAGTTAAATCTTGAAAGCAAGAGGGGGGGGCCCGCCTAAGGCTGTGTAAGGGGCCCCAAAAATTCTGATGGCTGCCCTGCACATAATCTTGCCAATGTTTGTCATTAAAACCTCTTTTTCGAATCCATAGTGTTTAACCCCTTCATGCTGACTGTACGCAAATAGGCAGCCTTGGCTTGAAGGGGTTGTATCGGGGTGATGCCTGAAGCTGCACGCATCACCCCGTTTTTTTGATACGGTGGTTGGCTTTCTGGGAATAACAATCGATGCGGTTAAGAAGCTGCTCGACTTTTATCCCAAGCAGCGGGAGGGGACGTCCCCCCCTTTCCCGACTCGCCTGGGCTCTCCCGTTCCATCAGGAAGCCTGAGCGACCAGTCCACCGGTTGGTCGGAAACCCGAACCTCGGGTCTTGGATCTAGTAACCTGGAAGCGATGTCATGACATCACTTTTGATTTACAGAAGAATTAAAGGCGCCAAATTTAATAAAATGACAGCATTCAAAACAGACCAGTGTTAATTTCGTCGACTAAAACCGACTAAAACGTTTTCGTCGACTAACACAATTCAGATGACTAAAATACGACTAAAACTAAAATGGCATTTTAGTCTTAAGACTAAAATACGACTAAAACTAAAATGGCATTTTAGTCAAAAGACTATAACTAAAACTAAATCGAAATTTGCTGCCAAAAATTAACACTGGTGCATGTTCAAAGCATAAATAATAACATATTAGATTTTTCACTCCAGGACCAGCAGTAGTATATAATGAGTTTGGAAATTGTAGAGAAATGCTTAAATAATGCATTACAAATTACAATTGAACTACACCCATTTGATTATAGATGACTAAAATGAGTTTTAGTCGACTAAAATGTAGGGCGTTTTAGTTGACTAAAATATACTGGAGTTTTAGTCGACTAAATACGACTAAAACTAAAACACTTGCAGAAGACTAAAATAGGACTAAAACTAAAATGCCATTTTAGTCCTAAGACTAAGACTAAAACTAAATTGAAATTTTCTGCCAAAATTAACACTGAAACAGACAAACTTGGCGTTTTGAATTCTTTTAAGTGCTGAGGAGGGATTTGGGGTCTTACAGACCCCAGATCCCTCCATAAAGATTACCTGTCACTGCCTATTACTGTCACAAGGGATGTCTACATTCCTTCTGACAGCAATAAAAGTGATCAGAATGTTTTCTTTTTTCGAAGGGACAGTGTAAAAATAAAAAAAATAAAATAAGAAAAAAAAATTTAAAGCGCCCCATCCCTCCGTGCTCGCACGCAGAAGCGAATGCATATGTAAGTCACAACCACAAATGTAGACAGTGTTCAAACCACACATGTGAGTTATCCCTGCGACTGTTAGAGCGAGCGCAATAATTCTAGCACAAGGCCTCCTCTGTAACTCTAAACTGGTTACCTGTAGGAATTTTTAAAAGGTCGCCTATGGAGATTTTGAAGTATCCTAGTTTGTCGTCATTCCACGAGTGTGCTCAGTTTTAAGCATGACATGTTAGGTATCTATTTACTGGGCGTAACATCATCTTTCACAATACACAAAAAAAATTGGCTAACTTTACTGTTTTGTTTTTTTAATTCATAAAAGTGTATTTTTTCCACAAAAATTGAGTTTAAAAGAACGCTGCGCAAATACAGTGTGACATAAAATTTTGCAGTGATCGCCATTTTATTCTCTATGGTCTCTGCTAAAATAATATATATAATGTTTGGGGGGTTCTAAGTAATTTTCAAGCAAAAAATACAGATTTTAACTTGTAGGCAACAAATGTCAGAAAACGACTTAGGCATGAAGGGGTTAAGAAATGCTGGCTATTTCTTTATTTAAGGTGTTTTATCATCGGGCAGATTTTCGGGTACTTCCTGTGCACAGACACACAATAGGAAGTAAGTGGAAATCTCACAATGAGGGTAAAAATCCTACCTATAACAGATGTCACCATAGGAAGTGACCACATTGGACAATCTTTCTTTTTCTGTTTTGTTCTTTCTTTACAGTTTTGGATTTTTCTTACTTTCTCCCTTACTAACCCTCTCCCACTTTATCTAAAAGTAGGGAAAAAAGTTTTGGCTGGCATTCTAATTTAAATTAGTTGTAGCTTGCCAACTTAATGTATGATCAAGATTGCCGCTTTGTTTTTCCACTAGGTTAAAAAGTTGAAGAGGGAGCTATCGCAAATGAAGCAGGAACTACTGTACAAAGAACAGGGGTTCCAGACATTGCAGCGGTGAGTTAATGACAAATCTTTCTTCAATCAACACTTTGTTGGTATCCTGGCATGGCAAAGTCAGTGCTCCGCTTCTCTTTCAATCAGCATAACCTTTGAGTTTAAGGACACATAGAAAAACAAAAATGTTTTCCATCACAAGTCATGAGGTTCCGCCACTTTTCTTGCCTTGAAATGATAATCCTCTGCTTGTGACATGACACTTTTTCTGCTGTAACACACTGTGGCATTGGGGGCTGAGAAGGGGTTAGAACACAATATGAGCTGATAATAAACCAGAGATTAGTTCTAGCGCTAAACTATAATCTTTCACATATCTCTTGACATTATGACATTTACAGCCATTTGTACAACCGAGGAAGATGAGGATGGTTGTTTTTTTTAGCACTAATGATTTGTTTCTTTCATTTAGTTTGAAATAGACCCTTTGAAATGTCATGGGAAAGCATCTTCCTATTAGCTGTATACTGAAGGCATAAAAAAAACATTTTGAGAAGCTTTTTTTTTTTCCCCTTGAACACAGCAAAAAATGACCCCTAAATTTTACGTTGTTACGTTTCTTATCACGTTTTTAAGGTATCTGAATGCATATATATGATCATTACTCATTCTTGAGTAGGCATTGATAGGAATGTCTATGGATACTAATAAGCCTCCACAGAAAACCCTATCAACAGATCTACGGGAGTCAGTATGCGGGCTGAGTTGCCTTAACCACTTTACCACCGGAGGATTTTGCTGTCTTGCGTCCAGGCCACTTTTTGCGATTCGTCACAATTGCGCGGTCGTGCGATGCCGTACCCAAACTAAATTTCCGTCCTTTTTTTCCCCACAAACAGAGCTTTCTTTTGGTGGTATTTGATCACCTGTGCGATTTTTACTTTTTGCGCTATAAACAAAAAAAGAGCGTAAATTTTGAAAAAATAACAATATTTTTCAACTTTTTTTATATGAAATTTCCCCCCCCCCCAAAAAAAATTAAAAATCCAATTTTTTAAACATTTTTGGCCAATTTGTTTTCTACTACCTATGTTTGGTAAAAAAAATCACAATAAGCGTAATTTGATTGGTTTGCGCAAAAGTTATTGCGTTTACTAACTAAGGGAAAGATTTCTGTCATTTTTGGTGTTTTTTTTTTTAACGAGTAATGGCGGCGATCTGCGATTTTTTTTTTTTTTTTTTTTTTGCGAGACTGCGACATTGCGGCAGACAGATCGGACTCTTGACTGACATTTTTGACACTTTTGGGGGTACCAGTGACATTACTGCAGTAATCAGTGCTATATATATGCACTGTTACTGTAAAAATGACACTGGCAGGGAAGGGGTTAACTTTATTGGAGAGGGAGGGGTTAATGTATGCCTGATGCTTACTAACGTGTGTGGGGAGAGGTGACTGAGTGACACAGGGACAGATCGCAGGTTCAGATATGCTGAACCCTGCAATCTGTCTCTGTTTGTCACTTAGGAGATCCGCCTGCTTTGTTTACACAAGCGGGCGGATCTCCAGACTCGATTCCCCGAAGATCTGGGAAGAGCGGCGGCGATCGCCGCTGCTCCTCCCCTGGCTCAACTCCCGCTGTGACTGAACACAGAGGGAGCGTGCCTCCGGCGGCGCGCGAGCGCCGCCCAGAAGGGGAGGAGTCCAGCGACGTAGTACTACGCCGCTGGATGGAATCGAGCCACTTTGCCGCAGTACGTTCAACGTGACTGGTCGGCAAGTGGTTAAAGCAGAACTAAAGTCCTGCTTTTAGACCTCTTGCACACGCTACTGATGTTTAAGCTTCTGCTTTTTTGGACTGAATTTCAGGTGTTTTGCACAAATTAACATGTATATGCACAATAACTTCCTAGGAAAACGAATTTATATTTAGGCACGTATGCGCGTATTTGCACACACCGGCACAAAATACTGACCAGGAACACAGATTTTCCTTCTTTTTTTTTTTTTTTACACTAAGGAACTCGTCTCTTGCTTACACACCTGTGTGCACAGGCACATTGTAAATAATGGGCTACATTTTAGTTCAGTACAACAAAACACTTTACTGAGCTTTTTGAAGCTACAGTGTGCAATGGGCCTCACTCACTGCGAGCAGGTAGGCTCTTTACTGCAGAAGATACACACAATATCTTTTCTGCAATAAAATACACCTACCTGCTTGCTGTTAGCGGTCAATGGCATGTAAAGTGAACTGTGTATGCTCAGCTCAGCTTACAGTGTTGGCCCGATACCTGTGTGCTGGAAAGACTGACTCCTGTGTTATACGCAAGAGTGACGTCATCCCATGCCAGCCAATGAAGAGGGCTGAAGACCTGCACACAGAAGAAGATGCGGGCGCAGGCAAGGGACAGGGACCATTAGAGGTAAGGCAAGTATTAGTCTCTTTTGCTCCACTTTAGGCCCCTTTCACATGGGCACACCGTCATTTTGCAGCATGATAATGCACGGCCCCATGTTGCAAGGATCTGTACACAATTCCTGGAAGCTGAAAACATCCCAGTTCTTGCATGGCCAGGATACTCACTGGACATGTCAACCATTGAGCATCAGTGGCGTCGGCAGGGGGGGGCTGACCGGGGCTATAGCCCCGAGTGTGCTCCCCAAAAGCCCCGGGTCTCCTGTTGCTCATTAAAAATGATTAGCCCCGAGTCCCAAGGCCTGGGTTTGGCCGGGAACTCGGGGCTACATATCAGCATTGTAACATTAAGCACAGCCAGTGATATGTGGGCGATTCGGAGGGGGGCAGCTGCAAGGACAGTGATTGCAGCTGTCAAGTTTTAGCATTGATGTCGGGTGTGGGCGGGGCCATATGCGGGGCTCCGCCCACTTGTTCCGTGGAGAAACAGAAGCTGGCTGGGGAGGAAGGTGGCAGGGGGCGGGACCAATAGTAACTGCTGAATGGGCACACAGAGCTTCCCATCCTCCCCCAGCATTCAGAGCCAGGAGGATTTTCTTTTCATCCTCCGCGCCTGAAATTGACTCCACCCACCTCCCTGCCTTTAGGGAAACTGACTGAAGCTGGACAGGGCAGGAAGGATTCAGCCATGGGATGGATGGATGGATGGTGTCAGCGCCGGTTCCTGGACTTGGTAAGTGTTACTGGCTCTGCCCCCCTCTCTCACTACTACCCCCCTCACTCTCACTACTTCCCCTTCTCCCACTCTCTCCTTCTATCACTCTCCCTCCAATCCCTCCCTCCCTCTCTCTCTCCTTCTATACCTCCCTCTCTCTCCTTCTATCCCTCCCCCCCTCTCTCTCCTTCTATCCCTCCCTCTCTCTCCTTCTATCCCTCCCTCTCTCTCCTTCTATCCCTCCCTCTCTCTCCTTCTATCCCTTCCTCTCTCTCCTTCTATCCCTCCCTCTCTTTCTCTCTCCTTCTATCCCTCCCCCCCCTCTCTCTCCTTCTATCCCTCCCTCTCTCTCCTTCTCAGTGGCGTAGCGTGGGGGGTGCAGGGGGGGCCGGCCACACCGGGCGCAACATCTGGGGGGGCGCGCTCGCACCCGCAGCTCTGCCCTGCCTGGCTCACTTATTCTCTCACACTGCAGTGCTGGCTGTGGCGGCGGCGCTGTGCGAATCCCAGCCGCCGGGTCGCCGCCCACTGTGGAGGGGGGGTGGTGCCAGGCGTGCGGAGAGCGAGGGACAATCTGGGGGAGGGACAGTGCACTGCAGCGGCCGCCCAGCGCAGCGCTGAGCGCGGGAGCCACACCAGACCAGCCCAGGCAGCAGCAAGAAGCTGGCAGCGGCGGCAGGTGACACAGGCCAGAGAGGAGAGAGCCAGTGGCGACAGACGCAGGAGGAAAACCTAGGAGCCGGAGGACCTGGAGGAGAAGAGAAGACATAGCCTGCTGTGATCGGGTGCACCTGCAAAAAAAAGGTAGGAGTCATGAGTGACACAGGACAGGAGTCAGGACTGAGTATAGACCCCCCCCTTACAGCAGGCCAGGGTAAGGTTAGGTCTGGGGTCCCCCATATAGAGCCCCCCCTTACAGTAGGCCAGGGTCCGGTCCTCACCTCACCCTGGCCTGCTGTAAGGGGGGATCTATATGGGGGACCTCATCTCACCCTGGCCTGCTGTAAGGGGGATCTATATGGGGGACCTCACCCTGGCCTGCTGTAAGGGGGGATCTATATGGGGGACCTCATCTCAACCTGGCCTGCTGTAAGGGGGGATCTATATGGGGGACCTCACCCTGGCCTGCTGTAAGGGGGGATCTATATGGGGGACCTGGTCCCCCATGTAGATCCCCCCTTA